>NC_045625.1:70072664-70692664 GCF_009829155.1 Mustela erminea
TCTTTGTGAGAAATTTGTAGGTTGGCCCTTACAGAAGGCCAGTTTTGAGTCCCAGGATTCCTGCTGCTCCTCTGTGCTAATTCTGTTCTCCTTCAGTTGGATGTGCAGCACCTGGGATGCTTCCATGTCCCCGCTGCACACACTCTGGGACCAAGTCAGTGAAGCCTTGGAATTCAAGCTATCTGAGGGAAGGCGCATGTCAGTGGGACATCCTTGAGCCTCGTTATGCTCCTCACTCTCCAGTTTAAACTTTAACTCACTCAGGATCTGTCTTTTCAGGTCTGATATTTTAGAATCTTAGGGAACCAGTATTTTTGGTGAGGGGTGCTCCATGGTCATGGCAGTTTCTATTTCATTCATGTTGACATTTATCATTTTGGAGCTTTACAACTCACTGGTCATCAAGATTTCCCAAGATTGGGATTGAAGGGTATAGAGCTCCTTGGTGTCGAATATATCCCTGGACAGGATGGGCATGGCAAAATGTTGTAAATTCTTCTCCTCCATATCTTTGCCCTGTTCCATTTCTACTCTGTTACTGGAACTCACATTCTCATGGGTTGGCTCAAGTCCAGCACCAGCTTGACTTGCAGGTACCTCTGGGCCACATGTGTTGTCTGGTACAGTCTCACTGGGTCGCACTTGAGCTCTGATGCTGTGTGTAAAGGGCTGAAAAGTCTGGCTGCCCGACTCAGCTATCTGGATACACTCTGCAGTCTTATGGTCAGTGTCAGAGTGTGATGCCTTCAGGTCCCCCGTCCATCATTGCCCACAGATGACATAGTGAGGAGAGGATGATCCGCAGTGGGGACTGACTTGTTGTTCTCACCCTGTTTCTGAAAATAGGTTTAGAGCTTCCCTCAAGGTGTTTAAAAATCTCAGCTTTGGAATCCACCCCAGAAATATGCATGGCTGAGGAGGGAAAGTCAAACTGGGGAAGAGGCCATGTTTTGGATTCTCTCAACTTATAGAATTTTATGGATTTAAGAACCCTTCAAGACCCCACCTCTCACTCATGTGAAATCTAATAATATGGGCCTCTAGCACATGTCGAGTACTGGGACCAAGAAAAGAATGCTCTAGAGTGGTGCTCTGGCAGTAAACCCTACCCACCATTGTCTTTAGCATCTGTGTTTTCTGGAGCAGTATGGGAACTTGCAGAGAAAGGCAATGTATTGTCATCAGCAAGCCATGAATAACACACACCTATAGGAATCCTACCCACAGTGATCTGCCAAAACTTCTTGCTCATATGTAAACTAAGAATACTTTTCATTTGATTCTGGTCTGTGTCCTTCCTTGAGACATTCAATATTTCATTCCCCGAGTGATTCCTTGAATGACACACACAGTTCCTTGTTGTCTCCAAGGCAGCCCTCAGACCCTTCACTAGGTGGCATTCTAAGATCCTCTGTGGGCTGTCTTCTGGACTCTTCTCTAGGATATACCCAAGATTCCTCCTCATATCTTTTCTTAGCTGGAACACTGTTTGGACCCTCTCGTGGAAACTTCCGGGGAGACTCAATTCAGTCTTTGCTAGATCCTG
Organism: Mustela erminea; assembly: GCF_009829155.1. Lineage (NCBI taxonomy): Eukaryota > Metazoa > Chordata > Mammalia > Carnivora > Mustelidae > Mustela > Mustela erminea. Next base: position 70,074,211 of record NC_045625.1, read on the forward strand.
GTTACTATGGCCCTGAAACTCAGAGAATTGTAAGTGAACATGCCTGCCTTTTTGCTAGGAGAGTTCTGATAATGTATGCTGAGGCTCCATCACTGCTAGGGAGTCTAGATTTCTGCAGTCATGGAGGCACCAGCGTGGGATTACCTTCCTTGGGCTATGTAACTCCAGTGTCTCCTGGGGTTCACAGAAGATATGAAAATGGCCAGGAAGGATGGAGACGGGTACATAGGCATGGGACGTCCGGCTAACCAGTGGAAGGTTGGGAGCTCGAGGACAAATGGTTTCTTCAGATTTCTGAAACACAGGAACTAAAGCCCACAACCTTTCCTATTGCTTCTGCAACACATGCCATCCCAGGTGTTGATTTTCAGTCAAGATAGGAGAGTCTGATTCATTCTTGGATCTATGGAAAGACACTCCACGGTCTCTAATTAGGGATGAAGAAGGTGGTATGATCGGGAGGTAGGATTGAAAATGGGCATGGGTGTTCACCTTAGTGAAAGGTAGAGGTTGGGATGGGGACAGGGTTTGACGCAAGGATTGGGGGTGTACAATGGGGAGAGGAAATGGTTAGGAATGAGGAAGTGGTGGAAGATGCTTGTATTTTGATAGCAGAGGTATTATGAATTCCATTGAATAAGACAAAGTGAGACTCTAGTGGGGAAATACTAGAAATCAGGAGAGTGACTACTAAGGACTCACTGTGCAAAGAAGGAAGAGCCCAGAAGAGCTGGCTATAAATCTGATGCAAGTTTTCTGCCAAAGCCTTGACATAGAGGAGCTGTTGATAAATAGAGAGCTGCTCTGGTTTCGCTTCAGTGTTCCAGCCACTTTTGGAGGCTATGGTGACGTGTACATCAAGCAGATGCAAAACATTCCCTAAAGATGTCCATTGGTACTCTGACCACATTTGTTTGGAAAATGGCCCCTCCTCTTTTACTTTCTTCTCTAAAATCTGGAAAGCCATCCTCTTCTCCATTTGTCTCTCCAATAGGGCCTGGAAGTTAAGACCAGGGAAAGAAATTCCACTGGCCTCCTTGTGTTTAGTAGCAGTCTCTCTCCTGAAACAGGTTTCTGGTTGGCGGAGGTAGACTTGCCTCTCCCGTTCACCAAGAGGTGAACATCGGTTTGTGATAATGTAGGGAGGAACATGTTCTTGCCATAGGCCTGCCAATAAGTGAATTTGGAACTCGATGGGTTTGAACACTCACTACCTCTGATTGTTGGGACACAAGGAGATATCCCATGAGCACCATCTGGAGATGAATTCTCAGGAATATGTTTAAATGAGATGGAAATTGATTTAGATTGAGTCACAGTTAAAGGGCAGTCTGGCAGTGGTGAAACAGATGCCTGATAACAAGCAAATGAATCAGTGGGTTTCCTTATATGAGACAGATGTGGTAAGAGGTTGTTATCTTGTGAAATGGTGGGGTCAAGAGTGGAGATGGTATTCAGAGGTAAAGTGGCCTCTTGTTGTCTGAACATCATATGGTAGGAAAGGAGGAAAGGCAGGGGGTAGAGGTATGGAATGGTTCCCTAGGAATTAAGAATCCTAGGCGTTTGGCTCTAGTGGCAGGGAGTACCTAAGGGTGAGGGTAAGAAAAAGTCAGCTAAGGGGGTCACTGGGTTAGGTGAGAAGATAGAGGGTATTGGGGGGAAGGCTCAGGCAACGAGGCTGGTATTAGGTCTCCTGGAGCAACTGCAGAGAAGTCAGGAGACAAAGTGAATGATGAGTGAGTCACAGAAGTTATAGAAACCAAGGGGATCACAGAGGGAGTAGCATATTCCAGGGCCTCTGGAACAGCAACTGATTCACCTCAGCAGTTGTGCTGTTAGACTCCTCACAGAAGGGGTCTGGACATAATAGTTGATGAAAGTGGATGGTATCATGACGCCAGCCTAGGGGGCTATGGGAGATAGGACATACAAAGTTGCAACCAGGACCAGAACAAACATAGGTGACCATGGCTGGTCTGGCAAAGGTAGCCCCCCACCCACCAACATCCCCAAGACTTCAAATTCTAACTCTTAGAATTTTCCATCCTATGTCAATTTGAGGCTTCCCTAAGGCTCTAGAAATACATAGACTCTGCTTAAAAGAGCGGTACAGGAAAGAAGGTAATGTTTACTCACCTTTACAGAAGAGAAAGCACCTTTCTTGCCTCCCCAACTTCTCTCTGGCAAGTTCTCCACCCTGGGAAACCAGGAAAATAATGAAGATAGAAGAGAGAGATCTAATAGAAGGCTGAATAGAGTGTCCTTTAAAGATATCCTTGGTAGACTGGACTTGGAGAGTACCATGTATTAGGATATAAGGTCACATGATCAATGATAATAAGACTTACATTATTTTATCATTCACAATGGGCTTTTGTGTGTATTATCTATTCTATGTGATACTGAAAACTGCCCTATGTGGAACATCGGTCAATGATTACCTCAAAGAAGAATTCAAGTATCCATGACATCACAGGTCTTTCACAAAGTCTCAGAACTTCAGAAGTTCTGACTCTTAATGTCTCACAAGGCTACATATTGGACAGCACCCATTGCCCAGATCCATCACTACTTCTTGCTCAGTAATGGTCAGAGCATGGAAACTGAGAAGGGTTTTGCATTCTAACTGTGTTTCCATGATCCTCTCCTCTGAGGCCTCTGTTTTCTGAAAGGGAATGTATCTAGGAGCTGGCATCCTCAGAGATCATGGACTGAGCCCTCATGGAAAGGACAGGAAGGGTCAGCCTTGGAGAGCTCAGGTGGAGTAGGCAGAATCTTACCTTTCCGAGTCCCATCTTTCCTCCTCTTGGCTCTGCCCTGACACTAGAACGAAAAGAAAAGAATGAGGAGTGGGAACTCATCATTCACTCTTCTCTCAGAAATGGAGACATTCTTTATCCAAGAACACAAGGACTGTATTTTAATTTATAGAACTTTGTGTTCCTTGCTTTTCTCAATTTTTAAGGTTTTATTTTGAAAAACAAAGGAGGATTTTGTCTGGGGGGTCCACACTTGATATTCTCACTCAGAAGTTCTTTGTTCAATGAGGACATACAAACTGAAGCCTGACAGTCACATCTGTGCTCCCTGAGGTAGACCCTGTATTGTAGGCTATACCTCAGACCCAAGTCTCTTCTCAGAGGCTCAGCACTGTTCTGATCATCCCAACGTGAAGGCAGGCTTGCTTGTCATGGGAATGTGACTTATGATCAAGACGCGGGAAAATTTGTTTTCTTACACAGACCTCATACTCTCCAAATAACCCAATCCAGAACTGCAGAATCATTGTGTTTGGGATTTTACCCAAGAGCCACAACCATACCCTAATAGACCATGTGTTTCAAGTGGAATCCTTAGTGCGTGCTTAATCCTTCACCCTGTCAGATCTCCTTTCCTAGAGGAGTTTATGTCTGTTCTTTCCTTAGACTTCTCATTTTAGGTGTTTCTCTGACCCTACCAAACTCATTTAGAAATGTGGGAAGAGGAACAGGAAAATAAAGAGTCATTCTCTGAAGGGCGACTTCTGGTTCCAGATCTAACATTTTAAAAAGCCTGGGAGTCATCACTTCAGTCTGTGAAAGAAGCAAAATGCTGAACAGACTAAAAATCAATGACATTTCTTGGAACCATAGTGGCAAACCATTACCTCAAATCTTCTGAGAGTGTCAGTGCAGAAAATCATACCTAAGATTCACTTAACTGAAACAGAAGCACTGGAGGCTCAACACTGCTCTCCTGGTATGAACACTTAAACAGACACTTGGACAAATTGCTGAAGGATGCATATGGGCTAGCATGAGAGTGAGAAACTCCTGGGGTCACAATCTACTGGGGGATCCCCATTTATTTATAGGTGATATTACCAGGAACCCAAACTAGTTCTCACAGTAGAGCTACCAAAAAAAAAAAAAAAAAAAAAAAAAAAAAAAAAAACAAAAAAAAAAAAACCTCAAGTTTCTGGAAGAGGAATGTAGTGTTGCAGAGAAAAGAGAAAGGTAACCCATTTTGAAAACATTGTGAAATATTCCCAGAGGGTTTTCCGTAACACAAACCTACTCACTGGGAAAATCCTACCAGAGCGTTATGCCCCATGGAAGAAGGTAAATTACCCAACGATAGCAGCCCCCTCTAGGCTTCCTTTCTTATTGATAAAGTGGAACAAAACAAAACAAAAAAAAAACCTTTAAACACTAGTGAACATCATAATCCAGGGACATAAGCCCATTAAAAGATGAATGATTAATCATATCCCCTCCCCTGACACCTTGCTACAGTATTAATGGTTCTGGTATAGGAACAGGATCATAGCTAAACAGAGCTGCAAGGTATAGTTTCTATTTAGGGAAATTTAGGGAAACCTAAAGACACTAGGAGAGACAAAAACAAGGACACTAAAGGAAACTGCAGCCCCTGATATGCATAGTTACAGTAAATATTAAACATACCCCAACACCTAACCCGTCTAACATAAGACTTCCCATTAAAGGTCTCTTTATTTCAGTTCTGATTACCCAATACATCATGTTTGGCTTTCAAAGAAACCTTACAAGGCATGCTAAAGGCAAGAAAAAGCAAACTTGTCAGACAAACCAAGCATCAGGCGCACATTCAGATATGACAAATTTCAGAGTTCTCATACATGGAATCTAAAATAACCATGATTATTATGTTAAGGTCTCTAGTGGAAAAGGTAGAAAACATACAAAAACAGAGGAAGCCAAGAGAGGGAATTCTATGAAAGAATCAAAAGGAAATGTTAGAAAACAAAAGCAGTATGGCAAATGAAAAATGACTTTGATTGACTCATCAGTAGGTCCATACAAGCAAGGAAAGAATATGTGAGTTTGCATATATGTCAGTAGAAACATTCCAAACTGAAATACAAAGAGAAAAAGAATTTTCTTAGTGCTAAAATCTAGAATATCCAAGAACTGTGTTTCAAAATGTACAACAGATATATAATTAGAATACCAGAAGAAGAAAGAACAGAAAAAAATGTTTGAAGTAATAATGGCCAAGGAGTTTCCAAAATTAATAACAGGTTAGCGATACATTGTGGAAGTTCAGAGTACATCAAGTAGGGAAATATTTTAAAAGTCTATACCTGGACATATCATATTCAAATGATAGGAAAACAAAAGGTAAAATTTCGAAGGAATCCAGAGGGAAATAGAAACCCTACCTTAGAGGAAAAAAAATAAGAATTATGACCTATTATCATAAGCCATGAAAGTAAGAGATTAGAATGTTTACTGTTGAAAGAAAAAACCACCAATCCAAAATTTCATATCTAGTGATATTATCCTGCAAAAGTAAAACAGAAATAATAACTTAGACAAATAAAAACAGGGAATTCATCAGCAACAGACCTGCCCTACGTAAATGTTAAAAGTAGTTCTTTGGTGAGAAGGAAAATAACTCAGATATAGATAAAGTAAAGGAAGAGAAGGAATGAATGAGGGTCAAATAAAACATTCATTCATCTTATTCTCAGTTGACCTAATAATAACAATAATGATAATGTGTTCAGTGATTATAGTACATGGATAAGTGAAATGTATGACAACAGTGGTACAAGGGACAGGAGGAATTGGACACTCCTGCACTATCTATGAAGTGATATAACATTATATGAAAGGGAATTTAGAGTACTTGTAAATGTATATTATGAGCTCTAGAACAAGCACTAAAATATTTTTAAACAGAATAATTGATAGACTAACAAAGTAAGAAAATAGAATTATATATAATGCTTTTTTTAAAACCAGAAAAGAAAACAGAAAAAGAGGGGAAGGATAGGCATAATGAATAACAAATAGAACGGACAAGGTAGAGATATTAATCTAACTATATTTAAAAATCACTAAATGGAAGTGGTCTAAATTCACCAATTAAAAGAGGAGACTGTCACAGCACATAAAAAAACAAGACCCAATTGAAGACCTATGAAATACTCACTTTAAATATAAAGATACAGATAGATTAAAAAAAGAGAGACAGAGAAAAATGTACCATGCTAACACTAATGAAAAGAAAATAGAAGTAACACTATTATTTTGGACAAAGCAAACTTCACAACAGGAAAATTATCATAGGTAAAGAAGAGCATTACATAACAAGAAAGGGGTCAATTCTCCAAGAAGACAGAACACTCCTTAACTGGTACACATGTAAAACATAGTGTCAAAATCTGTGAGGCAAAAACCACTATAATTGCAAGAAAAAATGGATGAATCCACTGTTATTCTTGGAAATTTCAACAGCCCTTATCAGAAATGGGCAGATTCAGAAGGCAGAAAACCAGTAAAGATATAGTTGCCCCAAACAACATCCTCAATCAACTTGCTCTAATTGACATTTATAGAATACCTCATTCAACCACAGAATACACATACTTCTAAAGCTCACATGGAACGTTCACTAAGATGGACCATATTTAAGGACACAAAACACACCTTAACAAATATAAAATAGAAATCACACACAGTATGTTTTCAGACCATCAGGTGTGTGCAATGCTAACTTTAAAACAGTTGTCTCAAGTTCTGTCCAATGCAAGAAACCTGGGATCCTCTCTACACATTTGAAACATGCTAACATTTCAAAAAGGTCTTACAAAATTGGCAAAGGGCACCCCCACTCAAAAAAAATGATTTTAGAAATTATATGCAATATAAAACAAACAACAAAGAACAATAATTCAACATCTTTACTAACATGGAATCCCTAATCTCTTTTTTTCTCTAGTGCCACCAGGTTGTGTGTCTTCTAGGTTTTGCACTGTGAACGATTTGCCAGCACTTTGTTTGCTCTGCGAGTCAGTTTCCACTCCTCCACCAGATTTCCATTTAACAAAAATGTGTTGACAGCTTTTGTTCTTTATGCTCCCCTTCTTGTCATCCTTAAGCACTTATTTTTAAATCCTTTACTTGTTTTAACAGCTTTATTGAAATACAGCTCACATACCATACAATTCACCTATTTAACATGTATAATTCCTTGATTTTCAGTATATACATCACCACAATTTTAAATGTTGTCATGACTTAAAAGAAACAAATCTGCAACCTTTTGCTATTATTCTCCTCCCCCCTCCTCCCTCCACCTCTAAGATGTACTACTTTCTGGTTCTAGATTTTCTTATTCTGGACATTTCATGTGAATGGAGTCATATGTGGCCATTAGTGACTGGCTTCTTTCATTTAATGTGTTTTCAAGGTTCATCCCTGTTGTGGCATGGATTGGTCTTTTTTATTCCAAAAAATACTATATCATAGGAATATGTGTATTTAATTCAGCCATTTATCAGTTGATGGTTGTTTGAATTGTTTTCATCTTTTGATCTTTTAGTAAGATAGCTATAAACATTTGTTTACACATTTTTGTGTAGACTTATGTTTTCATTTCTGGGGAGTATATACCAAGAAGTGGAACTGCTGGATCTTATGTTAACTCTATGTTTAACTTTTATTTTTTTTAAAGATTTTATTTATTTGACAGACAGAGATCACAAGTAGGCAGAGAGGCAGGCAGAGAGAGGGAGAGGAGGAAGCAGGCTCCCCGCAGAGCAGAGAGCCGGATACAGCACTCGAACCCAGGACCCTGAGATCATGACCTGAGCCGAAGGCAGCGGCTTAACCCACTGAGCCACCCAGGCGCCCTATGTTTAACTTTTTGATCAACTGCCACACTGTTTTCCAAAATCGCTGTACCATTTTTCATTCCCACCAACATTTGTATTCTTTTTGATTTTAGCCATCATTGTAGGTGTGAAGTTTTAGTAAATATTGATTTCGATTTGCATTTTCCTGATGGTTAATGATATTGAGCAGTTTTCATCTAATTTTTTATTTTTAATGGCATTTTGGGAAAGAGGGGAGTATTTTATCTACTCCATTATAGGGGAAACACAGTAGTTTATTTGAAAAGTAACATGACAAATTTTTCTTCTAAATATTTGAAAACACACAATGTCAAGCCTTCAAAAACATAGACGGTGTTCTTCTATGCTTTTGGAATATTACAGTTACCAAGTGATTAAGGGACAGTGAAATTCTGCCCTGAATTAAGATTACTTCTTCTGTGTGGTTGAGGAATTCACTCAAATTGCTCCTCAGGGTTGACTTTAAGGCAGAGCAAAATTAATTGCCAAAGCCTCAAAGCCCAGTGCCTTTTCATCACAAATGCTGCATACATCTGTTTTGAATAAGTGTGTAGCACAGGTGATAAATACCAAAGAAATGTGAGAGCTTCGACGTGGACACATAGCATATGTCTCAGAGATGGATGGCAAGGTGTTTTAAAGGGGATTTTGCACTTTAATCACAGTGTATCACACCCACCCAATGATAACAGAACAAGTTTGGTAATGGATATGTGGGAAGTTATATTGTTCTATGTGCTCTTGGACATGTTTAAACATTTCTGTAGTAAAAATCATTTTCAAAGAGATGTTGGGTGCCTCATAAGGACAGGGAGGAGTCAGAAGGAGACCTGACAAGGGTAGATTAGTCCATCAAGACAAGAACTTAGCTCTATCTCAATAAAGACATTTCAGAAAATATATTTCCTTTGAGACTGGGAAGGAAACCTCTTTCCATATAACAGGAAGGAAGAGGAAAAGAAGAATGGGGATATTTTTTTGGAAGGATTTCATTTTGTTTTGTTTTGTGAGAAGCTCTATCACTGCTTTCTTGTTCCTCTGTGAGCTGTGTTGGATGTGCTGGATGTGCTGGATGCAAAGATGGCCTAAGTTTGAAGAAAGTAAAGGAAATTTGAAATAGATCTGAGGGCCACCTGGGTGTCTCGGTCAGTTTAGAATCTGCCTTCGGTTCAGGTGATAGCCATGGTGTCCTGGGATTGAGTCCTGCTCCTTGCTTGGCAGAAAACTGCTTCTCCCTCTACTTCTGCCAGTACCCCTGATTGTGCTTCTGCTCTCTCTCTCAAATGAAATTAAAAATAAGGTAAAATAAATTAGGTCTGAGAAACTGGGGAAACAATGTACTAAGGAAATATTGACCTAACTCCATTTATTTTGCTCACATTAGTAGGTCTTAGATAAGTATTTGTGGAATGAATAATGATTTCCAGGTAGTGCTGGGGCTGAATTTCATGTGGCACCAGTAGACTCAGTTTTGACATGGGAGGTTTAATCCAACAGTAATCAGTTACATATAGAAAGGCATTTCTTTAAAAAAAAGGCAGAGAGACAAGATTTTGCCAGACAGTAAGGAGGGCAGGAGTTTAGATGGGGTCCACTTGTACTGGAGCCTGTTTTGTTTTGTTTTTAATTGAAGAATGGCTGATGCAGTATCACATTAGTGTCAGGTATGCAACTCTATGCTGTGCTGTGCTCACCACAACTGCAGCTACCACATGTCACCGGATAACACTATTGCAGTACCATCGACTCTATTTCCTATGCTGGACTGGTGGCGATCCGTGAGGAAAGGAATAACAAGGCCTTGCTGGATAGGCAAGAAGAGGAAGATGAATGATGTGAGTAGAAAAATTAAGAGACATATAAGCTGGAAGGACAGGGCCATGAGGCAAGAGAACAGAATGTCAGACTATAGTATTCTGATGCCAGAAGTATTCCCAGTAATAAGCTCTACAGGGTGGTGGGAAGAACACTGGATTGACCATAATGGACTATAAAATGAGATTATGTAGGAACCACAAGGATGGGTTATTGGCTGGTCTGTCCGCATAGATATTAGATCAGCGTGTACCCCCTCACCACCTCTTCAGGTTCCCTGCCTGGGGCCCCTTCCCACCTATTGTCCCCCTCAGGGCGTCCACCACATCAAATCTGCATTCTCTCTGTGACCCCAACATTCAGATAGTGTAGGGTCAATGATAACCTGGATGGGAAGCTATAAGTGTGGTAGTGAGAGAGGTCATGGACATCTGGTTTTTTGTTTTAGCCCTGAGCAGTCCTGAGACTGTCCAGAAGACTACCTCAGGTGTTCTCTAGCACACTCACCCCATTTTGAGTCCCAGTCTGAGGTGGAGTTGCCTTCCGTCCAGAGCCCTGTTTTAAGTGTGGGAATATGTGCCATCATGGCCCCCCCCAAAGAAAAGCATTCCACGGAGTTCCATGATAAGCCCCCAAATATCTGTATCCTGGTACACAGTCTAGAACTCACCTCTGGTTCATAAGTTGCACGTGTTCTGGGGAAGAGCTACCATGGCTCCACTAAGGCCGTGAATATTGAAGGTGGCAAACCGCCATCCTAATCATAGTAAAGGCCGTATCTTATATATTGTCATCGAGTGTGGATGGAAGGCAGATCACCTTCCCCCAAAGGGGATGCCATGCCTGACAGCCTGCAGGTATTGCTTGCATACTCAAGGAACAGAGCCATGCCTTTTTGGTATAAGGCATCGGTAGGCTGTGCCAGATTCCAGTCTGCCTCAAAGTGGTGGTGCCTGGATCAGACTGCGGAAGGAGGGGAGCGGGACAGGGTCCTGAGAAGGGGATGAGTAGACATAAACTTTTGTTCTAAAAGCAAGGTCCCTCTTTCACTTTTTCATTTCTTCAAAGGTGTCTTATCCTGGAAGGTGGTAGCTGCCTTGTCAACATTCCTATCACTAACAGCTAAGTGATGCTTTGGTTCTGCAAAAAACATCCTCAGTCCAGCAGCCTGAAGAAACACCCAGGGAGGGGAAGCACTTCCAGTAGGAAAACTCAATGTCAAGTTTAATGTGACTTAAAGGACAGATTTATCAGCAGCATCTAGGGTATTCTTTGACGCTATCCCCAACCAGCCCAAGAACAACACCCCATCCCCCGAAAACACTCCCATTCAGAGTTCATCCACCTGTGGGATCCTCTGATCACTGACTTCTAAGTCATGATTAAGCTAACACAATAACAGTGAAGAAACAACAGTGTCTTAATCATATTTTCTGAAAACTATACCTATACCTGTCTATGATTCTCCTCCGATATAGAAGACTTACTGTAAAGGGTGTAAAACATTCAGTGAGGGGAGAGGTGTGAGCTACTGTATATTTTCAGGAAGGCTAAGCCATGGGACAGGAGAGAGAGCCCATCAGAGGGAGAATGGGCTTTTGGGGCTTTCGGGGGCACATGATACATATTTCCCAAGAGGTCCAGGAGATTGGTCACCTTTTAGAAGATGAAGGAAGCAATCAGTAATGGCTGAACTGATTTGCCCAAAACCATTGCTCCCAAGACAGTACACAGAACAGACAACATGTTACTAGAGAAATATTTACTCGGTGGGCACACCACCAGGTTCTGGCTTCTTCCCCTTTATGCCTGGTTACTGTCCTCTTCCAGCATCGGCCTTTGCACTTTTGACCTTTGGCTCCCATGTGAGCACACCTTGCCTTGTAGGCAGCCTTGGAGGCCGTCTGAGCGCACCTTGCCTTTTAGGCGGCCTTGAGGGCCATCTGTTGCCTATGGAGTCACGTTTGACAGATGTAGGAGTCTGATGGGTTATATTAGAGGCTAATGGCCTCAAAATTCTTTGTTCCTCCTTGCCCGCAGTTGAGGTGGCAGGGAAAGGATGATCGGGGATGGGGGCTGAATTTGCTGTTCCTGCTTTGTGTCCACGGAGAGATGTCAAGCTTCCATTAAACTCTTTTGATTTAAAGTGCTGTATGGATTCAAGGACTCTAGGGGGAAGGCCCCAAGTCACCCTCTTATTAAGCCTTTTAATATGGTCTTCCAGCGTCTGTGCTGCCGTAGGTGTAACAAGGGGAAGCTCCTGGAAGTTATTCAGGGAGTCATCCTCAACCTGTGATGGTGGCAAACTTCCCTGTTTTGTTTCATTCTGGGATTTCTCAGAAGGAAGTGCTGTCTGATCCACGGAGTGCCATGAATTATGCACAGTCTTCACGGCATTAAGTTGTCTCTGTCCCGTAGTCTCCACAGACATGATGGAGTTTTTCCCGGATGGGCTATGTTCTTGGTCAGAACCATACCCCATATCATGCTCTGTGTTGTGTCCCTGATCCTTCTCCAGGTCATCTTTGCAGGAACTCTCCTCTAGCAGAATTTCTGGGAGCTCCACATATACGCTTTTTGACATACTCCTTCTGATTGGACTTTTATTAGCGATCCCAGAGCATCCACCATGGCGCTGAGACTCAGGTAGCTGTGGAAGAGTCAGTGCTAGAGACTCATAGATCCTGCGGGTTAGGCCCCTCTGGTGTAGGATGAGCCTGTTTTCAAGATGAGACTCCAGTTTTCTCCGAAGCTCTTCATTCAGAGGAAACTGCCCAGGAGTGACAGCAATTCCAACATGGGCCTTGGTGGCCTTGTGGCTGAAACAAGGGTTAGACGCAGAAGAACAGTAGTCCTCCTGGGATCTTTGGACTATAGTGGGTAAACCCCACACACGTTTCTGTACCTTCTGCAACACGTTCCATTCCAGGTGTTGGATTTCTTTTGTTGTGAGATGGTTAGGTTCATTGTGAGGTCTGTGAAAACACACTCCACAGATGCTGATGTTGGCTAGAGGACCAGATGGCCGGATTGGGAGTGGGGATTGAAGGTGGGCCTGGGGCTGGACATGAGGGATAGGTAGGGGCTGGGTTTGAGGCAGGAGTTGAGGCGGGTTCTCAGGCAAGGATGGAGGAAGTGGATGGGGAACTACTGGGGATTTCTGCTCTGGGGAGGCATTCGATATGTTATCTGAGGCATCAGCAGCAGGGAAGAAGGACCGGCTTGGAGTTTGGAAACCCCAGAAGAACTGGATGGGGGTTTGCTGTAAATGGCCCTCTTCCGAGGTGGTAGGATATGGACACTGCTCCCACAACTCCGGTAAGGAGCTGACATCTTGGGAAAGGGTATTTAGAGACACTGTCTCTGTTTGGACGCTACGGTCCACTGAATGGGCATGATGGGGTGGGACAGGAGGTGGAAAGGCAGGGGGCTGGGCTGGGAAATGGTCCATTGGGAATTTGGAATCCAAGGGAGGAAAGGGCTCTGGTGGCAAAGAATCACCCGGTGGTGAGGGTGGAAAGAAATCAGCCACAGGGATCACTGGGTTAGGTGAGAAGATGGAGGCAGGTGGTGGGGAAGACTCAGGCAGCGAAGCTGGTATTAGCTCTCCTGGAGGGACTGCTGAGAAGTCAGTGGAGAGAGTGAATGATGAAGAAGTCACAGAAGCTGTGGAAGCCAAGGGAGTAGAATCTTCCAGAGCCTGCAGGAACAGCAGCCGATCGATCTCAGCAGTTGTGCTGTTACATATCTCACAGGAGGGGTCTGGACATAACAGTTGACGAAAGTGGATGATATCATAATGCCGGCCGAGGGGGCTGCAGGAGACAGGAGGTAAAAAAAATGCAGCCAGGACCAGAACAAGGGGAGGCGGCCATGCAGACCTGACAAGGGAGGGGCCACCTGAAGCCTGCTATCCCTTCACAATGCCCCACTTTTATGACCTGACAGTGTACTCAGTAGCCTTCACCCCAATATCTGTTCCTATGGCTACACCCACCCCATGGCTATGACAGACTGCAGTGAATCCTGCAATTGCATAAAACCTGCTCTAAGAGGCAATAGGATCAAGGGGGAAAACTGGTCACCTTCTTAAAATAGAGATCAGCTTCCGGGCCTCCTCCACTTCCCGTTGGTACCATCTGCCATCTGGGGAAACAGGAGACTGAGTTATATAGCGAATGCAGAAACATAGGTATTAATCCAGGAGTCCCCTTATAGGACAGCCTTGGGATGTTGGACTCTGAAAGCCCCAACAATCAATAGATGAGGGCAAATGGCCAGTGATGTGAAGCTGGTTAGTAATCTAGCTTCCTGTATAAAGTACATTCATGTAAATTATCCATGTGATGATCAGACCACCTCTGTGAAGCAGAGAGGTCAGGGAAGACTCCTGAAGGTCCATGATGTCAGAGAGCTTTCACAAAGTCAGGAGACAGAAGTTCTGACTCTTGTCATCTCACACGGCCACCTAGTGGGAAGCACTCGTTGTCCAGATCCATCACTGCTTCATGCTCAATAATGGTCAGAGCAGGGATCTGAGAAGGGTTTTGCACTCTGGCTACATTTCCATGAGCCTCTCCTCTGAGGGAATGTATCTAGCAGCTCGCATCCTCAGAGCTCATGGACCGGGCCCTCATGGAGAGGACAGCAAGGATCAGCCTTGGAGAGAGCTCAGGTGGGATAGGCAGAACCTTACCTTCCAGTGTCCCTCCTTTCCTCCTCCTCTTGGCTCTGCCCTGACGCTAGAAGAAAAATGAACAGAATGAGGGGGGTTGGGACCCATGTCTTACTCTTCTCTCAGAAATGGAAACGTCCTTTATGCAAGAATTGTAGGACTTTAGTAGAACTTTGTGTTCCTTGCTTTTTTCAGTTCTAAGGATGATAAAATGTTGTCAGTATTTACTCTTTAGAAAACCCAGGGGACGACTTTGTCTAGGAGGTCCACACTTGGTATTCCCAATCAGAAGTCCTTTGTTCATTGAGGACATAGAAAAGGAAGCCCAACAGTCACACCTGTGCTGCCTCAGGTAGGACCCTGTATCCTAGGTCACAGCTCTGACCTCACTTTCTTCTCCGAGGCTTAGCAGTGTTCTCCTCATCAGCTCAGCATGAAGGAAGGCTTGATCAAGTGATGCTGGACATGGGAATGTGACTTGATATGGTCGAATGCTGGGAAACTTTGTTCTCTTACACAGACCCCATCCTCTCAAAATAACCCAATCCAGGACTACAGAATCCCTGAGTTTTTGATTTTATCCAAGAACCACCACCATACCCAGATAGACTAGTTTCAATTAGAACCCCTAGTCCTTTCTTAACACTTACCCCTGCCAGGCCTCTTTTCCTAGAGGAGTGAATGTCTGTTCTCTTAAGACTTCCCATTTTAGGTGTTTCTCCCACTCTACCAAACTCCTTTTAAAACCTGGGATTAGGGCTCCTGGATGGCTCAGTTGGTTAAGTGTCTGCCTTGGGGTCAGGTCAGGGTTCCAGGGTCTTGGGATCTAGCCCCACATTGCACTCCCTGTTTCGCTCTCCCTCTGCCCCTCTACCCCACTTGTGCTCTCTTCCTTTGTCTTAAATAAAATCTAAAAAAAAAAAAAGGAATAAGATTTGGGATTAGAAATGGAAACCGTAATAATCTATGTTGAGTTCCCCCCCTCCCCAAGGTTTTCTTACCTTTTGGGTAGTTTTGCTTTTCCAATTTGGAAATGGAATCCCCACCAGGTAGCACAGGAACAGAAGGAGCAATCCCAACCCACACAGGAAGGTGAAGTTGGGATCAATCTCCCAACATGTTGAGCCAGAGCTCAGACATGGTTTGGTATCGCTATGCAGAAATGAGAGAACATTCCAGTGTTGGAAATCCATAGTCTAAATCACAAGACAGCCTATACTGTGCACACGCTGAATATATATCCTCCCCAGGCTTACATCACAGAGCACTGTCACAAAGAGTTTCTGAGGGTGAGGGAGGGGACAGTTGAACAAGGTGTGTCCAGAGCCCCTCCCCACCTACTAGCTCAGAAGACCCCTCCATCCTCCTGGTCCTTCAGGTCTGCCATCCTATTTTCCTACTCCTTTTCATCACTTATGAAACTTATGAAATTTTCTGTCATTCCATGTATAATTCATATGTTACCTGGGTCCCTCTTCACTGTTTGAGAACTTGGCTTTCGTCTTACCAGGTCTGTGCCTTGAAAGTCTGCAAGGCTACCTGGAGTTTTCGCTTGTACCCTGACATTTACACTCAGGATCACATAGGTCCTCAGATCCAGCTTTCATATACAGTGTGTTTGCCTGGGACACCTGGGTGGCTCAGTTGGCTAAGTAATTGCCCTCAGCTCAGGTCATGATCTGAGGGTTCTGAGATCAAGCTCCACATTTGGCTCCTTGCTCCATGGGGAGCCTGCTTCCCCCACTCCCTCTGCCTGCAGCTCCCCTGATTGTGTGCTCTCTGTCAAATAAATAAAACCTTTAAAAGAAAATGTGTTTGGCTTCCATGAACCCAGATAGAGACCTTAACATTCTTTCACATTCACTTAGTTCCGTACATGTTGCACAGCATGTTTCAGTTTTTGTTTCATTCGGCCTTTAGTATCTTCCGTCAGAGAGGCTGACTCAATTAAACTCAATAATGCATTATTCAATAATCCCAAACTAAAGTCAATGTAAAATGACTGTAAATAATTAAACCTTCAAATAGTCTTGGGGGTAACTGTGTAGCACTCGTATTCCTAAAGTTAGTGAAGCTAAACTGCATAAAAGGTTTGGGGACAAGCTAACACACACACACATACACACACACACCCTTTGACAAAACAATCCAGTATATTTCATATTGAAGAATAAAGTGTTTTCTCCTTTTATTTCAGTATTTCATAAAATATTGACCCCAGGTCTTCTTACTCTACCTAAAATACTGTGTTCTGTACATCAACACCCTAATAGTTGTACAAGTTCCTTCTCAGTGAGTTGCAGCCCTGTAACAAATGCCATAGACCGGGTGGTTTAAATGACACACATATATTTTTCATAGTTCGGGAGGATGGGAACTCCAAGGTCAAGGCACAGAAGATTCAGTGTCTGTTGACACCTTCCTCCTGGTTCACACGCAGGTGCATCTTCTCCCTACATCCTGATGTGGCAGAAAAACTAGGTGAGAGGTTTCTGGGGTCTCTATTCTAAGGACACTAAACTCATTCATGAGGGCCCCACCCTCATGACCTAATCAACTCCCAACGTCCCCATCTCCTAATACCATCACATTGGGATTAGGGTTTCATCATATGAATTTGGGGAGGAGCACAAACATATAGTTCATAAACTCCCCAAAGGCTGGGATAGGTTACAGGCTGCTAAGTAAGCTACTGATCCCTCCTGTGGTGGCAGGGTGGGACCCAGGAGTGTCACAGCCTTCCTGCAGAATGTAGTCTTGAAGATCCTCACCTGATTGCCCTTGTGGGCCTTGTATATCCTTTCCTAGGAGCACCTTGCAAGAAAAGCGGTTGAGAAGCTCCACCCTAGATTATCATCCCCACGTATGTTTGAAATTCAACTACCTGTGACAGTTTTTCCATGTTCCTTTTTGTCGGGTTTAAATAATCCCACTCTTCCTCCATCTTCTTTTATCTTCACGGCAGCTGTCCTCTGAACTGCTTCCTAACTTCTCATGTCTTTCTTAAACTGGAATGCCCTTTATTTGACACCCCTGGCCTAGCATTATGAACTTGGTCATCTGTGAAAGGGTAGGACAGCCTTCACCCTGGCCCAGCAGAGTCCCTTTTTGGTTCTGCAGGAACAGGTCACCTGCCTGGAAGATCAGACCTGCCCAGAGGCACCGCTTCTTCCTCATCCTGACATGCAGTCTCAGCCAAATTTTCATTTAACAAATAGTGACTTTTGGAAGCCAAGAGACACAAACACCTGTTAAGTCCTGGTCTCCGTCCTTAAGGACCTCATGGTGCTGTTCTAGGGAAAAGCCCTGTGCAGGCTCCGAGTTACACAGGACCCAGGACAGGTATCCTGCCGCATTTGGGAATTGCCCGGTGATCTCTGGAACAGAGGAACAAAGTGACGGGTACTGTGGGTCACAAATGCTCGCACACACCATGCTCCTTAGAAAGGCAACTCTGCATGTCTAATCTCTGCGATTATCTGATACAGATTAATGGCTCTTTGAGAGGATAGTCGAAGAATGGCTTTTCTCTTTTAAAAGGGCATGTGTTGGCTAGATATCCTTACGTACATTTCTGTGCCTTGAGTTAAATCTTTTCTCAGAACCTGGTAGAAGTTCCTTCAAAATTTAAAGGAACAAGACCTGAAAGGTATATATATATATATAGAATCTCACCAAAAATAACCTCCAATGAGGTTCAGTAGGGAGGTTCACAGCACTTCTCCTCCTACACTAACAGCAAGTGTAAATGATTTGCTACCTTTTCAAGAAGTTTACTGAGAGCAACCTCACAATCACCCCATGGTGTAAGCAGCTCAGGTATTAGTGTGCCTCTATTATGAAAGAACAAAACCGAAGCTCGGAGAGGGTAAGTGACTTCTCTAGATCACTCAGCTGTAACTCGTAGAGCACTGATGATGAAATCCCCAATGTTCTCAACACCTCTATTTTAAATAATAAGTGATATCCTAAAAATCCACCTTAGTCCTAAAATTAAAGCAGCCATGTGGATACAAATAGTATCCACTTTTTCTATTCAATGCTGACAAGTTTTTTTTTTTTTTTGGTTTTTTGAATGACACCTATGTTTATTTCTTCCAAGAAAAGTTTTTTCCCACATACCTTCTACCTTTTCACCAAAATACCTTATTGTCATCCCTACTGATTTTAAACAATAATCTCATTTTTTTGATGGTTATATGTATTTATTTCTTCTCCCCATGCTACCTAGTCATTTCATTGTTGGAACTCTTACAGCTTCATTATTTAGATTATAAACTGTTGAAATTAAGCCCTGTATCATTTCCTTACTTGACTTGCCTACATTCCCTTGCTGATGATGAATCAGTCTTGGCCCTAGACACCCAATCCTTTCCCTGCCATTTGAAGAAGTTTTGCCTATAATGACAGTTCCTTTTTTTCCCCTCTCTTATCCTGCATCCACAGTTTCACCATTGTCTTTACCCAAGGGAAGGTACTTCCTTCACCATTGTCTCTACCCAAAGGAAGGTACTCTTCAAGCCCACTCCTCTTCACATACCCTCCTGGACTTCAGACGGATGTCTGTTAAGAAAAATCCCTCCAGGGGCGCCTGGGTGGCTCAGTGGGTTAAGCTGCTGCCTTCGGCTCGGGTCGTGATCTCAGGGTCCTGGGATCGAGTCCCGCATCGGGCTCTCTGCTCAGCAGGGAGCCTGCTTCCTCCTCTCTCTCTCTCTGCCTGCCTCTCTGCCTACTTGTGATCTCTCTCTATCAAATAAATAAATAAAATATTAAAAAAAAAAGAAAAGAAAAAAGAAAAAAAAAGAAAAATCCCTCCACATATCTTTTGAGTTTCTGGAATTGTTTTCAAATAGAAAGTGTGGTCTTAACTGTCCCTAAGGCCCCTAGGACTCACAACTATAAAAACATCCTTTAAAGTCTGAGCAAGATAAGTTCCACCCCAAAACATTTCCAGGTGAGAAGGGGTTTAAATATGGCACAATGAATTTATTTTTCAAACCTGGCCTCGTTCTAAAAGAGGCTGAGAAACTGATCCATATTAAAGGAAACTAAAGATGCACAGGAACTGGATGTAGTAGGTCATCCTAGACTAGATCCTGTAAAGAGGTACACACACACACACACACACAAACACACACACAAGCGTTACTTGATAAATTGATAAAAATGGAATATGAGTGAGAGATTAGTTAAAAATTTTATGTCAATATGAAATTTACCAAAGGAGATAACTGTGGTGTCAGAGAATATTCTTTTTCTTAAGAAATACACAAGGAAATATTCAGGGAAAAAGTGCATGATGCATGAAATGTATTCTCAAATACTCAAGAATGTATGCATAGTTTTCCTAGGCATATACATGTCTTCCTATAGAGAGAGAAGGGGAAGGAAGAAAGGAGAGAGAGATTGTAAACAGGTCAAAATCATAATAGGAACATCGGGATAAAGGGGATATGGCTTTACCATCTATGGCTTTACCATCTATGCAACTTTTCCACAACTGTATTTTCAAATACATTTTTAAAATGTTTTTAACCCAACCTTTGAGATTTCTGACTTTGATTCCAGAAGCTAGTGCCTCCACCATACTCTGACCCCAGATGTGTGCAATGCCAACTTTAAAACAGTTGTCTCAGGTTCTGTCCTATGCAAGAAACCTGGGATCCTCTCTGCACATTTGGAACATGCTAACATTTCAGCAAGTTTTTACAAAACTGGCAAAGAGTGCCCCCTTTCAAAAAAAATTTTAGAAATTATATGCAATATAAAAAAAAACAACAAAGAACAAAAATTCTACATGTTTACTAACACAAAACCCCTAATTTCATTTTTCTCTGGTGCCACCAGGTTGCTCTTCTCCTGGGTTTTGCAGTGTGAGTTGATTTGCCAGCACTTTGTTTGTTCTGCGAGTCAGTTTCCACTCCTCCACCAGATTTCCATTTTCCAAAAATGTGTTGACAGCTTTTGTTCTTTATGCTCCCCTTCTTGTCATCCTTAAGCACTTATTTTTAAATCCTTTACTTGTTTTAACAGCCTTACTGAAATACAGTTCACATACCATACAATTTACCCATTAACACGTATAATTCCTTGATTTTCAGTACAGGCATCACCACAGTCAATTTTAAAACATTGTCATGACTTAAGAGAAACAAATCTGCAACCTTTTGCTATCATTCTCCTTTCTCTCCTCCCTCGAGCTCTAAGATGACTCTATTTTCTGTGTTGTAGATTTTACTATTCTGGACACCTCATGTGAATAGAGTCATATGTGACCATTAGTGAATGGCTTCTTTCATTTAACATGTTTTCAAGGTTCATCCCTGTAGTGGCATGGCTTGGTCTTTTTTATTCCCCAAAATATTGTATCATAGGAATATGTTATCTTTAATTCACCCATTTCTCAGTTGATGGATGTTTGAATTGTTTCCATCTTTTGACCTTATAAATAAGATAGCTATAAACATTTGTTTACAAGTTTTTGGTTAGACCCATGTTTTCATTTCTGGGGAGTATATACCGAGAAGTGGAATTGCTGGGTCTTATGTTAACTCTATGTTGAACTTTTTGATCAACTGCCACACTGTTCCCAAATTAGCTGCACCGTTTTTCATTCCCACCAACATTGCATGGGGGTTCTAATTTCTCCACATTCCCACCAACATTTGTATTCTTTTTGATTTTAGCCAGCGTTGTAGGTGTGAAGTTTTGGTAAATATTGATTTTGATTTGCATTTTCCTGATGGTTAATGATATTGAGCCGTTTTCATCTAATCTTTTACTCTTAATGGAATTTTGGAAAGAGGGGAGTGTTTGGTCTACTTCATTTAAGGTGATACACAGTAGTTTATTTAAACAGTAACATGACAAATTTTTCTTCTAAATATTTGAAAGCACACAATGTCAAGCCTTTAACAACATATAAAGTGTTCTTCTATGCTTTTTACATATTACAGTTACCGAGTGATTAAGGGACAGTGAAATTCTGCCCTTAATTTGCTCTGTAAGATTACTTCTTCTGTGGGGTTGAGGAATTCACTCAGATGGCTCCTCAGGGTTTACTATAAGGCAGAGCAGAACTGATTGCCAAAGCCTCTAAAGCCCAGGGCCTTTTTAACACCAAGCTCCATACATCTGTTGTGAATAAGTGTGTAGCACAGGTGATAAATATCAAAGAAATTTGAGGGCTTTGACGTGGACGCATAGCATATGTCTTAGAGATGGAAGGCAAGGTGTTTTATTTTTTTAATTTTTTGTTTTTTATAAACATGTATTTTTATCCCCAGGGGTACAGGTCTGTGAATCAGCACTCACCAAAGCACATACCCTCCCCAATGTCCATAACCTCACAGCCCCTTCTCACAACTCCCCTCCCCCCAGCAACCCTCAGTTTGCTTTGTAAGATTAAGAGTCACTTATGGTTTGTCTCCCTCCCAATCCCATCTAGTTTCATTGATTCTTCTCCTACCCACTTAAGCCCCCATATTGCATCACCACTTCCTCATATCAGAGAGATCATATGATAGTTGTCTTTCTCTGCTTGACTTATTTCGCTAAGCATGATACGCTCTAGTTCCATCCATGTTGTCGCAAATGGCAAGATTTCATTTCTTTTGATGGCTGCATAGTATTCCACTGTGTATATATACCACATCTTCTTGATCCATTCATCTGTTGATGGACATCTAGGTTCTTTCCATAGTTTGGCTATTGTGGACATTGCTGCTATAAACATTCAGGTGCACGTTCCCCTTTGGATCACTACGTTTGTATCTTTAGGGTAAATACCCAATAGTGCAATTGCTGGGTCATAGGGCAGTTCTATTTTCAACATTCTGAGGAACCTCCATGCTGTTTTCCAGAGTGGCTGCACCAGCTTGCATTCCCACCAACAGTGGAGGAGGGTTCCCCTTTCTCCGCATCCTCGCCAGCATCTGTCATTTCCTGACTTGTTGATTTTAGCCATTCTGACTGGTGTGAGGTGATATCTCATTGTGGTTTTGATTTGTATTTCCCTGATGCCGAGTGATATGGAGCACTTTTTCATGTGTCTGTTGGCCATCTGGATGTCTTCTTTGCAGAAATGTCTGTTCATGTCCTCTTCCCATTTCTTGATTGGATTATTTGTTCCTTGGGTGTTGAGTTTGCTAAGTTCTTTATAGATTTTGGACACTAGTCCTTTATCTGATATGTCGTTTGCAAATATCTTCTCCCATTCTGTCAGTTGTCTTTTGATTTTGTTAACTGTTTCCTTTGCTGTGCAAAAGCTTTTGATCTGGATGAAATCCCAATAGTTCATTTTTGCCCTTGCTTCCCTAGGCAAGGTATTTTAAAGGGGCTTTTGCACTTTAGTCACAGTGTATCACACCCGCCCAATGATAACAGTACAAGTTGGGTGGCAGATATGTGCGAAGTTATGTTGTTATATGTGCTCTTAGACATGTTTCTGTAGTAAAAGCCATTAAAAGAAAAAAAAAGATGTAGTAAAATCATTAAATAAAAAACAAAGATGTTGGGTGCCTCAAAGGGAGAGGGAAGAGGGGTCAGAAGGAGACCTGGCAAGGGTGGATCAGTCCATCAAGACCAGAAGTTAGCTCTCTGAATAAAGACATCTCAGAAAGTATATTTCCTTTGAGATTGGGAAGGAAACCTCTTTCCGTATAACAGGAAGGAAGAGGAAAAAGAAGAATGGGGAGACTTTTTTGAAAGGATTTGGGTTTGTTTTGTTTTGTGAGAGGCTCGATCACTGCTTTCTTGCTCTTCTGTGAGCTCTGATCCAGCACATCCGCTGGGCAAGTGAAGATGGCCTAAGTTTGAGGAAAGTAAAGGAAATTTGAAATAGATCCGAGGGCCACCTGGGTGTCTCAGTCGGTTAAGAATCTGCCTTCGATTCCGGTGATGACCCGGGTGTCCTGGGATTGAGTCCTGCTCCTGCTTGGTAGGAAGCCTGCTTCTCCCTCTACCTCTGTCACTCCCTCTGATTGTGCCCCTGCTCTCTGTCAAATAAAAAAAATTAGATCTGAGTACACTGAGGAGAGAATGTACTAAGGAAATAGTGACCTAACTCCATTTATTTTGTTCAAGTTAATAAGTCTTGGATAAATATATGTGGAATGAATGAATGATTTCCAGGTAGTGCTGGGACTGAATTGCATGTGGCATCAGTCGACTCTGTTGTGAGTAGACTCAGTTTTGACATGGGAGATTTAATCCAACAATAATCAGTTACATACAGAAAGGCATTTCTAAAAAAGGCAGAGAGACAAGATTTTGCCACACAGGAAGGACTGAAATGGATTAGATGGGGTCATTCACTTGTACTAGAGCCTGTTTTGTTTTGTTTTGTTTTTTAACTGAAGAATGGCTGATGCAATATCACATTAGTGTCAGGTATGCAACTCTATGCTCTGCTGTGCTCATCACAACTGTGGCTACCACATGTCACCAGATAACGCTGTTACAGTACATTGGACTCTGTTTCCTTTGCTGGACTGGTGCTTTTTACATGTTGGTTACCTGACAATCCATCTGTGAGGAAAGGAAGAACAAGGCCTTGCGGGATAGGCAAGAAGTGGAAAGTAGATGAGGTAGAGTAGAAAAATTAACAGGGACATACAAGCTGGAAGGACAGGGGCATGAGGCAGAGGGACAGAATGTCAGACTATAGGATTCTGATGCCAGAAGTATTCCCGGTAATGAGTTCTACAGGGTGGCACGAAGTGCACTGGATTGGCCATAATGGACTCTAAAATGAGATTATGTAGGAACCGGCAGGCTGGATTACTGGCTGGTCTGTCCGCATAGATGTTAGAGCCTCCTGCACCCCTTCCTCACCTCTTCAGGTTCCTTGGCCGGGGCCCCATCCCACCTATTGTCCCCCTCAGGGCATCCACCGCATCAAATCTGCATTCTTTCTGAGACCCCAACATTCAGATAGTGTAGGGTCAATGATAACCTGGACAAGAAGCTACAAGTGTGGTAAGTGAGTGAGGTCATGGACACCTGGTTTTTTGTTTTAGCACTGAGCATCCTGAGACTGTCCAGAAGATTACCTCGGGTGTTCTCTAGCACACTCACCCCATTTTGAGTCCCAGTCTGAGGTGGGGTTGCCTTTCCTCCAGAGCCCTGTTTTAAGTATGGGAATGTGTGCCGTCATGGCCCCCCTCACTTCCCCCCAAAAAAAGCATTCCATGGAGTTCCATGATAAGCCCCCAAATATCTGTATCCTGGCACACAATCTAGAACTCACCTCTGGTTCTTAAGTTGCACTTGTTCTGGGGAAGAGCTACCGTGGCTCCACTAAGGCCGTGAATATTGAAGGTGGCAAACCGCCATCCTAGCCATAGTAAAGGCTGTATCTTATATATTGTCATCAAGTGTGGATATAAGGCAGGCACCAAGATCACCTTCCCCCAAAGGGGATGCCATGCCTGACAGCCTGCAGGTATTAACTTGCATACTCAAGGAACAGAGCCATGCCTTTTTGGTATAAGGCATCGGTAGGCTGTGCCAGATTCCAGTCTGCCTCAAAGTGGTGGTGCCTGGATCAGACTGCGGAAGGAGGGGAGCGGGACAGGGTCCTGAGAAGGGGATGAGTAGACATAAACTTCTGTTCTACCAGCAAGGTCCCTCTTTCACTCTTTCATTTCTTCAAAGGTGTCTTATCCTGGAAGGTGGTAGCTGCCTTGTCAACATTCCTACCACTAACAGCTAAGTGATGCTTTTGTTCTGCAAAAAACATCCTCAGTCCAGCAGCCTGAAGAAACACCCAGGGAGGGGAAGCACTTCCAGTAGGAAAGCTCAATGTCAAGTTTAACGTGACTTAAAGGACAGATTCTTCAGCAGCATCTAGCATATTCTTTGATGCTACCCCAACCAGCCCAAGATCAACCCGAACAATACTCCGCCCCCCGAAAACACTCCCATTCAGAGTTCACTCACTTGTTGGAACCTCTGATCACTGACTTCTAAATAATGATTAAGCTATTGTAACACAATAACTGTGAAGAAACAACAGTGGCTTAATCATTATTTTCTGAAAACTATTTCTGTCTTTAATCTTCCTCAGATATAGAAGACTTGCTGTAAAGGGTGTAAAACATTCAATGAGGGGAGAGGTGTGAGCTACTATACGTTTTCAGTAAGGCTAAGCCATGGGACAGGCTTCATCAGAGAGGGAATGGGCTTTTGGGGGCTTTCGGGGGCACATGATACATATTTCCCAAGAGGTCCAGGAGATTGGTCACCTTTTAGAAGCTGAAGGAAGCAATCAGTAACAGCTGAACTTATTTACCCAAACCCATGCTCCCAAGACAGTACACAGAACAGACAACATGTTATTAGAGAAATATTTATTCCTCACAAGCCATTATTTTGGGGTAGGAAATCCCCCTCCCCCCCCCAAAAAAACCCTCTCACTGGAAATTCTGGAGAAGGGTTTTCTGTCTAAATAAATAGTAGACACACATCTCTGCACACAGTGCCTTCAGGAATCTTGAGAGTAGCTGGAGGCCACTGCATAGCTTGATGCCCACAAATGGCCTTTGGGTGGGGTGCAGGCTCCCTGAGGGGAATGGAGAGGGGCTACCTCTGATGTGGTAGCTGCTCCTTAAATGCCACAACTTTCTGGGGCTGTGTGTCCTTGTTTCTGAGCTGTCTGTTACTTCCAGGAAGGCCTTGGCCAGCAGAGACGGCTTCTTCCTTACAAGACCTGGTATTTGCCTACTTTCAGGCAGGAAGCCTGGAATTGAAAGGAAACCCTGGGACAGGCTGTGCCTGGGCCTGCACTTGTGCTTTCTGCTGAGTTTTCCCAAACTTGGTTGGGGAGGGAATGGGCTGCTGAGGGCAGGTGCTGCCTATTGCATGCCAACGCCCCATTTTCTCCTCTTGGAACTTCCCAACAGCTGTCATGATTTTCTGAGCTTCAGGTATCCCAGTAAAGGTAGCTCTACCATTAAGCAGGCCTCTGCTTTCCACAGATAGGGGACTATGCTTCTCCTGGGAGTTTCCTTGACTTTTGCATTTTATCTCAAGAGTAAGTCATTGCAAAAAATCCTTCATTTTTTTACTGAAAATAGAAGGAGCCTGACCCTTCCGGGAAAGGCTTTCAGGAGGCAGCTGACCCTTCTGTGATAGGGTCTGGGAAGGCTGGCTTCCCCAGCTTTACCTTCCATACCTGTGTCCTGAGTAGGGAACCTATTCTTTGATGCCACATCTTCAGTAGGGAACCTGTTCATTCTCGGTTGGGATGTTCCCAGTCCTGCGTCCCCTCTACCATGCTCTTGTGCCTTGGGATCAGAGGCCTCATGGTCTATGCAGCATGTGGGGAATTCTTATTCTGGCACTTTCTTAAGACATGTTTAGGCACCCAGGGCTCCTGCTATTGTTCCACAGTAATTCCTGTGTCCTCTGGATGGACATGCAGCACCTGGGAAGCCCTCGTGTCCCTGGGGGAGACACCCTGGGCAGGAGTCAGTGAGGCCCTCTAAGTCAAAGAATCTGATACAGGGGGCAGGCCAGTGCATTGGACTTTGACCCAGCTATGCTCCCTCTTCTCCAGCATAAGCTTTAACTCAGGCAAGAGTTGTTCTTTGAGATTCAATGATTCAGGATCCTGCGGAACTGGTATGTTTGATGGGATAGTGGTTTTGACTTGATGCTCATTCTGCTTTATAATATGAGGCCTTACTGGCTTGCTGGTTGTCAAAATTCTAGATTGTGGTTGACCTGCATCAAGTTCCTTGGCCCTGGATATCTTCCTGGACACAGTGGGCATAACAACAGGTTCTGGATTCCTCATCTCTTCCTTGTTGCCCTCCTCTTCTACCACTGGAATTTGCACTTTTATCCTTTGGCTCACGTCTGGCCCCAGCTTACAGGTGGCTGTGAGGACTGTCCGTTGCTAATGGTGACATGTGTGACAGGTGTAAGAGTCTGTCTGCCATCCTTAGTTTTCCGGACATCCTCTGCAAACTGATGTTTGATAATAGAGAGTGATTCCCTCAGAATTCTCTGTTCTTCTTTGCCCACAGTTGAGATGGCAGGGCGAGGACCATCTGGAATGGGAGCTGAATTTGCTGTTCCTGCTTTGTCTCCATGGAGAGATTTCAAGCTTCCTCTGTAGGAGTTGAAGCCCTCAGCTTTAGAATTTGCTGCAGGAATGGGGTTGGTTGAACAGGAAAAGCTTCAAGGGAATGTGGCCTTTCTCAATTTAAAGATCTCTATGTATTCAAGAACCCTGGAGGGAAGGCCCCATAGCATCCTCCAATGAAACCTTTTAATATGGGCTTCCAGCATCTGTTCTGCACTAGATTCAACAAAGGGAAGCTCCTGGAAGGTATTCAGGGAGTAGTCCTCAACCTCTGAGAGTGGCAAATTTTCTCTGTTTTACTTCAGCCTGGGATTTCTCAGAAAAGAAGTGATCTTTGCTTCATTGTATGCCATGAATTAAGCACAGTCCCAGACAACTGACCCTCAGTGATTTCCACAGACCTTTTGCACAAATGTATTTTCAGGACATTTT
Source organism: Mustela erminea (assembly GCF_009829155.1). NCBI lineage: Eukaryota > Metazoa > Chordata > Mammalia > Carnivora > Mustelidae > Mustela > Mustela erminea. Next base: position 70,101,886 of record NC_045625.1, read on the forward strand.
CAAGTTGTCTCTGATCTATGGTCTCCACAGACACCATGGAGTTTTTCTCTGATGGGCTCCTCAGTTTTTTCTCAGAATCATACCCCATATCATTATCTAAAGAGCTCTTTGGGTCACTCAACAGATTTTTTGGGCCATTCTCTGGGTTGTGTCCCTGATCCTTCTTCAGGTAATCATTGTTCTTCTCCACGTCATCACTGTACTTCTCCAGGTCATTGTTATGCTTCTCCATGTCACCTTTGTACTTTGCCAGGTCATTGTTATCTAGCTGAAGCATTTCTGAGTCCTCCTCATAAATACTTTCATAGTCACTCAATTTTCTTTGTTTCTTAGAGATCCATGAGCGTCCACGATAACGCTGTGACTCAGGTAGCTGTGGAAGAGTACTTGGACGCATCGGCATTGTTAGAGACTCAGTGATCCTGTAGGGCAGGTCCCACTGGTGTTGGATGAGCCTCTTTTGAAAGTGACTCTCTAGTTTTTTCCGAAGCTCAACACTGATAGAAAGCTGTCTAGGAGGGATAGAGATTGCAGCATAGGCCTGGGAGGCCTGGTGTGTGAGAGAATGGTTAGGAGCTAAAGGACAATATTCCTCCTGGGATCTTTGGACAATAGTGGTAAACCCCACACACGTTCCTGCTCTTTCTGCAACACGTTCCATTCCAGATGTTGCATTTCATTTGATATGAGACTCTCGGATTCATTCTGAGGCCTCCACAGATCTTGATGTGGGGTAGAGGACCAGATGGCAGGATTGGGAGTGAGGATTGAAAGTGGGCCTGGGGCTGGACCTGAGGCTGGACCTGAGGGATTGGTTGGCACTAGGTTTGAGGCAGGCATTGAGGTTGGTTCTCAGGCAAGGATGGAGGAAGTGGATGGGGAACTACTGGGGATTCCTCTTCTGTAGAGGCATTTGAGATTTTATTGAAAATAAAGATGGAGGAACAATTATCTGAGACATCTGCAGCCGAGAACAAGGACTCACTATGCAGAGTTGTGAGACCCCAGAAGAGCTGCATGTGGGTTTGCTGTGACTGGCCCTCCTCCAAGGTTGCAGGATATGGGCGCTGCTGCTGCATAGGCAGCTCCTTTGATTGGTCTTTGCTGCTGCAGAAAGGAAGGGAGGATGCCAAACCATGCTCATCAGCACTTGTTTGTTTTGGAAAAGAACCCTTTGTTTCCTTCCACCTGAGGAAGTCACACCTGTTTTGGACTTGTTGCTCTCCAAGTGCCAGAGCATCAGGGCTGAGAAGTGAGAGGGTACCAGGCTCTACAAGGTTGGCTGCAGGGTCTCCCCTGGAAGAAGCCTCGGAAGAATGGAGGGCCATAAACTCTTGATGGAAAGCCCGTGGAGCCAGGGTTGAAGGGAAGAAGTTTCTGGCATGAGTTTGCTACCAAGGGAGGTCTAAAATTGACAAGCTGGAGGAGTCAATGCCTGTGATTGTTGGGACAGAAGTAGACAACCCACCAGAGCTCCCTGGGGGTGAGCTCTCTGGAACAGGCTTCCTTCAGATGGAATCAGAATCCAGATCTCCGGACAGGGGTGGGAGGATTTACTTCAAGTTCACACCACTTTGCAGGGTGAATGTTTCAATCTATCATAATTATGTTTTTTAAATTATTTTTTGATATTAAAACGTACAAATCAGAAGATAAGTAAGTATAGCGTAATGCTTCAGAAATACTACACTGTAACCAAAGAGACCTTGACTTGAATCTCAGCTTTAGCATTTTCTACCTCATAAACTTGGGAAAGTAATTTGACTACTCTAAAATGCAGTTTTCTCCGGGTGCCTGGGTGGTCAGTTGGTTAAGTGTCTGCCTTTGGCTCGGGTCATGATCCCAGGGTTCTGGGATCAAACCCTCAGTCAGGCACCCTGTTCAGCAGGGTGGCTGTTTCTCCCCCTGCCTGCTGGTCTCCCTGCTCAAGCTTTCCCTCCCCTCTCTCTATCAAATAAATAAATAAATTCTTTAAGAAAAAATAAAAATAAATATTCAAAATGCAGTTTCCTCATCGATCTACATTATAGAATTATTATAGGAATTGAAAGAGATGAGGCATCAATGCATATTCCATACATTTAAAACTTATTTTGAATACATAGAGCTCAAAAATATTATTTTTATCATGCTTTTTCATAGATTAACTTTTTATCCTTTTGTGTGTGTGTGTGTGTGTGTGTGTGTGTGTGTGTGTGTCTTTTCAGACATCAGCAATACAAATTTGGATTAAAAATGAGTGCCTGCGGGAGTATCTGGGTTGCACAGTTGGGTAAGTGTCCGACTCGGTTTCAGTTTGGGTCATGATCTCAGGGTCTTCAGATCAAGCCCCACGTCCAGCTCCATGTTCAGTGTGGAATTAGTTGAGATTCTCTGTCCTTTTCCCTCTGTCCCTCCCACTTGTGCTTGCTCTCTTTCTCTCTAAGACACACACACATATACAGACAAATAAATAAATAAATCTTAAAAAAACAAAAATGAGTGCCTATGTCAAGGAGATTATATTCTAGGGGTGCCTGGGTGGCTCAGTGGTTGATTGCCTGTCTTCAGCTCAGGTCATGATCCAAGAGTCCAGGGATCAAACCCCACATCTGGCGGTGCCCTGCTCAGCGGGTAGCCTGCTTCTCCCTCTCCCTCTGCTCCTCCTCCCCACCCTGCTCATGCTCTCTCTCTCTCTGTCTCTGTCTCTCTCGATCACTCTTTTATTTTTAAATATATAAAAAACCTTAAAAAGAAAAAGGAGACTGTATTCTATCAGAATAGATAGAATAGCAACAAAATGGACTGTGGCAAATGCAAAACCATCAGCATGAACAAAGTGCCACAAAAGCACAGAGAAACAGCAATTGATTTTGCCTAGAAAAGGAGAATAGTGTTCTCAGAAAAGATTCCATAGTCTTATTTACCTTGATGAGGAGTTGGGAGGTCATCAAGGTATTCAATCCAATTTAGTTTTTGAGGAATGAATATGCATTTGATATTGACAGTTGAGGGCACTAAAATATAAATAAGCTAACATCCAAACAGAATTACAGAATTGGAAAATACAGAGCTGGAAGGGACATAGGCTGGAGGCTGAGATGCTGTCCTAGTACTTTCCCCACTCCCTTGCTGTTGAGTGTATCCACAAAACTAGTTGTAAGCGATGAATGGGGCAGAAGTGATGTGAACATTCCAGAACAGAGTATAGAAAAGAAAGCCTAAGGGCATATATTCTCCTGGTGCAGGTACAAGATGGTAGAATTTCTGGGATAATGTGTCACCCAAGTTACACCACTGTACAAGCTGGGAATTCATTTTGGTGGTAGTACATCACTCAGACTGGGGAGCTGCTTGTTACCATACCGTAACCCAAGCATCCTGTTCACGGAGCGTGATACCACATTTTAAAGTGGAAGAAACCACGGTGTCAGAAGGAGTCGGAGAAAGGATTGGCCCCAGATAAAGTGGGAGGTGGGGGTTGTTATGAAACCAACCGAAATGTGTAACTAAGCTGTACTTTCTAATATTTTCCCTCCTCACACGTCAGTATTTTTCAGAATTTAATCTTAAGATCCTACTAAGGACATACACCCTCATTTGGCCAACAAAACCACAGTATGTCATGGGGTCATAGTGCATATCAAGGCTACAAAAACAGTTGTGAATTGCCTTAAGAAAAGCAAATCCATCTGCGTGTCTTTGCGTGCTACTTCAAAGCCACTCGACCATCTGAAATCAGACTTCTTAGGATTAAATAGGCCACAAGTTTGAGACCTAGAGAATGTCACTTTTAACCGCTAGTAAATTTTCACGGCCAGTGGTACACTCTTCCCAAACGACATTTCTAACGGGGGGCCGACAGACTTCTAACTAAAGCAGTTCCAGTGTGCCACTATAATAACCTACTTCTTTTGATTGCGTTTATTTTTAATGATTATTTTCCCTGCATGCCAATCCAACCTGTGCTGCCAACCCAGAGTAATGGGGAGGGGAGGAGACAGGGGACCAGGCACATTGTCTAGAGCTGCACTGCCACCTAGAGGTTGCGCTGAAGAACTGACGCATTGCTATTCAGAAAGGCCTGTGGCCGCTGTGAAAAGGGGATCTTTCTCCACTGCACTCTGCTGGCTCAAGGAACTGAAACAAAATACATTATTGGGTGGCGGCAGGGGAGAAGCATGATTCCTGCGTGCTTTCAGTGAAAAATTATTGCCTTGAAGAGGGAGCCCCTTTAAGTCATATTTGCAACTTGCACTTGGGAAATGCTTTTCTTTCCAGTTATTTTCAGCACAACGGTTACATTTGATTTGCAACTTGAACTGAATTGACAGAAAATCATTTGGAAGTGGATTGTTACAGAGTCTGAATAGGTCCATATGGTCGGAACTACAATTCAATTGCAAAAATAAAATTTATTCAGAACTTATTCAAGCTTGACTCAGAAGCCAAGAGGTGTACTGAGGGGTTGGAAAGAATTCATTTGCTGAATTTAGGCTGACGGTGACAGCCTAAATTCAGCAAATGAGAGTTTGATGGGAATATTCTTAATTGTTACGATTTTGAAGACAAACTAGAAATTCTTTCTCCTCAGGCAATGTCAACTTATATACAATACAAAACAATGTGGAATAACCACGAAGGACCTATATTACATGAGAAAATTATTTTCAACTGATTAATACAAGGAACACACCGGTTAATGGAAAAGATCATTTAGGCAGGTTTGGGGAAAGATAATGATTTAGTCAACATTATCAATGACACTGTCTTTTTTTTTAAATATTTTATTTATTAGCTTGAGAGAGCGAGAGAGAGCAAGGGGAGGGGAGAGGGAGGGGGAGAAACAGACTCCTTGCTGAGCAGGGAGCCCAACTTGGGGCTCCATCTCAGGACCCCAGGATCATGAGGTGAGCTGAAGTTAGACATTAAACTGACTGAGCTGCCCAGGTGCCCCTCAATGATACTTTCCATATGAGACGGGCAGAAACTGAGACAAATCATTCAAGAGCTCACGAATTTTCAGCTGCAACCCCTTTGTGACATTTTAAGCCAATAATGATGGCACCTCTTAGAATTTAAGAGACACATCTATGTTCTAATTCTGGGGACGACCAATCACATGGCTGTTGCCATTTATATCATCTGCCTGAGATCAAAAAGTGATGTCGAAAGGACAACAGAGAAAAGCCACAAAAGGGGAGAAAATGTATTTTGCAGCACAAAAGCTTATTACCCCTACAAGTACAAAATTCAAATTTAGGTGAATTAATAATTCCACTCATTGGAAGACATGGTCGTTTTCAGAAGGGCACAGTTAAAATAATTGTTTCCATTTTCAAGTACTTATGCTTTCTTTACTATTTTAGCACTTTACTCATTTAGTCCTCAAACAAGCCTATATGGTGCAGACTCTCACATCCCCATTTTACAGATGAAGACAGTGAGGTCCTGAGAAGTAAAGCAAAGTTACAGGGAGAGCCTGAAAACAAACCCAGGTAGTTGGTCTGTCCTCAGAGTCTGTATTATACTATTAAACTAACTCAATAAAGAACACTTTCTATAGGGCAGGCAACTCAAGAAACCTGCTGCTATTTTCTGTGAGGTGGTTCAACATGGTTCCTCCACTCATGAAAGCCATTGCCTTCCTGAGGTCCATTCTGGCTGCCACTCTGGAGCTTTCCTTTACTGCCTGGATGACCATTCAGATCAGAACACCTCTGATAATAGGAGCAATAAACCTTATCAGTGTCCGGGCACCTAATGGTTTTTACCACTGGATCCTTCCCTGGAGCTAAGCCAGCCCATTCTTCAGTCACCCCACCGGGAATTTCCCTTTCCTGCCCCATGTACGTGTGAGCCTTCCCCTCTCGGGCCTTGGGCAAAGGTGACTTTTCTGAGGTCAATTAGTATACCCTGTCTGAGGGAGATGTTCAATAAATACTTGAATAGGATCAATGAAGGTATTTCCAAAGCTTAATCAAGCCAGAGGCGTTTTCAATATCGAAGGAGTTCCTGGCAGCAATTCCAACCTCACCCAAGATCCCTGGTGGCTGAAGATGGAAAGTGGTCAATTGCCTACAGGCATTCACTGTTCTCCCTGAGATGTCCTCTGGGAGAACTGGAACACTGACAAGCTTCAGTAAAAAGGATTTTTCTGGTTAAAAAAAAATTGTTTTTCAGCCAAGGGAAATAAGTCTCATCTGCAAATGTCATTAAACTAAATGTCTCTTTGTTGTACCTTTTAGATCCTTTCTGGTGAGGGTGAAAGGGAGGTCATTTAATTGTAATTCCCAAAAGCTGCCAGTCTGCATACAACATGTTCTTTAATGAACATGTTGCTTTAATTATTAAATCTCATGCTATCAAGACATAATAAAATCTAAATTATCCATGGGGTTGGAGGAAAGGAAAGTAGAGGGCTATGAAATCTTACCCCTGGCCACCCCTAATATTATTTGAATAAACAAAAGAATGAACAAAAGAACCCACAAACCAACCAATGAGGAAATAAGTGAATTAAGGAACCACATATTCTGGGTCAACCGAAGGGTGACTTGTCATTAGAGGCAGCTGCTCTACTACACCCAGACAATGGACAACCAACCATGGAGACCATTCCCTTCTCGTACATAGGCAGTGTCTGCAGCCAGGTACATGCTGTCTAGTGACCTGGCTGGCCTGACCAGGAGTTGGCGGGCTCCAGCAAGCTGAGCTCCAGCAAGCCAGAGAGAATTCACGGCACCATGCCCAGGAGAAGTGCCAGAGATAGAAGCCAGAGGAGTCTGTCTAAAGTGGGTTGTCAGGACAAAGGAGGCTGGTGGTGGGTATTGGGAGTCAAGAGAGCCAGAGTGAGGATCCAAAATGCCAACAAGCCAAAGGAGATAAGCCAAGCAGATTGGAATTGATGGGCAGAAGGGCCATTTTTGCCAACACCAAGACCACCAGTATTTTGTTAGGATGAGTTTTCTTTTTGCTTTGTGATTTTTTTTTAATGGGTAATGTAATGCACATGAAGCAAACCTCAAAATGCTCCAAAGGGTATACTGAGGGGTAAGCTCATTCTCACCCATGTCTCCTAGCTCCCCAATTTTCCTCTGCTGATTTTCTTCTGGATCTTTCCACAGGTAGCCTGTACCTATAACCTTTATATCACAAACCATATCATATTATATGTATCAGTCTCTTTCCTTTTCACTTAAAGATGTCTTAGAAATGGTTCATAGCTTGTATATGCAGAGCTGGGTCATTCTTCTAGAAGGCTACGTAATATTCCATTGTATAGGCACTCCATAATTTATTTCCCCATTTTTAAAATGTGTATTTAGTTCCCATTCCAAACTTCGCTACAGCAGATATCATCGCAATGGTAGGCATTCTGCATGAGTGTGGACAGATTTGTAAAAGGGAAACTTTCACGTCAAAGAGTATGTATATTCAGGTCCTTGAGAGCCAATGATCTCCGCACCATATTTTCCTCTTGAATCCTGACTAGAAGTATTTCAGAGAGAACTTTCCTACCTTCTTCTGTTTGATTTATTCAGTTTTATTCATCTTGGCCATGGACCCCAAAATAACCCAAAACAGAACACTCAATATCACCATCATTCTTTTAATAATTTAAAATTTTGGCGTTCAGCTCTCTGATGCCAATTGAAATTACTGCTTGATTCTAAAGACTTACTCACATTTCCTCTCCTCACAGTTTTCCCTGGGATCAATCCCCTCCATCGAAAGTGTAACACAAAGATGTCACCATCAGTATCACCTGTCCTTGATGGCGTCTTCTGAAAAGTGCATATCCCTGTGGGTGGGATGGGGCCATGACAAAGCTTCCTAACTTCGCTGCTAGACTGTGAGTTCCTAGAGGCTAAAAAATTGTATCATATTCACCTGTTTCTTTCTCTCCTCCCCATCACATACACCACTCAATGCTACTGGCTATAGCAGGAGTTCTAGAAATGATTGGTGACTATATTATTTTCCTAGGGCAACTGTAATAAATTGCCACAAACTAGGTGGCTTAAAACAATATAAATTTATTCTCTTATATAAATTTATTCTCTTATAGTTCTGGAGACCAGAAGTCCAAAATCAAGGTGTTGGTAGGAACATGTTTTCTCTAAAGTTTCTAGGGGAGAATTTGTCCTGTACTTTCTTCTTAGCTTCTGGTGTTGCTGGAAATGTTTGGTGTTCCTTGGCTTGTTGACACATCTCTCTAATCTCAGACTGCATCATCACACTACATTTTTCCTGTGTGTCTCTTTCTATTCTTCTAAGGACACCAGGCACATTGGATTAGGGACCAGCCTCACCAAGCATGATGTCATTTTAATCTGAGTACCCCTGCAGAGATTCTATTTCCAAGTAAGGTCATATCCACTGGTACCAAAGCTTAGGATTTTAACATATATTTTAGGGGGATAAAATTTAACCCACAACAGTGACTTAATGAGAAAAAATAAGTAAGCCCATATTTCATAGAAAAAAGAAGAGTAGAAAGGAAATTAAAAAGGAACGGAAGGAAAAAAGCAGGGAAAATCTGGATTTTTCTTAAGACTTGGAGTATCATGTCAGTGGGGAAAAAGCCACATGGAGTAGGTTTTCTGATGAGTCACTACGTGATTTGTACTCCTTCATAGAACAGGTTCACATGCGCAGTCCTTTCCCCCAAGATCAGTAGTTCATTTCCTAAGTCTTTGCCATTACATGGCTTACTATTAAAAAATTACCTGATGGTGAGTACTTTGCCTTAAATACCCAGAGTACGGTAGGTTAGGGTCCTATTTACTTGTTTGTTTTTGAGGGAAAGAATTGTACTTCTGTGCCTAACAGGGGAGTCACTAATAACCAGACCATATGCCTCTAGTTCTTCTCTCCTCTTTGCCTTGAAGCAGAGCCCCACATCCTCACACCCTGATCTCTGTACCCAACAGAAAGAAGAAGAAAAGAAAAGAAGAGAGAAGGGATGGAGGAAAGAGAGAAGAAGACATGAAGAAAGAATTTCTCAGTTCCCATTCCTAAAAAGCAGGAGGAAGTGTGGAATCTTGAACTGTTGGCCTGAAGAGAGGAGACCTGGACTCTGTGTCCTGCTCTGAATCCACACAGATAATCACAGGCTATCCCTGAACACCAGTTACCTCACCAATTAAAAACAAAGTGTCGCCAGCTAGATCCAACACACGAACTTCACTGCCCACCTGCTAGTACTCATTGACCTTGGTCCCACATTTTTCCTTAAGCTCATCTCTCTAGTGTATCTCTTAGGCACACATAAAGTGACGCTGCCCCTGGAGAGAAGGCGACGGCCAGGACAGAACCTCCAGTGGGTCCAGACCACTCAGACCAGTCTGAGCTTAACCTCTGACTCATGCCTGTGCAGGTAGACCATGGAGTGACCTCTAGAACGACCAACAACTACCTTTACCTCATTGTAATGCTAAAATCTCTGCCCAAGGAGGAGTACAAGCCACATTTTCGTAACATACTATGTGTGTGCAGGAATGTTTCCTTAAGGGGCACGCATGACCTTATGCCTGCCTCTCCATATGATGACAAGGCTGCTCTATCTAAATATTCATCCTAACCCTAAATAAAAGGAATCCATCCACCCTTGCTCAGGGAATCACAGATTTGGAAATCATTCTCATTCTCCGTGATCTCCTTATTTGCTGCAAATAGAATCTTTGTGTAACAACTCAAACTGGCACAGTTTCTGACTCACCAAGGAGTGAAATCACGTTGGTTTGGTTACAGAGGCGCTTAGCATGGATAAGCTCTAAAATCCTTCTCAGCACTGGCATTAATTCTATCCTGGACATCCACTCAATGGGATGGGTCCACAGAGAGGATAGTGTTTCTTCTGGTCACTATCTAGTTGGGAAATCAAGAACCAGTTCTAACAGGAATTTGAAGGCTTCCAATACTCCACACTGAGGGAGAAAAACGTTATACAAGCCATCCTCATTCTAAAACAAGACTTTAAATGTCCTGGCCTGCCTCAGGGAAAAAGGCATTCAGGTGGCTTCTTGAATTTGAATCAGAACAGTAGCCCCAGTACAATGTGATCTGTTCCTTCCAGGCTCAGTGAGTCAAGACAATAGAAAGAAAAGATGTTTCCTATTCCTGTGCCTTTTTTTTTTTTTTAAGTGAGATATTTTCTTCTCCAAGACCATTTAAACTCAATAAATTTGGGTGACATTTGATACGTACAATGTCTGAGATAGGGCGCTATCTTGGAAAGACTCAAACTGACCTGGGTTAAAAGCCCAACTCTGCCACTTAGGCCCTAGATCCATTTAGCTAAGTCACTGGGCTTAGTTACACCCATTTCCTCATCTGCTAAAACAGGAGTTACTGCCAAGGATAACATGAGAAAACATGTACAAAGCTTGTAGGACGCAAGAAAACACTTGGGAAATACAAATTTTTCCTATCTACAATAAGAAATATACATCCTCTCTGTGACTTGCCCATATCTGAGCAGACCACAGGTCTGGTTTATGCTCTATTGATATGCTCTGGTAAATATCTCACACCCCTTAGGATAGACCATCTTCACAAGGTCATGCTATGATATATGTTTTTAGTAATTGATCTTGTACTTGCTCAGTGCTTCCACTGAAATTCCATCAAGTCTACAATCTTGGGAGTTTTCAACTCCTCAAAGGGCCGTATCTGTTTACAGCCATTTGAATAGCCTCTAAAATGGTAAGAGAGTACACATCAGCCCAGTAGCTGATGCAGAAACCTGTGGGAATGCGCATTCTCCTTTGCTACACAGCTGGAATTTCCAATGGCTCTATTTTCTTCAGCACTGAGGGGATGGCCTCTTTTGTGATCTTGTCAACTAAATGATACATTCTTCAGGAAGAGGGAATATACCTTTTTTTTTTCTTTCTGCCCAGATTTTGAGAGAGTACTCCCCCTAAGCAGTGCTATATAAATGTTTAATTGGCCAACTCTATGTCAAGTTGTGGCCATTTACATAAGCGTAATGTTTAAAATGATAAATGCTCTTATTTTCAGAGAGCATTTTGGAAATTTTTATATCACCCACATATATATATTTTTTAAAGTGAAAATTTGGGTTGTGTACTTATTTATTTACGTTTTCCAAATTAAAAGATTAAAAGGCAAATTATTCAGGAGTCAAGCATTCCTTTTTTTTTTTTTTTAAGTCACCTGATACTTGCAAACTGTGAAAAGAAAAAGATAATGGTATAAAATTATTGTGGATGTTGCAGTAGATAGAATTTCGTCCACTAAAGCACTGAACCCCAGACCCTGTAAATATGTCACCTTATTGGCAAAGCTGGAAAAGACAATGAATGGATTATCCCCTAGAGCTACTAGAAGGAATGACATCCTACTGACAGCTTGATTTTAGTCCCTGACACCTATTTTTATATTTAGGGCCTATAGAACTATAAGAATAAATCAGTGTTCTTTTCAGTCATAAAGTTGGTGGTAATTTGTCAGGTGGAGTAGGAACACAAGACATAATATATGTATACAACAAACTATTTCCGAGTTTGAGATCAAAATTTAGAGATGCCACATGTAAGCGAACTAGAAAGACTGATGAATTAATTGCATTTTATATTCTTTTTAATTTTTGAAACTTAGCAGAAATGATCTTATCCAAAGGTCATGGGTAACACAGAATCAATAAAAAGGCTCGAGAACTCAGTGGAGATTATAGATGATAAGCAGAAACCAAGGGTAGCTAGGCCCTGGGTACTGTGGCCAAGGCCATGCCCTAGAGGGTCTGGGATCCATTACTGTGGTGTGAGGAGTTTCTTAACCACCCTCAAGTCTAGGTCACTCCTTTAGAGCACAGGGCTGGGTGGGAAGACAGGGAGAAGTCTAAAACCCTGGGTTTTAGGTGATGGGGAGAGGGAACATTTGTTCCTTTCAGCTTCTCTCAGGATCCATGGGGTTTTGTTTCTCACTAACATTCACATGGTATGGGATTCCTGGTAAAGAAGAAGGGTGTTCAGATGCTGGTAGGAAAGGAAAAGACAAATGTCTAACACTGCTTCTGATCGTCTGAATTATCCAGCATAGGATTTAATCAAGAAATTTAAAATAGTATTGTTAAGACCCTTTTGTCTGTAGTTATAAAAACATAAATAAGTAACTGAAAACTTTTTAATGAAATTCAAATATTTATATTAGAGAATGTTTTAAAATTGTGTTCAATGTGTAATGTTTAACGTTCAATGTTCAATGTTTAAAATTGTGTTACAGTAACATTCTTCTTTCCTCTTTTTCTGTCTCCTTCCATCCTTCTTACCTCCATCCCTCCCACCTTCTAGGCATATCATTTGAAAATTTAATGAGTTGGTTTCTGGAAAGAGGGTTGACCAAACATTGGCATTCTGAGAGGATATAGTGTGATCTGGGTACCGGATGTCTACAGCAAATATACACAGGGAAGGTGGACAGCTCGTGCGCTCGCTCACTCGCTCTCACTCTCTCTCTCCCTCCTCCCTTTTTTTCTCGCCTAGCTACCTATGGCTTCCCATCATCTCCCAAGAGAGGAAAAAAACAGAACACTCCTATGGAATGGGCAGCTGTGAAGCAGGGAATGAAGCAGCAAGCAGGAACTTCATCAGCATAAGACAAAAACAGGAGTACACAGATCAGGATCAGGGCCAGATTTACCCTGCCATTCTGTCCTCAGATAAAAAGATGATTTATCTGCCATTACAGCCTCTGTGGTGACAGCTCTCTTAAGTCACACTGTTCCAATTGGGACCAATATCCTCTACAACTGGTGACGTCTCTCAGACAGGGATCTTCCTTCACTGTCTCTCTGGGTATTGGACTTTATACCATCCTATGCTGAATGTCTTAATTCTTGTATTCTGTGTCACATACTTTTCCTTGGTTGGAGCAAATTCTCCTAAAGCATCTTTGAAAAGGTATATAGTGTATAGTGAGAAGGTTTTTGAGACCTTGAATGTCCTGAAAATGTCATTATTACTGACCTAGTTTAGCTAGGTATAGAATTACAGTTTGGAAGTAATTTTCCTTTGGAAACTTATAGGTATTGTTACATTGTCATTTTGCTTCTGGTATTTTTGTTGAAAAATGCACAACCATTCTAATTCCTGTTTCCTATTTTTTTTTTTTTCCCTCTCTGCAAACTTGGAAAGTTTTTTCACTGGGCAAAGAACCCTAATGACAGCATGCTTTATGTCCATCGATTCTTCTGGGCTTTAGATAGGCTTTTCCAATCTAGTAAGTCATGCCTTTCAGTTCTGGAAATTTGTCTTGAATTTTTGACCATGTCAACTTGTTTTCTCTGATGTCTCCTTGTGGAACAGCTGTTTTTGGACATTGGACTTCTTTCACTCCTGGTTTCTGTGTGTTTCTTTCTGAATGACTCCTCAAATTTATCTTCCAAACCCTATAACATACTTTTTTTTATACTTCTGCTCCCATGCTTTCAATTTTGAAGAGCTTACTTTTGTTCTTGAAATGTTCCTTATTGATAGTAACTTATTCTTGTTTCCTGGCTACAAATAGTTTTGTCTATCTCTCTAAATATATTCATGATTTTTTTTCTCTTTTTCTACATGGGCTCCATTTCCCTAAGTTGCTATTTTTCTGTCTTATTTGTTCTCCACTTTCCAAGCTAGAGCCTTGCCACAAATATCCAGGGATCCTTGGGTTGTTCAGGGGAGCTAAAATCCTAATGGAAAGTGTGTGGTGTGACTTGCCAAATTTGAACTTTACTGTAGGGTGATGGGGGAGGGTTGTATTTTCTGGAATGATGTCTGTGGTCAGTATTTTAAGGTCTTCCCCTGTGGCTGGTCATACTCCAGGGGAAAGCCTTTCAGTCTTGGGAAGATAAAGGTTGTCACTGTCCTGAAAGCTGAGTGGGAAATATTGGCTTTCAGCACCAAGTACCCAGAATATGTAGTATCACTTAATTCCCTCATTTTTTTGAATAGTACCAACACTTAACTGTGTCTGGCATCCATCCCCTAATCTAGCAGCTCTGTTTTACTCCAAAGTCTCTGGACTTTGGTCTGGATAGTAGTGGCACAGCATGGGAGAAAAATACATAAGGAAAAGATAGAACTGCTTCTCAAACTGCTTTTACCCCACCTTCCCTTCTCCCACCAGTTACAGAGGCACATGCTTCCTAATTCTTTAGCCTTTTGGGAAATTCGCAATGTAAATCTAGATTATTCTCAGCCTTCTCCCATTCCTGGTTTAGGATTCAGCTTCCTTATGTTGTTAATTCAGCTCCCAATTTTCCTTCTACTTTGCAGCTTCACAATTTTGTTGTAATTGTCTTCTGTTCTTGTTGGTCTAATTATCTAAAAGAAAATCTGTATGACTCTAGATTTAATGGTATTTTAGAGAGAAGAAAATTTAAATGCTATCTTCCTCCAGAAAACATTCAGTATTTCTGAATTTTTTTTTTTTTAATATTTCTGATTCTTAACCCAATCTTATCCTCAATCTTATGCACCATGTGCCACCCTGGGGAGGTTTTGTCATCAACTTATTTTATTTTTGCTCTTGAGGGTTTAAGGGCTTTATACCTTCCTTACTTCCTCAGGCAGTATTCATGGCTATAAGAGGAATCATTAAATCAAGCTAGTTTCAGAACTGCAGTTTTGAGGCAGGAGGTGGGCTCCAACACATTTCTTCAAGGGTCCTATTTTTTCCTTAAACTTCAGTGCACATGATGGTCAAGAATGGCTGGCCACATGCATGCCTTTTCTTCTGTGATATTTATCTTGCTAATGCTTATTATCTTGCTAATGCTAATGCTTAAAACAGTATCCAAGGTGTAAGCACCATGCTTTCCTTGCCTGGAGCCTTGGAGAGTGTATCAGTAGTAAGTAGTACATTAGGGATGCAGGACAGACCAGGGCAACCAAGCCTCTTATCCCATTTCCAGTTTCCAGGATGAAGCAGGAACTGAGCTGGAGCAGAGAGAAGACTAACACTATGAAGTCAAACTTGGACTTCTGATTACTTTATGGGAATTCTCATCTGAGCATACCTTCTCACCCATGGCTAGAGGTTCTTACTCAGGGTCATGGACCCATTGCCACTATGGGTAGAAATCCATATTTCTAATTTGAGACAAAAAGCAGATGTTTATTTTCACTAACTAAACTCTAACTGAAATTTAGCATTTCATTTCACATAAAATGCAGCAAAATGTAGTAATATCACTGGTACCTGTGACTCTATGACCAACAAAACCATGGTTATTCATAATTTACTCTAGATTGGTGTAGACATCTCAAAATACAGCTTACATTCATGACTACATCATAAGTACGGTGCTTATTAGCTCTATCAACAGATCTTGTGCCAATATAGCAATACAAATACTGCGTTATTGCAAAATTTTGGAAATATCTTGAGAATAGTCTTTCAACAACATTGGTTTCCTTTATTAGAAACATTAATCTGAGGGGATCCTGGGCTTCAGAGGAGTCTGTGGTGTAGGAAAGCTGAGAGCTGACCCAGAGGACTCAGAAGAGTCATGAGCCTGCTGAAGTATGCTGCAGGGTAGAGAAAGTTTACTTCACTCAGTTAAGTTTAAAGGGCTGCAGGAGGCAGAAATCATGTAGTATGGCAAGTACACAAGTCAGCTGATCATTGCAACCACTGATGAAATGTTATGATGGGCACTACAGGGAGACATCATGGAGGAGAGGCTCTAGCTCAGACTTCAGGGACTGAGGAACCTGCTGGGAGGAACCGAGACACCCAGGGTGGACAGGAATTGGATCGGCAAATGGACACAAGCAGACACATGGTGCTCCAGGCAGAAAGCAGAGCCTGAGTAAAGGGTGGGGGAGAGAGTGTATGGCATGTCTGAGAACAGAGTTCCCCAAGCCGAAATGTAGACTCTGAGGTAGAGAAAGGGGAGGAGGAAGCAGAATGTGGATCTTCTTTATTTGTTCACAAATTTGTTGTCAACACCCACCAGAATATAATCTGCTTGAGAGTCTACCTTATTCCCCCTCCATTCCCGGTGTCTAGAATCATTGTGAGCAAACAGGTAGGAGCCAGATCACAGAGGGCCCTAGAGATCATGACAAGTTTGGGGATTTTATCTAAGAGGGAAAACATCTGTTTCTCGAATGACTGATCAAGAAAAGAAAATAGTTGTGGTGAATTAAAGAACCCCTAAAATGACACTGGAACTATTCATGAGATGCCCCCTGAAGGGATCTTTATCCAGCCCATATGTTCTGCCCTGCTGCACAGCAATGGGAGTCCCAGAAAACCTGCATGGAAAATTTTTCAGAAAGCCAAAATCCAAAGGTACAGAGAAACCCTACAAATGTATATGTCAAATGCTATGAAATATGGCTCATGAACTGCCAGCCTGAGAGGTCACAAGTTAAAGGACATTACAACTAAACCCCTATTCTACTAAAATATAAGAAATATAAATTCACAAATCTGATAGAGATGCAGAAAAAAAAATAAAGGAAATTGGTTAACTATTCGTAGAATTTTGCATTTGAAAATCCACTTGACCCTGTAATTTTGAGTTGAGGCATTTTTGCCTGTTTTCCATTTTCAGCTATGAAAACATATTTTAATATCTAGATCTGGAAAGAAAAGATGTAATTTTTACTTTAAAGCTTATGCTTTCCTGGGAATTAATTCCCCTCTTGTGGATGGTTGGATATACCCACTGGAGATCCTTCTCAACAGGCTACCTGTCATGGTATAAACATAAAGGTTACTTTTTATTTAGTTCAAGAGCCCCCTTACCCACTACCATGTCTACCGTCATTTACATTCACACTCTCAATCAGAGCTCTGGTGTTCTCTCCATCCTTTCAACTACTTGATCCAATTAGACCTTAATAAATGGTGGTCCTACACCTGAAAGGAATCCCTTCACGATTTCCCAATTTTAACTTTCAGACATTCACTTCTCTCAATGATTTCCTCCTCTTTCAATCCATCAATACAATATCCTATGCTATGTGATACCCAACTTCATGGCCATCGAAATATCAAGAATATATATGGGAAGTAGACAATGAACTTATGTCAAAGTGAATCTTCTACAATGCCCCATCCCCCAGGTAATCTGGTAAATTTGAGTTCTGCTACTCATCCATGGTGGCTCCTAAGGTCTTGACCAAAACCAATGCAATCAATGGTGTTTCAAAACCTCTTTTAAAAAAGGAAGGGAATTTTCATTTATTTATTTGAGAGAGAAAAAGAGTATGAGTGGGAGGAGGGTAGAGGAAGAGGGAGAAGCGTACTCCCTGCTGAGCAGGGACCCTCCCCACTCCCAGTGTGGCTCTCATTCCAGGACCCAGGGATCATGACCTGAGTTGAAAGCAGATGCTGAACCAACTGGGACACTGTGGTGCCCCCAAAACATCGTTTTTAATTGAGGGTGATCCAAGTGCCAGGTACTATTCCAAACCCTTCATATACACCCCATGAGAATGGTACTTTTATCTCTATTTTACCAAAGAAAACCCTGGGGTACACAGAGGGTAAGCCCCTCGTTCACTGTAACCCCAGTAGTGGGATATGAGGCTGGGTTCATACCCAGGCAGGCTGGCTGCAGAGCTCAGACCTGTGGCAACTAAAATATGCTGCCTCTTATTACACCATCCGTGACTACTGCATATGTGCCTCTGTGTGTTTGCAGAAATGCATGGCTCTGCAAAGCCTGCCTCATTTAAAGTTAATTATTTGCTCAGCCATTTCAGCACTGCATAAAGCAGAAGGGAGGCAGTGGATGAAGGGCTCAGGGCTCCAGGTATACGTCTAGTTCAGTACGTACAAGGGCAGTAAGGACGCTGTTCAGTTAAAGAGGGTGCCGCACAGGTGAGAGCAGGCAGCCTCATCCTAGTTTATAGGGGCGGAGAGGGAAGACTTCCTGAAGGAAGTGATGTTTCAGCTAAAACAGGGGGATGAGCAGGAGCTGGGGCCATGTGGGGGATGGAAGGAGCAGGATGGGTGGCAGAGAAAGGGACTAACCCCTGAGGTCCTGAGTATGGCCAGGACACGTCCTGAAATTTTTCTACAAAAGCCTCACTGTTTCTAGCTGTCACACACCAAGCTGGTCAACCTGATGCCCCGCTGGCCAAGGTGACATGGCTGGGCCACAGTACCAAATGCCACATATTCATTCTTTTCTCCAACCAGGAGCTGCCCAGGCCCGAAAAGACAACTGTTTTAAAGCCATGGTCTCATGCAGGCACACCCTAGAAATAAAGTTACTTCAGGGGTGCCTGCGGTGAAACTGAAGGGAACAGCCCGAAGACCAAAGGAAGAATGTTTTTGTTTGTGTGTTTTTGTTTTTGTTTTTGGAAGCATGCTTTATTGAATTTACAATGCAGAAAATATTTGTAGCTCCTTAGACATTTGCATTGCTATAAAAATTATACTTTATGGTATAATTATTAATGGTTTGAAGAGAAATAAACAGTATAAACAAAATATGGCCAATACTACAAAAATGTAAACCATGTAAATCAAAATCACTAAACAATTATTCTATAATCAGAGGCCTACTTAATATATACGTATGAAATTTCTTACACACATTTACAATAAAAGCCCACAAAAGCCTTCACTCTGAAGCCGATCACTGTACAAATATGAAAATAAATCTTTATCTTTTTTTAAATTAAATTTATTTATTTTCAGCATAACAGTATTCATTATTTTTTCACCCCACACAGTGCTCCATGCAATCCATGCCCTCTATAATACCCACCACCTGGTACCCCGACCTCACACCCCCTGCCACTTCAAACCCCTCAGATTGTTTTTCAGAGTCCATAGTCTCTCATGATTCACCTCCCCTTCCAATTTCCCCCAACTCCCTTCTCCTCTCTAACTCCCCATGTCCTCCATGCTATTTGTTATGCTCCACAAATAAGTGAAACCATATGATAATTGACTCTCTCTGCTTGACTTATTTCACTCAGCATAATCTCTTCCAGTCCCGTCCATGTTGCTACAAAAAGTTAGGTATTCATCCTTTCTGATGGAGGCATAATACTCCATAGTGTATATGGAACACATTTTCCTTATCCATTCGTCCGTTGAAGGGCATCTTGGTTCTTTCCATAGTTTGGCGACCGTGGCCATTGCTGCTAGAAACATTGGGGTACAGATGGTCCTTCTTTTCACGACATCTTTATCTTTGGGGTAAATACCCAGGAGTGCAATGGCAGGGTCATAGGGAAGTTCTATTTTTAATTTCTTGAGGAATCTCCACACTGTTCTCCAAAGAGGCTGCACCAACCTGCATTCCCACCAACAGTGTAAGAGGGTTCCCCTTTCTCCACATCCCCTCCAACACATGTTGTTTCCTGTCTTGTATGAAAATGCATGAGGCTAAAAGTTAACAGTGAAAAATGTCTCCTTATCTAACATTCTTTTCCATGATGAAAATAAAATATTACCAAGTGTGTCCGGATACATTAAAAAAAAAAAAAAAAAAAAAGAAGGAGCAGTGTATAATTGTGATTTTAAAAGCCCTTAAATGAAAAACTGAGTCAAGATGAATTAGTTGCTCAAGATTATATGAATGTGCCACATTAATTCTAGGCTAAAAACATTATTTTTGAATCAAAAAATACACTTGGAAAACACCTTCCTGAAATGAAATGTCGGTGATAATGATGATTTCCCACTAATGCAGCTGAAAGAGCTTCTAAGTAGCTTTTCTTTAAAGAAGATTGCTCACCAGAACTCTACCTCTGTGATTTGGATTTTGTTGCCAAAATATTTACCCAGGTTTGAATAAAGATGAGTGCTTTTGTCTATGTAATCTCCATCCAAGTCAGTTTGGGTGTACTAGCCATACAAGCCAGACATAAAAGCCAAGGCAATACTTCTGTATCAAAGATACATTCTAAGTACAAACCATCAGACAAATACAGAGAGACACCCTGGGGGGAAATAAAGGCAACACAGTAACAACTATACTCACAGAGTTTTGTGCAACTGCACCAAACACCTGAACAACTGTCCCATATGTCAACACACAGATCCTTTCTAACCCAGGTTCCAAAGATGCCGCAGAGGCAACCAGCAGTGGCAAAACGTGCATCTCATGATGGCACAGAAATAACACCTCCCCCACTGCTTAGTTTGACACTATTCGACCAGCGAGGCGCTCTTTCTGGTCAAAAATGTATACTTGGTGCAACCTAAGCCATTGAACAGAAATCCATGGTAGAGTTGCCAGGGATAGCTCAAACTTTGCGGTAAAAACACCTAGATGTCAATAGAGAGAAGGCATGCTTTTGCAAACTTGAGGATTTTGTGGTTCTTTATAATCTTGGCATGTAACATATCTGGTCAGTTTTCACTTAAAAGAAAATGAAGCTGGGGAATAAAAGATTTGATCATAAAAATAAACAGGGGAAAAACTGCTCCACGGAATTGTTTTAATTCAACAAAAAGGAATGTTATTAGCTTATGTAATACAATAAATAAGTTATTATTTAAGGTTTTTCCAGCAGACTACTTGGAAGCTGGAACTATATGAACCAAGGTAAGTTCAAACCGCTAGTTGGGAATAACTTAATTGTTTCAAGGCCACTGAGAACCAAAAGCCAAAAACCAAAAACCAGGCTTACCTAGGGTCAGGTGTTGATTCCTTCAGCTGTTAGAGACCTTTCAGTGGGGAAATCTGGGGGGCACTGCAGGTTCTAGAAGGAGAGCAAGACCCACCACATTGTTGGTGAGGAGGAGTCACTAGTCATATTAAACAAAAGACTCTGATTTCCCCTTCCTAAGGACAGTACCTCTTGTGAAGAGATGAATTTCCAAAACTATACATAACATTTTTTTCACTGTTCATTATTTCAGGTAGTGAATGCTGGCCATGACAGAGTTCAGAGATTTGTACCATATTGGAGATTATGCTTGTAAATCATGGGAAGGTCTGAAACAATCATGCACATTTTCCTTGGGCAAATGTTAAAGTGGTAGTGTGTTGGTTTTTTTTAAATGAGATATAATTCACATCCCATAACCTTTCCCCTTTTAACAATTCAGTGTTATTTCATGTTTTTACCAAGTTAGCAGCCATTATCAAAGTATATATTCCAGAACATTCTCATTCCCCAAATAAACCACATCCCCATTAGCAGTCACTCCAACTCCTGTCTTTCCCTAGCAATGGCCATGACTGGCTGGTATATATTTTGAAGTGAAGAGTGACAGCTTTCCTGGGCATTGTACTTTTACCAGTATGTGACCGCCTATGATTTTCATTAGAATTTTTAACATGAAACTTAAACCACAGACTTTGTGGAGATGTCAGTACCTTTTTTTTTTTTTTTCCTAACTTTTTGTCACACAAACGTTTTTTCCTCTGTATATAAAAATAGATTTTTCTGTCTCCACTGAAGCCTACAACATTATTTTTTCTCAATTAAATTCTGTTGTTTCAGAAATGAGAAAAATCAATGCCCCAATATTTAAGAAGTCCAACTAACCAGAGTCCTTATTAACTGAGAGTCATCGTGGTCTCCTTCCCACTCCTTACAGTGCACAGAATCCGAGAGGCCAAGGCCTACAAAGCCAAGCTACTTGTTTTGCAGGTGAGGAAACAGGTTTATCGTGGGCTGCTGACACATCTGAGACCACAGACAGCAAAGCTAGGATGATCATCCCCTTTTACTAGTATTCTAGTAACAGATACTTGAAAAAAAAAATGTTGTTTTAGGTTATCTACAAAGTCAGCTACCACGTGGATCTACATCAGGAAGTTTCTTCTACAGCTTTGATCTGAGCATATGATTTTTTTACCATTTTTTTTTTTACATGTTCTCTTTTGAGACTCTGTAAGGACAAGACAAGTACCTTCAACCATGGGGCCCAAATCATTCACTGAAACATAGCAAAGAGCCAGGGCTCCAGACGGATCTCAGAGCACAGTTCCGAGGCCCACACTGTCAGCTTCCACCTGGCCATGTCTGGAGGACGCAGGCCTCTGTGAGAAGCAAACACGTCACAGACACCCAGGGCTCTGGACCTGAAGACCTGACAGGCCAAGGATGTTTGGGATTTAACTACTGCAACAGTTCTTCGTCTGCGTTGACCTTTCTGGAACTGGTCCCGGTCTGATTGGTGATGGATTTGCTGTCATCTTCATCGGTCCTTTTTTTCACTTCCCTGCGGGAAAGGGGCAGGAGAGAGAGGGAGAGAGAGATAGAGAGAGAGAGAGAATGCATTACTGAGGTACAAAACTAAACCACAAATGGTTCTGTAGAAATAAAAACAAGACGGCTGAGCACTTGCTGTATGTCATCCAGACACCATTCTCGCGAGGACCATGTGAATTTGTTGGGCCCCATTTTATATGTGTGGAAGCAAAGGCAAAGAAAAAAAGGTGAAGCAAGTTCCCTTCAGTCATGTGGCTGGAGAAGCCACAGAAACGGGCCTGGAACCACGCCTGAACTCTGAGCACCAGCCATAATCACGCATGCACAAGGCAGGCACACACGAGACACACATGCACAGGAACACAAACACATGCACACACACACACACACACACACACACACACACACACACACACACACCCTATTGCTCTCTCCTGTGGTCTCACATGCTTTACAGTCTGCCACAGGCACAGCTCACTCCTTAGCACTCCGGAACCTGGCTTCCATCGCCGACTAGTACTTGCTAACCTTAACAAGAGCAATGATGACTTCAAGACCACTCTTTAATTATACAGGATCATGGAGATAATGATGAATGCTTAAAATCCAGGAAAAAAAAATCTTCCTTCCACCTCTTCCTAACTTTCCTTTAGAATTAACAACTAGAGGCTACAATGACAAAAGATCTTCACTTTCACAAGTGAAAACCTCCTAGGGATAGTATTCTTCCAAGCGTGTTCCCAGCGATACCTGTGAAACGTGCAGACCCTGAATGGCACTCCTGACTCTGACAGCTCATCCCCAGGAGGCCTCCAAACAATCCTACCTTCCCCATCAAGCCTGGGGAGCTCCCACTATGGGCTGTCCCTTCACAATACTGGCTCTGTGACTGCTTATATCAATAGAATGCAGGGGAAATGGAGGGCTGGGACTCCAAGCCAAGTGTTAATAAGGCCTAGCTGCTCTCAGCTGCCAGGGTCCTCAGTGGAGAGGGCCAGCAGAGAGGCCAGAAGGACAAGGACCCTGGTGGCAGACACCCAGCCTCAGCTTTACCCCCATGGCCACCTGACCGCAAATGCATGAGACACCCCAAGCAAGAACCTTCCAGCTGAGATCTAGCCAATTCTGATAATTTCAAGAAACTAAAAGGTGGTAGTTGTTTCAGGCAACCACGTTTGGTTTATTGCAGAGCAGCAGATAACTGAACCTACTAAAAACTGGCATATTCCTAGTACAGCAATACTGTTCAATCAAAATATAATGCAATCCACATGTAATCTTAAATTTTTTAGCAGCCATATTGAAAAATGTAAAAAGAAAGAGGTAAATTTAATTTTATTAATATATTTTAACTCCATATGGCAAATATATTATCATTCTATCATTTTATCAATAAAAATAATAATGAAGTATTTTATGATTTTATACTGTCTTAAAAAACTAGTACATACTCAGTACCTATAGCACATCTCAATTTGGGTTTGCCACATTCAGGTGGCCCATGGAGGCCAAATTGGTCAGCGGGACTCCAGAATGTGCTGATATGTGCTAACTTTTGAAAACCTCTATACTGTGAGTTGGAAAGAAGATATCTCAGGAGAAGGAAAAAAAAAAAAAGAGGAAGGAATTAACTCTTGCTGAAGGCCAGCTAATAAACGCTATACTATATGTTTTCACATTTTTCTTATTTAATGCACATAAACAATCACACAACACAAACACACATGCAACCCTGACAGGTGACAGGGTAGTATTATTATCCTCACTTCATGGACGAGGAAACAAAGATCCAGGAGAAGAAGGAAGGTACACCCTCATAGAACACCCCATAAGACTCGTTTCAGACTCCTGACCTCCAGAACTGGAACGTGATACACGTGCATTGCTGAAGCAACAACAGTTGTGGGAATTTGTTACAGCAACAACAGAGAACTCATACAACTTCCAACTGCATCATCTCAGACATTTGGTCATTCAACAAATGCTCAATTTATGCCAAACACTGGGACCCTCTATTAGTGAGCACTGAAGGAGAGAGAGAAGGCTAAACAAATCATTCCCAGGTCCCAAGACAGCTGCTAACACACAAGCACGGTACACCAGTCGTACTGGTCTGCGGGGAAAGAAGGCATTGTGGAGAAGGGACTGCGTGGACACTTTGACACAGGAGGGACCTCTTGAAAGAACAGGAATTGACCTTCGCTTAATGAGGAAAGGAGATTCTAGGTGCAAGGGACAGCCTGCATAAAGGCAAGGAGACATAAAAGAGCTTGGCCATAAGTGGAATTAAGTTTTCTGTGTCTACAGATTATCATTCCTTTGGAAAGTAAGATTAAGAAATGCAACCAGAAAGGTGGGTGAGGCCAGGCTGTGAGGGTTTGCACATGTTGGATACAGTCATGCCTCTGGAATTTCCTCTAGGTGGTGGGTGGGGATGTGGTTATGGAATTTTAAAAAGAGGTGGAGGTAAAAAATACAGAAATTGGAGAAGTCGTCAGCTAGAGGCAGTTCTAGAAGCCCTGGGGATAGATGACATTAGGCAGAAAGAGAGTAAAGAAGAAGAGAATGTGGAATGCAATCCTGAGATTGCCAACAGGGAAGCAACAAGCTGATGCGCCAGAGTGGTGGCAACAAGTCCCAATGTTGCCACTTAGTAGCTATGTCACTTTGAGCAGGCTGATTAAGCATTCTAGTCCTCCACTTTCTTATCTGTACAATGGGTATACTAATCATAGTGCCTTCACAAGACAACTCACATCTCTCCCTTCTAGGCAGTCCAATAGCCTCTACCAACTACAATCATCTGACTGGTCAAATGTTTTCTCTCTCTCTCTCTCTCTCTCTCTCTCTTTTGTGCCCCCTTCTCATTACACTGCATGGCCTGCAAATATTCATTTCCTTGATACCGCTAATGAACCATGTATGGGGCCTCCAGAGGCTGAGAGCTCACAATAATGCAGACATTTTATTGAACCTGAAAGCAACTATTAGGGAGGAAAAATACATACCCACATGGTCCATCTGGCCTTTGGGTTCTCTAATCCACCATAAGTCCAGGCATGTCCCTCCCACTTCAAGGAAATCAGATATTTCAAACACCTACAATAGGCGTAAGCCTGGGAAAACTACACTTTCTCACCAAAACTACCATATGCTTGGCAAGTGCATGTAAGGTGACTCTGTCTCATTGGCAGATTTCCTCCCAACAGGCTCAGCTCCTGGGCTGAATGGAAATATCAGCCTGAGCACTTTTTGTGGGTTTGTTTGGTTTTTTTTCTTCCAAATCTCAGACCATTGATCAATTAAACACTTTGGAACTTGAATCTACTGCAAAATGTATAAAGCTTGTGGTTCTGATGCTGGCAAGCTCACTTGCCAATGGACAATGATTGTGATAAAAGTCCTGTCAGCACTGCGAGGAAACTGCATTTCTAGGAAACACTTTTCCTGGGATTGAGAGGTTTCTAGAAAAAAGCAATACTAGTAGTTCAGGGTGTTAATCAAACATTCATGGCCTCCCCTCAAAACAGAATTCTGTTTCAGACAGTGCAAATCCATAAACTCGTCTAGCTCATGTTTTATGACATGAGACAGCATGAAAGCAGCCGTGATGGTAATTGTCTTGCAAGATCTAAATTGAGAACGTAACATAGTTAAATTATACGTAACTTTCTACAGGATGTAAAACCTTTTTTTAGATGATACAGACAAAAGGAAAATCTACGTTCTGTTTGTCTGTGTGATTATACAAAGTCGGTATGTCTCTGCGTGTTTATGTGTGTGCTTGTGTGCATGTGGACTTGTACGTGTGCATGTATCTGTGTGAGGATACATGGGAGGTGTGCATATACACAATACTCTTGAGCAACCAAACAAAATGTGGTGGGCTTTTCAGGAACCAAATAAAAGTGAACTTGCAATTTGTTATCTTCAGGGGTATGATGAAGGACCGTGAATTTACAAAGACGTCCATTGTAAAGAGGGTATAATCAATCTGTTCTAATATTTCTCATCATCAAAATAAGAACTCTTTAGATAAAGAAGAAAGGTGAACGATAACTTGCAAAACTTCAACTCCTTTTACTGATTAGTATGCAAATTTGGGAAATCAGGACACTTCCTCTCTTGTTCTCAGAACGGCTTACTCATGGATTCCGCTGTAAAGGAGGGGAAGGATCAGACACCTGGCTATGATTTTGACCGTGACAAAGTGGCCACCAACAATGTCACTTTGCCAAGTGACAGCTTATCAGGAAAGCTTTCCCCGGTCACCCTGTGTAGAACTGCACCTCTCTCCACACTTCATCTTTTTTTCACCCATTGCTGTCCTTTGGGGTGAAGTTTCCTTGCAGGCTGGGATTTAGTTGCCTCTGCTCTTTGTGTGTCCTGAGCACTTACAGCAGTATCGTGCTCCTAGGAGAGCTCAGGAAATGTCTGCTGAATAAATGAATCTGTCATCTCTGGCTCTAAGCTTGGTCTGGCTGCTCTGACTGGCTAAGTGGATACCTCTGTCCTTTGTCAGTCTTCTTTTCCTAAAGTTGGGCCTTCACCAAAACAGAAGACCGTTCTGTAGATAAGGATACACACACACATACACACAAACACACACACACACACCCCTATGTATTATATATGTATACAGAGAGATCTGTGTATATAGTTTCTATGGAAAATAAAATCCAGCTAAAAGAAGGTCATTTCCTCATTACCAACTGGAGAAGGAACCATACCCAGGGTGGCACTTGTATTTCCTCAAAATTCATTCTTGCAGAGCCTCATGAGGAAACATAACCTCTGCAGCATCCCCAGCAAGCACAATCTTGTAAACCTTCTGTGAGCTGGAAGATTTATGGTCGCCATCCACCATGTCTGTCTAGGGGGACAAAGCCACAGTGGGTGACAAAGGTCGGGCCAGTTGTCTTCCTAATAAGTTATAAGGCACCAAAAATTCACAGTTTTCGTGAATAAAATATCCCAGAAACTACCTACCTGTGGTGACAGAGCTGAGATGGGCTTTCTTGAAGAACTGAAGACACTGCCCTCACTAGTGGACCCCTGGGGTTTCCAGTCTAAGATGGCAGCCACACCTTCGGCACCAAACGTCTCTTCATCCCTTATATCAGGAACCTGGATTTTGTTATTATTATTATTTTTTTTTAGTCAGCCATTAAAAAACAAGTCTCTCATTACACATATATATTATGGATTAAAGAGAAGAAAAACACGCAGATGAATCTATAGTCAGTTCTGTTATGGAACAGAGGAGCCCTAAATGGCAATCTGTGAAAATTTCTCCCTACCCTGATGAAGAAAAATACATTCTACTGACTAGGTTTAATATTTATAACCTTTAAGTCATATTCCCATGACAGATACAAGTCAAACAGTTATCTGTTACCTGTTGGTAACAGATGGAAATGATAGATTTCCATCGAAGGCCCAGGAGACACTGATTTCTGGGGCTTATGTCTATGTCTGAAGCATCACCCCCAAAGCTCTCCTGCATGTCGTGTGACCTTCCTGCATGTCGTGTGACCTCTGAGGTGCCCTCTGGTGCCTGTATTCCACCTCTGAGTCATATTCATTGGAATCTCTCAGGGTAGACAAGCCGCTGTCAAAGCAGCTCTCGGGAAGGCTGTCTTTCACAATTCATCCTCTGCATAGGGTCACAGAGGGCCAACAAGTCACAGTCCTCATCCACGTAGGAGGAGTGGGATGACCTGGTGATAAAGGAGAAGACAGCTCTACCAGAGAGTTCACAAAGCTCAGGACTACACAGCAATGGACTCAAGAAGACTAACAACTCTCCCTTTTGCCAAGAATCACAATATACTCCATGATTATGCATCAGGGGAAACAAAATGTTCAGAGCAACACCAGCTCATTCTACGTAACAACCAATTAAGATAAAGACACTCAAGTCTCATATTTAATAAAAATGAAGCCATTTTTAAAAATCACATTCTGTATTTCCTAACAAGAAAGGAATTGCAGTGTTCAGAGCATAAATGCAAGTTAAGAAAAATGTATGCAGGACATGTGAACCCTTTTACTCTAATGTGGTCAGACCATACTCCAAATAGCTTGTCCATTTCCGGATAACAGCTCTACTTTTTAAAAGGGATGCTGACAAACTAGATGGGAAACATAACCATGATGACCATGATCAGACACAAGAAACTGTGCCATGAGCTCAACTTCAGTCTTATTGGTGTCCCTCTTCAAATCCTCAGAGAAGCTGACACATGAAGATAAAGAATACATTCTCTTAGGTTGCACAAGACAAAATAAGGGCCAACTGATAAACTTTTCTAGAAGTCATATTTTTTTTAATTTTATTTATTTATTTGACAGACAGAGAGATCACAAGTAGGCTGAGAGGCAGGCAGAGAATGAGGAAGGGAAGCAGACTCCCTGCAGAGCAGAAAGCCCAATGCGGGGCTCAGTCCCAGGACCCTGGGATCATGATCTGAGTTGAAGGCAGAGGCTTTAACCCATTGAGCCACCCAGGCATCCCGGGAGTTATATTTCTAATCAACATGGTAAAAATGACAGGCAATTAGAAAGGTGTAGTACCAGAATATGACACAGGGAGTTTTCTGCCACTAGGTGTTGATACATAGTCTAGTAAGAAGCTTGTACGTTTGACAGGGAGGTCTCCCGGATAAAGGCAGGAACCTCTGGCTTCTATGGATGTTTTCATTTGTGAAACTCTCTAACATCTTATAAGTGAGGGAGAAATTAACATCCGACAAAAGAATCAAAAGAAACCGTATTATTTCCCTATTTACTATTGCTTTTCCATTTGATTTTCCCAAAAACCTGTTCATACTGAAATAGTGGGGTGCGTGCATGGATCAGTCAGTTAAGTGTCAGACTCTTGATTTTGGCTCAGGTCATGACCTCATGGGCATTGAGATTGAGCCCCACATTGGGCTCTGTGCTCAGGGTGGAGGTTGCTTGAGATTCTCTCTCTCTCTCTGCACCTCCCCCTCATCGTAAGTCCTAAAGAAGAAGGAGGAGGAAGAGGAGAAGAAAGGGGGGAGGAGGAACAACAAGAACAAGAAGGAAGGAAGGAAGGAAAGAAAGAAGGAAGGAGGGAACAGGAGAGGAGATGAGAGGAAAGAAAAAAAGAAAAGAAAAGAAGAAAAACAAGGGCCACAGCCTGTTTAGCCTCCACTACACTGGAGCACCATCTTGGGTCACTTGGCAAACACTGTCTCATCAGAGTGAGGAAATGGCAGAGTACATAGTCCACAGAGATAAAAACAGAAAGAGACGAATATGTTCAGAAAACAGAGGGTGATCTCAATATAAATAAGTATAAGTGACACAAGTCTGAGAAGTCAAAAATATTTTGGTGCCGGGGTGCCTGGGTAGCGCAGTCGGCTAAGTGTCAGCCTCTTTGGTTTTGGCTCACTCATGATCTCAGTGTTGTGAGATGGATTCCCATGTTGGGCTCCGTGCTCAGCTCTGAGTCTGCTTGAAGCTCTCTCTCCCTCTCCCTCTTCCCCTCCTGCTCATGTGCTCTCTCCCCAAAATAAATAAATAAATCTTTAAAAAAACTATTTCAGTACCATTAGCAAATGCTTAAAATTAACTTAAAAAGTATGAACCACCAAACCCTCCCTAAATATGTTACTTAATTACAAAGTCTTTATCCTGGGGGCACATATTCAGACCATATTGTTAACTAGCTAGCTCTGTGTGTCTGTGTGCATACATACATTTTTTTGTTGTTTCATCATTTATGAAATTATCCTTCTAAAACTTTTAGCCACACTATAAGGAACCTAAGAAAACCATTCTCACTATAACATAGTACAAACTACTTCAGCTCCATATCATTATTAATCACAACTGTTTTTAAAAACATTCAGATTTTTGATAAGAAGGGAAGAAGTGAAATACAGAATTGAGAAATCACTTCCATGAATATCTAGACTCCTAATTTAAAATACAGGTACACATCAGATTTTCTCAAAGTCAACATATATATACCCTTTAAAAAATTAAACTATTCTTACCTGCCCAAAAAATATTTTCATAAGTAAGTATGTACTGTTGGGCTGATTCCACATTAAAACCTGTTAAACCCCTAGGGCCTACCTGGGCCTACTTAGCCATAGTGACTCCATGTTGCCTAGGTAGCCATTTTGTTGTTTAATAAATGCCTCAGCAGGGGCGCCTGGGTGGCTCAGTGGGTTAAGCCGCTGCCTTCAGCTCAGGTCATGATCTCAGGGTCATGGGATCGAGTCCCGCATCGGGCTCTCTGCTTAGCAGGGAGCCTGCTTCTCTCTCTCTCTCTCTCTGCCTGCCTCTCCATCTACTGTCAAATAAATAAATAAAATCTTTAAAAAAAATTAAAAAAATAAAAATAAATGTCTCAGCAGTTACTGATACCGGTTCCGGGTAACGTTGCTAAAACACATACCTAAAACAAGACCATTTTGTTGTTTAATAAATGCCTCAGCAGTTACTAGTATTGGTTCCGGGTAACTGTTACTAAAACACACAGGTAGGATACATCCAGTCAGCCAAAGCCACATATGTAGATGTCTGCAGTTGTGCCCTATAAAACTAGCTTGTAAGACCAAGGGGTAGTTGCTCTCTTCAGAGGTGGCCCTGGCCGGTCAGTCTGCCCCTGGCCAGTCAGTCTAACTTCTAATGCTTAGCATAGAATAAGGCTTTGCATAACTTTCACTTTGTCTCAGTCTCATTCCTTTGATAATGGACTCAACAGTACAAATATAGAACAAGCTATTTTTTTGTTACAAATCTTAGAAAAACACAACTAAACAAGTATACAAGTTAAAATCCAGTAAAGTCACAAAAGCAATAAAATTAAATTTAAAATATGCTTTTAAGTTTTTATATTAGCATCAAAAACTTCTGATACTAAACTTCTGATATTAAAATAATGACCTTCGAAAGAGGATATCAGTCCAGACCCTGGTGGCCCGCTGGTTATTATTCAGGGGGATGAGAACAAGAGTGCTCTACTTCTGTCCCTCTGAGCCACTGGGTGTGATGACTTTGTCCCTTACAACCTATTCTTGAGGAGTTCTTAATCCAGTACCAAGAGCCTTATTCATGGTGTGTAACCTTTCCCAAAATGAACCATGGTAAAATTTCTGAAATAATTTTCAGTAATGTATCTTTTCCCCTATGTGCTTAGAATTGGTCTTAAATATTAGTCCAGAAAAATCACACTGCACCCACACAGTTTTTAAAAGTAATGTATTTTTCTTAACAGAGCAACTGAGCTGCCTACATGTCTACAAACCATCAACATTTGTTATTTCACAAATCAGTGACAATAAAAACATCTCATACCTGTATAGCATTTTCCTAAAAGTGATCACCAATAAGCCCTGGTAATAAACCTTCCTGACCATTTTGCTATTGCCAGGATAGTTAAGAACATTATTCTTTATTTTTTTTGTTGATTTCTAGTTTTTACTTAAATTGTAGTTAGTTAACACATATGGTAATTGGTTTCAGTAGAATTTAGTGATTCATGACTTACATGTAATACCCAGTGCTATTTACAGCAAGTGCCCTCCTTAACACCCATCATCCATTTAACTCATCCCCCACTGTTTTCCCTCCAACAGCCCTCAGTTTGCTCTCTGTAGTTAAGTCTTTTATGATTTGTTTTTCCTCTCTCTTTTGACTATTTTTCTTCCCCTATGTTCTTCTGTTTTGTTTCTTAAATTCCACATATGAGTGAAATCATACAGTATTTGTCTTTCTGAGTTATTATGCTTAGCACAATACACGCTAGTTCCATCACCATTGCAGCAAATGACAAGATTCCATTCCTTCTGATGGCCAATAATTCATTGTATATATATATACCACCTCTTCTTTTTCCATTCATCAGTTGACAGACATTTGGGCTCTTTCTATAATTTGGCTATTGTTGATAATGCTGCTATAAACATTGGGGAGCATGTACCTGTTCAAATCAGTATTTTTGTATCCTTTGGGTAAATACCTAGTAATGTAATTGCTGGGTCACAGGGTAATTCTGTTGTGACTTTTTGAGGAACCTCCATACTGTTTTCCACAGTGGCTATACCAGTTTGCATTCCCAGCAACAGTGTAAGACGGTTCCCCTTTCTCCACATCCTCACCAACATTTGTTTCCTGTGTTGTTAGTTTCAGCCATTCTGACAGGTGTGAGGTGGTATCTCATCATGGTTTTGACTTGTAATTCCTTGATAATAAATGATCTTGAGCAACTTTTCATGTGTCTGTTAGCCATTTTGTATGTCTTCTTTGGAAAAATGTCTATTCATGACTTCTGCCCATTTCTAAACTGGATTATTTATTTTTGGGTGTTGAGTTTGATTAAGTTCCTTATAGATTTTGGATACTAATCCCTTATCAGATATGTCATTTGCAAATATCTTCTCCCATTATGTCAGTTGCCTTTTAGTTGTGTTGACTGTTTCCTTTGCTGTGTAGAAGCTTTTTATCTTGATAAAGTCCCAATAGTTCATTTTGCTTTTGTTTCTCTTGCCTCCAAAGATGTGTCTAGTTAGAAGGTGCTATGGCTAAGGTTTAAAAGGTTTCTGCCTGTGTTCTCCTCTAGGATTTTGATGGTTTCCTATTGCAATTCAGGTCTTTCATCCATTTTGAGTCTATTTTTATGTGTGGTGTCAGGAAATGGTCCAGTTTTATTCTTCCACATGTGGCTGTTCAGTTTCCCCAACATCATTGGTTGAAGAGACTTTTTTCCATTGGACATTCTTTCTTGCTTTGTCAAGAGATTAGATTCCACATAGTTGTGGGTCTGTTTCTGGATTTTCTATTTTTTCCATTGATCTATGGTCTTATTTTGTGCCAGTACCATACTGTCTTGATGATGACAACTTTGTAATAGAGCTTGAAGTCCAGAATTGCGATGCCTTCAGCTTTGGGTTTTTCTTCTTCTTCTTCTTCTTCTTCTTCTTCTTCTTCTTCTTCTTCTTCTTCTTCTTCTTCCTCTTCCTCTTCCTCTTCTTCTTCTTCTTCTTCTTCTTCTTCTTTTTTTTTTTTTTAAAGATTTTATTTATTTGAGAGAGAGTGCACAAGTGGGAAAGATCATGTGAGCATAGTGGGGGAGGGGCAAAGGGAGGGGGTCATGTGGACTCTCTACTGAGCAGGAAGCCCAACCCAGGCCTCAATCCCAGGATCCTGGGATCATGACCTGAGCTGAGGCAGACAATTAACTGATTGAGCCAGCCAGGCACCCCTTTGCTTTTCTTTTTCAAGACTTTTGACTATTTGAGGTGTTTTCTCTTTGCATACAAATTTTAGGGCTGTTTGTTCTAGTTCTGTGAAAAATGCTGGTGGTATTTTGATAGGGATTGAACTGAATGTGTAGATTGCTTTGGGTAGCATAGACATTTTAACAATATTTGTTCTTCCAATCCATGAGCATGGAATGTTTATCCATTTCTTTGTGCCTTCCTCAATATATTTCATAAGTGTCTATAGTGTTCAGAGTACAGATCTTTTACCACTTTGATTAGGTTTATATTTTGTAAGTGTTCTATAGTGTTGAGAGGACAGATCTTTTACCTCTTTGGTTAGGTTTATTCATAGGTATTTTACGGTTTTGGTACAATTGTAAATGGGATCTATCCCTTGACTTCTTTTTCTGTTGCTTCATTATTGGTGTATAGAAATGAAACAGATTTCTGTACATTGATTTTATATCCTGTGACTTTGCTGAATTCATATTACTGGTTCTAGTAATTTTTTTGGTTAAAGTATCATGTCATCTGTGAATGTGAAAGTTTACTTCTTACTTGTTGATTTGGGTGCCTTTTGTTTTTGTTGTAGGACTACTAAGGCCAGGACTTCCAGTACAACGTTAAATAACAACTGTGAGAGCAGACATCCCTGTCTTATACTTGACCATAGAGGGAAAGTTCTCAGTTTTTCCCCTTTGAAGATGATATCAGCTGTGGGTCTTTCATATATGACCTTTATGATGCTGAGGTATGTTCCATCTATGCCTACTTTGTTGAGGGTTTTCATCAAGAATGTATGCTGATCTTATCAAATGCTTTTTTGGCATCTATTGAGGGGATCCCATAATTCTTATCCTTTATTTTATCAACTGGTTGATTTGTGAATATTGAACCACCTCTGCAGCCCAGGAATAAATCCCACTTGATTATGGTGAAAAACTGTTTTACTGTATTGTTGTATTCAATTTGCTGGTATCTTGTTGAGAATTTTTACATCTGCGTTCATCAGGGATATTGACTGGCCTGTAATTCTTCTCTTTTGTAGGGGGGTTTTGTCTGGTTTTAGGATCAAGGTAATACTGGTCTTGTAGAATTAGTTTCAAGTTTTTCTTCAATTTCTGTTTTATGGAACATTGAGAAGAATAGGTATTAACTCTTCTTTAAACATCTGGCAAACCCTTTCCCTGGGAAGCCATCTGGCCCTGGGCTTTTGTTTGTTGGGAGGTTTTTAATTACTGGTTCAATTTCTTTCCTGGTTATGGGTCTGTTCAAATTTTCTATTTCTTCCTGTTTCAGTTTTGGTAGTTTGTATGATTCTAGGAATTAATCCATTTCTTAGAGATTGCCCAATTTGTTGGTATATAATATATAATACACAATATTGTCTTATAATTATTTCTATTTCTGTGGCATTAGTTGTGATCTCTCCTCTTTCTTTCATGATTTAATTTAACCTTTCTCCTTTTTTTTGTTAAGTCTGGATAAGAGTTTATCAATTTTATTAATTCTTTCAAAGAACTAGCTATTAGTTTCATTGATCTATTGTTTTTTGTTTGTTTCATATTGTTTATTTCTGCTCTAATCGTTATTATTTCCCCTTTTCTTCTGGCTTTAGGCTTTATTTACTGTTCCTTTTCTAGCTCCTTTAAAAGTAAGATTGGATTGTGCATTTGGAACTTTTCTTGCTTCCTGAAGTAGGTCTGTATTGCTATTTACTTCCCTCTTATGACTGCTTTTGCTTTATCTTAAAGGTTTTTAGACTACCATGTTTTCATTTTCAGTTGCTTCCATGCATTTTTAAATTTCTTCTTTAATTTCCTGATCTTCGTGATCTTTCCAGGTTTTTTTCTTGTGGTTGACTTCAAGTTGATATAGCATGGTGGTCTGAAAATATGAATGGTATGATCTCAATCCTTCTGTACTTGTTGAGGCCTGATTTGTGACCCAGTATGTGATCTATTCTGGAGAATGTTCCATTGGCACTTGAAAAGAATATATATTATCCTGCTTTATGATGAATTGTTCTGAGTATATCTGTTAGGTCCATCTGGGCCAGTGTGTCATTCAAAACCACCTGTTCCATGTTGATTTTCTGCTTAGATGATCTGCCCATTGCTGCATGAGGATTGTTTTAGCATCCCCTACTGTTATTGTATTATTATCAATGAGTTTCTTTATGTTTGTTACTAATTGATTCATATATTTGGGTGCTCCCAAGTTGGGGGCATAAATATTTACAATTGTTGGATCTCCTTGTTGGATAGATCCCTTAATTATGATAGAGTGCCCTTCTTCATCTCTTGTTATAGTCTTTGGTTTAATATTTATCATATCTGATATAAGTATGGCTACTCCAGCTTTCTTTTGATGTCCATTAGCATGACAGATGGTTCTCCATCCCCTCATTTTCACTCTGGAGGGGACTTTAAGTCTAAAATGTGGTCCTTGTTAGGAGCATATACATGGGTCTTGTTTTTTTATCTTTTGATACCCTATATCTTTTGACTGGAGCATTTCACTCATTTACATTCAGAGTTATTATTGGTAGATAAGAATTTAGTGCCATTGTGTTCCTGTAAAGTTGGTGCTTCTGGAGATTCTCTGTTCCTTTCTCGTCTTTGTTGCTTTTGGTCTTTCTGTCCCACAGAGAGGGTCCCCTTTAGTATTTCTTGCAGGGCTGATTTTGTGGTCAGGAACTCCTTTGGTTTTTGTTTGTCTGGGAAACTTTTTATCTCTCCTTCTACTTTGAATGCTAGCCTTGCCGGATAAAGTATTCTTGGCTGCATATTTTTCTCAGCATGTTGAATATATCATGCCACTCTCCACTGGCCTGCCAGGTTTCTATGGAAGGATCTGCAGAACCATGCCTCTGCACCTCCTACCTACTACAATGTTTTCTCCCTCTAGTTCTGCATTTTGTTCTCTCAGTATTCAGATCTATTCTTGAGTATTTGGAAAATCTGATATTTTATCTAGCTGTGTTTGAGGGACAAGGCAAGCATAGGGTGCCCCTACTGCTCTGCCGTCTTAACTCTCAATACATTTTTATTCTTTAGAACAGAAGATCTCAAATGCAAAGGGAATGAATATGAATTGGAAAGTTGCATTGGAAATGGAGAGCTAGAAGCCCATAGCTTATGCTTTAACTTCTACTTTCAAGATTTGATATCCCCCAAATTTAACTTAACTAATAACAATGGACATATGTATTTATACACACAAGTACACACATGTAATCTTTCAGTCCTTGTCGCCAGATCTCAGGTTACATAGGACCAATATAGCGCTGCATTGGATTCAAAATAGAGCTAAATTCTCACTTCTGTTAAGTCTCTCTGACTCTTTCAATACAACAGCTCACAAACATCTGCTAGTCATGTTTCTATTTGTTTTGAAAGTTTCCTCGAACACAGCTTACATAATATTATGCTGAGCTATTAAACATTTCAGATTATGCCAAGAGTCTCAACATCCCATCCCACGTATATGGCAACATCCAACACTATAGTTCTGCTTGTTTCCCTCTACGAGTTTTCAGAGTTCACTTCTCAGGAACAGGATGTAACGAGAGAACGAGGTCAGGGGAAGCATACGTAAAATCAAGTCATAACAATGTCTTAAGGAAATCACTTTGCCCTCTCTGAGACATTTCTACTTTCCATCTTTACAGGTTTCAGAAATTTTAAATAAGATAGCAGAAAATAGAAATTAGTGCCCAAAATAGATTCTACTATTTTAACTCCCCTCTAAGGAAATTTACTTTCCTTATTACTCTGATCCAGAAATTAAATGAAAAGTAAGTAGGTGTTACCATACCCGTCAAAGCTCAGAGGATGAGGAGAATGACCATTAAATTTGGGACTGCTCCTAGAAATTGTATTCCCTCGTGATATATTACTTATGTGCTGAAATACATAAAATATATAAGCAACATTTTGTTATTCCATAAACACATAATACATATACACATATATATAACACACTAATTAACTTCCAATGTAATTAAAAGTTTGGTACCCTACATGAGTAAATGTGAGCACAAACACCAAGATAACTCCTGTAGTACTCTCTTTGCATTGTGTCTTAGATCCAAATCCCACTGCATGAGCCATAAAGGGCATCCTGGTTGCCTGCATTGTCTAGGACTCTGAATACCAACGTCTTTAGGTTTATCTCTTCTCAAACCATAATTTGGCTCAGTGACTGAGCTAAAGTCTAAAGCCTAAAGCTAAGGCAAAGGGACCCTAAACTTGAACCTGACCCCCAGAAGTGGGAGAAGAGGATATCTGACAAATGCAGTCAGGAAAATTTCCTCAAAATTCCAAGATGGGCTTAGCTTGTTTCTGTAGTGGGGTTTTAAATCCAAGGCCCCCACTCTGATCATCTCACAACCTAAAGAATACTCAGTGTGTCTAAACATACTCCTCAGCCAGAAGCACATTCTCCTTCCTCTGAAATGGGAAGTATTTTCTTCCTACTTCGATAAGATTTCCCATTTTTTCTTCTATCATTGCTATCTGTGCACATCTGAACTCCCTACCACACTATAAACTCTTCCAGGACCTAGGTCACACCTTATAGATCTTTCTCTGGTTTCCTTGAACAGCTAACAGATAGTTGGTGAACATCTAGGCATTTATCTCAGCAGAAGGATAGCATATTCTTTAATTTGGGAAAATGTTGCCTCTTCTATTTAATGGAATAGTTCTGCAATTTCCTAAGTTCCCCCTATAAGAAAATACATGATCTTCATCAAAACACTCTACTATAAAAAAGAAAAGAATGTATTATAAAATTCTGCTACATACCAAAGATCCGTTGAACTTGCTGTAACGGTTTTCAAGGGCGTTCCTAAGGCCATCATTACTGTCATGTAACTTCTGGTTAGCTGTTCTACACAGCAAATAAACAAACAAAAAGATAAGGGAAGTTGGGGTAAAAGACATCTTCTTCACAGGCTGCAAAGTTCAGAATACTGGGTTACTTACCACCTCTTGCAAATTTCTACCACTCCTCTTCAAACCTCCTAAACTGAGATCATAATTCACTACTAGAACTACAACTTAATGGATTACCTCTCTTTTAAAGGTCTCAAGGCATTTCAGGAATTAGCTATGCTGTTGGAACCCGCTGTTCCCTCAGGTAGCTCCGCAGTGTCAATAGGTTTCTTGAAGTTCTCTGTTTCCTAAATGCCTGGACCCGGGTGGCCCCATGTGCTGCTCTCTGTCCCTGTGCATGTGTCCCAGCCAGGCGTAGATGTAATGTGTTATGTCACACTTCTTTCTCCTGGCTACTCCCATGTCTTCCCCGTGGCCTGATGCTGCCCACTGGGCACTGTCAGGTACCGATGAAATGTTCTGATGTTGACTCTGGGTTTAAATCCCATGGAGGCATGTACCTTCCACATCATTGATGGGAGTCATCTGACCTGTCAGAGCGGCGGCAACCTCTTCTAAAACCTGAGGACAATAACAGAGCCTCTGCCTGAGAGTGGCCATTCTGTCTCTACTGAAAGCTGATCCATTTTTCAGATCTCAACTCAGTTGCTGCGTCCGCCAGAACACTTCCTGGACCTTCCTGGTTAGGAGGAAGCTCTGCACTATATGCCCCCAGTAGGCACACCCCTTCCCTACATCCCACTTCTTTGGCATTAATGTTTATTTCTATAATAAGCCATCAGTTTCCATCTTCTTCCCCTAGATGAGCCCCATAAAGAGACAGAGAGACTTTTTTCGTTTCTTTTCCCTTGCCATTCTATGCTCAGTTCCTGGCATACCTGACCTGTAAAAGGTGTTGAATAAAGTCTGCTGGACGAATGAATAAATGAATGAGCAGGATCACTGTAACATGTCAACTCTGTAACTGCCACAGGTGAGACTTCACAATCATTCAAAATGGGGAAAACAAACTTGCTAAGTCTGATCCTCCTTCATGTGGGGAGACTAACCAGAACTTAATAGGTAGAAGAGAGCTCTGCGGGAGGAGGAGCCAAGATGGCGAAGAAGTAGCAGGCTGAGACTACTTCAGCTAGCCGGAGATCAGCTAGATTAGCTTATCTAAAGATTGCAAACACCTGAAAATCCATTGGCAGATCGAAGAGAAGAAGAACAGCAATTCTAGAAACAGAAAAACAACCATTTTCCGAAAGGTAGGACCGGCGGAGAAATGAATTCAAAGCCACGGGAAGATAGACCCTGGTGGGACGAGGCCGGCTACCGGAAAGCGGCGGAGCAACGGTGCACAAAATCAGGACTTTTAAAAGTCTGTTCCGCTGAGGGACATCGCTCCAGAGGCTAAACCGGTGCGAAGCCCACGCGGGGTCAGTGTGGCCTCAGGTTCCGCAGGGTCACAGAAGGATTGGTGGTGTCTGAGTGTCGCAGAGCTTGCGGGTATTGGAACAGGAAAGCTGGCTACAGAGACAGAGCCGACAGTAAGCTCACAACTCAGTGTTACCTTGAACCAGTCGCAGGCTCGGTGAGCTCGGAGCCCAGCCGGAGGTCAGGCAGACGGGAGTAACTGGGCGCTGTTCTCTGAGGGCGCACTGAGGAGTGTGGCCCTGGGCTCTTGGCTCCTCCAGGCCGGAGACCAGGAGGCCGCCATTTGTATTCCCGCCCTCTGGAACTCTACGGAAAGCGCTCAGGGAACAAAAGCTCCTGAAAGCAAACCCGAGTGGATTACTCACCCCAGCCCCGGGTAAGGGCGGTGCAATTCCGCCTGGGGCAAAGACACTTGAGAATCAGTACACCAGGCCCCTCCCCAAGATGATCAACAAGAAATCCAGCCGAGACCAAGTTCACCTACCAAGGAGTGCGGTTTCAATACCAAGGAGAGCAGCAGAATTCCAGAGGAGGAGAAAGCAAAGCACAGAACTCATGGCTTTTTCCCTGTGATTTTTTTTAGTCTTGCAGTTAATTTAATTTTTTTCTTTTTCATTTTTTGTTTTTTTTTCTCGCCTTCTGGTAAATTTTTTTTTAACTTTTACCTTTATCTTTTTTAAGGTTTTTTAACTAGTTTATCCAATATATATATTTTTTCTTTTTTATATTTTTCTTATTTGTTTTCTTTTTTTAAATTCTTTTCTTTTCTTTTTTTTTCTTTTTTCTTTCTTTTTCTTTCTTCCTTTTTGAATCTCTTTTTATCCCCTTTCTCCACCCTCATGATTTGGGATCTCTTCTAATTTGGTTAAAGCATATTTTCCTGGGGTAGTTGCCACCCTTTTAGTATTTTACTTGCTCCTTCATATACTCTTATCTGGACAAAATGACAAGACGGAAAAACTCAACACAAAAAAAAGAACAAGAGGCAGTACCGAAGGCTAGGGACCTAATC
This sequence comes from Mustela erminea, assembly GCF_009829155.1. Lineage (NCBI taxonomy): Eukaryota > Metazoa > Chordata > Mammalia > Carnivora > Mustelidae > Mustela > Mustela erminea. The sequence goes on from NC_045625.1 coordinate 70,142,594, forward strand.
AATACAGACATTGGTAATATGTCAGATCTAGAATACAGAATGACAATTCTCAAGGTTCGAGCCGGGCTCGAAAAAGGCATGGAAGATATTAGAGAAACCCTCTCGGGAGATATAAAAGCCCTTTCTGGAGAAATAAAAGAACTAAAATCTAACCAAGTTGAAATCAAAAAAGCTATTAATGAGGTGCAATCAAAAATGGAGGCTCTCACTGCTAGGATAAATGAGGCAGAAGAAAGAATTAGTGATATAGAAGACCAAATGACAGAGAATAAAGAAGCTGAGCAAAAGAGGGACAAACAGCTACTGGACCACGAGGGGAGAATTCGAGAGATAAGTGACACCATAAGACGAAACAACATTAGAATAATTGGGATTCCAGAAAAAGAAGAACGAGAGATGGGAGCAGAAGGTATACTGGAGAGAATTATTGGGGAGAAATTCCCCAATATGGCAAAGGGAACGAGCATCAAAATTCAGGAGGTTCAGAGAACGCCCCTCAAAATCAATAAGAATAGGCCCACACCCCATCACCTAATAGTAAAATTTACAAGTCTCAGTGACAAAGAGAAAATCCTGAAAGCAGCCCGGGAAAAGAAGTCTGTAGCATACAATGGTAAAAATATTAGATTGGCAGCTGACTTATCCACAGAGACCTGGCAGGCCAGAAAGAGCTGGCATGATATTTTCAGAGCACTAAACAAGAAAAACATGCAGCCAAGAATACTATATCCAGCTAGGCTATCATTGAAAATAGAAGGAGAGATTAAAAGCTTCCAGGACAAACAAAAACTGAAAGAATTTGCAAACACCAAACCAGCTCTACAGGAAATATTGAAAGGGGTCCTCTAAGCAAAGAGAGAGCCTACAAGTGGTAGATAAGAAAGGAACAGAGACAATATGCAGTAACAGTCACCTTACAGGCAATACAATGGCACTAAATTCATATCTCTCAATAGTTACCCTGAATGTTAATGGGCTAAATGCCCCAATCAAAAGACACAGGGTATCCGAATGGATAAAAAAACAAAACCCATCTATATGTTGCCTACAAGAAACTCATTTTAAGCCCGAAGACACCTCCAGATTTAAAGTGAGGGGGTGGAAAAGAATTTACCATGCTAATGGACATCAGAAGAAAGCAGGAGTGGCAATCCTTATATCAGACCAATTAGATTTTAAGCCAAAGACTATAATAAGAGATAAGGAAGGACACTATATCATACTCAAAGGGTCTGTCCAACAAGAAGATCTAACAATTTTAAATATCTATGCCCCCAACGTGGGAGCAGCCAACTATAGAAACCAATTAATAACAAAATCAAAGAAACACATCAACAATAATACAATAATAGTAGGGGACTTTAACACTCCCCTCACTGAAATGGACAGATCATCCAAGCAAAAGATCAGCAAGGAAATAAAGGCCTTAAACGACACACTGGACCAGATGGACATCACAGATATATTCAGAACATTTCATCCCAAAGCAACAGAATACACATTCTTCTCTAGTGCACATGGAACATTCTCCAGAATAGATCACATCCTCGGTCCTAAATGAGGACTCAACTGGTATCAAAAGATTGGGATCATTCCCTGCATATTTTCAGACCACAATGCTCTAAAGCTAGAACTGAACCACAAAAGGAAGTTTGAAAAGAACCCAAATACATGGAGACTAAACAGCATCCTTCTAAAGAATGAATGGGTCAACCGGGAAATTAAAGAAGATTTGAAAAAAATCATGGAAACAAATGACAATGAAAATACAACGGTTCAAAATCTGTGGGACACAACAAAGGCAGTCCTGAGAGGAAAATATATAGCGGTACAAGCCTTTCTCAAGAAACAAGAAAGGTCTCAGGTACACAACCTAACCCTACACCTAAAGGAGCTGGAGAAAGAACAAGAAAGAAACCCTAAGCCAAGCAGGAGAAGAGAAATCATAAAGATCAGAGCAGAAATCAATGAAATAGGAACCAAAAAGACAATAGAGCAAATCAACTAAACTAGGAGCTGGTTCTTTGAAAGAATTAATAAAATTGATAAACCCCTGGCCAGACTTATCAAAAAGAAAAGAGAAAGGACCCAAATAAATAATCATGAATGAAAGAGGAGAGATCACAACTAACACCAAAGAAATACAAACTATTATAAGAACATACTATGAGCAACTCTATGCCAACAAATTTGACAATCTGGAAGAAATGGATGCATTCCTAGACACATATAAACTACCACAACTAAACCAGGAAGAAATAGAAAGCCTGAACAGACACATAACCAGTAAGGAGATTGAAACAGTCATTAGAAATCTCCAAACAAACAAAAGCCCAGGGCCAGACGGCTTCCCGGGGGAATTCTACCAAACATTTAAAGAAGAACTAATTCCTATTCTCCTGAATCTGTTCCAAAAAATAGAAATGGAAGGAAAACTTTCAAACTCATTTTATGAGGCCAGCATCACCTTGATCCCCAAACCAGACAAGAATCCCATCAAAAAAGAGAGATATAGACCAATATCCTTGATGAACACATGCAAAAATACTCAACAAAATACTAGCCAATAGGATTCAACAGTACATTAAAAGGATTATTCACCGGGACGCCTGGGTGGCTCAGTTGGTTGGACGACTGCCTTCGGCTCAGGTCATGATCCCGGAGTCCCGGGATCGAGTCCCGCATCGGTCTCCCAGCTCCATGGGGAGTCTGCTTCTCCCTCTGACCTTCTCCTCGCTCATGTTCTCTCTCACTGTCTCTCTCTCAAATAAATAAATAAAATCTTTAAAAAAAAAAAAAAAAAAAAAAAAAAAAGGATTATTCACCATGACTAAGTGGGATTTATTCCAGGGCTGCAAGTTTGGTTCAACATCCACAAATCAGTCAATGTGATACAACACATCAATAAAAGAAAGAACAAGAATCATGTTACTCTCAATAGATGCTGAAAAAGCATTTGACAAAGTACAGCATCCCTTCCTGATCAAAACTCTTCAAAGTGTAGGGATAGAGGGGACATACCTCAATATCATCAAAGCCATCTATGAAAAACCCACCGCAAATATCATTCTCAATGGAGAAAAACTGAAAGCTTTTCCGCTAAGGTCAGGAACACGGCAGGGATGTCCATTATCACCACTGCTATTCAACATAGTACTAGAGGTCCTAGCCTCAGCAATCAGGGAACAAAAGGAAATTAAAGGCATCCAAATCGGCAAAGAAGAAGTCAAATTATCACTCTTCGCAGATGATATGATACTATATGTGGAAAACCCAAAAGACTCCACTCCAAACCTGCTAGAACTTGAGGAAGACACAAAGAAATGGAAAAATGTTCCATTATCCTGGATTGGAAGAATAAATATTGTGAATATGTCTATGCTACCTAAAGCAATCTATACATTTAATGCAATTCCTATCAAAGAACCATCCATCTTTTTTAAAGAAATGGAACAAATAATCCTAAAATTTATATGGAACCAGAAAAGACCTTGAATAGCCAAAGGGATATTGAAAAAGAAAGCCAAAGTTGGTGGCATCACAATTCCGGACTTCAAGCTCTATTACAAAGCTGTCATCATCAAGACAGCATGGTACTGGCACAAAAACAGACACATAGATCAATGGAACAGAATGGAGAGCCCAGAAATTGACCCTCAACTCTACAGTCAACTAATCTTTGACAAAGCAGGAAAGATTGTCCAATGGAAAAAAGACAGCCTCTTCAATAAATGGTGCTGGGAAAATTGGACAGCCACATGCAGAAAAATGAAATTGGACCATTTCCTTACACCACACACAAAAATAGACTCAAAATGGATGAAGGACCTCAATGTGCGAAAGGAATCCATCAAAATCCTTGAGGAGAACACAGGCAGCAACCTCTTTGACCTCAGCCGCAGCAACATCTTCCTAGGAACAACGCCAAAGGCAAGGGAAGCAAGGGCAAAAATGAACTATTTGGATTTCATCAAGATCAAAAGCTTTTGCACAGCAAAGGAAACAGTTAATAAAATCAAAGGACAACTGATAGAATGGGAGAAGATATTTGCAAACGAAATATCAGATAAAGGACTAGTGTCCAGAATCTATAAAGACCTTAGCAAACTCAACACCCAAAGAACAAATAATCCAATAAAGAAATGGGCAGAGGACATGAACAGACATTTCTGCAAAGAAGACATGGCCAACAGACACATGAAAAAGTGCTCCATATCACTTGGCATCAGGGAAATACAAATCAAAACCACAATGAGATATCACCTCACACCAGTCAGAATGGCTAAAATCAACAAGTCAGGAAATGACAGATGCTGGCGAGGATGCGGAGAAAGGGGAACCCTCCTACACTTTTGGTGGGAATGCAAGCTGGTGCAGCCACTCTGGAAAACAGTATGGAGGTTCCTCAGAATGTTGAAAATAGAACTGCCCTATGACCCAGCAATTGCACTACTGGGTATTTACCCTAAAGATACAAACGTAGCGATCCAAAGGGGCACATGCACCCGAATGTTTATAGCAGCAATGTCCACAATAACCAAACTATGGAAAGAACCTAGATGTTCATCAATAGATGAATGGATCAAGAAGATGTGGTATATATACACAATGGAATACTATGCAGCCATCAAAAGAAATGAAATCTTGCCATTTGCAACAACATGGATAGAACTAGAGTGTATCATGCTTAGCGAAATAAGTCAAGCAGAGAAAGACAACTATCATATGATCTCCCTGATATGAGGAAGTGGTGATGCAACATGGGGGCTTAAGTGGGTAGGAGAAGAATCAATGAAACAAGATGGGATTGGGAGGGAGACAAACCAAAAGTGACTCTTAATCTTACAAAACAAACTGAGGGTTGCTGGGGGGAGGGGGTTTGGGAGAAGGGGGTGGGATTATGGACATTGGGGAGGGTATGTGCTTTGGTGAGTGCTGTGAAGTATGTAAACCTGGTGATTCACAGACCTGTACCCCTAGGGATAAAAATATATGTTTATAAAAAATAAAAAATTATAAAAAAAAATGGATGGATGACCAAAAAAAAAAAAAGAAGAATAAGAGAGCGCTGGGGTATAGGAGGGTGGTTCTTGTGGGGAAGGCCCTCAGAGGCTGGAATTACAGTACCTTGGGTGTGAAGTTGATACGCAGGTGTAATATTTCCAGTAGGGTTAAAAAAAAAAAAACCCTAAGAAAAATAGCTGCCTCACCAAGAACAATATGTTGGGCAAGAATGATCATGGGTGTCTGGTGCTCTGACATGAGCGAACAGGAGATTCCTGACAGCCTCCTGGTGTGCTGAGCTGCAGAGACAGCTGCTGAGGTCTGAGCCCTGAGTCTTTATGGAGGTGTAACAACATCTCACCTGACTGGCGAGGACTTAGAATTATACTCTAGTCCCTGGATTTGAATAGTTTATTTAGGATTAAAAGCAGGCGAAGGCCAAGTGCTGAATGCACCACAGCGAGAAGAAACCCACCTGGACCTGCAAACCCAGTCTTGAGAATATGACCACTCGTGTGACATGGGGCACATGTCTCATTCACAAAACATTAGGAAAATGTAAATGTAATGAGCGTTTTATATGAGAACTTACTGGAGTATTTCAATTTGCCTCTCAAGACTATTTCGATCTTCTGTGTACTCTCAGATTATTTCCAGATGCCTGTAAAACCGTATTTTATGTTTGAACCAGAATTAGGTATGCAGTACTGCCATACACCTATCCTCCAGAACCCCCTTCACCTTTCTCAAAGATCTGTGTCCTCGGCCATGGTTTTCTATCGTTCAGTCCCTCCATGTGGTCAGCAGCCCCACACGCCTGCATATCCCCCCTCTGCTTCCTGTGCGAGGTCTTGTTCTCCCTCCCAAAGCCAGCTCCATTCCTCACAGGACCCCGACCCTTCACCTTCTGCTAACCCCCCTCCCCCCAGGCACTCATTACCAGCCCCTTCAACCCAGCCTGCTCTCTCTACTTTGGCCCTCCCCTGCTCTTTCTCTGCTTTAGCACATTCCCAGCCCAGCTGTTTTTCTCCCTCCTTGTGATTCCTTCTCCTTTCCCTGCCTGGCTCTCCCCTCCTCACCGTAAACCAAAGAGAAGTCCATAGGACCAGGTTCTCTCCGTCTTTCATAAAACCATGCTCAGTGATTCCTGTTGCTTTATCACAAAGCTCTGGCCTCCTCTTGGTAATGTCCCCTAAGAACTTCAGTCACTCACCACCAGCCCCCATTTGGCCCCCACCTCATGTCTAAGCAGACAAACCCCATCACTAGCTTTCAAAGACTCTCAGGCCCTGAACTGTCATCCACAATAACCTGTCCACTCACTCTCTTGGTCATAAAGCGAGAAGGTTCCTGGGGTGCCTAGGTGGCTCAGTCATTAAGCGTCTGCCTTAGGCTCAGGTCATGATCCCAGGATCTTGGAATCGAGCCCCACCTCGGGCTCCCGGCTCTGCTGGGGAAGCCTGCTTCTCCCTCTTCCACTCCCACTGCTTGTGTTCTCTCTCTCACTGTCTCTCTCTATCGAATAAATAAATAAAATCTTTAAAAAAATAAAATTTGGGGGGCGCCTGGGTGGCTCAGTTGGTTAAGCAACGGCCTTCGGCTCAGGTCACGGTCCCGGAGTCCCAGGATTGAGTCCCGCATCAGGCTCCCAGCTCCATGGGGAGTCTGCTTCTCCCTCTGACCTTCTCACCTCTCATGCTCTCTCTCACTGTCACTCTCTCAAATAAATAAATAAATTAAATTCTTTAAAAAAAATAAAAACAAAAAAAAAATAAAATTTTTTGAAAAGTTCCCAATTGACGATAGGAATTCAAGCTCCTTAGCCAAAAATACTGGGCCCTTGCATTATAGCCTTAACCTGGCTTTTAAATTTTTAGATTTTGTTTAACTTTTACTCTTCCATTCGAAATACCTTTTCCTATCCAGATGTCTGAGCGCTGTGCCCCAAGCCAGTCTTATCTGTCCCTCTGTTCTTGCCTCTGCCTTGCTTACTGCTCACTTAGAGCAACTCTGAGACTCTTGAGAGTCTCTGAAATGGAGAGACTAAAAGTCTGTATCTCATAGGACATTCTATGGATTGCAAGAGTTAATGCTAGGAAGGTCCTATGCACAGTGCCTGCCAGATGGCAGGGCCGCCTGCGTAACCTCACTGACATTGCCCCTGACCTCCCCACCCCGATCAGCACAGGCCAGCTCCTCCCAAGCTGACCTCAAGCGTCTCCTCTCTAATAAATCTCTTCACCTTTTCTGAATAAAAAGGACACTTTATCTACCATCACATGGCAATGGACCCAACCAGCAACACTGCTGGGATTGTTTCTGACACTGCTCAGCTTCTACGAAGCTCCGTAACCTTTCAGCTTTGTCAAAGAACGTGAACTTCTCATACAGCAGAGACCACATCTTTGCTTTTCTTTTTTTCATATATTCCACACTCATTGCTCCTTCTATAAGTCAGGAACCTGAATACAATAAGTACTTAAATGTTTCACTGCTAACCATTACAGGACATTAATTGTGATTAAAGTTTACAAGCAAATAAAACAAAAAGCATGACATTTTCTCCAAGTGTACAAGTTTATATAGACACATGTACACATGTATGTATTTGGGGTCGATATATCTCTATATATGCATTTGTATGCAAATCTGTGATACATAAGTATCCATATATTTGGACATATATGGATATATGGATATATATGGATACTTACATAGGAATTTGCATATATATACACATATATGTATGTATATGCATACATACATATTCATGTGTGCGTGTACCTCTATGTGTGTGTACTTCAATTAGCACTGACCGCCGACATGTTAGGTATACTCTTCTCTTCCCAGTAATTCAAACATCTATTAAGCCTTGCACTCTCCAAAGCAGTCAATAATTATACTAATTAATCTTTTTGTTAAAAAAATTTTAACACAAAAAATTACCAAGAAATAGAACACTGAAGGTGAAATCTTTGGAAAGCAAAGAACATACCAGTAAGGTCAATAAATAGCCCTTTATGATTACGTAGCTGACTTCATTCATATGGATGGCCATCTAGACAAACAACCCACTCAAACTAAAGAATAAATTGCCAAGTTTCATACCTTTCTGAATTCAGAGTCTGATCAGCATAATCACTTTTCAAAGCATCTAATTCACTCTGAAGAAAGGCTATGTTTGTCTGTGCTTCTAAAAGATCTTTCTTAACTTTCTTATTTTCCTGAAGGAAAGGAACAGCACAAGCATTAGATTTCGGGCATCTTCCACCCGAGAGAGTCAAGAGTAATGGAACCTCACACCCCACCCCCACATCTCCACAGTCCTTCAAATCTTGGGTGTTCGAAGAACTAGTTACCAATTCAAGGTGATTTGAAAATATCATAAGGTAGTAAAGTCTCAAAACGCTAAATCTTTGAAATTGTTCTTTTTCTTAAATGTTTGACATTTGGTGCCAAAAACCTCAGTCAAGTTGGGATTGTGATGTACTTTAACATGTTACTGGCAAATTAACTCAGATCAAACATGTAAACATCTGTTTTACTCAATGAGAGCTACGAATCTACTGACAAATACGCTGAGGAATTAACAGTATTTATCACCGGGCAGACTGGCTAATTTTTACAATAAATCTCATCACCTAACATTTGTGATTTTTGCACTTAAAAATAGTTTGGTTTTAAAAAAAAAAGTCTATGTTTTTCTTAAAAAAGAAGGAAAAAAACACTGGAGGCTTCCAGTACAAAATGATGGACTGAACACTCTTCTTTCCCTTTGAAGACCCCATTCCCACGAAATACCAAATAACATGAAATAAACCAATACAGGTTACAAGAATGCAAGAGGGGCCCCCCAACACTCAAGTGAATTAAATACATTCCTGGAAGATGGAAACTGGATGGAAATGTGCTGACAGAAGAGAAGAGAGCAGGAGCACAGTAGGTCTGGAAGAGGCGTGGGGAAGGTTGTGCTACAGAGCAAAGGAGGAGGCAATTAGCTAGGCAGCACCCGCTTCCCAACAAGTGGAAATGGAGCTTAAAAGCAGATTAAATTTGTGTATTAAGGCACACAGCCCACAGCCCCCAGGCCATCCTCTCTTACACTAGCAAAGAATAGCAGATAGTCAGAGTCAATTCCCAAGGCAGTAAGACAGGGCTTGTCTTTTTAAAAAGAACCAAAGTGGGTGCCTGGGTGGCACAGTCAGTTAAGCATCCAACTCTTGGTTTGGGCTCAAGTCCTGATTTCAGGGTCATGAGATAGAGTCCTGCCTCACGTTCGGTGCTCAGCTGGAGTCTGTTTCAGATTCTCTGCCTCTCCTTCTGCCCCCACTTGTTCTCTCTCTCTTTCAAACAAATAAATAAAATCTTTAAAAAGAAAAAGAACTGAATGACCCCTATACAGTGTCCTAAGTCCTCTTATCCATATCCCACTAATTCCGGTCATAAGCGGTCCCCCATTCCCAAAGCCAGCTTCACACACACAGCTCCTAGAAGACACCCTCTCAGGGGAGGTCCCAAGGTCAACAGATGTATTTACCTAGCTGCACAGGAATCCTACACCAGCTACCTAAAGTGTTCAGAAATTCCAGGATGATGTATGGGTAGTGAGTTTAAAAAACAATCAGTCCAATAAGAACTGAAATTTTGGAGACTCCAAAATTAACATTTTCCAAGAGAAAAAACAAATTCCATGCATCAGGAAGAATAAATAAGAAGTTGGAAGGCATCAGTGAATGAAATCCTGAAGATGCCAGAGTTTCTTTTTACAAGAAACCAAAAACTCAACCAGGAAATGCAAGAAAAATTAGCAACTCTACAAGAAAGTCATGATGCAAATACAGAGCTAACTAAGATGTGGCAAAATTTGGAACCGATGGCACATTCCAACTTGACCATGAATCTAGGAGACTTCTGAGTGGTATGGGGATAATAAATGGAGAGAAAGAAATGCACTGGCAGCAAGCTGGCTCACTTCTGGGCTTGGCAATGAGAATATTTACAGTCCTAACAAAGGAAATGTTCGCTAGTGGTTTTTAGCTTTTCGAGAGTCCACCTAAAAACAAAATAAAGACAACTTAATGATGATGATAAAACAGATACAAAGGCTGTCAATTTGGCCACAGAAAGACCAAAGGCAGGGTCAGGAAGGTGGGAAAGGGACAGAAAGAGGAACTCTGGAGGAAGGAAAGGGCAATTATCCCCTCACCCCACAGAGCAGAGCTGAAGTTGCGGGAATGCAGAGTTAACTATGTGAAGTGCAAGGGCCATGCCACCATTGCTGTGAATAAGAAATAAATAAAAGCATTCACCACAGGTGGGGAATCATTGAGGATAATAGCCTGAATAACATGTTTGTTCAAAGGTACATCAAAGGCTTTCTTTCACTGCAGTATTAATTTCTCTCGATCCCCGGAACACCGATAAACAGCCCAATCATGTCTAGTCATCGAAGAGGAAATGTATTTCTGGGAATGAAAGGTGATTCTTACCATTGATAAATCATAAATTTCCTTTTTTAAGGCAGCCACATCTTCTTTTTTATTTAGTTGTTTTGATTGTTCTTCTAGCTGAAAGAACAAATGAAAGCTGTTCATGTACAAACTCACTTTGGATAGATTCAGTTAAGTTTATTAGTATCCTTGAATATATAGCTATAGGAATTCTAAAAGTCTTCAATTTTCAACATGATACAACTTTGTAAATCATTAAGCTACATATAATCCATGAGGATTTGAAAACTTGATTTCAATAATTTAAGCATTTAAAAAGGGTTTTTTTGTTTGTTTGTTTTTGTTTTTCTTTTGGCTTAATGAATTTCCTTTGAAACAACTGAACAGTCCTTTTGGGAAGCCATTCAACTACTAAGCGACCTAACTTCACCTTTTCAGTTACGTTGCATATGAGTCTGGACCTTTATATTCTCCTAGAAATTTATCTGTACTTAACACTTTCTACCCTGTATTATAATTATTTATGAATGCCGTACCTCTCCTACCAGAGTCCAAGGCTTTTAACAGCAGTGTTAGCGTCAGATTCACTTCTTTTTTTCATAGTGATTCCAGTAAGTGCTTATTAGAATAACTGAAATCAGTAACATTTAAGTGTGATAGGACATATGCACCCAGACTCTATGGATATATACCTGAGCTTGCTTTCTGGGTGACTTGTCAGTATCACCAGATTAAACCAGCTCAGGAACATCTCTAACATGGACAACCAAAATGTCTCTCCTACAAAGAGCCGACAGTCCCTGGAAATGGTGGGGATCCGTGGGTTTCCATTAACTGAGTAGTTGTGCAGTGACCAAAATGAATGCTAAATTTCATCACACTAAGTCAAAGCCTAAGTAATCTGATGCTGGACTTTCTTCATCTTACCAGATGGTTCTATTAAAAGTTTTCACACGAGACCATGACTCTGCCCCCTGGCCAGCTCTGAGAAGAGCCCTTGATTTTTTCAGATTCATGCCAATTTCAGAGACGAAAAATGGGAGGGAAAAACTAGGTTCTTGGGGCACCTGGGTGGCTCAGTGGGTTAAAGCCTCTGCCTGGGATGGAGCCCCGCATCGGGCTCTCTGCTCAGTGGGGAGACTGCTTCCCTTCCTCTCTCTCTGCCTGCCTCTCTGCCTACTTGTGATCTCTGTCAAATGAGTAAATAAAAATCTTAAGGAAAAAAAAAAAAAAAAACTAGGTTCCTCAGAATCCATGGCTTAGGGTAACGGCAGTCATAATCAATTTGTAATCTTTTCCATAGTTTAAGCCTTTAACATTCCCTCACGTAAATCCCCATCTGCTCTCTTATAAAAAAGCCTCCCCAGCAGGCGGGAAGTCTGGTACAAGTGAGAAAGTACAAACTGCGCAGCAAGACCACTCCATGGCTTACTGGCTCTGTGACTCGAGCACTCTGTGTCCTCAGCGGTGAAAGCAGCATATTCACCTCTCCTCAGAGAAAGCTTGAGAATTAAATTTAAAAATTGTGAAAAAGAGCTTATTAAACTATAAAGTCAGTAACGTCTCAGCTATTATGTTGAGGTGGGACAGTCAAGTATTAATCCCATTTTACAAATGAGAAACGAAATGATAAGATAACGAAGGCAATTGTCCCAGGTGTAACTGGCAGAAAGTGGCAGAGCCACGATGAGGACTCTGGTCCCATCACTTCTGATTCTTACTGTTCAGGGCCTATGTGGTCCTCATCATATGCCTCATCATGGCAAGAAATTGTGTGTCTTTTCTGCGTAACTTGCTTTTAGCCTAAAGATGTCAGAAGACAGGAAAATAACTAAGGACCAGGGTGAGGAGATCTGTGACTCTGGCATCAACAAGACATTGGTCTGTTCAAATTGTGCAATTCAAGCATCTCATGTCTGTCTAATGGCCTCTGTCAACTAGAGAAAAGGTTGACGTTGATCATAATTTCCCAAGAAGGCTATTGGGGAGAATTTTTAATAATCCCAGAGGTTTGAACTGCAATAGACTATAAAATACAGCTAATCGTCACTTAATCTCATTGACTATAAACACTGGAAAGAGCATTAAATGTGATCACATGAACAACCAGAGAAGCAAAGTGCCACAGTGCCATTTTCAGGAATGATTCTTTTTTAAGTATCCATTTTCACTTTAGCTAAGGTATTTCCACTCGCTACAGAGACAACCCACACCCAAGCGGTGGATCCAGTACCAAGCTGCAGACAGTCTGGGCCGGCAGCGGAGAGCCAATGGGACGTACCTCTTCCCAAACTCTGCTCTCAGTGATGTCAACTTGGCAGCTTAAAATTGTATGATGGGAGCGTTAACACCATGGAAGTCAGTAAATATTACAGATTTGTGCCTGACCCCCTACCCTCTCCAGAGCCTGTTGTTAAGTAGCTACCAGCATATCACAGGGTGAAGAATAACTTACTCACTAGAAACCAAACACAGCAAAGGCCAAACCCAATCACACCTTTGCTCACATTTCAGCAAGTTCTCTCCTACCTCCTGCTGATCGGGGGTGCCCTACATGTGGAACTTTCTGCACAGAACAAGAATATTTACTTTATTTAATAAATATTCACCGAATACTGACCATTGCAGTTAGCTGGGGGCAAGGATATGAGAATATGTGACCAGTAAAGACAGGATCCCTCCTGTCATGAGCAGAATCCACTGAACATGTGGGTACTGAGGGTACCCGAGGAAGGAAAACTGGGGTTTGATGGACAACTGTTCAAGGGGTCAGAAATATTTATTAGACCTGTGCAGAAGAAAGGCTGCCCTTGAAACAGAAAATCAGGGACCTTTAAAAAACCATCTTTCAGGAAGCCCAGTTTGACTCTGAAATCTGATTCCAACTGGTGCTTTAATATGATTCTCAATGTTTTCAGTTGCTAAAAACTGAAACACCCGGATATACTGAGGCTATTCCTAGAAGCCTCACTGCCACAAACCTACCTTTTTAAGTTTCTTTATTGTCACCCGTAAATCTCCTGCTTCTGTTTCATACTGACATCTGAGGTCACTGAGGGCTTCCTCAGCCTTACATTTTTCCTTTAAAAAAAAAAAAGAAAAAAAGATTTTACTGATTTAAATAGGTTTTTCAAAACCCTATTAAGCGAGAAATGTATTGTGTCAAACTAAGGCTGATCCCAAGTCTCCCACACAGGGAAGGCAAGAAGGGATGGCGGAAGTAAACCAAATGACTCTCGAGGTACAGCTCTTCTGGAACTGAAACCTGTGCAAGTGAAAGCCAACATGCACACATCACCTGGAAAGATGCCTATAAGGCTATCACTCATGTTGTAACAGGAGGCCAGGGAGCATCTATTAACTAGTTTAATTAATTACTGCTATTGTTAATTAAAAGATACAGCAAGATCCAAGGGCCCAAGTGCTTGCCTGCACCCTATCATGGCATCAGGGCCCAGGAAGGTCCAGTGGGTGTATCCTTCTTCCAAGAGCTTACACCTTACTTGAATTCAAATAACATCACCTGCAAATTTCTATGCTAAGTGCTTCTGCCTGGGGTGGCTCTTCTCAGATGTATCCTGCCTGGATCAGAGGATGCCAAGGGGCACACCAGGAGGTCAAGGGCTGTAGCTCCCAGGAGCCCAGATATCTTTAAGTTTCCCTTCCCTCTTCACAAAGCATGGAACTTTACGCCCTATGTTTAGAACTCAAATAAATTTTTAGATAATAGCCAGTGAAATTGAGTGTTCAGATATGCACTGATAGCCTCCTATATGCCAATAGTCCTGAGCACTGAGGGACAGAGCAGGAGCCATGAAGACCAACAGACATCCTGGTGGGAGAAGACAGGAAGCAAAGATGATCTCAGGAAGCAATACAAGAAGAAGCTAACAATGAGATGTGACAGGAAGTGAGTTGGGAGGTAAGGTAAGGACTCTCTGCAGGGGAGACATGACCCCATGTCTCAACACCTGCCGGAGTTACACGGTCTTACATCAAACTTACTGGCTGTCTAGCTGAGACAACTTACTTGAAGCCTCCATTTACTTATTGGATTAATGTGAGGAGTATAATAAATTATCCAAGTAAATTAAATAATCCATATAAATGAAATATTCTATGCTTAGGAGGAAATATCTGGAGGAGAACATCTTCACTCTTGGTAACCTTGTTTTAAGTGAGTCTCTTGAGTTTATTGAGCTTTACAGGTGAGGAAGCATGTGTTGCCCCCTCATAGGAAGATGAAGACATGAAGCCTTCCAATGAGCATCTACCTCGGACAGCCTTCCTGGCATCTCAGCAATTCCTCTCGCTAAAACCAGTATCATGATGCTAAACATAACAACTTTTATGGTGTGAAAATATTTGGTTCAGAGCTTAATAAAGGAAATCACCACTATGTAACTCTTTCCATTCCCAACCTGTCACGGGCAGACACCAAGAGATTGGATGGGGGTCGTTACAGTAACTTAGGTAGAAATGGTGGTGCTTCAGACCAACTCATCACAAACTTCCAGGAAACTGAAAGGGAAGGAAACCTTCCCAACTCATTCTGTGAGACCAGCACTGGACTGAGACAAAAATCAAACACATTAAGAGAAAACCACAAGCTAATATCTTTAATGAATGTGGATGCAAAAATAATAAACAGAATTTAGCAAAATGAATTAACCAAGATATAAAAATGAAAATACATCATAACTAAGTGGGGTTTATCCCCAGACTGCAAGTGTGTTTTAATACTTGAAAATCCATGTAATTACCACATTGATGGTCGAAAAAAGAGAAAATCCATGATCACTTCAATAGTTACAGGAAAAGCATTAGATGAAATCCAACATTCCATTCCTAATTAGAACAACAACTCTTAGCCAACCAGGAACATGCTCAAAATTCAATAAAAGGCATCCATGAACAATATGCCACTAACATCATACTTCTTGTTAAGAGAGAGAATGTAGATAAGGATGTCTGCTCTCACTTTTCTTATTCTAACCAGTGCAAAAAGGAGAGAAAAATGAAGTGATCATTCACGTCAGAAAGAGAGACATAAAGCTGTCTTTATTCATAGATTACATACCATTTACCTAGAATATATGATGGAATCGACCCAAAAGGCTACTGAGTGTAAGCAATATAAAGAAATATGGTAGGGTATAAGATATGTATATAAAAATCAAGTGTATTTCTATATATTCACAATGGGAAACCAGAAATTGAAATTTTTAACAACATTGTTTAGAGTAGCATTAAAATATCAAATACTTAGGAATGAATCTGAGGAAAGACTTATAAGATCTGTATGTTCTATAGTACCAAACATTGCTAAGAAAATTTAAAGAAGACCTAAATAAGGGGAGAATACATCCGGTTTATGGATCAAATTACTTATTATTGTTAAGATGCTAATTCTCACCATATTGATCTATAAATGCAATGAAATCAAATAAACCCCCAGAAGGTTTGGGTTTTGTTTTTTTGTTTTTAAGAAATTGATAAGCTGATACTATGGAAATTAAAGGATCTAAAATAGCCAAGACAACTTTGAAAAAGAACAAAGTTGAAGAACTAATATTACTTGATTTCAAGACATATTATAAAGCAATAGTCACCAAAACAATGTCATACTGGCATAAAGCAATCAAAGGAACACACCAGAGAGCCCAGAAATAAAGCCACACAAATACAGTAAACCAACGTGGAACAAAGTACAAAGGCAATTCAGTGGAGAACAAATAGTCTCCAACAAATGGTGCTGGAACAACTGGATATCCACCTGCAAAAAAATATGAACTTTGGCCCACATCTTGCAAAATGGATCCTAAATGTAAAATCTAAAACAAATAAAACTTGCAGAAGAAAACAGCAGAATAATCTTTGTGACCTTGTGTTAGGCAAAGATTTCTTAGATGCCAAAACATGATCCATTAAAGAAAAATTGACAAATCAGACCTCATCAAAATGAAAAATTTCTATTCTTCAAAATACACTGTTAGGAGAATGAAAAGACAAGTCACCGTGGGGAAAGAATTTTAAAATCAGAATATATAAAGAGCTTTCAAAACTCTGTAACAGGAGCGCTTGGGTCATGCAGTCAGTGAAGTGTTTTCTCTTGGTTTCAGGTCAGATCAGATCTCGAGGTCCTGGAGTCGGGCTGTGTACGGAGTCGGCTTGAAATTCTCTCTCCCTCTACCTCTGCCCCTCTTGCTTGTGCTCTCTCTCTCTCTCTAATAAATAAATCAGTCTAAAAGAAAACTATTTAAAAACAAATAAAACTCTGCATAGTAAGAAAACCACCTAATTTTCAAAGTGAACAAAAGATTTTAACAGACATTTCATGGAAGAAGATACACAGTGATTGCCTGGCAAGGAGGGCAGAGGAGGGAGGAAGGGAAGCATGACAAAGGGGCCTGAGGAAACTTAGATGGTGGACGGATACACCCATTATCTTGACTGTTGGTGGTGGATTCCTGAACTATGGGCACATCCAGTGTTATCGTGTTCTGTACTGTAAATATGCAGCTCCTTGTGCGTCAATTCTATTTCAAGAAAGCCATTACAGCCTAAAATACTTACCTGGAGCAATGGACTAACACTGTAGGGGCAAAAGGAGTCAAGGTCAGGAAGAGGTGGATATGACCAGAGAACTTAGAGGGAACATCAAGGAGACGGGGAGACTTTCTCTAAGCTTGGCTGAGTTTGGGAAAATGGAAAGGAGGGGCAAAGAAAGCGGATGGAGTGAAGGAAGAGTGATGATCACGCCGGACCAGAGCTGTGCGGTGCAGAACCACAGGGAGCCGAGCTGAGCCAAACAAGAAGTTACAGGGTGTGGGGCCTTGGTAAGGGCTCTAACACCAACCACAAGTCTGCTGATTAAGAAGAAGCCTAAGTGTTCGATGAAGGAATGAGCACCCAGATAAAATGCATGGAGAGGGAAACAAGGCAGAAAGAATATATGATTTTCCTGTTTCTAGACTACAACAAATGGAGTGCTATCAGAAGAATGGGATCTCCACTGCCCTAAAGCAGGCCCACGGACTCTGAGCCACTGACTCTGTTGAACATGACATTCCAACAGTTACTCAACTTGCCAGTAAGAGATAAGACAACGAAGAGACCCAAAGTCATATATGGGGTACAGCGGACCAAGGCAAAGGATCTGGAAGGACACAAAGTACGAAAAGCCATGGAAAAGAGCAGGCTGGCCACAGCCAGGATGCAGTCAGCATGCCTCAGGCCCGGTGCTAGGCACTCACGTCCATCATCAGGCTGGGCCTTGTGAAGCAGGCTGGTGCATTACCCCATTCTAAAAATGGCACCACCAAGGTCAGAGGTCCGGTTATTTTCCCTTTGCCTGGGCAAAGGCAGAGCCCGAAAGCACATTAATACCAATCAGATGCCAATACTCAGGCCCTTCTCACTCCATCCTGCTGCCTCTTGGAGGTAACAGGGCAAATGAAAAGAAAATGTTCAACCCAACATTAGCCTTACAGGTAAGTCTATTTTCCATTTCCAGTAAACATGCATCACTTAGTTGTAGTTTATAAGGAAAAAAGACAAACATTGCTTCTATGGAAATCATTGAAGGTAAGCAAGTTTCAACTATAGTGTTTACTCAGTGCTGAATAAAAGTACTTTTTATTATAAAACACTGAAGTTCTCAGACAGAATTTTTAATTTCCCTGCAATCTAGATTTAAAGTTGGCAGTGGGCATGGTCGGGGAGACTGTGGCATAAGAGCTGAAACACCCTTCTCTACCCCAGGGGGGCGCTGCCTTCTTCCTCGGGCCTCCACTCTCACAGCACCTCCACAGAGAGGCCCCTGACCCACCGACTGCTTTTCCCCATCGTTGCTGACCACACTTGCTCTTTACTCGTAGCTACTGAAATTATCTACTTTATTTGATTATTTATTATCTCTCTCCCCCGTCGCTCTCCCCCCCAAAACCATTACCAAAACTAGCCCTCATGGAAAACCCTGCCCAGTGCCTGGTCTGTAAAAGGCAATCCATCAGGAATCGTGGGAAGAAAGGGCCAATCCCACAGACTCACATCTTTACATGTCTTGTGTTCTGCTGCCTGAATCCTCTGATCCATTTCCTCTTCCAACTCACTCAGCTGCATGGCTGTCTTGTCCTGGGCTCTGACATTCAAGAGGGTGCACACCTTTTCACTGCAACATGCAGAGACAACTTCAACCTCGTCTATTTCAACCCCTATGTTACAGATGAGGAGAAACACACTATTTTAAAGAATATTCCCTGTTCTTCCACATTATAAAACAGGATTGGAACTTTGACCATTTGGGTGTAAAATAACATTAAAACTAGATATTGTAAATGGTATAAATTAGACAAAATAGTGTTAACCTAGATTGTGGCGAAGAACAGCTAAAGATATCAAATCACAGGGAAGTTCTCGATAAATTCTCAAAATCCTTTTTGCTCCCAAGACTGAGTGACAATCCTGGACCAAAAAAAAAAAAAAAAAAAGAGCCCCAGAGCAAACAGATCTTTGGATAGAATTCTGAAATGCTTTATAGAAAACACACAATGTTATATGCTATGGTTAGACTGGAAGAGATTATGCTGAGTGAAATAAGTCAAGCAGAGAGAGTCAATTATCATATGGTTTCACTTATTTGTGGAGCATAACTAATAGCATGGAGGACATGGGGAGTTAAGAGAAGGGAGTTGGGGGAAATTGGAAGGGGAGGTGAACCATGAGAGACTATAGAATCTGAAAAACAATCTGAGGGGTTTGAAGTGGCGGGGGGGGGAAGTTGGGGGAACCAGGTGGTGGGTATTAGAGAGGGCATGAATTGCATGGAGCACTGGGTGTGGTGCAAAAATAATGAATACTATTATGCTGAAAATAAATAAAAAATAAATTTAAAATAAAGAGAAGGGGAGGAGTTAAGATGGCGGAGAAGTAGCAGGCTGAGACTACTTCAGCTAGCAGGAGATCAGCTAGATAGCTTATCTAAAGATTGCAAACACCTGCAAATCCATCGGCAGATCGAAGAGAAGAAGAACAGCAATTCTAGAAACAGAAAAACAACCTCTTTCTCAAAGGTAGGACTGGCAGAGACGTGAATCCAAAGCGACGGGAAGATAGACCCCGGGGAGAGGGGCCGGCTCCCGGCAAGCGGCAGAGCAACAGAGCACAAAATCCGGACTTTTAAAAGTCTGTTCCGCTGAGGGACATCGCTCCAGAGGCTAAACCGGGGTGAACCCCACGCTGGGTCAGTGTGGCCTCAGGTCCCGCAGGGTCACAGAAGGATCAGGGGGTGTCTGAGTGTCGCAGAGCTTGCGGGTATTGGAACGGGAAAACCGGCTACAGAGACAGAGCTGACAGTAAGATCACAGCTTGGGGTTACCTTGAACCGGTCGCAGGCTCGGTGAGCTCGGAGCACGGCTGGAGGTCAGGCAGACGGGAGTAACTGGGCGCTGTTCTTTGAAGGCGCACTGAGGAGTAGGGCCCCGGGCTCTCGGCTCCTCCAGGCTGGAGACCAGGAGGCCGCCATTTGTATTCCCGTCCTCCGGAACTCTACGGAAAGCGCTCAGGGAACAAAAGCTCCTGAAAGCAAACCCAAGCGGCTTACTCAACCCTGCCCCAGGTAAGGACGGTGCAATTCCGCCTGGGGCAAAGACACTTGAGAATCAGTACACCAGGCCCCTCCCCCAGAAGAACAACAAGAAATCCAGCCAAGACCAAGTTACCTACCAAGGAGTGTGGTTTCAATACCAAGGAGAGCAACAGAATTCCAGAGGAGGAGAAAGCAAAGCACGTAACTCATGGCTTTCTCCCTGTGATTTTTTAGTCTTGCAGTTAAAGTAATTTTTTTCTTTTTCATTTTTTTCTCTTCTTTTGCTAGTTTTTTTAACTTTTACCCTTTTCCTTTTTAACATTTTTTAACTAGTTTATCTAATATATATATATTTTTCTTCCTTAGACTTTTCTTTATTTGTTTTCTTTTTAAAATTTCTTTCTTTTATTTTTTTTTCCTTTCTTTCTTTTTGAACCTCTTTCTATCCCCTTTCTCCCCCCTCACGATTTGGGATCTCTTCTGAATTGGTTAAAGCATATTATCCTGGTGTTGTGCCGCCCTTTTAGTATTTTACTTGCTCCTTCATATACTCTTATCTGGACAAAATGTCAAGGCGGAAAAATTCATCACAAAAAAAAGAACAAGAGGCAGTATCGAAGGCTAGGGACCTAATCAATACAGACATTGGTAATATGTCAGATCTAGAGTTCAGAATGACAATTCTCAAGGTTCAAGCCGGGCTCGAAAAAGGCACGGAAGATATTAGAGAAACCCTCTCGGGAGATATAAAAGCCCTTTCTGGAGAAATAAAAGAACTAAAATCTAACCAAGTTGAAATCAAAAAAGCTATTAATGAGGTGCAATAAAAAATGGAGGCTCTCACTGCTAGGATAAATGAGGCAGAAGAAAGAATTAGCCATATAGAAGACCAAATGACAGAGAATAAAGAAGCTGAACAAAAGAGGGACAAACAGCTACTGGACCACGAGGGGAGAATTTGAGAGATAAGTGACACCATAAGATGAAACAACATTAGAATAATTGGGATTCCAGAAGAAGAAGAAAGAGAGAGGGGAGCAGAAGGTATACTGGAGAGAAATATTGGGGAGAATTTCCCCAATATGGCAAAGGGAACGAGCATCAAAATTCAGGAGGTGCAGAGAACGCCCCTCAAAATCAATAAGAATAGGCCCACACCCCGTCACCTAATAGTAAAATTTACAAGTCTTAGTGACAAAGAGAAAATCCTGAAAGCAGCCCGGGAAAAGAAGTCTGTAATATACAATGGTAAAAATATTAGATTGGCAGCCGACTTATCCACAGAGACCGGGCAGGCCAGAAAGAGCTGGCATGATATTTTCAGAGCACTAAATGAGAAAAACATGCAGCCAAGAATACTATATCCAGCTAGGCTATCATTGAAAATAGAAGGAGAGATAAAAAGCTTCCAGAACAAACAAAAACTGAAAGAATTTGCAAACACCAAACCACCTCTACAGGAAATATTGAAAGGGGTCCTCTAAGCCAAGAGAGAGCCTACAAGTGGTAGATCAGAAAGGAACAGAGACAATATACAGTAACAGTCACCTTACAGGCAATACAATGGCACTAAACTCATATCTCTCAATAGTTACACTGAATGTTAATGGGATAAATGCCACAATAAAAAGACACAGAGTATCAGAATGGATAAAAAAAACTAAACCCATCTATATGTTGCCTCCAAGAAATTCATTTTAAGCCCGAAGACACCTCTAGATATAATGTGAGGGGGTGGAAAAGAATTTACCATGCTAATGGACATCAGAAGAAAGCAGGAGTGGCAATCCTTATATCAGATCAATTAGATTTTAAGCCAAAGACTAAAATAAGAGATAAGGAAGGACACTATATCATACTCAAATGGTCTGTCCAACAAGAAGATCTAACAATTTTAAATATCTATGCCCCCAACGTGGGAGCAGCCAACTGTATAAATCAATTAATAACAAAATCAAAGAAACACATCAACAATAATACAATAATAGTAGGGGACTTTAACACTCCCCTCACTGAAATGGACAGATCATCCAAGCAAAAGATCAGCAAGGAAATAAAGGCCTTAAACGACACACTGGACCAGATGGACATCACAGATATATTCAGAACATTTCATCCCAAAGCAACAGAATACACATTCTTCTCTAGTGCACATGGAACATTCTCCAGAATAGATCACATCCTCGGTCCTAAATCAGGACTCAACCAGTATGAAAAGATTGGGATCATTCCCTGCATATTTTCAGACCACAATGCTCTGAAGCTAGAACTCAACCACAAGAGGAAGTTTGGAAAGAACCCAAATACACGAAGACTAAACAGCATCCTTCTAAAGAATGAATGGGTCAACCGGGAAACTAAAGAAGAATTGAAAAAAATCATGGAAACAAATGATAATGAAAATACAACGGTTCAAAATCTGTGGGACACAACAAAGGTAGTCCTGAGAGGAAAATATATAATGGTACAAGCCTTTCTCAAGAAACAAGAAAGGTCTCAGGTACACAACCTAACCTTACACCTAAAGGAGCTGGAGAAAGAACAAGAAAGAAACCCTAAGCCCAGCAGGAGAAGAGAAATCAGATCAGAGCAGAAATCAATGAAATAGAAACCAAAAAAACAATAGAAGAAATCAATGAAATTAGGAGCTGGTTCTTTGAAAGAATTAATAAAATTGATAAACCCCTGGCCAGACTTATCAAAAAGAAAAGAGAAAGGACCCAAATAAATTACATCATGAATGAAAGAGGAGAGATCACAACTAACACCAAAGAAATACAAACTATTATAAGAACTTACTATGAGCAACTCTACGCCAACAAATTTGACAATCTGGAAGAAATGGATGCATTCCTAGAAACATATAAACTACCACTACTGAACCAGGAAGAAGTAGAAAGCCTGAACAGACCCATAACCAGTAAGGAGATTGAAACAGTCATTAGAAATCTCCAAGCAAACAAAAGTCCAGGGCCAGACGGCTTCCCAGGGGAATTCTACCAAACATTTAAAGAAGAACTAATTCCTATTCTCCTGAAACTGTTCCAAAAAGTAGAAATGGAAGGAAAATTTCCAAACTCATTTTATGAGGCCAACATCACCTTGATCCCAAAACCAGACAAGGATCCCATCAAAAAAGAGAGATATAGACCAATATCCTTGTTGAACACAAATGCGAAAATTCTCACCAAATACTAGCCAATAGGATTCAACAGTACATTAAAAGGATTATTCCCCACGACCAAGTGGGATTTATTCCAGGGCTGCAAGGTTGGTTCAACATCCGCAAATCAGTCAATGTGATACAACACATCAATAAAAGAAAGAACAAGAACCATATGATACTCTCAATAGATGCTGAAAAAGCATTTGACAAAGTACAGCATCCCTTCCTGATCAAAACTCTTCAAAGTGTAGGGATAGAGGGCACATACCTCAATATCATCAAAGCCATCTATGAAAAACCCACCGCAAATATCATTCTCAATGGAGAAAAACTGAACGCTTTTCCGCTACGGTCAGGAACATGGCAGGGATGTCCATTATCACCACTGCTATTCAACATAATACTAGAAGTCCTAGCCTCAGCAATCAGACAACAAAAGGAAATTAAAGGCATCCAAATCGGCAAAGAAGAAGTCAAACTATCACACTTCGCAGATGATACGATACTATATGTGGAAAACCCAAAATCCACTCCTAAACCGCTAGAACTTGTACAGGAATTCAGTAAAATGTCAGGATATAAAATCAATGCACAGAAATCAGTTGCATTTTTCTACACCAAAAACAAGACAGAAGAAAGAGAAATTAATCCCATTTACAATTGCACCCCAAACCATAAGATACCTAGGAATAAACCTAACCAAAGAGGTGCAGAATCTATACTCAGAAAACTATAAAGTACTCATGAAAGAAATTGAGGAAGACACAAAGAAATGGAAAAATGTTCCATAATCCTGGATTGGAAGAATAAATATTGTGAAAATGTCTATGCTACCTAAAGCAATCTACACATTTAATGCAATTCCTATCAAAGTACCATCCATCTTTTTTAAAGAAATGGAACAAATAATCCTAAAATTTATATGGAATCAGAAAAGACCTCGAATAGTCAAAGGGATATTGAAAAAGAAAGCCAAAGTTGGTGGCATCACAATTCCGGACTTCAAGCTCTATTACAAAGCTGTCATCATCAAGACAGCATGGTATTGGCACAAAAACA
The DNA here is from genome assembly GCF_009829155.1 of Mustela erminea. Taxonomy (NCBI): domain Eukaryota; kingdom Metazoa; phylum Chordata; class Mammalia; order Carnivora; family Mustelidae; genus Mustela; species Mustela erminea. Next base: position 70,166,862 of record NC_045625.1, read on the forward strand.
GACACATAGATCAATGGAACAGAATAGAGAGCCCAGAAATTGACCCTCAACTCTATGGTCAACTAATCTTTGACAAAGCAGGAAAGAAGGTCCAATGGAAAAAAGAAAGCCTCTTCAATAAATGGTGTTAGGGAAATGGACAGGCACATGCAGAAAAATGAAATTGGACAATTTCCTTACACCACACACAAAAATAGACTCAAAATGGATGAAGGACCTCAATGTGAGAAAGGAATCCATCCAAATTCTTGAGGAGAACACAGGCAGCAACCTCTTCGACCTCAACCGCAGCAACATCTTCCTAGGAGCATCACCAAAGGCAAGGGAAGCAAGGGCAAAAATGAACTACTGGGATTTCATCAAGATCATAAGCTTTTGCACAGCAAAGGAAACAGTTAACAAAACCAAAAGACAACTGACAGAATGCAAACGACATATCAGATAAAGGACTAGTGTCCAAAATCAATAAAGAACTTAGCAAACTCAACACCCAAAGAACAAATAATCCAATCAAGAAATGGGCAGAGGCCATGAACAGACATTTCTGCAAAGAAGACATCCAGATGGCCAACAGACACATGAAAAAGTGCTCCATATCACTCGGCATCAGGGAAATACAAATCAAAACCACAATGAGATATCACCTCACACCAGTCAGAATGGCTAAAATCAACAAGTCAGGAAATGACAGATGCTGGCGAGGATGTGGAGAAAGGGGAACCCTCCTACACTGTTGGTGGGAATGCAAGCTGGTGCAGCCACTCTGGAAAACAGCATGGAGGTTCCTCAAAATGTTGAAAATAGAACTGCCCTAGGACCCAGCAATTGCACTACTGGGTATTTACCTTAAAGATACAAATGTAGTAATCCGAAGGGGCACATGCACCCGAATGTTTATAGCAGCAATGTCCACAATAGGCAAACTATGGAAAGAACCTAGATGTCCATCAACAGATGAATGGATCAAGAAGATGTGGTATATATACACAATGGAATACTATGCAGCCATCAAAAGAAATGAAATCTTGCCATTTGCGACAACATAGTTGGAACTAGAGCGTATCATGCTTAGTGAAATAAGTCAAGCAGAGAAAGACAACTATCATATGATCTCCCTGATATGAGGAAGTGGTGATGCAACATGGGGGCTTAAGTGGGTAGGAGAAGAGTCAATGAAACAGGATGGGATTGGGAGTGAGACAAACCATAAGTGACTCTTAATCTCACAAAACAAACTGAGTGTTGCTGGGGGGAGTGGGGTTGGGAGAAGGGGGGTGGAGTTATGGACATTGGGGAGGGTATGTGCTTTGGTGAGTGCTGTGAAGTGTGTAAACCTGGCTATTCACAGACCTGTACCCCTGGGAATAAAAATATATGTTTATAAAAAATTAAAAAAATTAAAAAACAAAAAAGAGAAGGGGATAAGAGGAATCTCAACAACCCTTTTTTTTTTAGGATTTTATTTATTTATTTGACAGAGAGAGATCACAAGGAGGTAGAGAGTCAGGTAGAGAGAGAGAAGGATGCAGGCTCCCCGCTGAACCAAGAGCCCAATGTGGGGCTCGATCCCAGGATCCTGGGATCATGACCTGAGCCGAAGGCAGAGGTTTTAACCTGCTGAGCCATCCAGGTGTCCCTCAACAATTATTTCTAATCAGCTTCCTAAAGTTTCTCATTCATAAATCTTGTCTATTCAACTACTTGACAAGAGCCGCCATAGGATTTAGAGGGTCAATGACATGACATTGATAAAAAGTAGACAACAGAACCTAACATGGGGTGCCTGGGTGTCTCAGTTTATTAAAGCCTCTGCCTTCAGCTCAGGTCACATCCCAGGGTCCTGGGATAGAGCCCCGCATGGTGCTCTCTGCTTGGCGGGGAGCCTGTTTCCCTTCCTCTCTCTCTGCCTGCCTCTCTGCCTACTTGTGATCTCTGTCAAATAAATAAATAAAATCTTTAAAAAAATTAAAAAAAGAAAAGAACATAACAGAAGATCTCTTGTCTTCCAGTTTGATGGATCTGGGACACCATTTTTCCTGCTTTCCACTTGCTGGCTCCCTTGTTAACACGGTCTGTGTGTACATTACTTTAATATCTATGTAAAGTGCCAAGTGAGTCCTGAGGGATGGGGAGAAGACCCCATAATAAAATTCTGAGTGACTTATTGCTATTTTCCCCTTGTGTTTTCTTCATTCTTACCTGACAGCCCGCCTAAAGAGATGTTAACCTCATTTCGAAAGTTAGCTATTTCTGGTTTGTTTATAAATACCTGCTATATGACATCTAAGAACTACATATCTCCACAGAAAGTATGTTTGGTTTGCTCAACTCTGGGACTATAAAACAGCCAAGTCCCACATCCCTTTTCCCCCATTACCGTTTTTCCAACCGCTCCTTCTCGATATCGAGGTACTCCTGAATGTGTTCTTTCTGCCTTCCTCACTTCTGAGCAACATTTTTTTTTTTAATAAGTCAGGTATAAGTCTATCATGACACCATGTTTGCCCCAGCAATTCCTAGCTCATAGTGAAATGTCTGGTGTGATGAAGACTGTCCACTCTATCCAGGTCCAGGGCTCCCCTCCGGACACTGCCCATTCTTCAGGTCCAAGTGCAGAGTGAAAAGATAGAGATCCGCCCCCATCCACAACCCAGGTGAGGGTGAGGGTCCTCAGCTAAGAACACAGGAGAACTTCACAGTCATCACCGAAGCACTTCAGTGAGGTCTCTGGTAGTTGGGACAGAGCCTGACTTTGGCTCCCACTCCAACAGCTGAGCAGCAGGGAGGAGACAAGCAGGAACACAGCTCAGCACAGGGAAGACATTCCCTCTGCAGAGGGACAGCAGCCTGGCTGGTGAGGACAACATGAAGAATGACATTCTTTTTTCTCTTGTAGGTTTATATGGTACTATCCTTAAAGGTCACATATAAATTCGTGTGAGTGTGTGTGCACCTGCGTGTTCATGGAAGTTTGTCTGTTTTAACAGATATTCCTGGACACTCTAAAAACTCAATAAGAGGGTCTGTGAATCATCCCTAGGTTACAGAATTTGGAGTTCATAGGACCGCCCTACTCTCCTACTGAAAACCCCTAGAAGAGAAATTTGAGAGAAAATTTCAGAGTGAGGAACTGAAATGTTCATGATACCTCTACTCTCAAATGACTCCAGAACTATAAAAAGTCGTATGTAGCATCAATGTTTGAAAACACTCCTATATTTTAACTCCCTTCACTTAAACTACAAAAGGTTAACTAGATAGCTTGATCATCATGTGGAAGGAAAAAATAAAGAGACCGAGGCATACCCTCTCCTGCCCCCTTGCAGATGAGGTGCATCCTATCAAAGGGGCCTTTACAAGTTCTGGGCAGAGGCCAGCAGGGACACGCCTCACACTCAGAGACACTGGTGAGATGGCCACCATGAGACGCCACTACCGAACAGAACAGCAGGGAATTACAACAAACAAAATGCACTCTTTCCCACTAAAGCCAGAGGACTGTGGTCCTTCTGGGGAACAAAGAGGCTGACGTTTGGACTGTAACACACGGAATCCCTTCCTCTGCCCTGAGCTACTGGTCAGACCAGTAAGATATTCTATGAAAACCAGCTACGGCTTATACAAGCCATAGGACAGTATGGGCTTACCGCTTTCTGTCTTCCAGAGAGGAGGTGAGGAGGGCCAGAGACAGGAAGAACCCCACCACTGAGCACCCACCATGTGGTCAGCCTGGGGCGGGGGGCTCCACCAGGGACATCATCTCCTGGGCCTCCACACCCTGAGAATGTGAACGTTTACAGTCTCATTCTGTAGATGCAGGAACCTGCCCAAAGTCACACACTGGCCCATGACCAGGCCAGGCTTCAATGGCTGTCCTGTCTGCCTCTCCAGATGAGACTTTCCAGTAGGCTTCAAGAGGATGGATATACAGTAAGAAACCTGTCAGAACTGTTCTGTATGGAATCATTGGTCTTGAAAAGTTTATAGGATAAGATCACGGCGACCTACTGATGGACTGCTAGTGGTCCTTACAGCGTCCTGCTCCGCTCAGCCTTCGTGCTGGGCCCAGCTTAGGAAGCTCCAGATGCCTGATGTTCGGGAAGTCCATGCACATCATAATGGAATTGTGCAGTTCAGTCCACGTGCCTCCTGGACACAGAGCCAGTTAAAGGACCTCCCCATACCATTCAGGAAAGAAGGGCTTTGGGGCACCTGGGTGGTGCAGTCGGTTAAGCATCTAACTTTGCATTTTGGTGCAGCTCATGATCTCAGGGTCATCAACTCGAGCCCTGTGTTGGACTCTACGTCCACATATGAGCCCACTTAGGATTCTCTCTTCCTCTACCACTCTGCCACACCCCCACTCACATTCTATCTCTCTCTCTATTAAAAAAAAAGAAGAAGAAGAAGAAGAAGAGGGGTGCCTGGGTGGCTCAGTTGGTTAAACGTCTGCCTTCAGCTCAGGTCAGGATCCCAAGGTCCTGGGGTCGAGCCCCATGTCAGGCTCCCTGCTCAGCGAGAAACCTGCTTCTCCTTCTCCCACTTCTCCTTGTGTTCCCTCTCTCGCTGTCTCTCTCTGTCAAACAAGTAAAGAAATCTTTAACAAAAAAAGAAGAAAAAGAGGAAGAAAGACAGGAAGGGCTTTAATACCTCTTCACTGCAATGGCCAGGTTTTCCATTTCTGTGCTCTGCAGTTTGATCTCACGGATAAAGTTCCTTATAACATGCTTGTATGACTGAGTTAGTCTTGGCTCCACAAGGTTGATGTTTAGATACGAGGTACTAACTTGCTCTTTTCTGCCAAAAAAAAAAAAAAAAATTAAATTAAAATTAAAAGCTAAATTAAACAAAATAAAAAATAAAAAGGAAAATTTTCAGAATACTTTCAGGAATGAGACACATAAGAACCAAAAAAAGCAACAATCACAGAAGGACCATAAAGGAAAGAAGAGCAGGCAGGCAGTGATGCTGCGGCACTGTTGTTGTTTCCTGTGAAGACACAGGAAGGTGGCCATCAAAAAGCCAAGGAGACAGGCCTCATCAAGAACAAACCCCACAGGCACCTTGATCTGAGACTTCTAGCCTCCAGAACCGTATGAAAATAAATTTCAGCTGTTGAAGCCACCAGTCTGGTATTTGTTACTAGAAATTCCTAGGCAATCACAACAAACAACAAAAGGTCCAAGGTCCCAGAGTGACTTAGTGGCAGAGCTGAGTTTCCACCCCCCATCTGAAGCTAAAGACCACATGATTCGCCAGAACGTTATTTTGCTTCCCACTTGTGTTAAAGCATCTGAGCCGTGGCAGAAGAAATGGGATCCAAAATCAATTTACAGAACTACAAAACCCTGAATAATGTGAGTTACATATTAACCTAGAGGCTTAGTTAAGCATGGCCTCAAGGTGTGTCCATGAGCTATAAACTCCCCCAGGTTTACGCTTATAAATAAACTTCTCCATCTGTGCAGAGGCCAATTATGATTGAAAAGAGCTGCTCAAGTGAAATATTATTAATAAAGCTGCAGGATTAAGTCACTTCATTTGATATAAGATGCAGGAAGCGGCCATCATCCTTCCCATCTGAGCCGAATACAAACACTAGTTGCAATAGTGAGCTAGATTTACTGGAGCAGTAAACAAAACAAAACAAAAATACTCTTGGACTGTCCGATGCAATTTCTATGCATAACAGGATCATTAACTTCTTGCCTTTTGTCAGTTACTGTTTACCAGCAAGATACAAAACATAAAAACGTTCTCCTTAATAGGAACCTGCCTTTCAGAGATGACTATTAAGAAACTGTCACCTAGAGTCCGTGCTTCTCGACTAACAGCACAACAAAATGTTCACAACTACAGGTCACCAGATTTCAGGACTTTCTGCAAGTTTCAAAAATAAGAAAGAAACACAATAATTTATAAAACTTTTGCTGGTCTTGACATTATAGGTTCAGAAATGGTATTATGAAAAATGTCTGCCATTAGCAGAAAATATGTGATATGGTTAATCATCGTGCTATAGACTACATGAATACTCATCTATCCTGCTTCCTATTACAGGGCATAATTCCCAGAACCCTAGGCAGGTAGACGAGGGTCATGTGACTAGTTCTGGTAAATGGAACAGAAACAGAAATGGTGAGTTGGCCACTTCCACACTTGTTCCCTAAAATCCTTCATTAGATTCTGAGCTTCTCTTCATTCATATTCTCCCTCTTTCTCTCTCTCTCAGCATCTCTCCCTCCATCCCCCTTCCCGCTCCTTCTCTACCTTCCTGCATCTCTCTTCCTCATCTCCACAGCTGAAGTGAAGAATTCCAATATGGCAAAGCCATGGGAGAGAATGTGCTTGGCTTCCTGAATCACCACACTGAGCTTAACTGCTCTGCAGGGTTGTCTGGTCGCCTCAATCTGAATGACATACAAGAAAGAAATGTTTGTATTTTTAAAGCTACTAGGACTTGGAACTTCTTTGTTACAGTCAGTTTGAACTTATAAGGTTGGCATAATAGTTTCCTATTTTGTTTTGGGGGTTTTTAATTATCCTCTTCCAGATTAAATTACTTTCTCATCTTTTTCCTTGATAGCTTCTTAACTACGTAAAAGCTTCTATGACCAGGATAAATCTTTAGCACCACCACCAGCTCTCTCTCAGGGAACAAAAGACTACTCAGAAGCATCCTATACTGAGGTGGACACTCATTAGGCACCTTACATATGTAGTCCAGGCAGTGATCCAGAAGTCACATGCACTAGTCGCTTAATTCTCACGGCAACCCTACAAAGAAGTTATCAGCAGCATTTTGTTTACCAAAGAGGAAACTGAGGCAGAGACAGTTAAGTACTATCCTGGTAGCAGAGTCAGGATTCCAACTCAGCCCATCTGGCTCCAGAGTCCAGCTTCCCACAGAAGAACTAGCTCTTTGTGCCGAAACGAAATGCTGAACCAGTCTTAAGGGGCCCCAAGGGCAGATCTCCACTAAAGAAAACTTAACATAACAAGATTTTTTAAAAATTGCTTTGGAGGAGGCTATGCATTATTGCTGCAAGGACAGTCCACGTTACAAAGGGTATCCTTTAAAGGATGACGGCATGATGAGGATTAAAATGAGGTAATCTTATAAAATTTGGTTTACCTACAGCTATTTGGTTGGAAAGCACTATTATAGACCATAAGGCCCCCTCCCACCCTCCCCAGCCCCCATATATCTGTGTATTTCATTTGGTCTGTTTCCGTGAAACTAGAGAACCATGTGGATTATGCCAAGAGACAGCCAACAGAACACACTTGGCTATTCTGACATCTGATGGAGAAAAAAAACCCCAAAATTTAAAAAAAAAACAACCCTTACTGCAGCAAGAGATGATACCTGGTCCCTCTCTGTGAGCTTTAAATGCTATGCCTTGCCCAGGCAGCTAAACACATGCGGGTCCTTCCACTCAACAGACCTGCTCCTAAGAGTGCTGCAGGCACCAGCCTCCCCCGGTGTCCTTGCTCCCCATGTCAAAGGTTAAGCAAGCAGAGAATGCACAATGCCGCAGACAGCTCTGTTTCCTTCTGGCCTGACTCCAGATGGCACATGTGAGGACTGAGAATCATGCCTTGTGGTGACAAGGACCCAAACGCTTTTGACTCATTGAGTCTGGGGCCTCATCTCACGCAGTTACATTTGGTCACAAATACCACCCAGAGAGGCTTACAGGTGCATTTGACAAACACTCGGTAAAAATTAAGGGTCAAGCCATAGGCTTTAGTCTATCAAGACAACACATATTCTCTACCCTTCTGTGCCAAGAGAGTCTCTAATACTAAAAATAATCTAATTTATGTCTGAAGGAAAAGAGAGAACGAAAGGCAGAGAAAGACATTGGAGAAATGCAGATCAGAGAAAACACCCTGAATCACCAATTAGCTTTGGATGTTTAAAACCTGGGCCTATAATATTACACAGCCATCAAAAAGAAAGAAAGAAAGAACTAAAGGAAGGAAGGAAGGAAGGAAGGAAGGAAGGAAGGAAGGAAGGAAGAAAGAAAGAAAGAAAGAAAGAAAGAAAGAAAGAAAGAAAGAAAGAGAAATCTATCCATTTGAAATAATGTGGATGGAAGTGGAGGGTGTGTTAAGCGAATAAGTCAATCAGAGACAATTATCCTATGTTCTCACACATATGTGGAATTTAAGAAACAAAACAGGGTCATAGGGGAAGAGAAGAAAAAATAAAAGACAAAACCAGAGAGGGAGAAAAACCATAAGAGACTCTTAATCATAGAAAACAAACTGAGGGTTGCTGGAGGGCTGGGGTAACAGGGTGCTGGACATTAAGGAGGACATGTGATGTAATGAGCACTGGGTGTTGTATAAGACTGATGAATCACAGGCCTGTACCTCTGAAACAATAATACATTATGTGTTAATTAATGGCATTTAAATAAAAAATTATATTAAAAAAACCTGAGCCTATGCTTCTCGATTGATAAATTACAAGATGATTTGTTAAAAAAAAAAAAAAAAGAAAGACAGTAACACATTGGTGGTGGGTAATTACTGATGAACAATTCACAACTTAGAATTTTACAATGGTCCGGGGGGAATAAGCATTTTAAGTCACAAATATTCCTACTGAGGCTGAAAAGGCTATTACATGAACTTAGAAGAAAAACAGGTCCACTTAGGATGTATCCAAATTATAAAAGGGTGACACATTTTCACAGGATTGACACTTGACTTACTTCGTACAGATATACCTACATCAACGTGTATACACCGGAGTAGTGTACTGAGAATGCCTGGACACCTCAGCTCTACAGACACCTCTGGGCAATAGTCAAGCACAGATAAACCCACTAAGTAACATGGTGACCCAGTAAGATCATTAGGAAAACTGTCTCTTAGATCCCAAGTCTCACTGCATTAAGCATTAAAATAGGGGGCTAAAGTAGTCATTCAAGCGTAAGTCAAGTAGATCTAAAACTCAAGACAGTTTTCTATGAACAAAAACTAACAGTATAAAGTACCCAATGTCTGAATCATCCTACACCAGCATCTGACATAAGAAAACTGACATTATGACCCCACCATCTGAGTGCAGGAAATTAAAATATCCATGCCACCTAAGGCATGGATGCTAGATCCTGGAAGTAAAATGCTAAGAAACAGACTGGGGTTTTTTCCCCATTAGACCCACCATGAAGATTAAGTACAAGATATTCTGGCAGCACAGACAGGAGAACATGACTAGCACTTGGGGGATAACCTGAGGGATGAGTAGATGTCAATTAGGCAGCCAGTGGGAAAGGGGTGAGGGGGTGGTGGCCAATCCCAGGCACCAATAACCACAGACTGAAGAGGCAGGACAGGGGCGGTGGGGTGGGGTGGAGGGGATAAGGCAGTCACTCCTGTAACTAGAAGAAGCTGCTGGGACTGGACAGCCAGGAGTAGGGGAGGCGGCAACAGCATCAGATGTGGACATGGGGTGAGAAGTCAGCAGGAGCCAGAAGGCACAGCAAAGACATGGGAGGTGACAGTTATTGAGAGGGAGGGAGGCCACTGGGAGTGTTACATGGAAGCAATGACTTGATCAAGTCTGCATCTTAACTACTCCCATATTCATAAAATTTTGGCTGAAGCAGAGAAATAAGCACAGGATTTTGCAACAAGTCTGTGGGGGATAAAACTAAATCTAAACCCAGTGTCATTGAATCCAGAAATTTAACACTTCAGATGTTTTCATGAACTTTGACTTTTCTTTGCTAGAGAATGTGTAAAATTATAGACAATTAGAATCTGATCATATAAATAGATCACCTGAACAGAATAGAGAGCCCATAAAGAGACCTGCCTGAATACAGTCAACAGATATTTGACAGAGGAGCAAAGGTAACACAGGAGCAAAGATAGTCTTTTCAACAAATGGTGCTAGAACAACTGGGCTTCCTCTTGTAAAAGAACAAATCTAGACACAAACATTAAGTCATTCATCAAAATGAAGTCAAAATGGATCATAGACCTAAACATCAAATGTAAAACTATAAAACTTCTAGAAGATAATACAGATGACAAGCATATGAAAAAATGTTCCACATTATATGGCATCAGGGAAATGAAAATTAAAACAATGAGATACCACCACATACCTATTATAATGGCCAAATTCCAGAACATGACCATGTCAAATGCTGGTGAGGTTGTGGAGCAACTGGAACTCTCATTCATTGCTGTCAGGAATACAAAATGGTAGTCAGTTGGGAGCACAGCGTGACAATTTCTTAAGAGACCAAACTCACTCTTAACAACACAGTCCAGCAATCAGTGCTTCTTGGTGTTTATCCAAAGGAGTTGAAAACTTAGGTCAGCACAAAAACTTGCATATGAACCAGTACAGCCATTTCGGTCATAACCACCCAAACTGGGAAGCAACCAAGATGTTCTTCAGTGGGGTGAGTGGTTAAACTATGGTACATCCAGATGAGGAAATATTAACCAACACTTGAAAAATAAGCTACCAAGCCATGAGAAGATATAGAGGAACTTTAAATGCATATTGATATGCAAAAGAAACCAATCTGAAAAGATTACATACTACATTATTCCAACTCTATGACATTCTGGAAAATGCAGAACTTGGGGACAGTAAGAGATCAGTGGTTTCCAGGGATTGGAATGGAGGGGATAGGATGAATAGGTGAAACACAGAGGATTTTTAGGGCAATGAAGATACTCTGTAAGATAATATGATAATGGGTATGTATCACTGTACCTTTGCCTAAACCCATATAATGTACATGAGTGAACCCTAATGTAAAATAAGGAATTTGGATGGTTATAATGTGTAAATGTAGGTTTATCAATTGTAACAAATATATCATTCTTTTTTTAAAAAAGATTTTATTTATTTATTTGACAGACATAAATCACAAGTAGGCAGAGAGGCAGGTAGAGAGAGAGGAAGAAGCAGGCTCCACGCTGAGAAGGGAGCCTGATGTGGGGTTCTATCCCAGGACCCTGGAAACATGACATGAGCCAAAGGCAGAGGCTTTAACCCACTGAGCCACCCAGGTACCCCCAAATATATCATTCTGATAAGGGTTTTCTGATGATGGGGGAGGCTGTGAAGGTATGGGGGCAGGAATTATATGGGAAATCTCTATACTTTCCTCTTAATTCTTCTACAAACCTAAAACTACTCTAAAAAATAAATCTTTTTTTTTTTTTTTACTTTTTTTTTTACCTGACAGTTTATTTCTCTTTTGGGGTGAGAAAAATGGATATATTCCTACTTAGGTGACACCAGCTGATCTTTTTAGATGCCCTGAGCCAATGATATGGTCATTTGTCATTAAGTGGAAAGGCTTATCCTTTTACTCTCACACAAGTTAGATAAAAGTCACTGACTTCAAAACATACTTTTATTACATACTTTCAGGACCAACCCCAACTAACTGGAAAATAATTGCCAACAACTAAATCTAGCTCTGCCCCTACAACAGGGCGGCAGTAGCTCTCTTTGTGAAGTTCACGTCTTTCCTTCCAGACACGGTGTGCTGTGTGTGCCTCTCTGCCCACATTGGCCTGACGCCAGCCGCCTCTAACTGGAAGTGATTCTAGTCTGTGTTCTCACAAAAGCTCTTGCTTGTCATTAACTCAGTCACAAAATGATTACCTGACTCTCCCTTCTAGAGAAAATAATGGTCTCTTCAGCTTGGTTCTACCATCCCACAGAGACAAGCCAGTCCAGTGGCACGGGACCTCCTTGGCTCTGCTCTGCTGCTGCTCAGAAGACGGTCCAGCCCAGGTGTTCAACCACCAGTGCTGCACCCAGGCCCCCTGCCCAAATACATCTCCCACAGGTAACATTCTTTCGGGATTCCCATGGCCTTGAGACGTATTTTACTTCCCGAAGTACTTAGATGGGTAGCATTTCTGCCAAGATTTTAAAATGGAAACTCCCTGGGAGATGATTCAAAGTCTAGCAACATTTCAAATTGCAAATTGCTTCCTATTTGAAATCACTGACATTTAGTTACTGGGAGTTTGCCAATAGAGGGAGGAAGTCAGAAACAGCAAGAGGCGTGGTGTAGAGGTTTGGGGAGGGCACACTGCGCCCGCTGAGGGCTGCTTCAGTCAGGAGTGAATAATGCCTGGGGGAAGTGTAATGGCCTGGCTAGATCAAATGCTTCCTCCTCACATCCTGGCTTTGCGAACCAGGGCAAAACACTTAGCCTCCTGCGCTTCATTCAGTTTCCTCAGACATAAAGTGAGGAAAGTGATAGAAGCTTCCACATAACGTAATTCACCTGGACCGAAGCACACACAATCCAGGCACACTGCAGGGAACTGATAAATGTTGGCCATCATCATGATCTGTTAATGCTCTTGACTTCTCTGCCTTAATGAGTTAGAAAGAAGTAGGTATTTATCTCCTGTGTATCTCTGGGTTGTGTTTTGGGGAAAGAGCCAAAAGGGAGAAAGCAGCATGGTGTGAAACTTCATGGACAGAAATGTTGTCTTACCAGAGCCAGTGCAGGGAAAACTGAGAAATGAAAATTGGGTCATGGCTGAGGTCAGTCCTCAAAGCTCACAGTCCAAGGGTGTGATAGCATGATTTATGAAACATATATCATTCAGATGACCCCAAATGCATTTCTTAGACATATATGGTCTTCATCCACAATTCCTGAAAACTTTCAAAGCCATAAGGCTGTAATGGGACTCTCTTTATTAATGAAGGTGATTTTTTAGATGCCCCCTGCCCCAAGAGGTGGATAGTTGCCAGAAGGACCAACCATGTGATTAAATTATGCACATACAATTCTAAGAAGCACTGGACCAAAGGACATTGGAAACTTTCTTGCAATTTTATGGGCCAGTGGTATCGTAAACCAAATTAGCTTGTTATGATCTAAAGGTAAAGGAAACAAGAGCCCTCACTTGTTTTGTTTTATTTTTTAAGATTTTATTTATTTATTTGACAGAGATCACAACTTGGCAGAGAGGCAGGCACAGAGAGGGGGAAGCAGTCTCTCCACGGAGCAGAGAGCCCAATGCAGGGCTTGATCCCAGGATCCTGAGATCATGACCTGAGCCAAAAGCAGAGGTGTAACCCACTGAGCCACACAGGCACCCCAAGAGCCCTCACTTGTTAAGAATACATTTAAATCCTTAAATTCTTCAATGAGGAAGGGTACTCAGTTCGTGCTTCAATTTGTTGATGTTATTTGTAACTAAGAGTTCTTGAATTGCAGTTTCTGTGTTTGTGATTTGACTCCAGGTGGTGGGAGGGTAGAGACAGGAATTCTCCTAGATCTCCTTGTGACCCCTAATCTAGCACTATAAAAACCAAAAGGACCAACAGAGTCTTGCTAGTGAACCAAGTGGGATCTTGAGCAACAACACTATAAAGAACCAGAATATCTATATTAAAAATCTGTGTGTTCAAAAACACAGGTGAACCACAAAACATTAGGTTAAGGGAAAGAAGCCAAACTCACACGAGAAATATACACTGCTCTATAATTGTATTTAAATGAAGTTCAAGAAAATGTAAAACTAAGCTATGGTGATAGAAGAATAAAGAATGATTACTTCCAGGGAGAGAGATGATAGCTAAAGAGAAATATTAGGGAGCTTTCTGGAGTGCTGGAATATATCTTAATGTGACTGATGCTTATGTGGATGTAGACCGATTCTTTGAGTAGTACACTTAAAGCTTTGTTCATTTTACTCCATGTAAATTATACTTCACTAAGACAAAAATAAATAAATAAAAATCATTGCATTAAATCTGAGTTTCATAAAAGGGAAAACTTGAATAAACTTACTTCAGCACAGTATTTTGAAAGTTCACACTACCAAGTCATGGCTTAAGCCAGAGGTCAGAGAACCAGAGCCTACACTCACCATATTTATTTCAAAAACAACAAGAACAAAAAGTTGATTTGGAACACAGACACACCAGTTTGTTTATAGAGACTATATGTTCTTCCAAGCCTAAAATATTTGCTATCTAGTGTTTTTCATAAAAAATTTGCCAGTGGGGCACCTGGTGGCTCAGGGGTTAAACCTTTGCCTTTGGCTCATATCATGATCTCAGGGTTCTAGGATTGAGCCCAGTCCTGGGATCAAGCCCCGCGTCGGGCTCTCTGCTCAGCAGGGAGCCTCCTTCCCCCCACTCTCTGCCTGCCTCTCTGACTACTAGTGATCTCTCTGTCAAATAAATAAATAATCTTAAAAAAAATTGCCAATTACCGACCTGGGGCAATAGTTTGTAACTTCTGGGGGATTCACATTTGTCTCAGAGAATCCAGTGAAAGCTATAGATCATTTCCTCAAGAAAATATACAGGTTCTTAAATATAAAATGCTCCTTATAATTTCAGGAAGTTCTACCCTCAGAAGCACAGTCATCATCCCCAACTTGAGACCTCCTGTTTGAGTTTTCCATCACCATCTACTAAACCACTGTACTGAGAAGAGTCCACAGGTTGGCTCTATGAACCACAAATGATTGAACTTCCTCTTCACATTCTCATTCTCTCCATGGAACTACGCAGGGTATAGCCAATAAAAAAATAAAATTGCCATGTCTAGTCCTGCATCAGTCAGCATATTTTGTTCTCTTTCTAGGTGACAGTATATGTACTAATTAACCTTAGAATTTTTTCTAAAAATGTCTAGTTTGGTACCAAGGTAGACCAAGAACACCAGAAGTGATGAACTGATGGTCCTTAGCCTCAATACTAGAAAAAAAGCACAAAGCGATAGCTTACAGACAGGGGTGAGCAATGTCACATTCACATGTGAAGATATTGTAATGTTTAGTCAATAGACCAAGAATGGAGAGGAAGTAAAAACATGGGGACCAAATGATGGCGTGTCTGTGGATACCCTGAGCTCTTGCACAGCAGGGTCATCCCCACACATCTGTTCAGCTCCTGCAGCACCTTGAACATTGTAGAAAACTCATAGGCAATAAAGAAATGGATAAATTAAACCAATTTATAAAAACAAAAGTCATTATTTTATGTGTTTCAGACTTCCTGGGAGCAACACGATAGTTTAATTCATTTTGCATTACATAAAAAGACAATTATGAGCGAGGAACACCCCTTGTGTTTCTGTAATGCTTATTTCATATTAATGTGCTCACACAACATAAATCAAAGGTCTAGTGGTGGGAGGTCTGCCAACTTATTAATACCACTTATTGTCCTAAAAGAAAGCACTCACAGAGTCATTTGAGAAGGACATGGCATGTTTTGAGCAATTCCTAAATAATAATAATAATAATAATGATTATAATAATAAGAATAATAAGAAAGAATCTTCACACAAAATAAAAACACTCCAGTCAACATGATCTCTGATCTAATGCTAGTTTACAGTTTTTCATTACTGCCTTCCTAGCTGCTGTATGAACAGTGGGCGGCATTCTACAAAAGCTGATTAATGCTAGGATCTCAAATTGTTGAAAATTGAAGGAATGTGCCCCATGCTGACAATTTGCTAATCAAAAAATTGTCATTTCTATCATTGTGCAAGGCTTTAGCCTATCTTATTTTCTTCTCAAATGCCATGTTATATATTCTCCCTTCAATGAGATTGAATGCTTTTTTCCTAACAGTAAAAAGGTTTTATGGGTTCATCAGGAGGGTAAATCGCTCTAATTCCAGTGAATCAAACACCAAAGTGGAAGGAATGTATTTCTGAATACATTTGCTAATTTTGGTATCAGGTCAATAACAATCCACAGATCTGTGCTGACATGGACCTCCTAAGTTTATCATAAAAGCATTACCCACGCAATTATATTTTTTTCACAAGTTTTTTGTGACTGTTTATTTCTGTGATTAAGAACTATAATTAATAAATGAATGATAGAGATTTAGCACAAAATTCATGTATAATATGCAGGTATATACAATATATTTATATGATATAGTGATATATATGACTTATACAAGATATATTTATGTTACCTTTTTTTTATATTGCTATTCATCTTTATTTTATTTTCGTTCCTTGTTTCATTTTTTAAATTAATTTCTTTCCAGCATAGCAATTATATTTTTAAAGAAAATTAAATGTCAGTTCAAATTAAAATGACAGTTCATTTGTGGTCGTTAGAATTGTTAAGGCTTCAGAGCAATTGGTATAGATCATTCTATGCAAAGTGGCCATCTCAGTGTGGACAAATGATGACTATCAGAGCAACCATATTTAGAAGCCAAAATGGCTTCTTTAAGACTGACACTAGTCCCTATGGCTCCTAAGGCACAGGGAACATGGACCAAACTCTCAAAGTGGCTCTCCATCCCTTCCCCCATGACTTGAAGTCAAGGTACACTTCCCTTTTGGAGAATACTGCTAACTTACTCCTCAAATTCCCTTCTCCAGCTCTACAACCTTTACTTCTCCTACAGACTGAGAGTAACTGCCAATCCTGCAAAACTAACCTTACACTCTCTTAGCATGTCCTCTATGTGTGGTCTGGCATCTTAATTTAGAATGAAAATGGGGGTATTTTCTCAAACCTTGTATTTTAATGGCAACACAGAGGACAGGATCTAACACCCTAGCAGATGCAAGAAGAAGGGAGTCAGAACAGAAATGTGCACATAGAACCAGGATCTTAAATGTCTCTACCTTCAGTGAAAGAATAAACTGGGCCCACCCCAAAAAAGGAGACACTACAGAAAGTGCCCATCTGCCCTTCAGTTTATAATCACAAGTTGGCCCTCACACTGCATGGTGCCCTAAATTTGTACCACTTGTTTGATCTGAAAAAACCCCACGTCCAAGTCCAGATTTTTTTAAGGTGATTCCGATTTAGAACCAGGAAGGAAAAAAGGCAAATTCTTACTGGAGAAATGTACATTTGCCCTGTCCTCCTGGTGTTCTGAAAGGAGCTTGAAACATGAGTTGACATTAAAAACTCAGAAGCCACATGAGAAACAAAGCATCATGAGCAAGAATTGCCAGAAACAACAAGTGGCAAAGTCAGATGCACAGAAGCTGAAGATACTGGAATTTTTAGTTACAGAATATAAAATAAGAGTATATGATGATATTTCCAAAGAAATTCCAGAAAATATTAGGAGTATGTGCAAATAATAAAAAACTATCAAACTTGGATAGGCAGATTTGAAGAGAGAAAAGAAAAGAAGAAAAGAGAGAAGGAGGAAGAGAAAGAAAAATGAAAAAGGAAGGAAGGAAGGAAAGAAATTCAAGCATGAAAACGTAATAATTAAAATGTAGAATTCAGGGATGCCTGGGTGGCTCAGTAGGTTAAGTGTGTGCCTTCAGCTCAGGTCATGATCCCAGGGTCCTGGCATCCAGCCCCTCATCTAGCTCCTTGCTCAATGGGGAGCCTGCTTCTCCCTCTGCTTGCTGCACCTCCTGCTTGTGCTCTCTCTCTCTCTTTCCCTCTGGAAATAAATAATAAAATCTTTTTTAAAAATGTAAAATTCAATTGATGGATTAAAGGGCATGCAGTGGGAGAGTTAAGGAGCTAGAAATTGAGCTGAAGGTTATATGCAGAATGCAAACGTTTTCAAATTTGACAAGACACTGATCTTCCCAGGTAACATAACACTTAAAAAATTTTAATAAGAAAATTTCAGAGAGAATTTTTGGAGGAAATTGAGAAAACATTCTAAATATAATTGAGAAAAATGGAACAGGAAAGAATGGAGAATGAAATTTTTAAAATAAAATGAAGCATTCTCTTTTTATTTAATAGAAATATAATAGAGAAATGTGAGGTTAACACAAGAATTGGCAGACACATTAATGTAATAGAATGGGTAGACCCTCTATGCATTCTTATGAGGAGTAAAGCTTACTATCTAATAAACCTTCTAACCCAACAAGATACTATTTAGAAACATATCTAATACTATCCAGCAAATGGTATTAGAAGACTGGCCCCGCTCACAGAAGTCATTCTAAATTATCACTTTACACTAGTGACTGAAATAAGTAAGAATGGATTTTTCCTTCTTGCATCTTTAACATTGAATCTCTTCTCCTAGTAACCAATGAAATGAATGACCAAAACCTGAGAAAAGTGAAAACATCCACAGCTCTTCAACAACAAACCCCCCAAAAGCAAAGGTCATTGAATGTAATACACTTAAAACACCTTTGAAAGGAAATAAATAGATTCTGGAGCCAAGAAGGCTCAGTATGACTTGGTTCCCAGTCCCACCTGCAGCCCCACGATTGGTGCTGGCAACAAAATGCTGAAATTAGCAGCAATTCCTGAAAATTTGAGGAGCAAAATGATTTCTGCACAATGAGTTTGCAAATAAGACAACTTTTTCTTTGAAAAGATAAGAAAAAGGAAGGCAAAAAAATAAATACTAAGAGAAGATAGTTTGGGGTGTTAAGAATACAGGTAATTGTATTTTCTTAGTACATTTTTAGTTTCCAAAGAATAAAATCAATATAAATCAATATGAATATATATGTAAATATTTATAAATATATATATATATAAATCAATATAAATATAAATAAAGAGTTAATTGAGAAAACACATTTTAAAATAGAAAAAGTGGATGAATATTAAGTTCAGGGCTTTTGATGCTTTTTTTTTCATTTTTTTAATATTTATTTTCAGCATAACAGTATTCATTATTTTTGCACCACACCCAGTGCTCCATGCAATCTGTGCCCTCTATAATACCCACCACCTGGTACCCCAGCCTCTCACCCCCCGCCCCTTCAAAACCCTCAGATTGTTTTTCAGAGTCCATAGTCTCTCATGATTCATTCCCCTTCCAATTTCCCCCAACTCCCTTCTCCTAACTCCCCATGTCCTCCATGCTATTTGTTATGCTCCACAAATAAGTGAAACCATATGACAATTGACTCTCTCTGCTTGACTTATTTCACTCAGCATAATCTCTTCCAGTCCCGTCCATGATGCTACAAAAGTTGGGTATTCATCCTTTCTGATGGAGGCATAATACTCCATAGTGTATATGGACCGCATCTTCCTTATCCATTTGTTCATTGAAGGGCATCTTGGTTCTTTCCATTGTTTGGTGACCGTGGCCATTGCTGCTATAAACATTGGGGTACAGATGGCCCTTCTTTTCACTACATCTGTATCTTGGGTGTAAATACCCAGGAGTGCAATGGCAGGGTCATAGGGAAGCTCTATGTTTAATTTCTTGAGGAATCTCCACACTGTTCTCCAGAGAGGCTGCACCAACTTGCATTCCCACCAACAGTGGAAGAGGGTTCCCCTTTCTCCACATCCCCTCCAACACATGTTGTTTCCTGTCTTGCTAATTTTGGCCATTCTAACTGGTGTAAGGTGATATCTCAATGTGGTTTTAATTGGAATCTCCCTGAGGGCTAGTGATGATGAACATTTTTTCATGTTTTTGACACTTTTTTTAAACTAAAAACAATGGAAGAAAACAGAAAGGAGATTAATATAACTAAAGAGTTTTTATAAATCTGAACATGGGAGTTTTCAAATGTAAGTGACAATCTGGAAAAATAGCTGTAATGGAAAGTTAGTACCCCTATATTGAGACCTCTTAAAAAGAAATAAAACCTCTAAAATATGAACATATATTTCACAGAATAGAAGCAAATAATAAACTTGGGATAAACAAATGTTCTATTGGGGCCCCTGTGTGGGTCAGTCTGAAGGCTTAGCCTTCAGCTAAAGTCATGATCCTGGGGTCCTGGGATCGGGCCCTGCTTTAGGCTCCCTACTCAGCAGGAAGCCTGCTTCTCTCCCTCTGCCCTTCCTTATGCTCATGCTCTCACTCTCTTGAATAAGTAAATAAAATCTTAAAAAAAAATTCTATTAAATTTTTAACTCTGTTATCAAAGAGAAGCAAATAAAAATGGTGAAATATGGGGTGCCTAGGTGGCTCAGTGGGTTAAGGCCTCTGCCTTCGGCTCAGGTCATGATCCCTGTATCCTGGGATCAGGCCCCACATCGGGCTTTCTGCTCAGCATGGAGCCTGCTTGCTCCTCTCTCTCTGTCTGCCTCTCTGCCTACTTGTGATCTCTGTCAAATAAATAAATAAAATCTTTAAAAAATGGTTAAATATAACCTAATTCTATCTAAGAAGCAAAAAATTTTATTTAAAATTATAATAATGCTCAATGCCAGTAAAATGAGGTTTGATTGACATTTTTACATTCTGCTGAAATACATACTGTTACCACTTTCTAGAAAGCTATTTTGCAATATTTATGTTCATGCCCTTGATCCAGTAATTCCACCTCTAAGTCTCTATCCTAAGATTTTTCATCATATTACATACAATAACAAACATCCAGAAATCATCCGAATATCTGTTAGTGAGTTTGTCCATAAATTTTATGCAACCATTAAAAGTAATTCTTTCAAGGAATATTTAATGAATTGAGAATATTCTTTCAGTGCAGTCAATGAAAATAAAAACTACAAAACTATCCTAGTGATCATGGTTCTATTTAAATTATTTTTTTAATATGTAGAAAAAAGACTGAAAGAAATAGATCACATGTGAACAGTGCTCCTCACAGGGTAGTAGAATTAAGGGCCATTTTAATTTTTTTTAATCTAATTCTATATGTTTTAATTTTTTTAAAAAATATACATTGTTTTATATTTTAAAAATAAGAATTGTGGGGCACTTGGGTGGCACAGTCAGTTAAACATCTGACTCTTGGTTTCGGCTCAGGTTCTGAACTCTAGGTCCTGAGATTGAACCCTGCATTGGACTCCATGTTCAATGTGGAGTCTTCTTGTCCCTCTCCCTCCCCCCACTGCTCTTGCTTTCTCTGTCTCTCAAATAAATAAATAAAACCTTTTACAAAATAGAAGAATAAATAAAATAAAAATAAGTGTTATATTTAAAAATCCCTCTGGGTTTAAGAGTCAATTTTCAACAAATATAGAAGAAATAAAATAAAATATAGATATATTAACCTAATATCTACAGAGAAAAGAACTGTGTTATCTTAAAAGAATAAAAACTTTGTTACAAAAAACACTATGCCTTCAGGAGAACTTGAATGGAAAATGTACACATGAAGAAATGCAAAGAGCTAACATATGAATCAAGATAAAACCAAGTAATGAAATAACAGGAGTATTAAAGGAATCAGGCAACATCTTTTTCTCCCTAACATATCCGTGATGCTCAATTTGTCCTCAGCCCTCAACTCTCCACCCCATCCCAAACAACAGAGTGACTGGCCAGAGTATCATGAGCAGGCATTCTGTTCTACCATTGATGGAGTATAACTTGATGGAATCCTTGAAATCATCTGGAAATGTGAATCAAGATTTTACAGTATTTTCCTGTGGTTAGACCCAGAAATCTCCCTTTGGATATTCTAATCTAAATACATAGTCATAAAAGGAGAGGTAGGAATCTCCATGCAGAAACATCACTGGGGCTGTATTTACTTTCAAATATTAGAAACTGTTAACTATTCAACATTTGAGAGATGGATAATAAATTTTGGAAACACTAAACTGATTTTAATCACAAGTTTTCAATAATGTAGGAAAGTGTTTTCTAAAATGTTAAAGGCAAGAAAATTAAAACTATTAAAAAACAAACCTGTGTATTAAAAACAGTTAGAAGCAAATAAATGCAAATAGTAAAACCTAAAACAAAGAAACAAGGAAAATACACTGGAATTTTTCTAAACCGAAGGATTAATATTATAGAGTGAGTGAAGGTAAAATTCAAAACCATCAGGGAACATTTTGGAAATCCCTGCCAAGACTTCATTTCTAGTTTTATCTCTCCGTTTAAAGTTGACATATATCACGATTATCCAAGGACAAGGACTCAAAAAACGAGATAATTCAGAGAAACCACAGCCTGCTGCCAACTTACTCAAGAAATGTTGGCCTTCAATTTGATGAGGTTTTTTTTTTTTTATTTCAGGTGTTTATTTTTTTTTAATTTTTAATTTTTTATAAACATATATTTTTATCCCCAGGGGTACAGGTCTGTGAATCACCCGGTTTACACACTTCACAGCACTCACCAAAGCACATACCCTCCCCAATGTCCATAATCCCACCCCCTTCTCCCAAACCCCCTCCCCCCAGCAACCCTCAGTTTGTTTTTATTAGCCAGCTGTAACCGTCTTTGTTTTGATTTGTTTGTTTGTTTTTATAATCACAGAGGGCCATGCTCCTTGGTGTGTTTTTCTACCAAACAATCTATTACACAATTCATAGCCTGTTGACCTTGGGAGGATTCAGGGTATTCCCCCAAATTATTCTGTGTATTGTGCCAGATCCTGCAAGTGCAAAAGGTAGTCTTGCTTTAAAAGTTGTTTATGGAGACAAGGTTATCATTGTAGAAATACTGGGAAATAAACAGTGTATGCTACAGGCATTCAGAGAAGGGGATAATCGGTGTAGGCTGAAACAAAGGGGCATTTATTGAGCACATACTAAATACCAGTTACTGAGAGTTGTGGTTTTTTTTTCTTTAAATATACTTTCTCTTAATTTTCATAACAACTCTCCCTGATAATCATTATGACCCATATTTTATAAGTAAGGTAACTGGGGTTCAGAAAATATATATAACTTTCCTAAATCCACATAACTAATGAGCAGGCTTATATGATTCCATTTTTTGTCCTGCTACTTAAAGAACACTTCACAGAGAAAGTTTTGAGGGGGAAAAAAAGGAATAACATGTCAATATGTAAAAGGATAGATATTCTGTAAATAAATGATAATCCATCTAATACTCCCTACTCACAATAATTTGATCAATGACTGGAGTCAATTTAGTAGAATACTTTGATTCTTATAAAGTAGAAAGGCTAAGGTACCAAAAACAACCGCAGTTTTAATTAAGCAAATACCTAGTTTCTCAGTCACTCTTTCCAAAAACACAATATTAAACTGATTCCTATGCCTTGTGGTTTATGAAATTATAAGAGAGCGAATTGAAGTGATGATGTTTCAAACAGATTCTTGAGAAAATATCAAACTCCCAATTCACATCGCACTCCTTATCTGCCATGTTTTTAACACATTATCTCATAGAAGTACTATTCAATTAGACTTTCCCAGGCTGGTAACATTGGGAAATTTTATTTTTTTTATGGACACTGAAATACAAATTTAATAAAATATGCATGTATCTCAATAAATTGTTCCTATTTTGATTTTTCCTCCCATTTTATTTTCCAGCTACAATTCTTTATTAAACTCCAGAGAACAACCTACTTTAATATTAAATGTGTATGGGAAACTGTTTAAAAAGCAAATAAAAACTTGAAGAAAAGGCAGCAGGTTCTCTCCACAGGAGTGGTCATGATAAAAATCCTGTTTATCCAGGAGTTGTTCATGCCTGGACTTCAGTGCCCTCTGGTCCCCACACTGGGCAAGACTCACCAGACTCAGTTTTCAAGCTCTTTTACCTAAGGAACTCTAAATAGAGTCAAAGTTACAACTGGGACAAAGATGAGGCCAATGAGACAGTCCCTTTGGACGTAATATTGAAGATGGTGTTCAAAATTTCAGTTATCGACACATAAAATATTTACTGCAATAGTTTTTTTCATCAAAATTAATGCAAATGAAATCTATAATGAACTGATGTCAAAATTTCCAATAAAAAAGCAGGATCGATATTACTGATTTTTCTTTTTGCGTCAAGTTCCAATATGGCAAGATACAGTGCTATTATGAAGCCCTTAAGAGTAAGGTAAATTGAACACCGATTCATCACACATGATTAGTATGACAGACTAGTGATCAATACTTACATTTTTTGGGTTCCCCTCTGCAACTGAGAAACACTATTTTACATACAGAGCGTATTATTTATTTAAGTAAATTACTTTGGGTCTCTGTGCTAGTCAAAACTCTGATAGCCAAACTTAATAGCTATAGATACAGATATGGATATAGAGACAGACATATAGATAGAGATATATAGATACAGCTCTGTATTCCCAATGTACTGAAATGGATTTTTCCATCACACACAGGCTTTCTCATCCCTCTTCTCCCCTCCCTATTCTCAGTCCCCTGAACAGCTAAGGTGGCTTGACTGTACTTTCACAGATAAGTGTAACAGAGAACATACGGGATAGGAACTCAAGGACTTACACAGAGAAAACCTGTGAAGAACATGCAGTTTGCCTCTCTTCCTAGTGGGAAGAGTCCCTCACTTTGGTCAGACTGATTGGGAGAAGATTCTTTTATCCAACAAATAATTTGTTCCTTTTCGGGATGCCTGCATGGCTCAGTGCATTAAGCCTCTGCCTGCGGCTCAGGTCATGATCTCAGGGTCCTCGGATGGAGCCCCCCATTGAGCTCTCTGCTCAGCAGGGAGCCTGCTTCCCTTTCTCTCTCTGCCTGCCTCTCTGCCTACTTGTGATCTCTCTCTGTCAAATAAATAAAATCTTTGGGACACCTGGGTGGCTCAGTTGGTTAGACGACTGCCTTCGGCTCAGGTCATGATCCCAGAGTTCCGGGACTGAGTCCCTCGTGGGGCTCCCAGCTCCACGGGGAGTCTGCTTCTCCCTCTGACCTTCTCCTCGCTTATGCTCTTTCTCAAATAAATAAATAAAATCTTTAAAAATAAATAAATAAAATCTTAAAAAAATTTGTTCCTCTTTGATCATAGTAGCTTTGGATAGATGGATAGACAGGAGATAAGGTCTTTGTTAAATTTAAGGACAAAGATGGTACTCAAATGGATTTGAAGTTGCAAAATGACTGTGGTACACAGATTGGCACTCAGATTTTTAAAAAAATACCTCTCTTTTTATTATTATTAAAGTGATATATGCCCATTATAAAAGACTAAGTAAATGAAGGAAGAAAGTAAAAGCAACCTGCAAATAAGATTGTAAAATACTATAACTGCTTTGGAAAACCATTTGGCAGCACCTCAAAATGTCCAATATGTAGTTACCATGTGACCCAGCAATTTCCTTCCTAGGTATGTAGACAAGAGGATTGGAAATAAATACATGTCCACACAACAACTTGTACATGAATGCTTATAGCAGCATTGTTCATAGTAGCAAAAAAGTGGAAAAAACCCAAATGTCCGTGGATAAACAAAATGTGATATATCAATAAAATGGAATTATTCAGCCATAAAACAAGAATGAAATAACGATGCATGCTGTAATGTAGACAAACCTTGAAAACGTTACACGAAAGAAGCCAGACGCAAAAGACACCTCTAATTCCATTTATTTGAAACATCCTGAACAGTGAAATTCATAGACATGGAAGGTAGATGAGTATTGCTAGATCTAGGCTGGAGGAGGGGAGATGGGGATTGATTGCTAGTGGGCCCAGGATTTCTTTTTGGGGTACTGAAAGATAGCAGTGATGGTTGTACAACTCAGTGAATATACTAAAAACGGTTGAATTGTATGCTTTAAAGGTGGGAATTTTATGGTGGTTTGTAAATCATCTCTCAATAAACCAGTTATTCCTTTAAAATCCAACCATAAGTCCAAGACATAAAAATAAGTACAATTAATATTTTCAGTGTTGCAAGTTATGTCCTGGTGAGTATCCACCAGTGAGTTCACTCCAAAATAACCCTGTTGTCAATGCAGACACAGCCCAAATGCCTCTAAGCCTTTTTTCTCTATAGGCAGGAAACATTACCTGTATTTGTATTTCACAGACGTGTTAAGGTAGACAGTGATTCAAGAATATTTCTTCCAAGGTACCCTTCAACCCTTAGTTGAAACTGCCCTATACCTGGCTCATCAGTGTATATCAATACTCAGTGGAGAGTCCTTGGTCAATATGTAATTATTATAATTTCCCTAGAAGACCAACAGCTTCCCTAAATTCATGAGAATGTAAATTGTATGTATGTTACATATATAATATAAATAGTAGAGACATCATCTTATATATTTTAATTAAAGCTATAATATTAAAAATACATTAAAACAATAATACTAAGACCACAAGTTCATCACCCTCGTGAAATTGCTTTTATTTCTGCACATATGTCTATTGTCTTCTATCGGCTAAAAGGATGTTTTATAATTGCAATCATAATATAATAATAACATGCCTTCTTTTTTATTTAAACAGTCTCTATGCATCTTTAGCTTTACTATTATTTGCATGGTTTTATAACATACACTTGTGCAAAGTGAAAATTCCATATCCCAAATATTAAATATAACACAGTTAAAGTGAACACCTTTAATATAGAAATACATATGAATAAGGAAATACTAAATAGTTGTATCTATTTAATATACACATATGATTTATTTAACCTTTAGTACTTCATTAAGATAAATTTCTGCATGGTGGATGATTAGCTCTCATTGCAAATTATCATTTTCCTTTCACAAGGTAACCAATTTATAGAGCCACTACAAGGAATGTGTACCAATTCTACTATAACATTGCTTATATTATAAGGTATAATTTTTTTTAAAGATTTTTCTTTATTTATTCAACAGAGATCACAGGTAGGCAGAGACGCAGGCAGAGACGCAGGCAGAGAGGGGGACGCAGGCTCCCCACTGTGCAGAGAACCTGATACAGGACTCAATCCCAGGACCCTGAGATCATGACCTGAGCCAAAGGCAGAGGCTTAACCCACTGAGCCACCCAGGATGGGGAGAAGAAGGGAGTTGAGGGAAATTGGAAGGGGAGGTGAACCCTGAGAGACTATGGACTCTGAAAAACAATCTGAGGGTTTTGAAAAGGCGGGGGGTGGGAGGTTGGGGGAAACAGGTGGTGGGTATTGGGGAGGGCACGGATTGCATGGAGCACTGGGTGTGATGCAAAAATAATGAATACTGTTATGCTGAAAAAAAAATTAAAACAAAACAAAACATTTCAGTTGGCCTATTTTAGTTGTCCAGAGTTGTGTATTTCATGAATTTATTTCTGGAGTGATGAGCTCTTCTATTTCATATGTTCCCCTTTAATTAACTATTCATTCAATATTTAAGACATATGTATTAGGTGTGTAATGTAATATATGGAAATGTCCCTTTCCTTACAGACTTCAAAGTCTAGTGAAATGCATCCATATCCTCTTTAGTGAACCTTCGAAGTTTGAATGTCAGCTTCATAAATATGAGTTCTTAAAAATATTGTATATATCAGCACCTTTGGGGATTTTTTAATGGTATAGAAATTTTAAATAGTGTTGAAGTTGTCAATCATCCCTTTACAATTTATCTCGTAAAAAATGAAGTTGTTCCCTGTTGTATATTATTGACTAAAGGTCCTAGTCTTTGCCAATTTTTATTATAAACTGATATGACTTTTATATTTTTATTCTGAATGGATTGATTTTGAAACACGATAAAGCAGGGCTTCACCTTAATTTTACTGAAATGTTATCCTGTTTCTATAATACCCTCTATTAAACAACACTTCCTTAACCTTTTCAAACATATGCACAGTTTGGTACATATATCTTCATGTATCTATCACCTTATGTTGCTCTCTAATCTGTTGTGTGCATTGATAGTCCTGTTTTCATTGTAGCAAAATACTGTCTGGGGAATTGTTGGTTTATGGACTAAGCCTGATAGTACACATGATAAAAGAACATAGTCCCTGGATGCAAAATTAATAAGCTAGTAAGTACATAATGAAGATTATAATCATAAAGATGGAACCAATTGGAGTTGGGAGTTAAGTGTGGTGAAACATTCATATTAAAAAGTCAATCTTGAGAAATATTACTGCTCGGTCTGTCTCGAAGTGACATTTCCTGTAATAGTGGGACACCACTCAGTAGACAGGACAGGACAGGACAATGGTGAATGTCGAGAAGGATTAAAGAGCTAGAGGCAGCAAGACAGTAACAGACGCTGGGAAGAAAAGGCAAGTGGTCCAGATAGATATCGCAAAGCTTGCTGACTGAAGTCAGAAGCTAGATCAGCTGGGGCAGGGGCCAGTGCATGTCACTTGATTTGAATGCTATGGAAAGGCAGGAAAAGTTTATTTAAGCACAGTTTGTAGCCAGGCAGGGTAAGAAGGCTGGAAATTCAGGAGGCAGCCGTGGAGCAGCTACAAGGGATTTTTATGTATGAAGAGAATAAAAAGGAATGCACGTGGAGCAGAAAAAATGCTAAGAGGCAGGGAAGGAGGCCAGGGAGGCGGAAGGAAGGGCCAGATGGACGGATGCAGGTTAAACTGGCAACACGCTGTTGCATTTCTAAAAAAGAAAGATAAAAGATACTTAAAAGACTGTCTTGAACATTATCCATGGAAGGAGCTGCCCTATTTGAAAATATAAATGCAATTTAATTTTTAGTTACTTTACAAAGACCACACAGCATAAGAAAATAAATAGTGCCAGCAGTGATTTATCCAAAGCTACAGAACCTGGGTCAGTGGTACTTGCATTAACCTGTTTTTCCAAACATCTAAGACCCTCAAAGCTTCCCAGGCACATTGTTTTCTTACCTGCGTCTGTTGACCAAACACTCCCAGCAGGCTAGTTTCAGAAGGCACCACCTTAGAAAATGCTACCACTATCGGTCCTTTGCGTTAGGTCTCAAGTTGGCCAGTTAAGCCTTTATAGTTATGTGCCTCGCAGTTCTTAGAGTCGGCATTACTCATAAACTGCCAATGGTGAAGATGGTCCTTTAAGGAAAATGTAAGAATAAGGAAGTACTTAATGTTGGAGGAGAAGCCTGGAAAATAATGGATGTGAAGCAGGCAGTAGGGAAAAAAGCAGTCATGTCCTGAAAATTAACTCTGATTTAGGTTTGACACCCTAAAAAGGTCCAAAGGAGCAGAGAAAGGACCGCAGTGGAATCTGTTTGGAGGTTCTCCCACAATATTTCTTCTAGATCAATAGGAGCTGCTGTTGTCATTAAACGTGATGAACAGCTCAGTTCTTCTAGACTAGAGCCAACTTTTTCAGCATGGCTCTTTTTCCCATTGTGCCAAATACACCCTGGGCTATTTTACTAGGAAGACTGCGTTCCTTTCAAAAATCCCCTGCGGAGCTATGTGACCTCTGGTTCTATGTAACCTCTATCCATGCCTCAAAGAAAGGTCTGAAATTTTATGACATCAACTGTTGCAAACAAACCCTACTTCAAACTCTTAGAAGCTTTTTAAAAAATTACTTATTTACTTTTAATGATTTTATTTATTTATTTGACAGGCAGAGATCACAAGTAGGCGGAGGGGCCATGAATATTTGAACATGAAATGGAACACAGTTATTAACAGAGCAACTACTTGGGAACAACCTCCATTTGGGGGGCAAAGGTCACAGAGCACCAGGCCCTCAGTGAGTCTGGAAATGTGACATTGCAGAATTGTCCCTGTTTGTGTCTTCCTGAAGGGTAATCAAAATACGAGTGATGGGGGCTCCAAATCACGAGCAGACCAGCTCGTCTGGCACCTTACTGCTCTGAACGGCAGTGTCGACATTACCCGGGACCTTGTTACAAGTGCCGAACCTGCATTTTAACTGGATCCCCAGGGGATTTATGTGCATGTTCAAGTTTTAGAAGCACTGTATATTAATAAAAAAAAAATAGAAAGATTTACTACTCTAGAACACACCCCTCCAAAATATTTCTTGGTATATAAACTAGAACAGAAACTGTATGAACTAATAATAGAAAATGTAGAGTTTATAAATGGATTTGGGCTAAAAATCTTAAGGGTCCTGGAAATGAAAGCCCCACTTAATATGAAAACATCTCATTAGTGTAGTCAACATAAGAATATTTTTAGCATATGGTAACAGGCTGCTAATTTCCTCTTCACACTTTAAAATACCAACATATTGCGGAAATTATAACAGCGGTGGAAACTAAAGATATAAATCAACAATATTAATGATGTTTTTCAGTCACTGGGAGGAATTAGTCCTAAGTGTGGTATAGATGGTCATACTGAGACATGATGGCCAGGGAGCTCATGTATGAATGCAACACAGCCATAAAAATTCATTATTATACTAGATACCTAATTC
This sequence comes from Mustela erminea, assembly GCF_009829155.1. Taxonomy (NCBI): domain Eukaryota; kingdom Metazoa; phylum Chordata; class Mammalia; order Carnivora; family Mustelidae; genus Mustela; species Mustela erminea. The sequence continues at coordinate 70,196,812 of NC_045625.1, forward strand.
CTGAAAAGTTCTTCCTCCCTATGAGAATTATTTCCTGAGAATTCTTCAGTCCCTCATTGTTGGGTTCACTTTAGAGTCTATAATGCCCAGTAATTCAACTTGGCCATGAGGTCATGAGTCCAGCAGTAGGGCATTGCATCCTGTCTTGTCACATGATGAGTAACTGGGGGCATAAAAAGGAAGCAGTCCACTGGGAGACCGAACTTACCCATGTTCTACCTCTAACAAAGCAGGAGCTACACACTGATTGAAATTTTTCAGTAGTAAATACACAAGCTCATAGAAAACCAAGCAATAGGAACAAAATGGCCTGCCTCAGTAAAGTAATACTGAGCAGGATAAATGTCTTCTGTTTGATCTCCGGCTTACATCTTGAAAGAGAATTCTGACTGATGTTAGTACACAGAGGATCCAAATAAAATATGGGAGTCCTATTGGCTACCAAACATCAGACTGGAAGCAATCTTCCTCATTCAAAGTTCAGAAATCAGAAAATAAAAGTATGTAAAATGTAGTTTTTGAAGATCAAAGAAGGATTAATTATTTCTCCACATGGGCAGGGGAAAATTATTCTTTTTTTTAAGATTTTATTTTTTTATTAAACAGAGAGAGAGAGAGAGCACAAGCAGGAGGAGCAGCAGGCAGAGGGAGAAAAGACTCCCTGCTGAGCAAGGAGACCAATGCAGAACTTGATCCCAGGACCCTGAGATCATGACCTGAGCTGAAGGTGGTCACTTAACCGACTGAGCCACCCAGGTGTTTCAGGAAAATTTATTCTTATTAGTACTGAAGAATCAGATACAAATTTTAGAAAGCCCTTTTATTTTCAAAACCACAGAAGAAAATAACTTTAAAAATTAAGAAAAAATGATTAAAAAAAAGAATTCACTGAGACACAAGGCTCCTGTAGAAAGGTAAATCACAAGGACATGTAAGAAATATAGAGGAAGGGATATGGCAGTAGCTAACTAAAACACAGCTGAGGCGCAGCACAAAGCAGAAAATGGAACTAGTGTGATGGCACCAACTACAAAACAGAATAAGTGAGATCAAAGACCAACTAGGAAAGCTCCAGAAGGAAAAAGAGATGAACATGATTAGATAAACAGAAAGCAATAGATCACAGAGCACAGAGATCTGAATCAGTTGGACAACTGTAAATAATAATCTGTCAAGTATTTATGCTTAAAAAACAGCTGAACTTCAGGAAGGAATAATGGGAGACTGCATGAGACCAGCCTCAGTCACTCCCCCGGCTTGTTCCAGTTCTGTAGGCATGAGGCTCGGCCAAGAAAGGGGCATGCTGTGCTTCCAGGGAAGATGGTTCAGTCCATTTGGGGTGATGGTGACCCCCATACCCAATGGCATTGGGTTTTGTTTTTTTGTTTTATTTTTTTAAGATTTTACTTATTTGAGAGAGAGAGAGCACAAGCAGCAGGGAAAGGGAGAAGGAGAAGCAGAGTCTCTGCTGAGCAGGGAGCTCAGTGCAAGACACCTTGGGGGGCTCTATAAAAGGTTCCATCCCAGGACCCCAGGACCATGGCCTGAGCTGAAGCCACCCAGGTGCCGCAGGCCCAGTGGCATTGTTGATGAAACTGATGAAAGAGGTGATTGAATGAATTGGGGATCAGGGAAGCAGTCGCTCTACTGCCTGAGGTTGAGGTCCTGATGGAGCAAGCACATTCCTGGCCCAGGACTGGCTAGGGAGGGCTGGGGAGTAGGAGCAAAGATTAGCCACAAGGGAACATGTAGGAACTGTCTGGGATCATGAAAATGTTCTGAAATCAAAAATCCCTGAACTGTACTCTTACCATGCATATGTTTTATATGACATTTATTTACCAATAAAAGTGTTTTTATTTTATTTTTATTGTCTTTTTTTACAATTTTTAAAGATTATTTTATTTAGTATTATGAATGCTGATATATCAAACAATTTTATAAAGCACAGAAGTGATACCTTCTTAACTTTGTAAGTTAATTACTTTTTAATTTAATAAATAGTTGTAAACTGCCAAAAGATAAAATATTCTTCATAAACTACTTAGCAAATTTATTCTCTCCTTAGTATATGTATTAACTTTCGGGACACCTGGGTGGCTCAGTCGTTAAGTGTCTGCCTTTGGCTCAGGTCATGATCCCAGGGTTCTGGGATCGAGCCCCACATTGGGCTCCCTGCTCTGCGGGGAGTCCACTTCTCCCTCCTCCACTCCCCCTCTCACTTTCTCTCTGTCGAATAAATAAATAAAATCTTAAAAGAAAAAAATATATATGTATTAACTTTCAATTTCTTTTCCTTTTTTAAGATTTTAAAATAATAGTTTTATACGTCAAACTATGGCCCCAACTAACCATTATTGCAACATTTAACTTCTGCAGTAAAAATTATGCTCTTATATCTCAACATATAAAGTATCTGAGCTTTTCTACCCTCAATTACATGTGTAGTATGTGCAACTGCATATTCAGATATTGACAGCTAATCCATGTGATCTCCCTTTCTGTAACACTGATTACATATGGTCGTAACCAAAGTGATCACTTGGTCATGCATAAGTCCAAGGACACCAAATATGCCACTGAAGTGGTGTTTTATTAATTGGACTTTCAAAGGCTGGGGCCAGAGTTGAAGCCAAGGAGCAGATCTTGGCTGAATAATGACATTTAAACCACACAATGAAGTCTTTCTACTTCATCTGAAATTTAAGTCTTCATGTAACGTTTAGAATTAAGACTACGTACAAAAAGGAAAACTTTCTAAGATTAAAAAACAATGTCTCAGCTGATAGCTCTAATGAACTCATCATGTATCTCGCAAAAATGAATATCTTTATATTAATTAATTAACAAGTCTTCAGCTTGTCTTGACAACAGTTTTATTATCATGATAAAAATTGTATAGGTAATACAAATCTTATCCATGTGGGAAAAGAAAACCAGAAAAACAGATAACTTGCAGAAGAAAAATAATCACTGAACCTAGTCTTCACCTGTGTGAATGTAAATATCATAATAAAAAGAAATTTTTACGTAATTTTAATAGGACAAGTTGAGCTCTCAATATTATATGCCAAGCTAAGATGTAGCTCTTTATCAAGGCCAAAGAATTATAATCGAGTGTGTTTATTTGATGCACAAAAGAGTTGGTTCACAGTTACAGTGGATTTCTCTGAACTGCAAACTACATGCAGTTCAGATGAAGTTTGATTTGTAAACAATATCTTTCCCACCTCACAGATCCACACCTACTGCAAATCTGGAGCCTCAAGTTAATTGCCTTTGGGGACAGGCAAGTAGCATACACAAGGGGAGAAGGCCAGGTGTATTACCATGGTAAAACAGCATCGTCTTTTTGGAGTGTTAACCCTCATCTTGGCACTTAGCTTCCGCATCAGGGAAATGCAGGGGTGCTGAGGACCATGGCAAACATGGGGGGCCGTGCCAGCCAATGAACACTTTGCAAGAATGGGAACCCATATTGCTGAGTCTTCTCATGTTTAAGAGAAATTTGTATCTACATTTTTATATTTTAAAAAATCTTCAGTTTCTGCATCTGAAAATGAAGGGTTTTGTCCAGAATCCGTGGCTATCATGCTATGTCATGCTACAGAAGTCTGTCTTCGAGTTAAATTCTCTGCAGAACAGAAGAATTTGAAACAGAGAGAACTAGATTATATTTCAAATCCCCATGATTTTAGGACCCTAAATAAGAGCTGGCTGAGTTATGATCTGGGATCTGGCTGGTCAGCATACTGAATGCCAATTTAATTCATTTGGTTAGCTCAACTGAACAGGCATTAAGTGACTGCTGTAGATGGACACTGTGTCCAGGTCATGATCTGTCCCTTTATGGATGTGGGCTCACACAGCTGACAGTCACACATACTTCCCCCCGAGCAAGGAAGGTAGAACACCACAGAGGCTGCTGAACATCTTGCTCCTGCTTAGGAAGGAGGGATAGAGGGAATATGTCAGCTAGGGGGACATTTCTGCTGTGCCTTACAGGCTGGGCTGAATTTTTCCGAGCAGAGATAGGCCTGGTGGTGGTTATCTGGAACAGTATGAAGAAACACACGGGGGTAAGAAAGTACACAGCACAGGCAGACAGAATGAGACAGCTGGTATACAAAAGGAAACAGCACCCCAAAAGGAAGCATTAACTTATTTACTGGAGAGCAACTGAGACACTAATCAGTTACTTTCTTAGAGTATCCCGCATGGAGGAGGAGAAAAACTAGGGCTCGGATTGTTATGATTGCAAATCCTAGTTTCCATGTATAAATCATTTATTCAATTATGCTCTTTAAATTAGAATCACAAGGATTTTACCTTAATAATCCAAATCCCCTTAAATTTTATAAATACTTAATACACAAAAGTACAATTTTTATGCAAGATATTAATAATATGGGTTCGATTCTCATCAACATTTCTAGTCTTAATCTCTAGGATTATGATCTGTGATCTCAAAAAAGATAATTTAAATCACCCCAAACTGTTAGGGTCCGTGATCAAAGGAAGGAGACTGATGCAAAGTGAAAGTCGAGCAAAGCTTTATTTCCAGCCAAGCATCGAAAATCAAACTGACCAGTTGGGGCATCTTTTACAAAGAGGCAACGAAGACCAGGACACAGACTCTGATGACGCCCCTCCCAACTCCGCTACCTGAGGACAATGCACAACCATCCCCTGCCAGCGCTGCTCCCCAAGGAGCCACTCCCGAAGAGGCAGTGACGAGTCACTTCCCCACAAAAAAAAAAATGTCTGTGATTCTTTTTATAGTTTTTATTGAAGTGTAATTGGCATACAGTGTTATATTTGTTTCAGGTGTAGGACATAGTGATTCAACAATTCTCTACATTATTCAGGGCTCACCTTAAGAATATCCAGCAACTGTCACTATGTAATGTGTTTTTTTTTTAATTTTTTCAATTTATTTATAATCAGAAAAACAGTATTCATTATTTTTTCACCACACCCAGTGCTCCAGGCAATCCGTGCCCTCTATAATACCCACCACCTGGTACCCCAACCTCCCACCTCCCGCCACTTCAAACCCCTCAGTCACTATGTAATGTTATTGCAATATTACTGAATGTATTTCCTATGCTATACTTCTCAGCTCTGGGACTTACTTAGTTTTTAAGTGAAAATTTATACCTCTTAGTCCCCTTCATCTATTTCACCCATCCCCCAACCCACCTTCCCTTTGGGCAATCACCAGTTCCCTGTATTTAAGAATCTATTTTTTTCATGTGTCTGATAGCCCTGCAATTGCACTTCTGGGTATTTACCCCAAAGAAACAGATATCGTGAAAAGAAGGGCCATCTGTACCCTAATGTTTATAGCAGCAATGGCCACAATCGCCAAACTGTGGAAAGAACCAAGATGCCCTTCAATGGATAAGGAAGATGTGGTCCATATATACTATGGAGTATTATGCCTCCATCAGAAAGGACGAATACCCAACTTTTGTAGCAACATGGACAGGACTGGAAGAGATTATGCTAAGAGAAATAAGTCAAGCAGAGAGAGTCAATTATCATATGGTTTCACTTATTTGTGGAGCATAACAAATAGCATGGAGGACATGGGGAGTTAGAGAGGAGAAGGGAGTTGGGGGAAATTGGAAGGGGAGGTGAATCATGAGAGACTATGGACTCTGAAAAACAATCTGAGGGTTTTGAAAAGGCGGGGGGTGGGAGGTTGGGGTACCAGGTGGTGGGTATTATAGAGGGCACGGATTGCATGGAGCACTGGGTGTGGTGAAAAAATAATGAATACTGTTATGCTGAAAATAAATTTAAAAAATGTATATAAGAAAAAAAAGAATCTATTTATTCATTTGTTTTGTTTTCTAGATTCCACATAAAAGTAAGATGGATTTTGTCTTTCTCTGACTTCTTTCACTTGTCATAATACCTTCTAGGTCCATTTACGTCATGGCAAATGGCAAGATTTCACTCTTTTTTATGGCTGAGTAATGTGATTCTTGGTGAAATTTTTTTACTGAGCCCCTACTATGTGATATATCTTTGGATTAAAAGGAATTCTAAACCCGCGCACATACAGGTGCACATACCCCTTTGAGTATTTCGTAATTGTGCTTTTCTGGAGAGTAGATTTGCTGCTGTTTGCCTGTTATTATAGCAGGAAAGAATCCAATATTTGCACACCAATTGATCCATGAATGTCAACAGAGAGCAGGCACCTTCTGTCCTCCTAAATTGTTAATCTTTGAACCCAGATGAAAGTTAGAAACTCTCCCTGAGTATTTAAAATTCCTTTTGAATCCTTCTGTCAGACTGAAATTTTCAAAAAAATATGTAACTGGGTGAATATGCTAAATAAGGCACTCAGCACCTCACTGTCTTTTTAAAAAATTTTTTTTAATTAAATTTAATTTTTTTTATAAACATATAATGTATTTTTATCCCCAGGGGTACAGGTCTGTGAATCGCGAGGTTTACACACTTCACAGCACTCACCATAACACATACCCTCCCCAATGTCCATAACCCCACCCACCTCTCCAAACCCCTTCCCCCAGCAACCCTCAGTTTGTTTTGTGAGATTAAGAGTCACTTATGGTTTGTCTCCCTCCCAATCTCATCTTGTTTCATTTATTCTTCTCATACCCCCTTAACCCCCACATGTTGCATCTCCACTTCCTCATATCAGGGAGATCATATGATAGTTGTCTTTCTCCGCTTGACTTATTTCGCTAAGCATGATACCCTCTAGTTCCATCCATGTCGTCGCAAATGGCAAGATTTCATTTCTTTTGATGGCTGCATAGTATTCCATTGAGCACCTCACTGTCTTAAAATCTTTGTATTCAAAATGCCAGGAATGTTTCCCACCATTAAAAAGACACAACTAGAAATGTTGGGCTTTTGAAAACGTGGGGACAAAACAGTGCAGAAAAGACAGAGCCCCCAGGATTTGGAGGAAAATTAAAGAAGTGAGACCAACAACAACTAACAATCTTTAAGAAAATTTTAAATCTTCAAGATATTGTACAAAATCATTATGTTCTGAACCTCCCCAATGCCACAAATATTTTTATGCATATATCATGCATGCATCATATATATGTATGTATATGTGTGTACACATCTCTTTGTGTATTTTTCCCATAATATTTTTGGGACGATTTTGAGAATATCTGTAAATCTGGCTTAGAACACTTTGCAATCCCATTCTTCCCACCTCAAAAGAAGAAAACTGTGTAACAAAATGAAAAGCACACTCCAGATCATTTTTACAGTTGCAGGATCCTGACATTTTTCTGTAAATGAAGCACATTTTCCGTGTGCTTGGTGATTCCAATTTTCCAAAGACACGAGCAACTCCTTGTAAATTTCCGAACAAAACAAACTCAGCAAGTATGGTAGTTGCATTTCTGAGAAATTTAGCACATATTAAAACTGTGAAAAAATTACTTTGAGTGTCTATGTAAAGTTGTCTATGCTCAGATAGTTATAAAGTGTTTTTTTACCTGCATGAAAGTCCAATCAGACATTAAAATATCATAGGGAATATGTGTTATGGGTTGAAGTGTGATTCCCAAAACTTTACATTTTGAAGCCCCATCCCCAGTGCCTCAGAATGTGACCTTATTTGGGAATAGGTCCATTGCAGATGTAATTAGTGAAGATGAGGTCGAACTGGTGTAGGGCGGGCTGATAATCCCATAAGCATGTTGGTGTTACCCTGCTATGACCATCCTCCCCAGCTAATACAACATGGATCTGGGCGCAGTCTCAGAGGATAGCGCTTCATACTCTTTTCACTTTTTACACCAAGCGAATGTAGTACCCATCCAACAGATTACATTTTTGTGCAGTCTTATGTGAAAGAAATAATGTTTTATGGGGAATGAGGGGAAAGGGAGGGAGGAAGCCATAAGAACACAATCCATACTGTTCCCCCCGGAAGAAAAAGTGTCAAGCATGTGGCCAGTACTGATACCTGAAAAGCAGCCCCACAGCTCTGGAGAAGTCTTTCCACCCTTGCTCCGTCATGGCCTGGACAGCATGGTGGCAGCAGTGCAGAGAGAGAGAACGGGGCCGGTGGCCAGCCGCAGCCGCTAGCCAGTCATCCTCTAGGATGCAGCAGTCTGTGATCCAGACCTGCTTTCCTGGGAGTTAAAAATAATAACAATAAATAAAACCAAAGACCTTAAGGAGCTCCCCTCCAATAGCACCCTCAGGATAAGGCCCATTCCAGGTGTCCTCTCTAGTGCCATCAAGGTTACTGAGCACCAGCAAGTACCAGGCACTGTGGTGCACGTGGAGAGGTAACCACACAGACAGGTCCCTGCTCTCAGGCTGCTCAGCTGGAGGAAGCAGACCTCCAAGGGAGGGTCATGTGTGCAAGGTCACCAGCAGCCCTGACCAATGCTCGAGTTAAGATGCTGGAAGATTGTATGAAGGGTAACGTCGGAGTTAGAGAAGCCTTCCCTGGGAAGAGACATATGTGCTGACGTGAGAATCTGCATGGAAGGGAGAAGGGAAAGAGCCTGGCACAGGGAAGGGAAGAAAGGCTGGTGTGACCTGCATTTGCACAGTGGGGGGATGCGGTGACCCAAGATGAGGTGGCAAAGGGTCACACTGCATGCCACCTTGTGGCCTAGGATGAGGGTCAGAACCCAGTGATTTTAAGCAAGGATCTATCTTGAGTTTTTAAAAAAGATCACTCCAGCCACCTTGTGGAGATACGATAGGTCATTGTTAACACTCCCCATTCTCTATAGGGCAAAACGATTTCCAACAATTATTGTTTCCTGGAGCTGTTCAGGTTTAGTGCAATACCTTTAAATGGACTTTCTTTTAAAGATTTATTTATTTATTTATTTATTTGACAGAGATCACAATTAGGCAGAGAGGCAGGCAGAGGGTGGGGGGCGGGAAGCAGGCTCCCTGCTGAGCAGAGAGCTGATGTGGGGCTGGATCCCAGGACTGACCTGAGCCAAAGGCAGAAGCTTAACCGCTGAGCCACCCAGGCACCCCAAATAGACTTTATTAAGACATTATCTAAAATCAGCAAATCACTTCGTGTATGAGCAAAAAAGCGGACATATCAAACTTCTGCTGTTGAAAATTTTAAGCCTGTAAATTCTCTACGTGGTTATATGAAATAATGGAACTAAAGTAAGTCTTTATCTTTATATTCCCTGTGCTGTGATCGTGCAATTTGGATCAGCCATTTAAATACTTAAATATGATGCTCCAGAAGACAAACAATCATGAACTAAACTTTCAAAAGATGTGGATTCATGAGGCCATGTGAGTCAGGGGCCCGCTGTGTTACTGAGTATTCAAGGATCCATTTCCACATAGAATATAATGTTTATCAAAGGGTAAGTATTGCAAATGGATTTATTTAAAGCTCATATATTAATTATTAGAATTCCAGAGCAACTTCAACAGTTGTATACAACTTAGGTTAAGATTTTCTTTTCCATGGGCATCTGGGTGGCTCAGTGGGTTAAGCCTCTGCCTTCAGCTCAGGCCCTGGTCTCAGGGTCCTGGGATTGAGCCTTGCATTGAGCTCTGTGCTCAGCGGGGAGCCTGCTTTCCCCTCTCTCTGCCTGCCTCTCTGCCTACTTGTGATCTCTCTCTCTGTCAAATAAATAAATAAATAAATCTTAAAAAAAAAAAAAAAGATGTTCTTTCCCAGCAATGAGTACTTCATTGCTGAAACCATTTAGAATTGCCTTTGCATGGTGATAATAGGTTTGGTAGGTAACTCTTAATAGGTTTTCTTACTGCTTTTAAACTCTTTACAGTCAATGTAACTTCTTCCTAATGCACCCAGGGCACATCTCCACCCTCTGCCCCCAGCCCTCAGGACACCACTGGTGTGGAGAAAGCGTTGAATGAGAGCAAAGCACCTGAAGAATGGCAGTAGGAGGGAAGGTTATGGCAGAGAAAATGGAGGCTTGCTAGGGCTTTGTGACAGATTGGACATTCAGGCAGGGAAGGGAATGAAGCCATGCCCAGCGGTATGTAGATGGGGACTGATGCCACAAGAATGGCCTGGGAAGGGAGGGTTGCGCAGTAGTGCTGAACTTTGATGAACTCTAACATGGAGAAGGGAGTATGTTGGCAAATATTATTTCCATTTTGCAACTGGAAAACCAAGGCACTGGGCAATTACATCACTTTTCCAAAAGCAACTTAGGAGATACCAGCGTTGATTTTTTGCCTCACCTTGCACACCCAATCACTTGGTCAAACTGTGTTTTGCGAAAGAACCATCTCTCGGAGATGTTGAAAAGAAATACAAGGTCTATCACTGCCATTGCAGTGAGGAGTTGCTTACAGACGTTACCAGTGTCTGGCACAGCTGGAACTTAGAGCTAAAGAGGACATGGTATGCAGAGAGCAATGCAGACTTGCTTCTCTCTGAAAATAGGTTTGTTTTACGTGACATGTGGTTTCAGGAAGTCCAGGAGGGCTACCAAAGACATAGAAGAAAGCCCACAGAGTCTGGCATCACCAAAACCAAGAGGAGAGGACATTTCAGGGAGAAAGACCTCTTCTCTGATATCCCTGGCACCAAAACCTGGGGTCTTCACATGTGGTAGGGGCTCAATACTTGCAAGATGGCAGGAAATCAGATAGACCAGAAGTCGCACTAGGCTAAGGATCCATCCCCTGGATCTAGATCCAGCTCTAAGGAAACTAAATGTGCAGCCTTTTTTTTTTTAAATTATTTTATTTCTTTTTCATTGTTCCAAAACTCATTGTTTATGCACCACACCCAGTGATCCATGCAATACATTCCCTCCTTAATACCCACCACCAGGCTCACCCAACCCCCGACCCCTCCCCTCCAAAACCCTCAGTTTGTTTCTCAGAGTTCACAGTTTCTAGTGGCTTGTCTCCCCTTCCAGTTTTTCCCAACTTACTTCTCTCCATCTCCCAATGTCCTCCGTGCTATTCCTCATATGCTCCACAAGTGAAACCATATGATAATTGACTCTCTCTGCTTGACTTATTTCACTCAGCATAATCTCTCCCAGTCCTGTCCATGTTGATACAAAAGTTGGGTATTCATCCTTTCTGATGGAGGTGTAATACTCCATTATAAATATATGGGCCACATCTTCCTTATCCATTCCTCCGTTGAAGGGCAGCTTGGTTCTTTCCACAGTTTGGCGACTGTGGCCATTGCTGCTATGAACATTGGAGTACAGATGGCCCTTCTTTTCACTACCTCTGTATCTTTGGGGTAAATACCCAGGAGTGCAATTGCAGGGTCATAAGGAAGCTCTATTTTTAATTTCCTGAGGAATCTCCACACTGTTCTCCAAAGTGGCTGCACCAACTTGCATTCCCACTAACAGTGGAAGAAGGTTCCCCTTTCTCCACATCCTCTCAAACACACATCATTTCCTGTCTTGCTAATTTTGGCCATTCTAACTGGTGTAAGGTGGTATCTCAGTGTGGTCTTGATTTGAATATCCCTGATGGCTAATGATGATGAGCATTTTTTCATATGTCTGTTAGCCTAAATGTGAAGCCTTAATCAAATAATTTAACTCGTCATTTTGGACCACTTCCAGAATAATTATCATTGCCTTCATTTATCGGATTGAATCACAAATTCCAAAAGCAGAGATGGAAGGGAACTTACACACCATCTTTCTTCTTTGGGCCCTTCAATCTATGGAAGCTCAGGCTAAGAAAAAGCCTCCCCTTCATAAAGGTCACGGTTCCATCTTACAGGTCCTTTGTCTTTCCTCATGTGTGGAAGAAAATGAAGAAAGACATTAGACTCTCAGAATACCTTTGTGCACATGTACACACATACACACATACTGAAAATTGTAACAGAGTCCTAACTCAGAAACCTTACCTATTTTTTCCCATCAATCTCTGTAACCTCTTGTACAGTATTGATAGGGCCTGTTGCAACAAAGAGATAATTAAAATCTCAGGCACTGTTGACAAGACTAAATCTTGCTAACCACATAACCCCCTTCTATGTAGTTATTGACACTGCACTCAGAATAAAGTGAGAATACCATTGGAGAATTTAGATGACCAGTGTTTTCTACTCCAGCCTAATGAAATATTCTATGCTGCTTGATTCTGCCAAAAGAATACCTTCCGAAAATTGTTTTGCAGAGATTAACATAAATTACATAGTCAAGCCTTGAATAACACAGGTATGAACTACACAGGTTCACTTACACACAGCATTTCTTAATAAATACAGCACATGACTAAATGTGTTTTCTCTTCCTTATGATTTTTTAAATATTTTTTCTCTAGCTTACTTTATTATAAGAATACTGTATATAAAACATTTATCACACACAACATGTGTTAATCAACTGTTTATGTTATCAGTAAGGATTTTGGTCAATAGTCAGCTACCTGGAGTTTGGGGGAATCAAGTTACACACAGATATTCTCCTGCATGAAGGGCCAGCCCTCCTTACCACTACATAAGTCAAGGGTCAATTGCAGTAGAAATTATAAATAAGTTTGATCAATTCCAACTCAACTGCTATGACTTTAGTGAAGACATATGTTACCAGGTCTCCTCAATTGTCTCTTATTACTCCTTATAAGAAATCTACTGTCCTCTGCATATTCAAGGGAACCCACTATTTACTGTAAATGTTCTAAGGCAGAACAAATCATTCCTGAGTTTAAGAAGACCATCTCTAATGCTATGGAAACCTCAGAGAAGGTTTATGTCAATTTCACATCACAAGGCGGCCTTCTGTACTTTCCCTGGAATGACATTGGCCTTTCTTCTGCGACCCAGTAATTCAGCTACCTAGGACTCTCAAACTCCACCCCATGCCAGAGAAGTCTCATACAGACCCGTTGTATGTTACTATTTAATGATAGTTTATTTCTTTTAATTTTATCTTCTAGTCTTTGGCACCAGCAAGCTTTAAGGAAGTAAAAAGATAAAACTTCAGAAGCAACACCTAAAAAAAAAAAAAAAAAAAAAAGGCAGCACCTGCCAATATAGTGAAGCGTCTGTGGCACATTCTCAGGTAAGTATGGCAGACCGAGGTGTGTTGCACATGGTCATGGAATAACATTTCACTGAGACCAGGGCCTCGCCCTGACACCTGCTTAGTGCCCAGCAGTTGTCAAATAACCTTTCCACAGCTCCTTAGGAAGGCTGCATAGAATAGTGGAGAATGCATAGAATACAGAGCCAAGGGGCCGTGTTTAAAGTTCTGGATCTGCTATTTATTGGTATGACCTTTTAAGAGTTACTTATTCTCTCTGGGCTCCAGCAACTATGAACCCTGGATGGCTTTGTGGGTAAAGAGTAGGCAATACAACAGCTCACATCCTGGTCTACATTTGGCCACTTGCCAGCTCTCAGTCAATATGGACTCAAATGCTATATTATAAAACAAGGACAATAATATCTTCCCTGTTTGCACAGTGTTGCTGTTATAACGAAAGGAGAGATGGCCTGTGAACTACACAATCTTCAAACATTGAAGGAACACCCTCCTTGGGCCTCCTTATGTTATCCTGTTTGGTCCATGGTCAAAGGAATGAGACTGATACAAAGCAAAGATCAAGCAAAGTTTTATTTTGCACCAAGCATCGAGGATCAAACTGACCGGCCAGAGCCATCTCTTACAAAGAGGCGACCCCTCCCAGCCTCACAGACTAACTTTTATAGAGTAAAGTCCATGTGCTTGAGCCTGGCCACACACAGGTGGCCAATTGAGTTACAATTCACCCTATAGTGGTTACCTGAACTAGCCTATCACTGTGGTCAGAATTGGCGCCCAAAAGGCAGGGCCCACATTCTTGGTGGTTAGGGAGGTGCTTTCCTGATTGGATGTCTCCACCTGGTTTGACTCATCCTTGTATTCTAGGCTCTGCTACTCCCCCTGACCTGACATGTCCTGGTATATGGACTCTGTTATCAGGGGCTGGTCAGTCATATTTTACTTTTTCCCAGACTTGTTTCTATGTAAGTTCCTCGGTGGTGGTGGGGGTGCAGGGTCAATCTAAGTTTACTGCATAAACAACAAAATGGCTCGCTCGGGCTATGTAGGCCCTTATAATCCATGTGCCTGTTAAGGTCTCATTTAAAAGTCCAAACCCTTCTAGAACCCTTTCTCCCCAGCACGGAAAGTACCATCCACAGTCCTGTGTGCACTAGTGTGATTCCAGATGGGTCAGGAACTCCAGAACACTGGGTCTCTGCTGCCTTACAGTCACAGCGAGAGAACTGACAGCTGGGCAGAAAGCTGATCCCTCCCCTGCCCTCACTCCCTGGGTGCACAGGTTTGCCTTTGAAATATGAGAAAAATCAAAAACTTTCAAAGCACAATAAGTTGGGGCATGATTTCTATAAGTTCTTGATCAAGGTTGGCTGACCTTCTTTCTACCCCATGGCAGTTCCCTTGCTCACAATCTGATGTTTTTTTAAGCTTGCCTTTTCCTTTCTCCACTCCAGCAGACACCTTTCCTCCTGCTTATGTTTTAAAAAAAAGAATATTTATATCCACAGACTTAATGAAGTATCCTACAAAGGTGAAATTACAAATACTATATTTTAGGTTCTCCACTATCTAAGGAAGTAATGGCAGAAGGTGCTTTTAATCCCTGTTTTAGAATTAAAAAAAGGCAAGAGTCAGAAAGGCTGGATGATGTGCTCCAAGGCCACATAGATAATATGTGGCCAAGCCTGGCCCCACATGCCAGCTTGCTGACTCAAGGTCAACATTCTGACCATTATACCTTGTGGGTTCCATAAGAAACACAAGAGGTACAGCCAAGAAGGAACATTCTAGCCACCTATAATAAACAGACAGCCTAAATCCCGAAGTAAACCAGATAGTTAAAAAAGGAAAAGGTCATTGAATCCAAGAATAACAGGGATCATTTTGGGGTCATTCAGTCTTCCAGAGTCATGTTCAGAGGGCCAAAAACACACTTCAGGGACCTTAGAATTCCTACATGCCTCTGTCTCTTCTTCCCTCTACGGTGCCTGAATTCTATACATTTTCTTCCAGTGAAAAATGCAAACAAGTGCCTCCATTTTCTTTTTAGGACTAGGATGGTGTGGAGATAGAAATACTTCAAAGTACTAATGAGAATATTCTGGAAGAAAAAATGCATATAATTTTCTCCACTTTTTGCATTCGCTCCAGCAAACAGACAGACAGAGCCAACTTGGTCCTTGGATTTGTCAGTCAGCTTCCAGCAAGGTTTGCTTTCAGAAATTTCAGGGCAGCAGTTTGGTGCAGTGAAAAGAACCCCAACTCTCTCACCAGCAAACTTGAGCTTCCATCCCAGAATCTGCCACTTAATAGCTATGTGGCCCTGTGATGCATTTATCCTGGCTGGAATCATGGGAGTATCTGTTGGAAAGTTATAGCCAGTATCACAAACTTTTTTTTTTTTTAAGATTTATTTATTTATTTGACAGAGAGATCACAATTAGGCAGACAGTCAGGTGGAGGGTGGGGAAAGCAGTCTCCCTGCTGAGCAGAGAGCCCATTGTGGGGCTCGATCCCAGGACCCTGAGATCATGACCTGAGCCGAAGACAGAGGCTTAACCCACTGAGCTACCCAGGCACCCCCTAGTATCACAAACTTATGACTCACAGGCTTTACAGTATCCACAGACATAATTTTCTCGATTCCCAGAACTGTGAAATGTACTTTATAAATTCCTTTAGAGGAGGCCTGCCTTCTCCTGTTTGGCTCACTCTGTTCTCCCCTCTGGTCTTATACTGACCTACGTTTAGGTTTGTGTTCTGCAGCAGGCCCATGGACTTCTTCTTCAGGATTCCCATGAGGGTGTAAAATCTCCTAGCATACAGCAAACCCTGAGGCAATATTCTGAGTGCTCTGTGCAACCCAAGAAGTGGCATTATGCAATTTGAGTTTCAACTTCCAGTCTCTGTTGCGGGTGCCTCCTCTTCTCCCCTTTCCCCACGATGGAGAGCCCAGGGCCTAGTCCTTTCTTATTCCCATTGGCAACCCCATCGACTCTCATGGCTTCAAATAAGATCTACATACTGATGATTCCCAAATGTGTAGATTTTACCCAATGTGTTCCAGAACAGACACATCAGGAACCCAAGTTTCATTTATCTAACTAAATGCAAGACTCTCCACTTGACTATTGAATGGTGGGATAATCATACATTGGTTTCTCTAGAACCTTTCTGGTTTGCATAGGAGAGTCTTGGATTGTGCCTGTGGTCCCAACAGCATCCCATCTGATCTAGCTCGTGTCCTGGATTTTCCATTTTTTAAATTAGATTTATTTCCTTTTTAAATAGATTTTATTCATTTATTTGAGGGAGAGAGAGCATGAGCAGGGGGAGTGATGGAGCAAGAGGGAGAATCAGGCTTCCCGCTGAGCAAGGAGCTGGAATCTAGACTCGATCCCAGGACCCTGAGGTCATGACCTGAGCTCAAGGCAGACGGCTAACCAAATGAGCCACCCAGGCACCCCAGGATTTTTCATTTTTAGTGAAATACTATTATTATTATTTTAATTACAGTGAGCTGGGATGGGTTTGTGAGGTCTCCACTTTGTACTTCCAACTCCTGCCTTGATCTTGCTTAATAATATGGAAGATACATGGGGAGTAAACAAAGTTTTCACATTAACATGTGGTTCCATTTAAAATAACCCATCTCTCTTTTCCCCACCATTTCAAGATGAAACCTAATTCCCCCTCTCAAATACAGCATTAAAGACACTCACTGCTTTAAAGAAAGTCTGGACAGAAGAGAAGGTTAACTCAGGGTGCCTGGGTGGCTCAGTCGGTTAAGCATCCAACTCTTGACTTCAGCTCAGCTCATGGTCTCAGGGTTGTAAGATCGAGTTCCATATCCAGCTCTGTGCTGGGGGTGGAGCACCGCCCTTACCTCAATCGAGCAATCAATTAATCAGTCAATGAAGTAAGAGTTGGCTAACTCCTGGTATCAGGTGGCGAAAGGAAAAACACTGGAAGCTCCTACAGCAACCAGCCGCTTGGTGCACCAGCCAGTGTTGCTCTGGAGGCTTCCGTAGCCTACCAAATGAAGACACAGCTGCCAATCAGTGAGGTCAGGGGTCAGCACAGGAATTACAGGTCAGGCGGACATAAAAAATATGCAGGAAATAGAATGAGCACAGGCTAAGAATTTTTTTTTTTTTTTATTTCTAAGAGTAGTCTTAGTAGTTTAGTGAACTTGGTTACAGAGGTCTTGTCTTTTACATGGTGTTAATCTATAACTACCTATTTATTTTATTGTTTGGGAACAGTTTTTGAGTTTTTATTATTTTTTAGATTTTTTTATTAGTTATAAAATTTTCTTTTATTTTTTCAGTGTTCCAAGATTCATTGTTTACATGATATTTTAAAATATTTATAAATACTTACAAATAGTAAATGGAAATCATTATAAATTTTTACAAATATATCTAATATTTGTAAGTAATATTTGTAAGATTTATATATACATATATAAAATTACAAAACAGTGTGTAAATAGACGTTAAGATTTTTTGCAAGGCAAAAATATGCTTTCTCTCTTCGATGCATAACCTCAAGCAAATTTAGAAAAGTCTGAGGTTTTAAAAAGCGCTTTGTAGGGTACCTGGGTGGCTCAGTTGGTTGGGCGACTGCCTTTGGGTCAGGTCATGATCCCGCACTTCCATGATTGAGTCCCTCATCAGGCTCCCAGCTCCTTGGGGAGTCTGCTTCTCCCTCTGACCTTCTCCTCTCTCATGCTCTCTCTCACTCATTCTCCCTTAAATAAATAAATAAATAAATGCTTTGTTTAGTTAACCTTAATGTTCTGCACTAACATTGAACATTTTATAAGTAAGTCCTCTAAATTGTAGGAACCCCTTGTTCTGCATCACTTGAAAATATTTAATAAAATGTTCAATGAATGGAGTATTAAAAATTTCAGCTTTTGCAATTTGCTTTTAAAAGTTTCAGTGATAAAAACTAATGCTTAAAGGCAGAAATTTCATGAACTATATTCTATAAAAACAAAGAAGGAAGGAATTGAAAAAAATTAATAGTCAGAATTCACGCAGGAAATAATATTTAGCTTTGAATTTCCCTAACTGTGCTTTTTGGATATCTTGTTGTATAGCAATGCTCTTTTCATAGAGCTCCTATTTTTAATTGGATGATTTTATATTCTATATTGAAATGAAACAAAATTGAGAAAGTACACAAATTTTCACCATTTACATTTGGAAAAACATTGAAAATAATCATAAACAACTTATTTGATGAATTTTATCTTATAAAATATTTGTTGAATAAACACAAAATTTATGAAAATGTTAAAGCTGCTATATTTATAAATTTCAGTATAGAAAAATTAGAATTTAGACTATTGTTCACCTTAGAGGATTTACTATAAGCTCACTACATATCCAGACATCTATAAAGAGAGCTGATTTAAAATATGATGGCCTACAGATGAAAATCAATAGAAATATCAGTAATTTCAAAATTGTAATTATAGAATGCAACAACTTTCTCAAGCAAAAACTAAGCAAGTTTGTTGCCAGAAGATTTTTCTTGACAGATATGTTAAAAGAAGTTATTTAGAGAGAAGGAAAATAATATAGATCAGAAACTCAGATCTGCATAAAGAAAAGAGCATCAGTAAAAGAATAAGTGAAGGTAAAATAAAACTTCTCTTTTTCTTATTTTTAATTGTTCTAACTATTACAGTTTGTTCAAAACATTAAGAGCAACAATGTGCTTGATTATGTAGGCATATGTATATGAAATGAATAGCAGCAACGATAAATGGGACAGGAAGGAAGAATTAGAATTACCTTGTTATAATGCACTGCAATGTACTCACACCACCTGTGAAGCAGTAAAGTGTGAGTTGAATGTGGACTTGGATTAGTTGTGAGTGTATATTGCTAACCCTAGGGTAATCACAAAAAAAAAAGTTATGAAAAAAAGTATAACTTACATGCTAAGAAAGGAGAAAAATGAAATCATATAAAACACTCAACAAAACCCACAAAAGGCAGAAAAGAGAGCAGAAGACAAAAATAGGAACAAAGAACAAGGACAACAAATATAAAACAGTAGGGAATGTGGCAAATATTAATCCAACTATGTCATTTGCAACAGTGCAATTGTACCAGTTAAAAGACAGAAATTGTCATAATGCATCAAAATACAAGACCCAACTACATGCTGTCTACAAGAAACCCACTCTATGTATAAAGACACATATAGATAAAAACTAAATGAATGAAGAGATATGCTATGATAACACTAATCAAAAGAAAGCAGGAGTAGTTATAATAATTTCAGACAGACTTTAGGGAAAGGAGCAGTATCGGGGATAAAGACGGTAATTACATAATTATGAAAGGGTCCATTCTCCAAGAAGACCTAATAATCCTTAACACATCTGTTCCTAACAAAAGAGCACCAAGCTTATGAGGCAAAAACTGATAGAACTGCAAGAAATAGACAAATCCACTATTCTAACTGGAGACTTCAACAACCCTCTCTCAGAACTGGAAAGATCCAGCCAGAAAATCACTACAGACACAGTTGAACTCAACACCACTGCCAATCAACTGTACACAATGGACGTCCATAGACTACGTCACCCAACAACAGCAGAATACACATTCTTCTCAAGCTCACGTGGAATATGAACCAACACAGACCACACTCTGAGCCATAAAATATATCTTAACAAATAAATTTAAAAGAACAGAAATCATACAATGTCTGTTCTCATACCATAAGGAAACTCAACTAGAAATTAATAACAGAAAAATAGCTGGAAAATCCCCAAATGCTTGGAAATTTAAAAATATACTTCTGAGTAACACACTCAGAACATCCAATATGATATTAAAGGAGAACAAGGGTGGATGACTGGTACTACCCAACTTCGAGTCTCACTGTAAATCTACAGCAATTAAGGTGTTATGCTATTATTGAAAGAATAAACAAATAGATCATTGGAAAAGAATAGAGAGCCCAGCAAAATACCTCTATAAATAGAGTCAACTGATCTTTTTTTAAAAAGGACGAAGACAATACAAAGAAGCGAAGATAGTTTATTCATGAAATGATGCTAGAACAATTGGACAGCCACATAAAAATAAAAATGAATGTCGATATAGACTTTATACCATTCACAAAATTTAACACAGAATGCATCACAAACTGAAATGTAACAGGCCAAAGTTCTAGAAGATAACATAGGAGAAAACCTAGATGACCTGAGGTGTGTTTTGCCTTTATAGATACAACACCAAAGACAGTATCCATGAAATGCATAACTGAGAAGTTGTATTTCATCAAATTTAAAATTTTTGCTCTGCAAAAGACCTATCAAAAGAATAAGAAGACAAGCCACAGACTGGGAGAAAGTATTTGCAAATGATAAATCTGATAGAGGTCTGTTATCCAAAACATACAAAGAATTCTTAAAACTCAACAACAAGAAAACAAACATCAGCATTAAAAAATGGGTCAAAGACCTCCACAGGAACCTCACACCCAAGAAGATATCCAGGTAACAAGCATATGGAAAAAATGCTCTACACCATAAGTCATCAGGGAAATGAAAATTAAAACAACAATAAGAAACCATTGCACACCTATCCGAATGACCGAAATATGGAGAGCTGACAACATCAAAGGCTGATCAGTGTGTGGAACAACAGGGACTCTCATTTGCTGCTACTGGAAATGTACAATCATTTTGGAAGGCAGCCTGGTATTTTCTTACAAAAGTAAATATGCTCTTACCATCCAATCCAGCAGTTGAGTTCCTTGGTATCTACCCAAAGGAGTTAAAAACTTATGTCCATACAAAAGCCTGCACAGAGATGTTTACTGCACTTCACCTCTGTTCATAATTGCCCAAACTCAGAGGCAAATAAATCTCCAGGAGATGAATGGGCCAACTATAGTACCTCCAGACAATGGGATATTATTGAGCATTAAACATTAAACATTAATGAGCTATCCAGCTCATTAGGTGCATATTACTAAGTCACTGAAGCCAATCTGAAAACACTACTCACTTGGATGATTAGCTCCTCCTTCATCTGCCCCAAGCTATTCTCAAACCTGAGCAAAATTTTTTTAAAAAAAATTAGTAGAATTTGAATATTACCACTTTGCAATACCTAAGGGATTAATAAACGTAAGTGTTGAACATCAACAGGTGCTAACACCACACGGAAAAAGCAACATCTAGATATTTTACTTCCTGATGGAAGAACACAATGCCATTTGAAAGGTATCTGACAGGGGCGCCTCTGTTGCTTAAAGCCTCTGCCTTCCGCTCAGGTTGTGATCTCAGGGTCCTGGGATTCAGCCCTGCATCGGGCTCTCTGCTTAGCAGGGAGCCTGCTTCTGCCCCCACCCCTACTGTCTGCCTCTCTGCCTACTTGTGATCTCTGTCAAATAAATAAGTAAAAATCTTTTAAAAAACAAGTATAATAAAAGCTTTCTGACAAAAATAAAACTTGAATCTGAGTAGACCTCTAAGCCTAATTAATAATGTATAAGAAGTACTGGGGCAGAGAGGCATGTTGGAGAGCTCCAGAAGATACCATCAGCAAATCCAGAATGTGGAAGTCTCCACAACATCAGCAACAGTAATCTGGATTTTTCCACAAATAAACTAAAGAGTTAAAGAAACAAACTAAAGGGAGAAGGAAGAACTTACAGATTAAAACAGACTAAAAGATGCCTCAACCAGTTGAATGTGTGTCCCTTATTTAGATCCTGCTTTTTTCTAAAAAAAGACTAAAATATGACATTTATGGGAGAAATAGAAGGATAAATATTGGTTGGGTATGTGATGATATTGTCATGTTATTATTAATTGTGTGGGGCATAATGGTATTGCAATTGTATTTTTTAAGTGTCTGCTCAATGAACTCCAGTAACTTCTCCCGTTCCTCAGGATTAAGGGCTATAGTTCTTACAATAGCTGTGTGGTAAAACCTACACAGACTGGCTCTTTTCCCTGTCACTTTATCTCTTATTACTCTTCCTCTTAGCTAGTAGGTAATTAGGAGTGAGAGAGGTTCCTGTGGGTGGTGGAAGCCAGATTACTAGATGGTATTAACCAGAACAAACTGGAAATCATCTAAACCTGAATTGTCCTAATATCCTAACATGTCTCAGCTGCTCTTCAACTTCCAATACAGAAGCATTTATAAACCCTTTCCCTAAAATAAAATCATAATTTAGATTTAAGTTGTACTTGAAATAAATAAAGAGTTAAATAGGACATGGAGAGGAAGATATGCCTGAGTACATTAAAGGGAGGATAAATTGCAGAAGCTCCAGATTATGAACAAACTAAGGCTCATCCCTAGCAGATGCATGGTCATCCCTCCCCCTCCCCGCAGTGACACACCGTCTCCCTCCCCTCCTCCACAATAAAGTGCACAGCCCTTGATTTAACCACGGGTGAACATCACATGATGGCTCGAGGTACAGGTCAGGTCGGTGCAGCCCTCCCCTCCCAAGTCAGCGCTAGGAACACTGCATATTCCTCCACTCCAGCCCGTGAACTCTCGGAATGGCTCAACATAATTGTGAAACGAAGCAACCTGGCCCTTGTCCACAGAGCAAATACAAGAGAGACTGCGCCTCCCCCAAGGTGGCCAGGCACAGACACCGCTGGGGAGGGCAGTATGCGTGACCTGGTAGGAACTCTTAATTACACTTGACACACATGATTGCAAATAGGGACGGGAAGTCACAAGGAAAGCACTGTTGCACCCGTAAGCCTTCTCTAAACAGTCAACCAGAAAGACAAGTCCAGGAACTGGCTGTGGACGCCCATTGACGCAAAACCCGGGAGCCACGGTATAAAGTAACGGGCAACCCTGTGGCCACGTTAGCAGTAAGATGCTGTGGGGAGTGTGGTGTGGCCATCCGCACAATGCATGTGTGTGTGGGTGTGTATGCACAGTGAGTCTTCTCGAATCCCACAGCTCTTGTTCACCATACTTCTTTAGTGGTATTATGTTTCCAGGCAGATTTGCATGGGCCTGAGGTCACAAACAATGGGCAGCTCCTCCTCTCCCCTGCCTTACCCCACCCCCACTCCAGCCGGATCACCTGATGGATGAAGGATTCCTCTAGTTACTGCAAAGCAAACTCTGCTCCCAGCTGAGCTCTGAGCCGGGAAGTCATCAGTTCTCTTATGCCATCCACCTTGGGCTCCAGTGTGGGAAACTCAAAACCACGTCAGCTCTCAGCGCAACTACACAGGGAGAGCAGGTTCTCTTCACCTCTTCCTGCAATTGAGGTTGAGGTCCAAGATCCCAACATCCAAAGAAGAGAAGCTCTCTGCCAGGTAGAGAAGTTCAAGAGCAACAGAGCCTGGATCCAGACTCCCTGGGTTCGAATTCCAGTTTTGCCACTTCCTGGCTCTGTGGTCTGGGGAAGCTCATCCCCATACTTCTATTTCTTAATCGGCAAACAAGGTCAAAGTAGCATGTTCTTCAGAACGTCCTAAAAAGGATTTAAATAGTTAATATACTTGAGGGTCTTAGAACAGTGCCAGGCACAAAAGTGAGACTTAATTACGATTCTGTAAATAAGACAATTAAGGTAAATAAGTAAGGAGTAAGCAGAAAATGCCTTGGGAAAAAACTCGTGTGATGAAAATAACACTGGAACTGGCCTCAGGAATGGTGGCTTGCATCTCCTTGCTCCACCACAAACTAGCAAATATCTTAGGTAAATCGCTTAGAGTCTTTAGAGCTTACTTTCTGGCAATACCAATCTCTTCCCGGGATTGCTGTGGAAGCCTAGGAGACGTTCAAGACAGTAATACTTTGTAAATACGTATTCTAGAAATGCTGGGGATATG
Source organism: Mustela erminea (assembly GCF_009829155.1). Lineage (NCBI taxonomy): Eukaryota > Metazoa > Chordata > Mammalia > Carnivora > Mustelidae > Mustela > Mustela erminea. Next base: position 70,220,680 of record NC_045625.1, read on the forward strand.
CCTCTTGTATTGTCTTTCTCTTGCAACGGCTCTATTGACACAGAATTCACATACCATACAACTCACCCATTTAAAGTGTGCAGTTCAGAGACTTTTTGTACTTTCACAGTTTTGCAACCATCACTATTATCAACTGTAGAACATTTTTAACATCCCCCACAAGAAATCCCATCGGCTTTAGCAGTCACCCCCCATTACTCACTCTCCCTCCCCCAGAGCTAGGTAACTGCTAATCTACTTTCTGTCTATATAAATTTGCCTACTATAGACATTTCATAGAAATTGAATAATATAATGTATGTTTTGTGTTAGGGTTCTTGGACTTGACATAATGTTTTCAAGGTTCATCCAAGTAGTGTTAGTACTTTATTTCTTTGTATGGGTGAATAATACTCTATTATATAGATATATCACATTTTATTATCCTCAGTTGATGACCATTTGGGTCGTTTCTACTTTTTGTCTTTTATGACTAATGCTGCTCTGAACATTCATGTATGGGTTTTTGTGTGGACCTATATTTTCAGTTCTCCTGGGCATGTATCTAGACATGAAATTGCTGGGTTATAAGGCTAATTTGATACTTAACATTTTGAGGGACAGCTAAATGTTTTCCAAAGAGCCTGCTCCAGCAGTCCTACCAGTTTCTGCACATCCTTGTCAATACTTGCTACTATTTTTTTTTTTATAGTCATCTTAGTGGGTATGATGAAATGGTATCTCACCATGGTTTTGACTTGCATTTCCCTGATGGCTAATGGTGTTGATCATCTTTTAATGTGCTTCTTGGCCATTTGTGTATCTTCTTTGGAGAAATGTCTATTCAGATCCTTTGCTCATTTTTAATTGGGTTGTCTTCCTATTATTGAATGGTTGGAGTTCTTTATAAAATCTAGACACAAATCCCTTACTCTAGTATTCCTTATTCCCACCACCTCCTTTGTACCATTACTGGCAAACATATTACATTTATGTATGTGATAGATCCACAGTACAATTAAATATATATCACTTTGCAAAAAAAAAAAAAACATATCGCTTTGTATGGTTGCTTTTTAATTCCATTAATACAATAAAGAAGAAATGTGCATTCACCCTATTTTTTATAATAACATAATAACCTTTACCAGCGTTCTTTGTTTTTGTCTGTATAGATTTAAATTACTACCTAAATGGTTTGAGGAACTTCCTTTAGTATTTCTTACAGGGTGGGTTGGCTGGCAACAAATTCTTTATCTTTGTTTATCTGGGAATATCTGTATATCATTTTAATTTTTGAAAGATTGTTTCACTAAATATAAGATCCTTGATTGACAAATTTTCTTGTTTGTATGATTACTTTTCAAATTTTGACTAGGACCTCCAACTGCCTTCTGGCCTCCATTGTTTCTGGTCAAAAAAGTTTCAGGTGAGATGTTACTCTTATTGCAATTCCTTTGTATGTCATTTGTCATTCTTCTCTTGCTACTTTCAAGATTTTCTCTTTGTTTTTGTCTTTCAATATTTTTACTACAACATGTCCTTGTGTGGATCACTTTGCATTTACTACATAGAGTTTGTTGAGCTTCTTGTATGTACATGTTTTCTTATCAGTTTTCTTTCTCCCTTCTCCACTGGGGACTGGGTGTGGATGTGTTTACCGATTTTCTTCATTCTCTCCTTTTTCTCTCTGTTGGGTTCATGATCTTTGTCTTCAAGCTTGTTAATTTGTTCTTCCATCGATTCAGATCTACTGTTGAACCCCTGTAGTGCCAATTTCCAGAAACTTTAAATGGTTGTTTTTAAATAATCTTCACGAGGTGTGGTTGTTTCATTGGGGAGTAAGTCTTCAGAGCTCCTCATACTGTCATTGCAGAAGTGGAAGTCCCTCCTGTGTTCTTTATTGTTCACCTCCTCAAAGGCCTTAAATTTGAAAAACTTTTTCTCTTTATTAGCCCATTTTACTCTTAAAAAACACCATATTAGGGTGCCTGAGTGGCTCAATCAGTTAGGCATCTTGGTTTCAGCTCAGGGTTGTGATCTTGATCTCAGGGTTGTGGGATCATGCCCCTCGTTGGGCTGCACACTGTGTGCTTGGGATTCTTTCTCTCCCTCTGTCCCTCCCCTACACACTCTCCCTCTTTACCTCTCTCTCTAAAATAAATAAATAAATCTTTAAAAAAAACAACACCATATCTTACACTAAGGTACCACTCGAGCCCTTACTAGCTGATAATTCTTGTAAGCCGTTCTTGCCTCATCCTTCTGCACTATTATTTACTCCCTCCTAGAGACTTTCTTCTCCCCTGGTTTCACTATTGAGGTTACCCTGAACCATAAAATGGCTAGGTCTCCTGAATCAGGTCCTTTCCTTCTATCTACTTTTAAATGCTGGTGTAACTGGTAGAGGGTGTTTACACTGTCCCTCTGCCCTTAGTACCTGGATGCCCTGGCAGCCTCATCCATGCTGATGGCTTATACTCTCACTCATGTCTTCTTACCACCGGTTCATGCCTCCAGCCAAAACTTTCCCTTGAACCCCAGCACCCAATTGCCTACTGGACATTTCTGTTGTGACCCACAGACACCTCAAATTTACTAAACACAGCTAAGATTGGACTTCCCCTTTTCTCCAAAGCTTGTTTCTCTTTTCTCTTATATTTTGTATTCTGGTTAATTATATCCAACTATCTAGTCACCTAAACCAGGAAGCTGGGAGCTTTCCTCAGGTCCTCCTCTCTTCTCACATTCTACGGTCCTCAGAGCTGGGCTTTTTCCACAAAGTCTCTGCCTTAACTCAAGCTTTGTTTGCCAACCAGCCTAGTATAACCTTCCATTGTTCCCCGCTGCCAGTCCATTCTCTATATGGAAACCAAGGTGATCTTCCTAAACCACAAATCTGATTATGTGATTCCTTGCCAAAACATTTTTATTACCACTGCTATTGTCTACAATCATGTTCCCAAATCGCAGTGATCTAAGTATGGCCTTCAAAATATTTTACCATAAATATCATTGCTGTGATCATATATTTATTTGCATTTATTTGCATATTTATCATTATTTGTTTACCTAGATTTATTCCAAGAGGAAATTTGATCTTTATATTTGAAAAATCAGTATCATTGGTCATAAGGAAGAAAATTAGAAAAATAAATCCATAGCTATTAAAACAAAAAATACTTGTCTAAGTAGCCTTTAAACCTTCTTGCTTCACAGCATAAATACATGCTGTGAATGTATGTATGAATGTATGTATGAATGTATGAATACATGAGAAACCCAGTCTTAGAGCAAAATCATTATCACCATACAGAAAGCAAAGACTTTCAAACCTCAGATAAAGGTAAAGCAGAAGATGGCTTATTCCAAGGGATGAATATTATTGTGGGTTTTGTTTCTTCAGTATCTACAGTGCCAACCCAGTCCAATGAGAAAGGGTAACCATTAACCATTAGATAAGTTGCATCAAAGCAAGAACCATGTCTCTTTCATTTACCACCTGTCATTCATAGCCCGTCAAATACTAGAGTACCTAGAGTGTGGGAGGTGCTTAATGAATATTTCCTGAATAAATATACCTTAAAAAAAACACTATAATTGCAAAGTTTTCTCTGACAAGTTCATATTTTATCAAAAAACAAGTAACTTGATATTTTGCTAAATAAACAAGGAGATCATAGTGTGAATAATATATTGCCATTGGCATCACACATGCACACAGGCGCACACACACACACACACACACACGCATGCACACACAAATGACCGCAATAACTACCTGTTTAAAGGTAGGGTTGGTTCCAACTAGAAAAACTAAAAAATAGAAATGAAAATTTTTTTCACTATATTCCACTTGATAGCACTTGAATTTTATACTATAGGTACGTGTATTACTTTAAGAAAATGTTTTTAAGCCAAGTGCAAAATATAGGAATCCAAACCAAGAGGAAATCTTTAAAAGTCATACCACATGTACTTCTATATCAGGATAGTTAAAAATTACACTAACCTGCATCTTGCAATCAAACAAAAAATGAAGAGCAAGGATGATTAAAGAAGAAATTTCAACCTATGAGAATGAAGCAGATATAGTGAAGAATAAATAGCCAGGCACTTTAAATGCAACCGGGGGTCTAGGGCTGAAAAGTCTGTAATTTTACAGAAGTCAGTATCTTTGCCAATTATGTATAAGGAAACCAGGAATGGACCAACGGATAAATGTTACTCTTATTTCCAAACATGACGAAAGGGTAAGTTTTTGAAATATTTGATCAATAAATATGACACAAATCACAGTAAAACTTCTAGAACACGTTGATCTAAGAAAAAGAAGATCAGGGGCGCCTGATGGCTCAGTGGGTTAAAGCCTCTGCCTTCGGCTCAGGTCATGATCCCAGGGTCCCGGGCTCGAGCCCCACATTGGGCTCTCTGCTCAGCAGGGAGCCTGCTTCCTCCTCTCTCTCTCTCTGCCTGCCTCTCTGCCTACTTGTGATCTCTGTCTGTCAAATAAGTAAATAAAATCTTTAAGAAAAAGAGGGAGAGGAAGGCAGGAGAAATCTAGTGGGCGTGGAAAAATAAGTGATCAATAATAATTTACACATTCAAGATAGCGTAAGGAATTCTATGTGCCAGAGAGATCCCATTTTGCTAGTTAGTTCTGTCCCTAGAATGTTTATACAAAAAGCCACCATGAATGAATGTGATAAATGCTCGTGTCAAAGCCAATCAGAATGCACCCCCACCCCTCACTCCCTCTCTTAGGCCTCTGGAGGTAGAAGCAACACCCTGGAGCGTGTGGTTCTCATGGTGGCTGAGCCTCCACCAATCTCCTTGGCCAAGTGACCCTTCTTGTCCGGGAAGATGCTTCTAGTAGACTTTTTCTCTTGATCCTTCTTTTGTTCACAATGTTAAATGGCATCACCATGCTTTGGAAACTCATACAAACTGTGAGGGTGACGAAGTCATGTCACCATTCTAATGATGACTCCGCTTTTGTGTTTCACCACACTGGCCACACGGTCATTAGGGACTCAAGACAACTCTCTGATGTCTGCCTTCATGTCCAGCCTGCATGCCTGAAAGAAGCATTTTGTGGGAGAAAACATAAAATAGGGAAAGAGAAGACCTCAGCTGTCATGACTGCTGATCAAATGTTGATTCTGCAAGAGGTGTTTTTAGAACAGAAACTGAAGGCCTACTCCTGTCCTCTTGTTGTGGGGTCAAGGTGTAAGGTAAAAGGCAATACATAAAGTTGCCTATTAAAAAAGGGGGAGTGGGCCACATCCCCATCACTATTGACTGGTTTGAACACCTGCAGGGAAGGCAGGTTGATGGAGAGTCATCCACGGACCACTTGAGGGACTCACGGGAAACGTCTACTGCCAGCTGCTCACAAGTGGGTCTTTGAGATTTACATCCTTATTATTTTAATAGGAGAAACACAACCCTTCACTGTCAATTAACAAATGCTTTATTCAGGTATTTCACACTTATAACTATGGAGAAATGTCCTTGCCCAGCAACATCTCGCTATTTTTAGGTACTTAATTAATGGCCTTCCTCCAGGATAAACACATCATGTGGCCAATAAGAAGATGAAAGCTTTCTTTAAAAATGTATTTTGCATGCCATTATACTTGAAATTGTCCTTCAACATAAAATCGTGAACAATTACTTTAAACAAAACCGTCGTAGTAACAATTTATGACGAGGTTAATTCTGTCTGTTCTCTGATGAGTAATTCAGTCCTTACCTAGTAGATGTTGAAAGATGCTTGGCTCAAAATTTAGTGCAAGATGGTATGGTCTGCCCTATCAGAGCAGTATTCTCAATAATGCTGTGGATAAAATTGTGCAATTCTTTTTTTTTTTTAACAGCGTATTCAGAATTCACTTGTTTTCAGGGTATAATTGATTGATGTTTAGTACATTTTATGATTCCTTTTAACAGTGACTATCCCTGATAAATAAAAGCAATTACTGAGCCTTTTTCAATCATGTGAATCATTTCCAATTCAGATATGTTGGTAGTTCCTGCATCTAGTTTACTCATTCATACAGAACTCAGAGTTTCTGCTAGCTAGGAGAGAGGAAGACCTCGGTTTCCCTGATGACAGATTTCTGACAAATATCTGTTGTGTTATATCTGTATTGTAATGGGAATACCAAGAAATTCGCCTGGCTCATGCTATTTAAAATCACAGAACACTCCAAGAGCAGGCCATGATATAAGAAACATTTGCTATGCTGTGTTTAAGTTTGTCTCATGCAAATCATATTTTTAAAATGGTTTCTTTCACTGTCCAAATACAATGCATTTAGTCATCATTAAATCAATTTTTCTCTGCTATTTTGGCTGGTGTACAGCCTATCGGTCATTTGCAAAGAAGGCCGTGAAGCATAATGTGAAGATATTGTGAAGTTTGAGCCTTAGGAATACCTGAGCATTGGTGTACTTAAACAGTTTGTAATGTCTATGAGAAGCTAGCTGATCTAATTTTACACTACTGTGATCCACTTGGAAAATAGAAGGAACTGTGATGCTTTCAATTAACACATATTTAATCAGAAGGGGAGGAATAGAAGGAAGGAATGGAGGAAGGGGTTAGGAAAGAAACAATTATTTGAGTTTTAATTAAAATCCATCTGTGGGCCTTGTGTATGACAGTCCGCAGTAATATAAGGCACATTCCAGAACAAGTGAACGCTACTGAGAGATAAGATCATCAAATATGGGATAAGGAAGACTATGAAGAGGATGCATATGTGGAGGTAAATTGTGTAGATAAAACTAAAGGGTCAGAGAAGTTCAGAGAGAGAGATCAATGTAGAATATCAACATCAGGAAAAGTTTCATGGAGGTCCAGACATGAGCTAGATCTAAGGAGTGGTTAATATTCTTAACAGAAAATTTCCAAATTTGGGAAGACTCTGGTATGTACAGTCACAGTTTTAACTGAGTGGCATACCTTTATTTATAACCCCCTAAACTGATGTAGAAATAGCACATAAATAAAAATGTCTCCATCAAAACATTGGAACTGAACGATATAAAAGTAGTTTGCCAACATCTGGTGTTCCTCGCTGGTCTCAAGTTCCTGAGCAAAAATGGGGATCAAATCTCTCAGAGAGACCTGGCTTACCAATTTCCTGACTTGGAACACACCCCACACATTAGGATATTAAGGGTCTGAGAAATTGTGCTGATAAGAAACCATTCAGCTCTGTTTACTTTAGAATTCCCCAAGCTCACCTGATCATGGAATGTTCTTTTTCACAGCATAGACATGTCAAGGAACTGAACTCCATGGGACACAGACAGGGAAATAATAGTCCACTACAGCAACAAACCATCTAATTTTTGAAATGGGCCAAAGACCTTCTCAGATACCTCACCACAGAAGACATATGGATGGCAAGGGGACATATGAAAAAGATGCTCCACATTGTATGGCATTGGGGGAATGCAAATTATTTTTTTTGAAGCTTTTATTTATTTATGACAGAGAAGATAACAAGAAGTGGAACATAAGCACAGGGGAGCTGGAGAGGGAGAAGCAGGACCCCCACTGAGCAGGGAGTCCGAAATGCAAATTAAACCAGTTGGCCCTACACACCTATCAGAATGGCCCAGACCCAAAACACCAACAACACCGAATACTGGCGATGTCGTGGAGCTACAGGAATTCTTGTTCTTCACTGGGGCGGGAGGTGGGGGGGGATGCAAAAATGGTGTGGCCACTTCAGAAGACAGTTTCTTACAAAACTAAATGAGATTGAACAACTGTACTCCATGGTATTGACCCAAGTTATGGAAAACTTACCTCCACACAGATACCTGCACATAAATGTTTACAGCAGCTTTATTCAGAGTTGCCAGAACTAGGAAGAAGCCAAATGAGCCTCAGTAGTGAATGGATAAATAAACTGTTGTATATCCAGACAATAGAATACTAGTCAACTCTAAAATAGAATGCATTAAGAAGCTACGGAGAGGTATGAAGGAAACTGAAATGCGTATTACCAAGCGAAAGATGCTAATCTGAAAAGGCTGCATACTGTGGGACTGCAGCTATATATGTGACATTCTAGAAAAGGCAAATCTGTGGAGACGGTAAAATGATCAGTGGTTGTCAGAGGCTGTGAGGGCAAGAAGGTTAATAAGGGAAGCACAGAGGACGTTTGGGGCAATGAAACCTTTTGGGTAACATTGTAATGGTGGCTACATGTCATAAATTTGTCCAGACCCATAGAACGTACAACACCAAGAAAGAACCCTGATGTCAACTATGGACTTTGGGTGACAATGATGGGTCAATGCAGATTCATTGACTGTAACAAATGTACTTCACTCTGTTGAGGGATGGTGATAATAGGGAGGTTGTACATGTGCTGAGGACAGGGGTTCTTGGGAGAAATCTCTGTATTTTTGCCGCAGTGTTGCTGTGAACCTTGAAATATTCTAAAAAATAAAGTCTATTTAAAAAAAAAAATGTAATCCAGAGCACCTGGGTGACTCAGTGGTTTAAGCTTTTGCCTTTGGCTCAGGTCATCATCTCAGGGTCTTGGGATAGAGTCCCGCATCGGGCTCTCTGGTCAGCAGGGAGCCTCTTCCTCTCTCTCTCTCTGCCTCTCTGCCTACTTGTGATCTCTGTCAAATAAATAAATAAGATCTTTAAAGAAAATTAAAAAATTTTTTAAAATGTAATTCAGTGAGGAAGGCATTGCATGCTTATGAAATCTGCACCACACACACACATTTTTTGTCTTGTTTTATTTGTTTATTTATTTATTTATTTATTTATTTATTTATTGGCTACTTTACCTGTCTAGTACAAAGCTTCATTTAAAACAAACAAAACTAAACGAAAAAAGGAAAAATTGGTATTGAGAGTTGTTCTGTGGCTATTTTAATGGCCCAGTGAATGGTGAAACTCAGATCTGCTCAATGGTAGTCTTATGCTTGTTCTACAAAGTTCTATCTTATGGAAGCATACTTATCTTCATCCTGAAACTCTCAGAAAGACTGATGAACAGATTGGAACAATGTCACAACGGATCTTGAGAGGAAAAAAATAGAAGCCCAAAGTTCAACCTACTCAAGTGTGGCCAAATATAAGTTTTTTAAAATGATGAAAGGAAATGCCTTATGGTTGCAAAATGTCAAAATTGTTCAAAGGCATAGAGATGTTTCCAAAAGGAATTTACAATAACTAACCAATTCTATAATGATTTCTAGAATTAACCAATTCTATAATAGCTTCTTAGCCATTAAATCTGTGGTTTCTCATTAAGGATTAAGGCTCTTCCACCTAATTCTCACCTTGAAATAAGGGACTTTAAAAAAATGTGGCTGAACTCTGTGACTGGAGAAAGATCCAACTTGGTCAAACATACATAAGACACACAGCTCCCATGTTTCATGTCTTCTGGTGTTGAAGTCCTTGCATTTCCTACTGCCTGTCACCTACCAACCCTTTTCAATGTGTGTCTCTGATCATCTGATCAAAGTTTCTTTTTTTAAATAAGCTCTGTGCCCAAAATGGGCTTGAACTCACAACCTTGAGATCAAGAGTCACATACTTTACCAACTGAACCAGCTGGGTGCCTCTGTCTTTGAACATATTTAAGTCTGATTCTTTTGTTAATGTCGTTAATCGTTTTAAATATTCTTGTTTCACCTCCTTTATTCAATTGTCCTGTTATGTGAAGTTCTGGGGAAGGAAGCTATCCCTGTTATTTATTAAATTGGATGATTCGGAGTTTTGCTGCTGTAGTTTCTAGAGGATTTTACAGTTTAGAATTGGGGGTCATCTTCACAATAGTGGGGTTTAGTATTCTCCGTGGCATGGGGCAAGGGCAAGTGCCTCGAGAGGAGTTTACCAGTGCAGGGTCGCTCTCCTGCCCCAACACAAAGTATCCATTTTATTTAATTAATTTATTTATTTTTAAAAGATTGTATTTATTTATTTTTAAAAGATTTTATTTATTCATTTGACAGACATAGAGCACAAGTAGGCAGAGATGCAAACAGAGAGAGAAGGGAAGCAGTCTCCCCGCTGAGCAGAGAGCCTGACCCAATGCGGGCCTCAATCCCAGGACCCCGAGATCATGACCTAAGCTGAAGGCAGAGGCCTCAACCCACTGAGCCACCCAGGCACCCCCAAAGTATCCATTTTAAACTCAATTCCATTTGAGAAGGAGGCCTAAGGTTACAAATTCACATGGACTTTATGGCTGGTCCCCCTTTTTGTCATTGGCCCATGTAAATGGTGGATTTTTATCTGGTCCACCTCTTACTAAAGATTCAATCTCTTGGAGAGTGTTTTATCTAGAATTGCCAAAAGTCTCATCTCCTGTCTCACTTGTGTTAAAAATCCAATGCCTTATATTCCTGAAGCTGACACCCATCCCCAGAGCTGTTAAGAGCCACTTATATCTTTGTAACTTTCTTCTTTGGTTGTGTCTTCCCTCCTTTCTTTTGGGCACAGATGTACGTTTGAATGAGGTTGGTTGTAAGTTATTAGTGTTTCCCGAAGATCACCACTAGAGGGTTTTGGGGTTCCTTATCCCATATGCTGCCAGCTTCAAACACCCTTTGGCCTTCACTGCATGACTTCTGTCAGGGACAAAGGGTGAAGCCCAAGTTGGTTGGATTTTGATGTAACCCTTGCTTGGCAATTCTGTGAGAACATATAAAATTAGAGTAAGTTCAAAGTTTTCCAAGGAACTGGGAAAAGCTGGTGTGTGTTCTTTTCCAGGGACTTCTCTTATATGTCATAATAAAAAGCATGTTAACGGAGGAAGCAGCAAACGGTGAAGGGAGAAATTTTTGGTTAAATTTGAGATCCTTAAAAAAAACACTTCTTTGTGCAGCAACCCTCAGTGCCAACAAATAACATGTGTTGAGTACCTCACACCAGCCTCTGAAGCACACGGATGAATTACAAGGATTCTTGTTGGTTTAAGGAACTTAAAAAAAAAAAAGAAAGAAAAAAAAGGATTTATTTATTTATTTTAGGGGCAGAGCTAGTGGGTGTTGTGGGGAGGGGCTGAGAGAGAGAGAATCCTCAGGCAGATTCCCCGCTGAGCATAGAGCCCAAGGCGGGGCTCAATCCCAAGACTCTGGGATCATGATCTGAGCTGAAATTAAGAGTCAGCCATCTAAGTGACTGAGCCACCCAGGCTTACTCTAACACAGCCGTTTATGTGATATTGTATGCACGTACACACACACATGCATATATGCAACTACCGATAATGATGGGGGGCTGTGGGGGGGCGTGTGCAGTGCATCTATGCCCATTTTATTAGGCTTGGAGCAGAATTTTACTGTTTTGTATTTTCAGAGTTCCAGTTGCTGAGTCTTGGCTTTTATGATACAGTTTTGTTTACTGCCACAATTTATTTCATGCCAAACCTTTGGTCAGGAAGACGACCTCCAATTATCCTGCTTTTCCCATGGAAGAGCGCTGTTTTACCCTGGACCCCATGTTGCTCCAGTTCTCTGGAATGCATTTTGGATAAAAGCAAACACTGTCTGCATATCAGAATATTATTATAGCTAATTAATTACACTAAAAGACAATCAATCCAAGAGAAAATACTTACTGTGCTCTCATGTGCCTAGTACCACACCTTTTTAGTACTAGCTTTTTGAGTTATTCTAAGACATAAAACATGGACTTCTAACACTCAAGGGGCCAATGGATATTTTATTTTATTATTTAAAGATTTATTTATTTGAGAGAGAGAGGGCGAGTGCACTCGTGTGCAATCGGGGGAAGGGTGAAGGGAAGAGAGGGATTCCCAAACTCAGAACGTGGGGCTCGATCTCACACCCCGTGAGATCATGGCCTGTGCAGAAACCGTGAGTCAGATGCTTAACTGACTGAGCCACCGAGGCGCCCCAGAGCTTATAAGTATTTTAAAACGTTATGTAAATGCAGCTTATAATCAAGTACCCAGTCAAAATTTAAAAGACATGCTAAAGTCACTTAAGACATATTTAAGTCGATTTAAATGTAATTTTTTAATATGTGGAAGAATCTAGTTAATATTTGAAAAATTAATCACCTATGCAAAAAGTTAGAATAAGGTGGGGGGAAATCTGTGTTTTTTAAACCCTAAAAGGGTGAGGTAGACTGGAAGGAGTAGGGTGGGATTGTGCAGGAGAGGTGGGAAATGCATTTTCAATTATGGTGCCTTTTTTGGGTAACCTTGGTTTGGGACTATTTTTATTGATTGTGGTTGGAAATTTTCATTCAGGGATTTCTTCTAGGAAACCAGCAGGAAACAACAGAAAACCCAAATAGATCCTTTCCTTAAGAAAATTCTAAAGAAATGTAAATTGTAACTCCTTCTAAATCATCCATTCCTGGGTCTGCCTTAACCATTATTCTTAACATGCAATAAATAATTAAGTTAATGATGAGCACATTAGATCATGAGAAGTAATCCAGGATTTCTAAGATATTATAAACCCAGTGTAGTGTTCTTGAGGAATATTTTCTCAGAAATTTTCATCTTCTCAAAATTTCTTAAAATTGAGAGAAAATTGCAGAAATACTCAGCAGAAAATTGAATTACACCCATTGTTCTTATACAGTCTTTAAAAAAAAGAGTAAATTTAGACTCACTAAGTCCATACAAGCAGAAAACACCAATTTTATAGGTTTTATAAGTTTTAAGTTCTTGGTGGGAGAATACAGCATTGAATGGGTCAAAGACTATTGCTCTATTTGCAAATCTTCAAACTGACAGAACCTTCTGGAAAGATTTATGACAAGTTTGTCTTTTAAAAAGCGATATTTCCATAATCCTACCAAACTGCTATGAATAAGGCTATAAATCACTTCACTGACTTGATTAATGGGACTTGTATTTCATGAAACCAGTCTAAGAAACCCAGAGGCTTTCATTGATATTGAATCTTCTGTAATATCTAATACCTATCTGTTCCTCAAAAGATGAATTTTGATAATGACTGAAAGTATTTTTTACCATAATTTTTGCTGAAAGGAAAAACAAATAGAAATCAATGGTATTAGGTCCGATGGCTTTAAAGAGGTTTTTAGTCACCAGCAGAGGGGAAAAAAATTAGAAGCAGTAGAAAATAAGTATAACCACATTCACTAAATTGATGTAGCTGTAAGTTCAGATTTTATCTGCAATCATGATTGATACATCCAGTTCTAATGGATGAATAATCTTGAGTGTTTCTTTCTGCCTGACTTTCTTTTTCTTTTTATGTCTTGCTTTGAATTTGTTGGACAAAGGAGAAACTCCTTTGAATGATCTACTCTTCTTTCCAATTACAGCCACACATTCTCATAAGGAAATGGAGAAACCGGTAGCTAACTACACTAAAAATCCACCAGCGGGTAACTCCTGTGGGGAGAGAAGGGGACTTGTCCCACAAATCCAACATTTGCATACGATAACCAAGAGAGCTAAGTGTACAGCTGTGTAGAGGGAGCCCTGTGTGCCTTTAGTTAGGGACCTGACTGACATTCTGCGCCATGAGCTTTAGATAGATAGATAGATAGATAGATAGATAGATAGATAGATAGATATATTGTCCGTGTTACCAATCTTTGCCTCGGGTAGTGTCAGAACCTAGAAGAAACTGGGCCATGCACAAAAGAAATCAGGCTAAGGGCAAGAGTAAACTTTGTAGCCCCAGACGTTTATAATGTCCTATGGCCTTTCAGATCCTGGTCAATGATTTGCATGTGTTTATGTACACCCTACTTGTCTTCACGAAGAATTTGATGGGGGTCAGAGATTCATTCAACACTTTAGGTACAATAAATGAAAATTAGAAATAAGCTGAGTCAGAGGGGAAGCAGGGGCAGAGAAGTAGGCAAAATCCATTCCATGGGCTCTTAAATCTGAAGTCATATACTCCATCTCAGAGACCCTGTGGTGATGGGTAGCCTTAATATTTATACCCTTGTACTACAAAAAAAGATGAGTCTGGAACAATGGTGGGAAAAGGGGTCAGAAAGGTGCTTCAAATAATTCATAGTTCAGAAGCACGTGTGTAACCTGCACTTGGTATTTTTTGTATGTATCCAAATTCAACTTTATTACAGAAAACAAGAAAATAAATGAGATGATGAAACTCACATCTATTAGCATGGATAAGGAAGTTAGTAACCCTATAAGACCAAGAAGACAACAAATATTCATTGAGTATTATATAGAGAGGCATGTAAGGTACTCAGGATTCATGAGGTCTTAATTCAGTACCCACTGGTGGTTCCAGTTCTAGTCCCAGGAAACACAAGTAAACAAGTAAGCACAAGTAAAACCTGCTTATCAGGTTAGTTGGCAACCTATAGCTACTGACCAAACATACTTACCCCTCTGTATTTGCTTGGGTTGATAGTTTCTGCTCCCAAAAGTTTTGACCCCAAGTGCTCTTTCTAGTCCTGAATCCTCTTCCCATCTACTTCCTGCTCTGGCTTCCCTGGTGGACGCCAGAATCACCCTGTCTATCCCACGGGTCCCCATCTCTACCCCAGAGGCCCTCTAACTTCATATCCCCGAGACTGACCTCATCTTCCTTCCCCCAAACAACTTGTCCTCCTGTATTTCAGCCCCCATGGCAGCAATATCTACCTAATCACTTCACCAAAAGCTTGTATATCACCCTGACCCTATCCTTTTCCTCAAGCACAAAGTCTTTTTATTTCCACCTCCTTAAAGTATCTTTTTATTGTTCTCTACCCATCATCTCTGAGCATCTGCCAAATTAACGACATAATGGGCAAGTCTAAGAGAAAGGCTGTCAAAATCTACCTTGGTTTACCTCTCTGCTCTTACCTAAGTCCTGGATATGGTGGGAAAGACCCTTTCTCTCACTCTACTCTTCCTTTTTGCCTTTTCACAGCCTGAGCTCTATTGCTTAGAGCTCAATGATCCATTATCTATCCCAAGTCTGTGATTTTACCCTCACTATTTTTTCTCTGTCTAGATGTCCTTCTTTCCCACCCTTGGTGCCCCCCAATCCACCACGCCATCACACACCATTTTATTCTGCCAACTCTTAATCTTTTTTTCATGTTTTATTAGGATGTCAGCTCTTCTAGGAAATTTCCCTAAAACCCCAGGCCCACCCTATCATCACCCTCCATCCTTGGCCTTTATTGAATTACATGCACTCCCTTCGTGTTTTCACAGCAGTCTGAGATTCTGCTCTCATTACACTAGCAATCAGGGTCCCAGAGGAAGGAGATGGCGCTTGCTAATTAGGATGCTTCAGAGAGGTGTGGGAGAGGGGCAGGGGAACCATAAGGGATAGGGTAGGAACCCAGGTTAATAACGGTTGATCTGGCACCCACTCTAGGTCCAAATAGACAAGGTGAGAGAGTGGTTACTGACAGTCTAGACAGAGAAAATCATGTAGGAGAGGTTAACTGATGAAGACCAATGACCTTTGTTTGACAGTGACCAAAGGCAACCTTTCTGTGAAGAAAACAGAAGAGTGGGGCACCTGGGTGGCTCAGTGGGTTAAAGCCTCTGCCTTCGGCTCAAGTCATGATCCCAGGGTCCTGGGACAGAGCCCCACATTGGGCTCTCTGCTGAGCAAGGAGCCTACTTTCTCCTCTCTCCGTCTCTGCCTGCCTCTCTGCCTACTTGCGATCTCTGTCTTTCAAATAAATAAATAAAATCTTTAAAAAAAAAAAAAAGAAAGAAAGAAAGAAAAGAAAACAGAAGAACAGAAGAGTAACTCTCCTGGCTTCATTCTCCTTTTCTACTAGACTTCATACCAGGGTTTCCCACTGGCCAAACCAACCAGCAGGCAGAGGACGAGGAAATGAGTTAAATAATCTCATAGCCCAACCTGGTAACCTGTAAGTTTGGAGAAGGGTAAAGATAGGCTTTAGAGAAGTAAACAGATTATTTCTAGCAAAATCACATGGTAATGAAAATGCCTTCATTGTTCATCGGGCTCCTTCATTAGCCTGAGTTGCTTGAGGATAGAAATTATTTCTTTCATCTCTGCATCCTCGGTATCTAACATATACTAGATAACACGTGCTTATGGAACATGGGGAATTGGACATTACTCAGAGGGCTGTACTTTCTGAGCATGTCCCACATGCTTTTTGGAATCCAGGGAAAATGGAAAACAGAATGAGTTTTACGATTTTCATTGTCTCACAAAGAAGAAACATCATTTGTTCAAGAGAGATGAGTTATGTTAGTGCTCAGCACTGGGAGGGATTGGATGCAATCTTGTGACTTCCGACATAAGAGATACTCGGCTGCATAATGGGCAATTCCTCCAAGGGAAGCCACAGGCGCAGAAACAGTTTTCATGGGGCTGTTTAAAAACTATGAGCCCCTTGGGGGTGCTGGGGTGGCTCAGTTGGTTGAGCGTCTGACTCGGTTTCAGCTCTGGTCATGATCCCAGGGTTTTGGGATTGTGCTCTGAATATAGCTCTATGCTGGGCATTGGAGTCTACTTGAGATTCTCTCTTCTGCTCATGCTCATGCACACACAGGCTCTCTCTCCCAAATAAATAAATCTTTAAAAAAAATTTAAGGGGCACCTGGGTGGCTCAGTCGGTTAAGCATCTGCTTTCAGCTCAGGTCATGATCCCAGAGTCCTGGGATTGAGTCTCAGGATGCATCTGGCTCATTGCCCAGCAGGGATCCTGCTTCTCCCTCCCTGTGCCTGCTGCTCCCCCTGCTTATACTCTCTCCCTCTTTCTGTTTAATCTTTTAATCTTTTAAATATTTAATCCTTTTTTTAAATTCTTTTTTTTAATCTTTCTTTGAAGATTAAGCAAGAGAATAATTTAGTTTACATGGCATCTGGTACACGTTAAGACTTTTCTTCTTTTCTTCCTAACTCTCCGATAAGTTATTTATTGCTGTGTAACAAACCACCCCAAAATAATGACTTAAAAAGTAATAATCATTGATGGTGCTCCCAGAGCCAGGGCTGTGAAAACCAGAGTAGCTGGGAGTGGGGTGAGGTTGGAACAGCTGGCTTCCTTGGGTTTCTTTCTTTCTGTGGTCTCTCCACATGGTCTCTCCACATGGCAGCCCCAGGGTAACCATGGCAGCTGAAGGCTTCCAGTGAGAGCAGAGGGAGTGAGAGAGTAGAGCGAGAAAGAGAGAGCCAGAGTGAGTTACAGAGAAGGAGAGGGTGAGGCAGAAGCTTGTAATGCCTTATGACCTAGCCTTGGAAGGACATTATGCTGTCTCATTTCCGTCACATTTTCTGAGAAGCAAAGCATAAGAGCCAGCTCATGGTCATGGGGAGAAAAATTAGACTCCACTTCTTGATTGAATTTTTGGCCATGTTTTTTTAACTACCACATTTTCCTTCTCTAAAATGCTTGCCTGGATGAATGCAAACACAAAGCTCAGAATGTAAGGGTCACATCCAAGGTCATTCAGCCCTTAAGTGGTTCCACCAATATTAGATCCAATTTTGTGACTCCTACCTCCATGCACTTCCCAGAATCTCAGAAAAATCTCGCGTGATTAGCATGCAGAACCTGGTAGGCAAGACATGCTAGCCCCCAAACAGACCCAATGCTCACTGCCTTGGAAAACACACTTACATTTATTTTGGAGGAAAAATATTACTCAGAAAGCAGTCATCGATGAGCACTTTCCAAGTTTGTCCCAAACATAAAATTTCCCCCCCAACAGATGTATTCATTTGCATTTCCCCCAGATGAATCACTTTTTTTGTTGTTGTTATTTTTTTACTGTATTTCTCACCTCTTATGATCCTTTGGTATTAATTCTCAAACCCATCACCTAGGTTGGTACTGTCTCCTGATTTGGAAACTTCCCTTTCTTCTATTATCATGAACATTTGCCCTTCCTGTGGGCCACTAAATGAAATGTTCTTTAAGCGGATGATCTGAGGAGTACCTGGGTGGTTGAGTCCCTTAAGCATCCCACTCTTGGTTTGGGCTCTGGTCATAATCTCAGGGTCGTGAGGCTGAGCCACACCTTGGGTTTCTGCTCAGCAGCGAGTCTGCAGGAGATTTTCAATGCCTCCCCCTTGCCCTCTGACCCAACCCTGCTCTTATTAGTGTTCCCCTTCTCTCTTTCTGTCTAAAAATAAGTAAAATAAATGAAATTTTTTTTTTAAAAAGGAGGACAGTTTGATAGGTCTGAGGGGCATTGTGGTTTTTTTGCTCTATTTTGTTTTGTTTTGGCAATAGGTCAACATTTCTAGAATTGAAACTTCTGTTGACCCAGAGAGAGTTTAAAACTCATTTTAGAAAATCTGGGTTATTTGAACAGTGATATAACTCTAAAATCTCAGAGGGCTCACATAGTGCCTACAATTCGAAGCAGTAAGGTATATTTCCATGCAGGAGCTTTCCTATTTAGGGATCCCCAGGAGTCTCTATGGGAAACCATCCTTTCTCTTTCCCAGACCCAAAGTCTTGATGGGAACATGGGGTAAGAAAAAGAGAAAGTGGAAGAGTTTCCAGGAGATCTCTGTTTGGCGGTCTCTGTGCAGACCAGCACACTCTTCAGAGACATAATGCAAGCCCTGAGGGTAGTGCTATATTTTCTAGTTAAAAAGTAGAAGGTGAAATTAATTTTAATAATAGATTTTAGTTAACTCAGTATATCCAAAATACTATCATCTGAACATGTAGTTATTAAAAAAAAAAAATCCACGAGATACTTTTCATTCTTATTTCTATACCCAGTCTTGGAATCCGATGTGCATTTCACACTTCTTGAACACTTCATTTGGGACTAGCCACTTTTCAAGCCTATACCATATTGAAGAGCACACATAAACCCTTCGTTTCTATTGCTCATTGGTCCTCTGAGACCCCAATCTTTTCTCTGTTTGCATGCCTTCTTATCATTCAGATCTCAACTCAAAACACCTATTCTGGAGAGGAAAGACAAGTAAATTCGACTCCCTCCCTCCCTGCCCTCCTCTTTCCCATTCTCCTGTGTTACTGTCTCCCTAGAACTGATCTCTTCTGAAATGGTCTCACTCATTTGCTTACATATTTCTTTTCTATCTTCTCCACCAGAATGTAAGCTTCACGAGGACAGGGATTTTTAAAAATTTATTTTGGTCTCTTGAGTTCCCAGGGCCCAGCACCGTGCCTGGCACATGCCAGGCGCTCAGGACACATTTCGCTGGAGGAAGGACTCGCATTTCTCTGGAGCGCAGCGGTAGGGGCAGCCGAGCGGCGTGCGCAGGTGCGGCGTGCGCACGCGCGGCGCTCCCTCGGCTTCAGGGTGGGAGTGGGTGAGTGGGTGTGGGTGAGTGGGTGTGTGCGGGGGTGTGCGCGGTAGAGCGCGCCAGAGAGCCCCGAGCGCGGAGCTGGGAGGAGCCGTCGGCGCTGCGCAGAAAACGCAGCGCCCGCCGGGCCGGGCAGCTCGGAGGTGGGTGGGCCGTGCCGCTAGCCCGCCCGCGATGTCCCCATTGGCCGCCTGCCGGCCGCCCTCCGCCAGGAAGGCTGCGAGGAGCCGAGGGGCTGCTCCCGAGCCAGTGGGGGGAGCGCCCGATCAAGCCGACGCCGGGGCGGACGCGTGGGATCCGCGCCCCCCACTCGTTCCCTCCCCCCGCTCCCGCCACCGCCCCGCTAGTCTCCGGCGCTGGCTCCCTCGGTCGGTCTCCGACAGGTACGGAGGGACCCGGGCAGCTCCCGGGCGCCCGGGGTGAGTGGCCGCGCGCGCGCTCCCAGGCCCCTCGCGGGCCCCGCCGCCTGCTTTTGCTTTCTCGGCAGCGGCGCCGCGGGGTTTGCCCGGGCAGCGCCCAGGGCAACCGGGAAGGCCCAGGAGGGGGCGGCTGGACTGAGGGGAGAAATGGGGTCGCAGCCAGGAGGCTCCCCCTGACCCGAGGGCCGGGTGGGAACAGGTGGCGCGGGCCGGGCCGGGCGCTTTGTGTCGGGGCGCGGAGACCGGGAGCGGGCGACCGCGCCTCCCTCGGCAGCTCCCTTTCCTCCCCTGCTCCCCCGGGCGGCCGTACGCCGGGTCGGCCGGGTAACGGGGAGGGAGTCGCCTGGAATGTGCCTCTGGGGACTGCCTGGCTCGAGGGAGGAGCGGGGGTGGCCGCGGCGGCCGGGGAGTGCGGGAGCCGAGAGGTGGTGCGGGGGCCGCTGTGCCGCCGCAGGCCGGAGGGGGATGCTTCCAGCGAGGCGCGTTCCGCCGGGGTGAGGGCTTCATTCTCCCGCGGCGCTCCCGGAGGTGGGGAGCTGGGTGGGCGTGCGTGTGTGGAGAGAGGGGAGGCGGGGAGGCCAGTCACTTCCGGAGCCGGTTCCGATCCGCGCCGAGCGCCCTGCTTTCGCCGACGCGGACCTCGGGGTGCGGTTGTGCCCGGCTCCACGCGCGCGCGGGCGATGCGGGGCCGGGGGACGTCCCTGGCGCGGGTTTAACAAAGGGTGCGCTTCTCCACCCGGCGGGGCGGGGCAGCCGGGCTGAGGTGGTCCTTGGGAGGGGCTCTTAGCTGGGGAGGACTCCTTCGTTTTCGGGTTATCATTGTATTATTATTATTGCTATTATTTTAAAGGACTGGAGACTGATGCATGAGGGGCCCACGGAGGCGCAGGAGCGGTGGTGATGGTGTGGGAAGCGGAGCTGAAGTGCGCTGGACTTTGGGGAGGACTGACAGTTTATCCTGACTGTGTTCAGGCAGGAAAACGTGGATGATTACTATGACACGGGCGAGGAACTTGGCAGGTACGGGGGGGAGGGGGCGGCAGGGGGGTGCCGCAAGCGCATGCTACTGGGTTGTGCGAATGCATAATATTGGGAGCAGTGGGCGGTAGACAAACGCAGTTTGAATCTGGGGGCTCCCTCTCCCTTCCAAGAGATGTGCAAATTACAGAGAAGAGTTGTTAGCCCAGTGCGTCCTGGGGTCCAGAAATAAAGCCGCGAAAATGGGCTATGATGGAAGAGGCAATTTCAGTGCTAGATGATGCTGCATACGATATTGATTAAGACCCCTGGACGGGAACAGATTTAATGGTCTGCAGTAATTCTTGTCCGCTTTTGTAGTTCTGAGATGAGGCAAAATCTTAGTAAGATATATTTGCAAATCTGGTGTTAGGTCTTGTATGTACTTGAACAGCGTACCGACGAATTAGTAGGATTTAAAATATTCATGCTTTCTCTCTTTGAATTTTCAGAGTAACGAGAGCAAGTATGGGTAGGTCATATATGGCGACTTGCCCGATGTTGGTGTGGGGTTGGATTTTGAAACTTCCTCCAGCCAGAGATTTAATTACCCCGTTGGTGTTCTGGTTGCTTTGGTTTCCTTTACAATGTTAAATTTGTAGCAGATAAAAGATTGAGAGTCTAATATGGCTATCTGGATTCAGAGCATTACTTCCATTGCTTGCGGGAGCTGTGACTCTGAGGGCAAAGTCGTTCAGTTTCTGGTGAACAAGGAATGATTATTTTGAGGCGTCTCAGGAGGGGCTCAGCTTCCCCTTGACTGGTTATTGACAGGATATGTTGAGCTCTGGTCTAAGTAGCACGAAACCCAGTTTTCACACCTGAATTTAGGTTCAACATAAGGATTTGATTTTAGTGGATATATTTTGTGTGAATGATCTTAAAAGAAACACAAAGTGTGTATTTACTTACACTTGTATCAAAATATGGACTTTTCCATATTCATCTAATGTCCTGATCCTAAGCCTTTTTTTTTTTTAAGAAGGAAATTCAAAAGCACCCACACCCTAGGTTACCTAACGGGAATTTCCAGTGTGGAGCTTAACAAAAATTTGTTACAAGTTCAGATAAGAATGGGGAACAAAAGCCATTTTAAAAAAATAGTTTAGTTATTTGACAGAGAGAGGCATAGCGAGAGAGGGAACACAAACGGGGACGGGGAGAGGGAGAAGCAGGCTTCCCCCAACACCCCAACAGGGAGCCCGATACAGGGCTCAATCCCAGGACCCTGGGATCATGACCTGAGAAGGCAGACAGTTAACCGACTGAGCCACCCAGGCACCCCTAAAAGCCATTTTTTAAAAAAGATTTATTTCTTTGAGCAAGAGAGAGAGATCACAAGTAGGCGGGGGGAGGAGGGGGAGGCAGGCTCCCCGCTGAGCAGAGAGCCCCACTTGGGGCTTGATCCTGGATCCTTGAGATCAAGACCTGAGCCGAAGGCAGAGGCCCAACCCACTGAGCCACCCAGTGGCTCACCCAGTGAGCGCCCCTAAAAGCCATTTTTAAAAGGTTACTGTAATAAAGTATTTCTGTATGTGTTTAATAACAACTCAGGATGTCACTGAGAGCCTGCATTTAGGAGGAGCTTATGATATATTGGAGATTTTCTGAGGGAATAAGGAAGAAGGAAAGTTCTGAAAAATGATATTTCATGGATATGTTTAAGATAAAGGTTTAAGGGTGAAAG
Organism: Mustela erminea; assembly: GCF_009829155.1. NCBI lineage: Eukaryota > Metazoa > Chordata > Mammalia > Carnivora > Mustelidae > Mustela > Mustela erminea. Next base: position 70,243,039 of record NC_045625.1, read on the forward strand.
TGGTTGAAGTACTTGTTTTAACTAGAATTAAATAACTTTGTTCCTGTGGTTTTCAGCAAAGCGAGTGGTATATGGAGTTTTCCTTTGAGCTTCCCCACTGGGGGAAAAAATATGGTGAAAAAATATATTTTAATTCCATTTGCGTAGTGTGGGCTCAATATATAAATTCTCTTAGAAAGAGGGGTGATTAAAATTAGGCAAGCCAGTTGCTTTATGGATTAAGTATATGACTTTATTTTCAGTAAGATCTTTTGGTAGAATTATATGTTATGAGAAAGAAAGAAAGAAAGAAAAAAAAACGCAGTCTCCCTAAGGCTGGTGGGGGCAGGGGTTTGTGATCTTCACTTAGTGGGCTAGATGGCAGGCCCTCTGCCTCTGAGCTGGGAGGTGGCATGCTCCGTTTTCACTACATTTAGCTTTGACTTTTGTCTTGGTCTTCATTTCTGTGTAGAACTTTCTCCCCACCACGTAAGGCTAATTGACACCTCGTTGATGGGCTGATTTAATTTGTGTGACCTGTGGATTTGAGAGAAGGGCTCTGAGAAACTGGGAGTTGTGGGTTTTTTAAATAAAATATATATTCCATCTGCCTGATACAGCTGCTTTTGCTTTGCCTGAAAATGAGGAAAATGGTTGATTTGAGGGGGAAGTTGTTTTTTTTTTTTTTTTCCCCCCAAGCCCTGTGGTTTTTACATCTGCCTTGGAAATAACCACTTCCTGAAAACAAGTCCTGAGCTAAGACAGAGATGAAGGAAAGAGCACAGAAATGGAAATGCGCAGATAAGGAGCACAGATGCAGGGCCCTTGTGAGCAGTGAGTTATACCCAGATCTGTGTACATTCTACACTTGACCGGCATGTCTTTAGGAGTCATCGAAATAATAGGTACTCTTTTCGCTTATGCATATGCTGAGACCAAGTCCATAGCCAGAGGAGGTGAGATGTGTGCACTCAATATTATTACTATTATTGCTTTACCTTTAGGAAAACAAGAGAGTACCTTATGTATGAGTGTCTGTGTGTCTGTGTGTCTGTGTGGACTCCCCAGGACTGTCATAAAAGCTCTCTGTCCCTGTAAAGAACTTTATAAAGTACTCTGATAGTCGCAGTAATGATCCAGCAGACAGACCCCTGGACAGAGATCCTGGTTCAAAATCTGGCTCTGCAACTTGCTACTTACCTTGAGTAAGTCCCTTACCCTCTCTGACCCTCAGGATCTTCATTTTGTTGTTGTTGTTAAAGATTTTATTTATTTATTTATTTGGCACAGAGAGAGATCACAAGTAGGCAGAGCATCAGGCAGAGAGAGAGGGGGAAGCAGGCTTCCTTCTGAGTAGGGAGCCAGATGCGGGGCTCGATCCCAGGACCCTGAGATCATGACCTGAGCCGAAGGCAGAGGCTTAACCCACTGAGCCACCCAGGCTCCCCTCAGGATCTTCATTTTTAAAGCAAGTGGCCTATGGGTGCCTGGCTAGCTCAGTCAGAGGAGCATGTGACTCTTGTTCTCTGGGTTGTGAGTTTGAGCCCCGTGTTGGGTGTACACATTACTTAAATGAATACATAAAAACTTAGAAAAAAATAAAGTGAGAGGCTCAGTGCTTATTTGTGGCTATTTTGAAAATCACATGTAGAAGTATTTTAATCTGCAGTAAAGCATTTAACCAAGGGAGATATTATCTGCAGGACTGACTGACTCATGTGGGTGTTCCAGGCAGGATAATAACTTGGCCTGCAAGTCAGTTTTTGTTCAGCCTTCTGTTTGCCAATTTTGTGAATGGAGGTTTTCTGGGAAAAGGGTCATGTTGGGGGAGGCACATTGATGTTGCCCTTGGCCTCCCCACTCTGAGTCCAAACTCCTGTCGTGAGCAACACCCCCCCACCCCCCTTTAGAAGACTGTTTCGTGAGTCTTCAACTTTGTGTTGACTCCAGGAGGCCCTTTGGGGTCTCACTCTCCATCCATAAAGCACTGCTTCCATCCCCTGGAGTGATTTCTGGGAGGGGTTCTTGTGAACGGAGCTGTAATAGCTGGGTCACTTTTAACCCCACGGGGTACCCTCGCCACTCTTAGCAGCTGGAGCAGGCTGGCTTGTCCCGCCCTCGGGCTCCCCTTACAGGGGTGGTTCAGCCTAATGTGGGAGCCTTCTGGACATCCCGCTGAGCACCGCTTTCCTCTCCTGCCGTCTGACCTCACATGATCTTAAGACCAGGGCCCTGCCTCCTGAAGACCTTCCCTCCACAGTGAGTTCTTCAGACTTGCTGTCTTGAAGCACTCCGCTCTGCTGGTAGGCGACCACAGACTGTCGTGCCGTGCTGGGTCTTTGCTTTGTGCTGTCATTATTCTCTTGTTTCTTGTGGCCTGCCGGAGCGCTCCTTGTGGTGAGTGAGCTCCGTGGTCTTTTCTTCCCAGGGCATGCAGTGCGCTGTGTAACACCGAGCGACATCTGGATCAGTGCCTGGACAAGCCATGCGGGTGGCCAGGTGCGGCGTTGGGACCACGATGGGGATTTAAGACCTAAATGACGATGCAGGCGCTCATGCTGGTAGAGAGGCAGTGTGCAGTGTGAGACAGCCTCAGGACACTCATTTGGAAAGTGGGGAGACACCTACCTTTGTAAGGTGTTGTGGGAATGAGACACTGTGGCTGTCAACACCTGACACGCTGTCCCTACCTGAGATATTATTTTTAATAACCTGTTGTCCCATCCCTGTGTTTCCCACATTGTAGAGTCATTGTTTAGGTGATTACCTGCTTTCCTCACAGGTCGTCCCAGGGCTGTGACCTTGGACTTGCTCATGGGTGTGTATCTCTAAGACCAACTTAGATACTCATCAGTAGGGGCTCAATAAATGCTTGTTGATGGGATGAATAAATTGTTGTGTGTGAAGCACTGTGAACACATACACACACACACACACACACACACGTGCACACATGCACGTACGTGCGTATGGCCCTCAGTAAGGGATGACCCTGGTGGGGGATGAGCTTAGGAGGTCAAGGGCTGTGACTCCTAAGAGTGGAAACTGCTCTTCCGTTTGTGTTCTCTGTGCCTGGACAGTAATATGCACCGCAGCCAAAATGTCCAAGCCCAAGGTCCGTTTTAAACGAAACAAATTGGAGCATTAGATAATTTACATCCATTCGGATGGTGGCTGGAAGCTTAATAATTCAAATTTAAAACTTTCTCATTCTGCCATACGATCCATAGGCATTTTAATTGAAGTAAGGCTTTGTCCTAAACTCCAGGAGCCAGCAAACGTCTTTGATTTGGTTTTCTGCGGATCACTGGGTGGGTTCGTGGAGTCACGGCGGTCCTGCGTGGCTGTAAGGACGAAAGACATCTTGGCCTGTTTTCCCTTTGGAAGGGGCGATCTCAGGCCCACCTGGCTGACTGTGAGATCATCCGTAGGACTGTGCTGAATGTGATTTTTTGTATTTGCCTTTCTGCTTTCGTGTGCCCTCAGATGTTTCCTCTGATAGGAGAGGCTGCAAAGTTTTAAGAGAGATAAGGTTCAAATAGATGCATTAGAGGTAATGTTCAGTGATTTTTTTTTTTGGTTGAAGTGTAGTTGACACACAATGTTACATTCATTTCAGGTGTACAACATAGTGATTGACAGCTCTGTGTGTTATGGTATGCTCACGGGGGTGGCTGTCCTCTGTCACCCACTGTACAACACCATTATGGCATCATCGACTATATTCTGCACTCAGTGACTTTGAATTCTGTGCATTTTAGGATGGTCTAATCATGATCTTCCAGCCTGTGAAGGGAGGGCACAGTGATGGCGGTTGGGGGGCAGTTTGGCTGGATGCTTGCTTGCCAGCACTGGGAAGGCATCCCTGGACCACCCAGGCGGGCATCATTTACGGCCGATGGGACCAGAAATATAGGGGGTTGAGGTTTTGTTGCTGGGGAGCTGAGAAGCAAGAAGCTGACTCTTCAGTCCCCGCATTCCCTGTTACCCCAGGCCTGTATCTTACCAAGCCGCTTGGAAACCTAAGGCCCCATAACACTGGCTGCCTCTCCAAAGCCTTGGAAAACACACAGCAGGCTCACAGAGATGGGTGCTCAGATTAATTCCAGGAATTATATATGAAGGTTTTAAAAGGGGGGGTGACAGGGTCAATACGTTCTCTGACCTTCTAGCAAAGTTGTGATCCCTTAAAGGCAAAGACCATTTCCTCCCAGGCTGAGTGGGGCTGAGGAGGGCATCTGGGTGGAGAGGCACAGATATGTGTCGCCGGATACCCTTGGAGAGGGTATGGTGGGAGGGCAAGGCCCACGCCCGGTGAGCTACAAGGTCAGTCACATCGTCTGACCTCTTTGAAGGCTCCCTGTCTTCCTACAGGGAGATGTGTTACCAGCTTTCACCCTGAATTCTAGGCAGCTGCTGTGTGTACCTACGCAAGCCAGGTATTTTGTTTTTAGCAGAAACCTGTTACTGATCATGAGACAAAGAAGCCGCTTCCTGGTGGAAAGGATGGGCGTGCCTTAACGAAGACCCCTCTGCACCCGGACCTGGAAGAAGCTGGGAGTCATCTGAGGGTCCTCCCTTCCCATTTCTGACAGGGCCGGTGTCTCAAGCAGCTGGTTAGTAGGTAGCAAGAGGTGGGCCCGAACCTGGCCAGCCCTGCTTCGAATGTTCTTTACACTAGTTAGGATTTGGCAAGATATTTAAGAGAGGTGACCTGGGAAGCCGGCTACTGCCAATCCATTTTTAATATCTGCCTCGGAGAGGATGGTTAGGAGCAGCTAGTAGCCAACTTCCCTGAAGGCTGGATTCTTCCCCCCAGCCAGAGGCTTACTCTGAGCTCAGAACTCTCCTGGCCACTTTCCTGCACACAGAAACTTCTTTCGTTTTCCCTTGTGCCCCACAGTTATGAATGATGTTCGTGTGTAGCATGGTTTGACCCAACTCCCCAACTTAATAGTTCAGCTTTTTAGAAAGTTCACAGAACACTCTTCGTATTACTGAACTTTCGAGTAACATCATATGTGAGAGTCACGGCTCTGCCCGGTGGGCCATCCCCTAAGTGACAAACTATTTCATGTTTCACAAAGTGGCGCTGGTCTGTCTGGGGTAGGGCTGCTGTGCAGTTGCCTGAGCCTTTATTTAGAAGGCAATACTTAATTGTTTTGCCTTGGTTTAATAAGGTAGATTATCACAACAGAAAGCCTCCTCTTTCAACCTTGAAAGAGATGATATGACAGTATAATTATTTATAGTAAACCCAATTTATCACTTTATTAACATTCTAAATGAATTCCTTTAAATGGGCAGTCAGGAGAGAGAGGAGGGAAAAAAAATTGCCATCCAGTTTCTTCTACAATATCTAAATGGGATTGAAACATCTGGGTCTGTGTAATAAATCTTTCTTAGGTAACCCATCTCGTTTATTGCCTCTCTCTTTTTTAGGTGACGTTAGAAGCAAGTATGGCTTACAGGTCACACTGTGGTCACTTAAGTGTCATGTTACCTCCCCCTGAGAAATGACCATGGGGCTCACCCCCCTATTCTATGACCTTTCAAGTGTGAGCTTAAGGAATTTTATTCAACTGTATATGTTCAGAGATGTCAGGACAGGAGGTGGGGTGAATGTTGTAGATTTTTTTCCCTTTATACACACATTCAACTTTGGATGATGAACATAATGTTTGAGCAAATGAATGCTGGAAACTGCTGATCTCTGGTGTTTGAGAAGTTTTTATTGATGGTTTTCAGCTGGGAAATTTGGCTCTGAGTGGGGCCTCTCTTTGGGGATGTATTTTCTGTCAAAACTACCTAATGATTTTTATTATGATCTAATGTGACAAACGAGGCTGGTTTCTCTCCAGTAGTATGGATATTGTAAGTGTTCACCTGCAAGGAATGAGCTAATTTCCATTCTTTCCCGTAGTTCAAGAGCTCTTTCTGCAGCTCGGCGTTTCCTGTCTTTGAAACCACGCACAGTTTTCTTTGTAACTTAAAAAATCAGGAGTTTTGAGACCTTACTTCCATCCTCCATGCTCATGTTGCAGGCCCTTGAGGTTAGAGTTTTCCAGTTGAAAAATAAATGTAAGGGGCCCGTGGGTGGCTCAATGAGTTAAGCCTCTGCCTTCGGCTCAGGTCATGATCTCAGGATCTTGGGACTGAGCCCTGCATCTGGCTCCCTACTAAGCAGGGAGCCTGCTTCCCCCTCTCTCTCTCTGCCTGCCTCTCTGCCTACTTGTGATCGCTCTCTCTCTCTCTCTCTCTGTCAAATAATTAAGTAAAATCTTAAAAAAAAGAAAAAGAAAAAAGAAATGTAGGGAAAATAAGTAGTGCCCCTTTTTCGATCTGTCATGAAAAGGATTCCTCAGCCTGTGAGCAGGCTGCACGTGCAGAGGGTAGGTAGGACTTGGGTGAGGCAAGGAACAAGAAGGAGGGATCTGTAGGGACAAAGAGGGAGTGGCTTGGGGTAGAAGAGATCAGTCATTGGAGCTGACCGAGGCCTTTGCTGCCCACCCTCCTCTGAGAAGTTGCTTTGCCTCATCTGTGCAAAGCTCCAGTTTTTTGTTTGTTTGTTTGTTTGTTTTTTGTTTTTTGTTTTTCGTTGGTGGTAGTGCCGTCTGTGGTTTCTAGGTAAGCGGTGTAGGTATGTGTGTGTGTCTCAGACACTGTCGAGAAGAGACTGACCAGCCGGCTGCTGATGTCTGAGATGCTGACTCGTACATGATACACAGAGGAGATGTCTGTAGAAATTTGGTAAGCAAAACCCAAACCCAAACCGCTAACAGCTCACTTGCTACCTTACAAATGCCATTTTATTGGGATATAAATCAGTATAATTTGAAAGCAGAGCCTGCCCGGGGTTTCTCCTGTACACCTAGGGCGTGATTATACAAAACTGTCTCTCTAAATAGTGTCTTTGCCACTCAGAGCATCTAGAATCAGCATGTGAGCTGTTGTCCTTGAAGCCAGAAACTTCTACTGAGTTAGTCCTCAGGAGCTCGTCTGGCTCCTGCTGAGCACTTCGTGGCTTCTTATGTCACTTCTCTTGGGTCCTTCCCCTCCGCAAGACATGAGTAGCCCCTCTCCCGGTGCGAGTGCTGTGGCACTGGGCTGCTCTGAGCGAGGCCGGGCTGACATCAGGCCCTCCTGCTCCTTTTTCTCCTGGATGTCATGTGTCCAACATTGTGCCGCTGGAACCTGTCATCCCTTCTAGCAGTGAGCCTATCAGGTGACCACTTGGTATCCTGTTCTTGGCATTTCTTTGTAATCCGAACAAGCTTTGGGATAGCTGGAGGATATTTACAGTTTTCCCTTCGAGAACTGGTGAGGGCTGGAACTAAGTACCACCCCGTATTTTCCCTCATGTGGAGCTGCAGGCGGCTGGCTCAGTTGTCTGGGAGAGGAGGTGGGTGAGTACAAGCGGAATATTTTCCAGGATAAAGTTTTATCAGTCCGTACTCTCCCCACCGCTCCCTTGATGCAGAGTTGGCAGTGCTTGGCAAATACAGCAGTGGGCAGGCCTCAGCGTGGTGTGTGTGGAAGAGTGCGAAGTCCCTGGGTTTGGCCGAATGTGATCCCGGGGTTGAACGAGCATGTCCTGTTTTGTGAATATCGCTGACTTGTAGGGACCACCCTGTGTAGGTCTCACCTCCTCTTCAGGAGCACTGTTCTCTCTCTGATGAAGATAATTTTAAGAAAGTCATCTACATGAGAGAAGAGCGATCGCCTGGAGAAATGACCTGGAGCGGCAGCCCGTGCCTTCTCCAGAGCATGTCCCCGGCTGGTCCACCAGGAAGCCTGTCTTCCTTGGTTTCTGTATTCCTTAACAATTCGGAATGAAGAAGCAGCCACTTGGTGTGCTTGCGCAACTGGGTTCTGCCTGTGATTCTCCACTCTCCCTATGGATTGTGCGTCTTCTGAGTAGAGAACGTGGCTTCTTATGTCACTTCTCTTCGGTGGGATTAAGGTCAGCACACAGTAGGTCTTACTTATTTGCTTAATGAAGGTACATATGCAGAAATTAGAATATGGTTCAGAGCTTTGGACCCAAATCCCTGATTCCACAATGCATCAGCTCTTACCTTGGGAAACTCACTGGACTCGGTTTTTTCATCCATTAAATGGGAACAGCAATCATACCTGTCTCCTAAGTTCGCTGTGAGATAGTAGGTAATGTATGTAAAGTGCTTGGACTGGTACCAGGCATAGAGTAAATGCTTAAGAAATGGTGGCTGGTTAACAAGATGGAGAGGGTGAGAGGGACCGAGGGAGAGGGCACTATATGACACGCTTCTGAGTCTCTGTGACAGGACTGTCCCTTGTCTCCATTCGTTCCTCCTGGACACCTGGCGGTGGGGTGGGGGGTGAGGGCTCACTCCTTAGTTCCCTTCTTCCGCCTTCTCTTCTCCATTCTCTTCTACCTTCTACTCAGCCTGCAGGGTGGGCTCACTCTGCCAGGCTCGACTTTGTTCATCTGATAGTTCATCTGATCCATCCTTGTAGGCGTCCCTGCCCCTTGCTGGTGGGCACCGACACAGGACTCGGTTTATGTGCTGGGCTCCCTCAGCAAGTTGGCCTCATGTTGTGGTAAATGGCTCTTGGAGTTCCTGAGAAACAAATAAGGAATTTAGCTGGGCATTCAAAAGTGGGCTGCTGGGGCGTGTGGGTGGCTCAGTCGTTAAGTGGCTGCCTTCGGCTCAGGTCAAGATCCCAGGGTCCTGGGGTTGAGCCCTGCATCAGTCACCCTGCTCAGCGGGAAGCCTGCCTCTCCCTTTGCACTTCCCCTGCTTGTGTTCCTTCTCTTGCTGTTTCTTTCTCTGTCAAATAAAGAAATAAAATCTTAAAAAAGAAGAAAAATGTGGGCTGTTGGGGATAAGATACCATCTTGAAGGTCCACCCAGGGATGCCCGGGTGGCTCAGTGGGTTAAGCATCTGCCTTTGGCTCTGGTCATGATCTCAGTGTCTTGAGATCAAGGCCCCCATCGGGCTCCCTGCTCAGCGGGGAACCTGCTTCTCCCTCTGCCCCTCCCCCTGCTGGTGTTCTCTCTGTCTCTCTCAAATAAATAAAATCCTTAAAAAAAAAAAAAGAAAAGAAAAGAAAGGAAAGAAAGTCCATCCAGATGCCATGGGAAGAGGGAGGGAGAAGCTTCTGTCAAGGAGGTTCTATAAAAAGAGACATGTCCAGGGAAGCCAGGTGTCAGCTACTCAGAAATGCTCCAAGGCTATAGCCCTCCTGGCATTTACTGGGAACCCGGGACGTGTCAGCATGCAGATTCAGCTTTCCTGTGCTGTCTTTGAGTTCCTGAAAAGCCTATGCTTTTTAAGTTAAAAGTACATTGAGATATCACCTTACACCAGTTAGAATGGCCAAAATTAACAAGACAAGAAACAACATGTGTTGGAGGGGATGTGGAGAAAGGGGAGCCCTCTTCCACTGTTGGTGGGAATGCAGGTTGGTGCAGCCTCTTTGGAGAACAGTGTGGAGATTCCTCAAGAAATTAAAAATAGAACTTCCCTTTGACCCTGCAATTGCACTCCTGGGTATTTACCCCAAAGATACAGATGTCGTGAAAAGAAGGGCCATTGTACCCCAATGTTTATAGCAGCAATGGCCATGGTCGCCAAACTGTGGAAAGAACCAAGATGCCCTTCAACGGACGAATGGATAAGGAAGATGTGGTCCATATACACTATGGAGTATTATGCCTCCATCAGAAAAGACGAATACCCAACTTTTGTAGCAACATGGATGGGACTGGAAGAGATTATGCTGAGTGAAATAGTCCAGCAGAGAGAGTCATTAATCATATGGTCTCACTTATTTGTGGAGCATAACAAATAGCATGGAGGACAAGGGGAGTTAGAGAGGAGAAGGGAGTTGGGGGAAATTGGAAGGGGAGGTGAACCATGAGAGACTATGGACTCTGAAAAACAATCTGAGGGTTTTGAAGGGGCAGGGGGTGGGATGTTGGGGTACCAGGTGGTGGGTATTATAGAGGGCACGGATTTCATGGAACACTGGGTGAAAAAATAATGAATACGGTTATGCTGAGAATAAATAAATTAATTAAAAAAAAAAAGTAGTCCTAAGCCACCAGAAAAGACCCCAGGCATTTGATCAGAGGCACAAACCACTGCTTTTTGTCACAGATCTTTATGGAAAAAGAGGTCTGCAGTGAGTGTGCGGGCCCCCGAGTTCCTGAGCAAGACGAGTTTGCCTCAGAACACAAGACCTGTGGCAGAGCCGAGCCTCCGTTTAGCTCTGACACGTACTGATTTAAGATGTGAAAATGAGTGTTTGGCAAAGCCCAAATTGCCTGTGCCTGTGCCTATTAGGTTGGTGACTGAAAGACTGAATTGTTAGGACTCACTTAATGGCCGGGAGGCTCTGCCCAGTGCTGGGAGTGAATGCCCACTTACACGCTGGAGTGCCCGTCCCTTGTTCCCCTGGGCTGGGGTCTCGTTTGTGTAGGGAACATGGCTGCTGACCAAGAGGCCACTTTTAAAGGGCAGTGCCTTATTCTTCTGGCCCATTGAGTGGATAGCTTTAGTTTATGAAAATGACATTAGATGCTCACAAATTTGGATTTTTTGGTGGTTTTTTTTTTTTAGCATAACAGTATTCATTATTCATTAACTATAAAAATGAGAAATCTGATGCATTCACACACACCCTGTGTGTGCACTTGTTGTTATGGTCAAGACACTGAGGAGACGTAGCAGAAGGTTAGCATTAAACACAGAGCATTCATAAATGGACTGTAATTCATTATTTGGTCAGAGTGATGCAGTTCAATGGATCGCAGCACAGAAAAATGCCAGAGTGTTTTACATAATGTCAATGCGTGCTTGGTAATTATCTATCATTTACCTAGTGCCTTGTGTTTTCAATATGCACTGCACTCATTTAAAGTGGGCAGGTGGTATTCTTCCTCCTGGAGGGCTTGGAAAATAAATATAGAATACTGTAGGAACTAGGAATGTTTCTTAGCTCTTCGTGTTCCATAGTTGGAAGGACCTGACAAATGAGGTATAGAAGTGATAGTATCTGATGATCTTTGTTCCAATAAGAAGTTCTTTTCATCACAAAAGGTGCCTTATTCTTACTAATTTCCTCTAGCTAGAGAGATTTCTGTGGGCCAGTGTTTCATGGCCCTTTGTGCTCTAACTCCCAGATGAAGATAGGGGATTGGCATCTGCAAAACTAGGTGGGAGTGAGCATACTTTCTGGATGAAGACTTAAATTTACACGGTAGCCTGTATTTTCCACAGTAGTCTTACATGTATTATCACGTGACCCTCACCGCGCCGTGAGAGTGATAAAGGGCAATAATTACTATCTCTATTATGCGGATGAAGAAACTCCACTGTAAAGAGTTAAGTGACTTGTCTAGGTCAATTTAGCTAGTTAAGTAGCAGGTGCCAGTCTCAAATAAAGGATTTCCAACTTTAAGATCAGCATACTTTCCATTCAAATACAAAATCCCTGTGCTAGCAATCTTGGTTTTGTTGGGAGTAATCATACTGGAAGCTACAGTGCTAACTTCTGGGTCTGTTGGTAGACAAAGCTACCATTATTCCATAGGAAAAATGTGGGAAAAGCATGCTTTTCTGTGAATGGAAATAGCCTTGCTCTAGCCAATAATTCGTTTGGCAAGTGAAGCAAGAGCTAGATTTCAGATCTCATTTACCCTTTCAGCCAGACAAGCTTGTGAAACACTCATGGTAGACCTGCTGGTGGGATAAAGGAAGGCAGACTGTGGTAACTGGCCTCCAAAGATAGTTGTCAACATTACTCCCACTTCTGTATGCTCACGAAGTACTGCCATTGAAAACTGAAGCTTGTTTCTCCTCCCTTTAAATATGGGTTGGTATTCTGACTATTCTGACTGAAAGAATTCTGTCATAATTAGTCTAATATTTCTAAGCCCAGGCCTTCAAAGAACTGTCAACTTATCCTTCTTTCCTTTTGATGCTCCATGTTGGAAATCAAGTCATCATGTTGTAAGGAACCCCAAAAAACACAAGGAGAGGCCCACGCAGTGGAGAACTGTGGTCCTCAGCCACAGCCCTGTTTGAACTTCAGCCAACAGCTAGTACCAACTGGAACATGTAAGAATTAAGCCATTTGGATTTTTCCAACCATCCTAGTGCCCCAGCTGACATGAAGTGAAATAGACCTATGTAGTCAACTCCCAGAATCATTAGTAATATTATTTAAGACATTAAGTTGTGGGTTGCTTTGTAATATAATAGTAGATAAACTAAAAAGAAATTCACACGGATTAGTGAGAACTGGGGCACAAATGACCAGAGCTGTTACTAGCCTCACAAGTGAATTAGCTACAATAATAAGGTGATGACAGTGTAGCGGACTGGTTGGTGGCCCTGAAAAAAATCTATGTCCATATCCTAGTCCTCAGAACTTGTGAGCATCAAATTATTTGGAATAGGGGTTTTTGCAAATGTAATTAATGTAAGGAATCTGAGATGAGGATATCATCATAGTAGGCTCTAAACCTAATGACAGCTGTGACCATGGAGACAGAGATTGGAGTGATGTGGTTATAAGCATTAAGAAATGCTTCAAGCCACTGGAGGCTGGAAGAGGCAAGAAATGGATTTTCCGCAAGGTCCCCAGAGGAAGTATGATCCTACTAGGTTCTGAATTTCTAGCTTCCATAACCATCCAAGAATGCATTTCTGAAGCCATCTAGTTTGTGGTAATTTATTGTAGGAAATAGATACAGATTTTGAAATGGGGTGCTGTAAATGTAAATAAACACCTAAAAGGCAGAAGTTGGCTTTGAAATTTGATAGTGGGTACAGGTTGAAAAAATCTCGAGATGCATGATAAAATAAAATATATCAACTGCCTTGTATAGACCATTGGAAGAAATCTGGATGTTTAAGATAGTCTTTAGTGAGGGCTAAGAAGAAGATAAGGAACATGTTATTGGAAATTGGAGAAAAGGCAATCCTTGTTATATTATAACAGAAAACATGGCTGACTTATGTTCTGTACTTGTGTAGAACACAGATTTTTTTCCTTCATCTTGATAAGTATATTATTTAGTCCCTATCACTTATTCCCTCCTCCTCCCCCCGACACTCATCTCCTCTCCTCATAACCATGTATGTACTCTATAGCTAAGAGTCTATTTCTTGGTTTGTCTGTTTTTCTTTGCTCGGTTTTTTTTTTTGTTTCTTGAATTGCACATCTGACTGACATTATATGGTGCTTGTCTTTCTCTGACTGACTTATTTTGCTTAATGTTATTTTTTTTTAGGTCTATCCATTTTGTTGCAAACTTCAGGATTTCATTTTTTATGGCCAAATAATATTCCTGTGTGTGTGTGTGTGTGTGTGTGTATGTGTACACACCACATCTTGATCCATTTATCTATCAATGGACACTTGAGCTGCTTCTATAGTTTGGTTATTGTAGCGTATGTTATAATAAACATAGGGATGCATGTATCCCTTTGAATTAGTTATTTTTGTATTTTGGGGGTAAATACCCAGTAGTGTGATTACTGGATTGTACGGCAGTTCTATTTTTAATTTTTTGAGGAACCTTCATACTGTTTTCCACAGTGGCTGCACCAGTTTGCATTCCAATAGTGCAGGAGGGTTCCTTTTTCTCCACATCCTTGTCAACACATTGTTTCTTGTATTTTTTATTTTAGTCATTCTGACGGGTATGAGATACTTTTTTTGTGGTTTCAATTTGCATTTCCCTGGTGAGTGATGCTGAACATTGTTTTGCATGTCTGCTGGCCATCTGTATGACTTCTTTGGATAAATGTCTGTTCCTGTCTTCTGACTACCTTAATTGGATTAGTTGTTTTTTGGGTTTTGAGATGTATCCAGTTCTTTATATATTTTGGGTGCTGACCCTTTATTGGATATGCCATTTGAAAATATCCTCTACCATTCAGTAGGTTGCCTTTTAGTTTTGTTGATTGTTTCCTTTGCTGTGCAGAAACTTTTTATTTTGAGATAGTCCCAGTAGTTTATTTTTGCTTTTGTTTCCCTTGTTTCAAAAGACGTATCTAGAAAATGTTGCTATGACTGATGTCAGGGAATTTATTGCCGATGCTCTCTTCATGGATTTTTGTGGTTTAAGGTCTCACATATGGGTCTCAGATTTTGAGTTTGTTTTTGTGTATGGTGTAAGATAAGTGGTCCAGTTTGGTGCTTTTGTATGTAGCTGTCCAGTCTTCCCAACACCATTTGCTGAAGAGACTTTTTCCCTTTGCATATTCATTCCTTCTTTGTTGAAGATTAACTGACCATATGAGTGTGGATTTATTTGAGTTTTCTATTCTATTTCATTGATTTTAGTGTCTTTTTTTTTTTTTATGCCAGTACATACTGTTTTAATTACTACCACTTTGTAATATAACTTGAAGTCTAGAATTGTGATCCCTCCAGTTTTGTTTTTCTTTTTCAAGAGTGCTTTGGCTATTCAGGGTCTTTTGTGGTTCCATACAAATATCAGGATTGTTTATCCTAGTTCTGTGAAAAATGCTGTTGGTATCATGATAGGGATTGCATTAAATCTGTAAAACATAAACTTTTAAGGGATGAACTGGACGACTTGTGGAGGAGTTTTCCAAGCTAAGTGTTGAAGGTGTGGCTTGTTTTCTTCTTAATGCTTATAGTAATGTGCTAGGGGAAATAGATAAATTAAGGAAGAAACTGTTAAGTAAAAAGGAGCAAGCTCTTATTTGGAAAACTCTCAGCAAATTCTCATCGCAAAAGATGCTAAATCTGGGAGATTCGCTGTTAGGAAAACGTCCTGGAGAGAAGGCCAAGGGTGTGTCTAAACAATCTTTTGCTGAGGAGATTGGGCAGTGACTAATGCATACAATCATCTCAGCAGAATCCAGTAATAGAGATGAGGTTTTCCAGGAATGATGTGTTGGGAATCCTCTTGTTTAATGGTTTGGATCCTGTGATGTACACAGAAGACCTGAAAGGTTTTTGAGAATGTTATATCAGCAGAAACACTGCTAACTGAAGGGGAATCCTGAAAGGGATAGAGACAGGACAAAGTGAAAGTGGTCGGTTGGGCTCACAAAAGTCTATAGAAAAGAAACAAGCTGATAGAGCGACTTTATAGTGCTCAGCCTGTGTTAGTCTTCAGATAAAACAACACCAAAAAGCAGAATGACTTGAAGAGGTTGATAGATTGAGAAGCACAGGCCTACCAAACTGAGCAGGTGCAGAAGCCAGCTGAGCTGCCACAGGCCTGCAGGGCAGAGCCTCTGGCCCGGAGCAGAGAACCTTGAGCCACAGAGGGATATTCTAAGTCTTGAAACCTAATGGAATTTTTCCCCTCTGGACTTTAAAATTGCTTGGGACTGGTGACTCCTTTCTTCCTTCCATTTTCTCTTTTTTGGAATAATAATGTCTCTAACTCTTACACCCTATGTGTGTCCCACCATTACGTTTTGGAACCAGGTAACTTGTGGTTACTCATTTCACAGGTCCACAGATAAGAGTGGAATTTTGTCCCATCATGGATCATACTGAGTCTCATGCAGACATGATTTAGATGATTTTGATGTTATTTTTGACTTTTGAGTTGATGATATACAATGAGAAATTAAATCTGAGCTAATGCCTATAATGAGCTGAGACTTTCAGGGATCTTGAAATGAGGTGAATGTATTTTGCACGTGGAAATGATGTGCATATTTTGAGTGGAGCCAGACAGTAGGCAGCCGTGGGCTGAATAGCGACCTCTGAAAATGTGTGTCTATTCCTAATCCCAGAACCTGTGAATAGTACTTTATAGTACTATCTAGTATCTACTATAGTAGATATAATTTAGTTAAAGATTCTAGAATTCTAGAATTAGAATACCATCCAGAATTATCCAGGTGGGCCCTAAGTTCAATGACAGATATACTTAACAGAGACAGAAGAGGAAGATTCCAGGATTCTCTCCTCCAGAATTGTGGGAAAATAAATTTACCTTTTTAAAGTCTCTTGTGTTCATGAAAATTTGCTATAGCAGGTTAGGAAATTAATATAGCAAGGAAGTTCATTCTGTGGTTGGAAGGAACCTGTTTTCTCAATTTTATCACAATCTCTTGACAGTGGTTTTTGGCATAAGATACCATAAGATACCCCCACGTCCCCATGATCCATATAGCACAGGACATTCAGCTCTATCCATGCACCCACAGATAGGAATTGAGTATCTCGATTTTCCAACCCTGCCTGCCTCTAAGCCCTTTGAATTGTTACAGTGTAGCTCCTCCCATTAAGTGGTAGAGTGGATTCCCATCCCTTGATTTTGAAATTAATCTTCAGGCTAATAAAATGGGACAAAAGTGAGAGCACACAAGTTCGAAACCTATGCCTTAACCTCTTGCATATTTCTACTCTCTCCCAGAATCCTATTCCCAGCCTGTGAACAAGCATATGCTAGCCTGTTAGAAGATTAGAGACCCTGGGAAAAAAGAGCCCAATTGTCCAAACTAAGGCTTTCCTCAGCCAACTTAGAGCCAAGTAGGTGAGCAAGCCCCACCTACCCCACAGCAGGGTCACCTAACCCAACCTCCAGGTCACCAAAGCTCATGAAGAAGCCCAGCTGACATATAGACTTCTGAGTTTTAATTAAGTATCTAAATGAAGGAGTCATTAACTAATGCAGTATGCAAGAAGACTTTTCCTAAAGGTTATTGAGAAGACTTTAATTTCCTTGTGATGAAATAAAGTCTACCTGAGAAACTCTAGGGTCAGGTATGGCTCCAATATTTCCATATAAGGTTTCATACAAATATCTGAAACTGGATGGAATAAGGAAGCAAGAGAATTTGCCTTGAAACTGTGCATGTATAGCAAGCATACGTTTTTTGCTTTGGTATATTTATCTGGGGGTGGGAATAAGGGATAGTTTTCACACGGAATTGACATTAACTACAAAGTCCAAAAGATGAGCAGTGAGTTGGCCAAGGCAACAGGTTATAGGAGGACAGCAGAGGTTTTAGCTTGAGCAAAGGCCCCGAGTCCTTTGTTGGTACTCAGTATATGTTTAATAAATAAGCAAGTGTCCACGTACCTCTTAGTATTTGCTTCATTACCACCTTTGGAACAGCCCCCGAAGCCTACTCTGCCGGCTGCCGGCCTCCCCGCACTTCCTCTCCCCTTCCTTTCACCTACAAAAACACTGCCTGCTGATGAGTTGTAAGTCATTTTGCAGAGGAAATTGGGTGTGCAAATCCTGTGATTAGACAAACATCCCTCATTAAAAGTTGTAATCCACTGGCCCTCTGTGTTGACACCTTAATTCTGAACTCTTAACAGCCTGAGCACACCCAATGGCCTGAACAACTCCACCTTCATCATCTCTTTCCCAGCCCCCTCCCTTCCTTGCCTGAGTCTCCAGTAGAAAATGACATCGTCTTCCAGATGGGGTAACGTGGCCTTCTCTTACTTGCAGTGATAATAATGTTTTCTCAGTTTTATTACAGTCTCTTGAGAGTGGGACTGATTTGCATATTCCCTAACACTTAATTAACGATGTCACCTTCCCAGTGCCTTGAAAACAGTTTGCATTTTTTCTCCCTCCCCGGGCAGACCTCCAACAGTTACCTCCCACATTTTCTGCTGCAGTCCTTTTTATTACTTTAATGACAAATAATTGGACAGATTCTGAGTAATGAGGGTGAGAGCCAAAGGACTGTTGCAAGGGAGACGGCTGCGTGTTACAAGACACTTTTAGTGGTCTCTAAATCAGACAGACAAGTAGAGTAATGATCATCTTGCCGTAATGAGACACAATTAAGAATCACTGCGGCAAATGACAGAGCAGTTCATTGAACAGTAACCTCCTTCTTCACGTTCTCTCTCCCTTCTTTTTTTTCCAAAGGAGATCGAAGCTTAATTAAGCATCGCCATTTGCAATGCTATCGTTAAGATTGTGTCAGCACTTCCAATATAAATTGCATATTTTCAAGGGTTTATTACTTAAACATAAAAACTAGCTCCATTTTGAAATTTAGGGAGTCATATCTTAATCTAAAAGAATCAGAAAATATAGATTCTCTGGTAGAAAAAGGTCTTACAGGTGCTTGATTTGTATCTGATCTCTGAATGCTAGAATGCATTTAAAGCATGTTACGTTTTGCAGATTTCTAAGGAAAGACCCTTTTGCCCAATGTTTTTCAAACTTGAGCATGCATAACAACCACAGGAAGGACTTGTCACAACAGACTGCCTTGCCCCACCTAAGTACTTATTCAATAGTTGGGGTAAGGCCAAGTTTACATTTCTAAAAATTTCCCAAGTGATGCTTCTGTTGCTGGTCCAGGTAACCACACTTTGAAAACCATGACAAGGATCAATAACAAAATTCCAAATCATGGAACCACACATCTCAGAGGTTAGTGACATTGATTAGTATTTGAAAGACTAATCAGACGTCATGTAGGAAAAAAGCGTCCTCTGCAGAAATCCACCCTGTGACTCCTCTCCACTCTAAGTGGCAGGGAGTCTTTTCTAGTCAGTTCTTTCAAAATAAAAGGGAAATTAAAAACCAACTATATACTTGATGAGCCACTGCAATTTAAATTAAATATTCTTGGGGTGCCTGGGTGGCTCAGTTGGTTGAGCATCTGACTCGGCTCAGGTCATGATCTCAGACTCTGCACTCAGTGGAGAGTCTGCTTGTTCCACTGCCCCTCCCCACAGTTCATGCTTATTCTCTTTCAAATAAATAAATAAATAAATTTTTAAACATACATATTCTTTTTTATTTTACTTTGTCTCTTTCCTAATGAGCTGAGTGCCCTTTGGAATGTATTCTTGCTCTCTATACACATTCCCTTTCCCCAAAGCTACGTGTCTCTCTCAATATAGTATGTTTGGAATGGCCAACATTCCCAATTTCATAGAGAAATGGCAATAGACTATAAATAATTTGCCCAAAATCATGGAAATTTTGTGGTAATGGCAGATGTATGTGTGGGTGCTCATTCTATGGATTTATAATCCATAATTTACAATATAAATGGTTACATCCATACTTATACTTAATTCCATTCCTTCTGTGATTGGTTCATAGCAATACAGTTTGCTATGGAATAAGATCAATTATACTATGTAGTTTGTATATAATATAAATTTGAGATGGTGGAAGAATTCAGTAGTGACTAAACATTTCGGTGGAAGCACACTCATGAGTGAAGGAAAGTAACTTATTTTTTTCTGAATTTGCTAAACCAACCAGTTTTTCTAGCGTTGTTAAAATGCAGCTGAAAGGCAAGTTAGTGAATTGAAGAGTTTGAATATACTCAAAAAAGTTTTCTTGATTAATAGCACTTAGGAGATTCTGATATCTAAAGTTTAACATCAGCGGAACTCTGTGGTTGTGTCATAGGTAGAAGTATAGAAACCCCTGCCAATTACCTCAGTGATTATACAAGTCAGGATAGGCTGAGTTATTCAGTGGTAACAAAAATCAATAAACAAAACAAACTCAAAAGTGTCATAGAGGTTTATTTCCTGCTCATGCAAAATCTACTGTGGGTCCAGATGGCTCGGGTATAATATTCCTTATTTACCCACATCATTTACCCAAGTGGCCTGGATCTTTCGGTTCCACTATTTCAACTAAGGCTCCTCAGTCACCTTTGTAGGTGAAGGAAATGCCACCGGGGTGGGGGGTGGGGGCTTTGCACTGATAATTAGAGCTTTGGCCCTGTGGACTCAGATATCACTTCTGCTAGCAGACTGTTGGCCTAGAACAGTCACATTGCTCTGCCCAGTTTGAAAGTGGCAGGGAAAGGTGATCAGTCAGGAGGAGAGAGGACAAGATAAATGGGAGGACTAGAAGTCCTACCACCTGCTACAGTGATTCAGACAAAATTTCCTTCCTTCAATACTTTACACAAAATTGTTTTTCCTACCTAGCATCTACCTTTTATTTATGATTGGATAGTAGGAGGCTTTTGTTATATTTGGTTAATTGTCTCTGCTCTGCATTTTTATCATTGAAACATAAACTAAGGCCTAGTTGTATTGAACTTATGTCATTTCCAAAGTATTTTTTTACATATTATCTCAGTTAATATAGCCCTGCAATAATGTGTGTAGAAGGGTATCATGATTGCTGTCAGGAAATAGCCTCAGCAATGCTTAGAAACTTCCTTTCCTAGTCAAGTAAGTGCTGAAGATAAGACTAAAACCCAAATCTGACTAACACCTCATATTCATTTTACTATACCATACTGCTGTTTTTGCTGGAGCTCTTTATGCTTAGTCCTCTCAAATAAGTAAATTAAAATTACTATTGTGCCCTTAAACATGGAAAGTTCTGTATCTTGTTTGCCTTAGAGTTTCAGACTTCGTTTAGTATTTATGAGGTCTGGAGTTGTTTTTTCACAAGGTTGCTGCAGAAATCATTAGTCCATAATTTCCTTAAAAGTCTAAAATTAACTCTGCTTTTATTCCATTTTATTTGATTCTCACATGTGCTTTTAAAATTTTGGATTACTGGCCATTAATTTTATTAAATATCTATAATTACGGGTCTTGGCTAACATAGCTCTGATATGTGCCATTTGTACTTCTTTACCAGTAAATTGAGATCTGTCAACTTTTATGGTGTCATTTTGTAGTTCCTCTTACCCCAGAACTTTAATGCTTTTTATAGAAACTAAACTCCTTGGAATTAGGTGTTTGCCTTTTTACCAAGGGAGAAAGCGAGGCCCACTAGGAGCTGTAATGCAGATACTCAACTCCCGACCAGTTGTTATTTTCATGGCTTGGTTGGTATACATAGCAACATTTTGAATTGATTTTCCCATATCATCCATAAAACATTCATCCATAAAATCCAGTCTATAACAAATGTAACTATATTTCCCCTTAGGTAACTCTGGCTAAGTATCTCTTATAAGCCCCCGTTCCCCTAGGTGTTAGAAACTTAATTTCATGGCGTTTAGGATGCCTACCAGTAAATTGTGTCAATGCCCCCACCACAGCCCCTTGGCACTCACCATTCCCATATATGCAATAGTGCCTTACTGCCAACTTCTACAGCTCTCTACCTGAGGGCTCTCTCTCCCACATAGAGGGCAAAATGGAATAACCCTCAGCCAAGTAGAGATGAGAGCTAAAAAATATGTACATTAGCTTCCTCGCCCCTCAGGTGGAAAACTAAGGTGTATTTCACAGTCTCTCCACAGGTTCCTATTGGGATTGATTCAGAGTTGCCCACAGCTGTAACATGTTCCTTAATGCATGCGTATTGGTTTCCTTCTTTTTCCTGTTTAATTTCCCCACTCCTCTATGACAGCTTCCTATAATTACCACCCACATAAGCCCCATGCTTTTGGACACATCTCAAGTTTTGTTTTGGAGGGATCAGTCCAAGATACTCCCTTTCCAGTTTCCCCTACATCTGAATACCATTGGCTCGTAGAACATTGAGATACCAGTGGAGGGGTGACTGTTATATGGGTTTGAGTTCCAAATAGGTAGATACATGGATCTGGGAACCAAAAGGTGGAAGTAGAAAAGGTCCTGCTTTTATTACTCCCAGAGACTTTAAGGGGCTTTGTGCTTCCTTACCCCACGACTTGAGATTGTCAGTCTTGTGGTTCTAGTTCCTAGATGGGGAGAAACTTCCACCAGAAAGCACAGCCTGAGTCTCATTCAATTTAAAGTTAAGGTTGCCACCTCATCACTCTGAGTTCCTGTGCTAGTAGTCCAGTAGGCACAAAAACGATTTACCCCACTGATATGGGTAATTGTCTCTGAATATCATAGGTAGTAGGAATGGCACCATATATTGGGCAAGGAAGAATATGTTTGGTATTAAAGTAATCCATTAGAGTCCTGGTATTCATATGTCCAGTAAATTGGCAACCATCACGTTATAAGGGCCTACGATCCCTTAGTGGTGAAGATCTGGGTCATCCTATCAGAAAAACTACCTAGAGTATCAGAATGATGAACTAAGAGTGAGAGAAATCTAGATGGCAAGGGATGGAAATAGTATCAGCATGATCTCGGATTTTAAGTGCAACATCAGGTATGGTAGTTTGACCCACAAATTCCCTTTTGTAAATCTTCTTAGGAACTATGGCCATAGGATCCTGGAGTAGCTGCACCTAGATGCTGGATAGAGTGAATAGAACATGAGAAACAAGTACATTTGCTCAGTACAAGGGGTGGGATGTATTAGACGTTTTGGTGCCCCACCCCACCTTCTTTAGCAGGATGCTGTAAATGCTCACAGATGACTTTCTACTTTGTAGAAATTGCTTTTATCTTGTGGGTTCTTAAATATCATCCTGCATCCCAAGGAAGAGCCATAGCCAAAGGCTGAATGATAGGAGAGTACATCAGCTCCTGCCTCAAGGAAATATAGCACTCTGGTACAATTTATGTTCCAGAGCTCTTGTGGATGTGAAACCATATCCTCGCTCAGTTATAACCTCTTCTCTGTCCTGATCCACTTCCTCCTTTACAAGACTTTCTCAAGAGCACTCCCTCAACTCATGCATCTTCAAATCCCTGTTACAGAGTATGCTTCAAGGGAATTTGACCTATGACACTCAATTACAGAGGTTATTTTCTGAGATTTACATAGTTTTACAGTAAAAAAAAAAAAGGTCATTTTCTCAGTTCCTCAAATGATAGGACAAGTCAAAATTATGATTTAAAAGGTTTTTTATTCATATCATATTTTATAATCAGTCATAGTCAAGGTCATATTTGAGAATTCTGTTTTCTTCACTAATTGTAACTCTGCTATTGTAGAGTTGTAGTGTAACTCTGCTAATTGTAACTCTGAAATTTTAGTTCAAGTAACTTGCCAAAATAATTTTATGTTTGAAAAGTGGGCCTGAGCCTATCTTAGTTGACTGAAGGTAAGAATTGGAAATAGTTAAATACTACAGAATGCACTCTGCAGGTGTTAGCAAATAAAGGGTGAAAAATTGGAGCACTTAAAAATCTTTTGAGTATAAAAAAATGCCTTTCTGTCTACCTAATTGTTGATCTGTCTAATCTATCTAGTTTTGCATGTATTTATATTCACACAGGCTCTTTTTTACTAGGCTAACATAACTATTGCTAGTGAGAAAGCAACACAGAAATACACTGTAAGAAATACTAGGTTAGAAACCTTTAAGATAGTGCCTCAGCATCATAGTTTAGAGGTGGTGGTGAGGGCAGCGCTGATTAAGTGGGCTGTTCCTTCTAAATTCTTATGCGTCTACAATATCTTGGCTTTATTCTTTTGCACTTACTGGGCCAAATAGTGCCTGGTCATGACAACCTCTCTAGTCACATTCCTTGGCACTGTTCCTTTGTATGCTATGCTCCATCCATTTCTGGAAAAATGTCAATGCAGTTCTCAGAAAGTGCCCTACTATTTTCATCTTTAAACTTCACACAGGTTCACAGGCTCCTTTTGCCTGGAGCTAGCTCACATTTTTGTATGGCCAAACTCTACTCACTCATGAGATATCCCACCCACTAGGAAATTGCTGATTACTTGTACATGTCATTGCATTATGTTTGCCCAGAACCTTGCCTTTTATATGAATTGCTCTAAGTTGTTTGTTTGATGTTAAGGAATGTATATTCAGTTCTGTATTCATACTGCCTAACAAACAATTTAACATATAGTAATTGTTTAAAAATGGTGCTTATTATTATTTAAAAGTGGACACAGAGCACATACCTGAATTTTAATTAAGTTCTGCCAGTTTCAAAAGTTCAGACATAAAACAGTATTTTTATTGACATAAAACCATACCTATCACATCAATTTTGTTTTTTGTCTTTTATTCCCCCACATTCTCTGATATTTATCAGTAGTCCACAATATGATGTAGATCAATGTAATTTACCATATGGGGAAATTGCAAATTACCCTGCAAACCATTACAGGATTTCATAGAATTGATGAAAGTGATGTTGGAGGACTACTAGATTCTGTGTGAAGCTGTTGAAAAGCAGGGCATACAAATGAAGATTGAAGAAGATAAGATGCAAAGACAGTTTGAGTGATACTTCAAATAAGGATAATTAGTATACTAATAAAGATTAGGAAAATCCCTTGGAAAAATGGTTGAATCCTTTGAGTACTTTAGGAAAAATTATTCACTTTATAGTAATATTTTAAAAGTAAGAAGTGACATAATAAATGTTCTGTCAATATTTTACCTCTGATTTTTTTTTACCTCTTAAGAAAAACTAATTCTAAGAATTAGCATAGAGATGCATTTCTTATCTAAATTCCATTAGTGGCACAAGATAAACACACTTCTTTTCTATACTGTTAAGTTTCATTTTCATAGTACTGGCCCAATCAAATTTTTTTTTTTTTCATTTTTCACCATGAGATTTTGGTGCCCACTTAAAGTGGATTCACTTTAAGGTGGTCTTCTTTTTGAGTACTGATTATCTTCATATACTGAGAACTTTCTGTACTTTCAGGGACAAAACTAGAACTAAAATATGGCAATTATAGGCAGATGACCAGGAAACTTTTGAGAATGAAAGGGAGCATACTTTATACCCATCACCCTGACACGACTATTAACTGGAACTGCTCTGGGCAAACCAAAACATTTAGGCACCCTTATTTTAGGGAGGTGTGTGCGTTGAAGTATTTATTAAATATTTTCTGATGGTGTGAGCAATCTCCTACTATTATGACTTCCCTGACATTGGAAGTATTCAATCAGACTATCTGTCAGCAATGATATGATGACATCTGAGAACCCCTTTCCAGTCTCCAAGAGCACTGCTTCTTGATACATACATAAAGCCATTATAGCATTCCAGCGTCTTGCTTGGCCATAAAAAACCTTTTTCATTAGGACAACAACAACAATGGCAACGCTGATAAATATAGTTCTTGGTGTTTGATAACCTTGTTTCTGGTCTTTCTCAGGTTTCAGCACATTCTGTAACTGAAGACTCTTTCTTCCATTGGTCAAGGCTTGGATAGCCTCAGCTGTCTATCCCAGGCACTCCCTAGCCTTATGGAACTAGAATCACAAAGGTGAGAATAAATGAGGACCTTAAGATCAGAGATTAAAGGTAAAGTTGTTTTTTTTGTTTGTTTTGTTTTGTTTTTAAGATTTTATTTATTTATTTGACAGAGAGAGAGAGATCACAAGTAGGCAGAGAGTCAGGCAGAGGTCGGTGGGAGGGGGGGGAAGCAGGGTCCCTGCTGAGCAGAGAGCCCCATGCAGGGCTCGATCCCAAGACCCTGAGATCATGACCTGAGCCAAAGGCAGAGGCTTAACTACGCCCACTGAGTCACCCAGGCACCATGAAGTTAAAGTTTTAAGTATCATGTTATTTATAGATGAGACAGTAGGAGAATTTGTCAATTGGTTAGTGCTTTAAAAACTGGAGGGATGTTTCCTACTCTTGCTATAAAGAGGAAAACTGGATGAAAACTCTGTCATTCTCTTCAGGCATTGGGGCAGATCAATATTTCCTAAGAGAAATTTTGTAACATATTCTACTAGACTTTGATTCAAAATAGCAACCTGAAAACATGAGTGTGTAAGCTAGGAGATAGCCATTTAATATCTGGATATCTATAAAGCTATAATGCAGTAGAATTTTTTTCTTGAGTCTAGCCACTAAGATAGCTGCCCTAAGTTCTGTCAATCATATTGTCACCTTATTTTGAGATGATCTTATCTGTAGATAAAACAGAAAAGGGAAGGGGTAGAAGAAAAAATAGATAACTAAATGTAGAACTTGAAATAATCCTGTGCTTTCATTACATCTTTTCACCTCTCCTTTCCATCTCCCTTGCTGTGGCTCACACCTCTCATTTTCCTTCTGATCAGCAGATTTCCTTGTGTATACTGAAGGGCCAGCATTTCTGCTCTGTTCTTTCTGATTTTTAAAATAGCCTTCTGTCCTTCAGAAAGTTGTTAATAATACTTCAGTGGACTGATGGCTTGTTCTCTGGCTATAAATGTAAAGTGAAGGAGACAAGCCCCACCCACTTACATGGAATGTCTATTCAGGCTGCCTCATACTCCATACTTAATATGGATAGAAAATTAAGAATCACTATGCATTTAAGAAATATTGAAGTATGGAGGAGGAAAGGCAAACATAGACAAATGAGGAAAATTTATAAGTAACAGAATAGAACTTTAAACATTGTGATTGAAGACTTCCATTCTGGACAAGATGGCATAGACCTCCTTACCCTGATATCAATGCCAAAGATGATAAATTATAAACTGCTATCTCTTCTGAACTTAAATGCAAAAATCCTTAACAAATTTGAATCTAATAACACAAAAAGAATTATACACCATGGCTAATTTGGATATATTCCAGGTATGGAAGACAGGTTCAAAAATTAATCAATATAATCCACCATATCAACACCTATATGAGAAAAAAAATCTCCTTTTTGTGGCAGAAAAAAACATTTGACAAAATTCAACACACACTAATGATATAAAAATTCCAGCAAGTTACGAATTGAGCAGAATTAGCTCAGCTTGATAAGTAGCAGGTACCAAAAAATACACAATTAATATCATGGTGAGGGACAGAATGCTTTCCCTCTAAGATCAAGAACAAGGCAAGGATGTCCTTTCTCACCACTCTCACTCAACAGTACTGAAAATTCTAGCTACTGCAATGAAGAAAATGAAGTAAAAAGCATACAGATTTGGAAGGAAGAGATAAAATTGTCTCACAGATTCTAGAACAACATACCAGAAAATCTGTAAAAGAACATCTAGAACTAATAAATTCAGCAAGGTCACAGGATATAAGATCAACATGCAAAAAAATCAGTCCCGGGCACCTGGGTGGCTCAGTGGGTTAAGCCACTGCCTTTGGCTCAGGTCATGATTTCAGGGTCCTGGGATCGAGTCCTGCATACGGTTCTCTGCTCAGCAGGGAGCCTGCTTCCCTCTCTCTCTCTCTCTGCCTGCCTCTCTGCCTACTTGTGATCTCTGTCAAATAAATAAATAAAATCTTAAAAAAAATTAATCCCATTTCTGTATACTACAGTGAACATGTGGAAACCAAAATACAAAGCACAATACAATTTACAATCACTCCAAAGAAATGGAAATACTTAGGTATACAGTTAAAATATATATATAAGATCTGTATGCTGAAAATTACAAAATGCTGATGAAAGAAATCAAGGAAGACCTAAAAATGGAGAGACATGCAGTGTTCATGAATTGGAAGGCTCAACATACAAAAGATGTCAATTTTCCTTGAACTGATCTGTCAGCTTAATGGAAGTCCTTTCAAAATCCCAGGTGTTTCTATACACATAGACCAGCTTGTTCTAAAATTTATATGGATAAGCACAAGCCCTAGAATAGCTAACAACCTTGACATTGAAGGGAGGAGGAGGAGTCACTGTATCACATATTATTGCTTAATGGAAGTCCTATCAAAATCCCAGGAGGTGTTTCTATACACATAGACCAGCTTGTTCTAAAATTTATGTGGATAAGCACAAGCCCTAGAATAGCTAACAACCTTGACATTGAAGGGAGTGGGAGGAGTCACTGTATCACATATTATTGCTTACTATATAGCTACTGTAATCAAGACAGTATGGTACTGACAGAGGGATAGACACAAAGATCAGTGGAACAGAAAAGATCACCCAGAAATAGATCCACACAAATATGTGCAATTGATTTAGGCAAAGATCCAAAAGTAATTCACTAAAGGAAGGACAGCCTTTTCAGCAAAAAGGCTGGAGTAATTGATATCCATAGGTTAAAAAAAATTAACCTTGACTGAAACTTCACACCTTGTATAAAAATTAACTCAAAATAGTGGTGCCTGGGTGGCTCAGTCCATTAAGCATGTGCCTACTGCTCAGGTAATGATCCCAGGGTCCTGGGATTGGGCTCCATGTCACGGTCTCTGCTCAACGGGGAGCCTGTTCCACCTTCTCCCTCTGCCTGCTGCTCACCCTGCTTGTGCATTCTGTCTCTGTCAAATAAATAAATAAAATATTTAAAAAATTAAAATAGATCATAGATATGAATGTAAAATGTAAATTTATAAAAATTAGAGATAGACATTTCATAGACTTGACACAAAAAGTATGAAAAACAATGGGAGGGAGGAGGAGCGAGATGGTGGAGGAGTAGGAGACCTAAATATCGTTCAGGTCCCAGGAATCCAGCTAGATAGTTATCGAACCATTCTGAACACCTACAAACTCAACAGGAGATCAACGAGAAGAAGAGCAGCAACTCTAGGAAGAGAAAGTGACCACTTTCTGGAAGACAGGACATGCGGAGAAGTGAATGTGAGGTGATATACAGGAGGATAGACTGTGGGGGCAGGGCTGGCTTCTGGCAAGCTGTAGAGCAGCAGAGCACATAATCAGAACTTTTTATAAGTTTGCTCTCATGAGGGATGTCACTCCAGAGGCTAAGCAGCGTGGTGCAGCCCTTGAGGGGACAGTGTGGTCTCAGGACCCGTGGGGTCACAAAAAAGACCAGGAGTGCCCAAGTGTGGCAGAGCCCCCAGGTATCAGAGACACCTGCAGAGACAGATCTGAGGGATGGGTCTTCAGCTCGGGGCCACCTTAAACTGTGATCCAAGGCACATTTGGACCGCTGCTCTAGTGGCACTAGTGGCAGATCCAGGGAGTCTCACCTTCCTCCCCCAGGAGTAGTGCAGGAGCACACTGTAGGAATCTGCTGGGTTTGGAGACTCCAAATGGGGCTGTGCACCAGAGATAGAAACGATCAGTCACAGGCCGGATGAGCTTGGAGCGTGGCCAGAGACCAGGGAGACAGGAGGGATTGACTGCTTTTCTCTGAGGGTGCAGTGAGTCAGGCCCTGAGCTCTTGGTCCCTATGGGGACAGAGATTGGGAAGCCACCATATTATTCTCCTCTTCCAAAGCAATACAGAAAGTGATCAGGGAACAAAAGCTACTGAGAGTGAACCTGAGCAGATTACTTAGCCTGGCCCCTAGCAAGGGCAGTGTAATTCTGCCTTGGGTAAAGACATTTGAGAATCACTGCAACATAACCCTCCCCCAGAAGGTCAACAGCAACATTCAGCCAAGAGCAAGTTCACCCATCAATGAGAACTGCAAAACTTCAGAGCTACAGGAATATAACACATAGACTTCATGGCTTTACCCCCCATGATTCTTTAGTCTTTCAAAGTTAAATTTTTTTAGTTTTCTTTTTTCTTATCTTATTTTTAAATTTTTTTCCACTTTCCTATTTTAATGTTTTTAACTATTTTATATTACCAATACCTTTTTTGAAAATCTTTTAAAATTTTTATTGTTATAGTCATATTCTGTCCCTTAATTGTATTTAACCTTATTTTTGTATACATACAAGTTTTTCTTTAAAATTTTGGAATACAGTTTCTTCTGAGATCAAAATATACCCTAAATCTAGTGCATGGCTTTGTTCTAGTCTCCAGCATGATCACATTCTTTCCTTTTTTTCTTTTTTTTCTTTTTTCAACCAACTTATCATCAATTCCTTTTTAAAATCTTTTAAAATTTTCATCTTTACAGTCATATTCCATCCCTTTGTCATTTTTACATTTGTGTGTGTGTGTGTGACATATGTGTTTTTCTTTCTTTAATGTTTGGGAGGCAGTTTCTTCTAACAGACTAAAATGCACCCAGAATCAGGTGTGTGGCCCTGTTCTATTCACCAGTCCTATCTATCTATCTATCTATCTATTTATTTATTTATTTTCCCCTTCTTTCTTTGCCACTTGGTTTTGGGTCTCTACCGATTTGGTTAGTATATATTTTACTGGGGTCATTGCCACCCTTTAGTATTTTCTCTCATTCATCTATTCTTGCCTGGATAAAATGACAAGGTAGAAAAACGTACCTCAAAAAAAAGAACAAGAGGCATTACTGACAGCTAGGGATCTAATCAATGTGGACATTAGTAAGATGTCAGAACTAAAGTTCAGAATGACGATTATCAAGGTGCTAGCTGGGCTCGAAAAAAGCATGGATGATACCAGAGAATCCCTTTCTGAAGAAATAAAGGAACTAAAGTGTAACCAAGTTGAATTAAAAAAAAGTTATTGATGAGGTATAATAAAAAATGGAGGCTCTTACTGCTAGATAAATGAGGCATAAAAGAGAATTAGTGATATAGAACAAATGATGGAGAATAAAGAAGAGGGAAAAAGAGATCGACAGCTACTGGGCTTCAAGGGGCAATTTGAGAGAAATGTGATACCATAACACGAAACAATATTAGAATAATTGGGAGCCCAGAAGAAGAAGAAAGAGAAAGAGGGGCAGAAGGTATGTTGGAGCAAATTATAACAGAGAATTTCCCTAATTTGGCAAAGTGTATGAGCATCAATATCCAGGAGGCAAAGAGAGCTCCCCTCAAAATCAAAAGACTGGCAGCAGACCCATCCACAGAGAACTGACAGACCAGAAAGGACTGGCGTGATATATTCAGAGCACTAAACGAGAAAAATATGCAGCCAAGAATACTATATCCAGCTAGGCTATCGTTGAAAATAGAAAGAGAGATAAAAAGCTTCCAGACAAACCAAAACAAAGAATTTGCAAACACCAGACCAGGCTTACAGGAAATATTGAAAGTGGTCCTCTAAGCAAAGAGAAAGCCTAAAAGTAACAGGTCAGAAAGGAACAGAGAAAATATACAGTAGCAGTCACCTTACAGACAATAAAATAGCCCTAAATTGTTTTCTTGCAATAGTTATCCTGAATGTAAATGGGCTAAATGCCCCAAACAAAAGACACAGGGTATCAGAATGGAGAAACAAAACAAAACCAAAACGAGATCCATCAATATGCTGTCTGCAAGAAACTCATTTTAGACCAAAAGACACCACCAGATTTAAAATGAGGGGGTGCAAAACAATTTACCATGCCAATGGACATCAAAAGAAAGCTGAAGTGGCAATCATTCTATCAGATAAATTATCTTAAGCCAAAGACTATAATAAGAGAGGAGGAAGAACACTATATCATATTTAAAGGGTCCATCCAATAAGAAGAGCTAATAATTTTAAATATCTATGCCCCTAACATGGGAGCAGCCAATTATATAAAACAATTAATACAAAGTCAAAGAAACACACCGACAATTATACATTAATAGTAAGGGACTTTAACACCCCCCTCACTGAAATGGACAGATCATCTAAGCAAAAATTAATAAGGAAATAAGGGCTTTAAATGATACACTGGACTAGATGGACATCACAGATATATTCAGAACATTCCATCCCAAAGCAGCAGAATACACATTCTTCTCAAGTGCACATGGAACATTCCCCGAAATAGATTGTATACTGGGTCACAAATAAGGTCTCAACCAGTACCAAAAGATTGGGATCATTCCCTTCATATTTTCAGATCACAATGCTTTGAAACTAGAACTCAACCATAAGAGGAACGTTGGAAAGAACTCAAATACATGGAGGCTAAAAAGCATCCTCCTAAAGAATGAATGGGTCAACCAGGAAATTAAAGAGGAATTGAAGAAAAATTCATGGAAACAAAGGAAAATGAAAACACAACTCTTGAACATCACTGGGACACAGCAACGGTGGTCCTGAGAAGAAAGTATATAGCCATCCAGGCCTTTCTTAAGAAATAAGAAAGATCTCAAGTATACAACCTAATCCTACACTTAAAAGAGTTGGAGAAAGAACAGCAAAGAAAGCCTAAATCCAGCAGGAGAAGAGAAATAATAAAGATCAGAGCAGAAAACAATGAAATAGAAACCGAAAGAACAGTAGAACAAATCAAAGAAATCAGGAGTTGGTTCTAGGAAAAAACTAGTAAGACTGATAAACCTCTAGCCAGACTTATCAAAAAGAAAAGAAAAAGGACCCAAATTAATAAAATCATAAATGGAAGAGGAGAAATGACAACCAACACCAAAGAAATACAAAGAATTATAAGAACATATTATGAGCAAATATACACCAGCAACTTTGACAATCTGGAAGAAATGGATGCATTCCTAGCGACATATAAACTACCAAAACAGAATCAGAAAGAAACAGAAAACCTGAACAGACCCATAACCAGTAAGGAGATTGAAGCAGTCATCAAAAATCTCCCAACAAACATGAGCCCAGGACCAGAAGGCTTCCTAGGAGATTTCTACCAAACATTTAAAGAAGAATTAATACCTATTCTCCTGAAACTGTTCCAAAAAATAGAAATAGAAGGAAAACTTCCAAACTCATTTTATGAGGCTGGCATCACCTCGATCCCAAAACCAGACAAAGACCTCATCTAAAAGAATTACAGAACAATATCCTGGATGAACACAGATGCAAAAATTCTCACCAAAATACTAGCAAATAAGATCTAACAGTACATTAAAAGGACTATTCACCATGGCCAAGTGTGATTTATTCCTCGGCTGCAAGGTTGGTTCAACATCCGCAAATCAATCATGGTGATAAAATACATTAATAAAAGAAAGAACAAAAACCATATGATACTCTCAATAGATGCTGAGAAAGCATTTGACAAAATACAGCATCCTTTCTTGATCAAAACTCTTCAAAGTGTAGGGATAGAGGGTACATACCTCAGTATCACCAAAGCCATCTATGAAAAGCCAACAGCAAATATCATTCTCAACAGGACAAAACTGAGAGCTTTCACCTAAGGTCAGGAAAACAGCAGGGCTGTCCACTATCACCACTTCTAAATAGTATTAGAAGTCCTAACTTCAGCAGTCAGACAACAAAAAGAAATAAAAGGAATCTGAATCAGCAAAAAAGGAGTCAAACTCTCACTCTTTGCAGGTGATAAAAGGCTTTATGTGGAAAACCCAAAAGACTCCACTCCAAAACTGCTAGAACTCATATAGGAATTCAATAACATGACAGGATATAAAATCAATGCACAGAAATCAGTTGCATTTCTATATACTAACAGAAGGACAAAAGAAAGATAAATTAAGGAGTCAATCCCATTTACAATTGCTCCCCAAACCATAAGATAACTAGGAATAAACCTAACCAAAGAGGAAAAGAAACTACTCAGAAAACTGTAAAGTACTCATGAAAGAAATTGAGGAAATAACAAAGAAAATGGAGAAACGTTCCATGCTCATGGATTGGAAGAGAAAATATTGTGAAAATGTCTATGTTATCTAAGCATTCTATACATTTAATGCAATCCCTATCAAAATACCATAACTTTTTTCAAAGAAATGGAACATATAGTCCTAAAATTTATATGGAACCAGAAAAGACCAAATAGCCAGAGAAATGTTGAAAAAGAAAACCAGAGTTGGCGGCATCACATTCCAGACTTCAAGCTCTATTACAAAGCTGTCATCATCAAGATAGTATGGTACTGACATAAAAACAGACACATAGATTAATGGAACAGAATAGAGAGTCCAGAAATGGACCCTCAATTCTATAGTCAACTAATCTTCAACAAAGCTGGAAAGAATGTCCAGTGGAAAAAAGACAGTCTCTTCAACAAATGATGTTGGGAAAACTTGACAGCCACATGCAAGAGAATGAAACTGTACCATTTCCTAACACCACACAGAAAAATAGACTCAAAATGGATGAAAGAACTTAATGTGAGACAGGAATCCACCCAAATCCTTGAGGAGAACACAGGCAGCAACCTCTTTGACCTCAGCCACAGCAACTTCTTCCTAGAAATATCTCCAAAGGCAAGGGAAAGAAGGGCAAAATGAACTATTGGGACTTCCTCAAGATCAAATGCTTTTGCATAGCAAAGGAAACAGTCAACAAAACCAATGACAACCAACAGAATGGGAGAAGATATTTGCAAACAACATATCAGATAAAGGGCTAGTATCCAAAATTTATAAAGAGCTTAGCAAACTCAACACCCAAAGAACAAAGAATCCAATCAAGAAATGGGCAGAGGACATGAACAGACATTTCGGCAAAGAAGACATCCAGATGACCAACAGACACATGAAAAAGTGCTCCACATCACTGGGCATCAGGGAAATACAAATCAAAACCACAATGAGATACCACCTCACACCAATCAGAATGGCCAAAATTAACAAGTCAGGAAGTGCCAGATGCTGGCGAGGATGTGGAGAAAGAGGAACCCTCCTACACTGTTGGTGGGAATGCAAGCTGGTACAGCCACTCTGGAAAACAGCATGGAGGTTCCTCAAAAAGTTGAAAATAGAGCTATCCTATGACCTAGGAATCGCACTTCTGGGTATTTACTGTAAAGATATAAATGTAGTGATCCAAAGGGGCACATGCATCCGAATATTTATAGCAGGAATGTTTTCAACAGCCAAACTGTGGAAAGAACCCCGATGTCCATCAAAAGGTGAATAGATAAAGACGATGTCACACACACACACACACACACACACACACACACACACACAAGAATACTATGCAGCCATCAAAAAACCCTGAAATCTTTTCATTTGCAAGGACGTGGATGGAACTAGAGGGCAGTATGCTACGTGAAATAAGTCAATCACAGAAAGACAATTATCATATGATCTCTCTGATATGAGGAATTTGAGAGGCCAGGCAGGGGGTTGTAGGAGGTATGGAGTGAAAAAATGAAACAAGGTGGGATCAGGGAGGGAGACAAATCATAAGAGACTCTTAATCTCATGAAAAACTGAGGTTGCTGGGGGGTGAGTGGGGAGGGATATGGTGGCTGGGTTATAGACATTGGGGAGGGCATATGCTATGGTGCATGCTATGAAATGTATAAGCCTGATGCTTCACAGACCTGTACCCCTGAAGCAAATAATCCATTATATGTTAATAAATATAAATAAATCAGTAAATAATAACAATGGGAGGGAAAAGGAAAAGTTGATGAATTGAACCTCATCAAAATTTAAAACTTCTGTCCTGTAAACACCCATATAAAGAGGCTGACAAAGCCAGCTACAGACTGGGAGAAATTTTTCACAAACCACATATCCAATAAAGAACTAATATCTACAATATATAAAATACTCTCAAAACTCAGCAGGAAAAGCACCAAAGAACCCAATTACAAAATGGGTAAAAGATATGTCATGACATTTCTCTAGGATATACAGATAGCAAATAAGCACATGAAATGATATTCATCATTAGTCATTGAGGAAATTCAAATTTAAAAATTATGAGATATGAGTATACAACTATCAGACCGGCTAAAAAATGAAAACAGTGAATACAGAATGCTGGTGAAGATACAGAGAAACCACCAGCTTACTGATACATTACTGGTAGAAATGTTCAATGGCACATCCACTTTGCAAAAGAGTTCAACAGTTTCTCATGAAACTAAAAATGCAACTACCATATGACCCAGTGATTGCACTTAGGTATTTTTCCCAGAGGAATAAACAGGTATATTCACACAAAACCTATACATGAATATTTCATGGAAGCTTTATTCATAATAGCCCCCAGCTGGAAATAGCCCAAATGTCCTTCAGCTGGGGAACAGTTAAATTGTGTTACATACGTATCATGGAATGCTACTCAAAAATGAATGACAGGTCAATAAAAATACATACTGCTTGGATGAATTTCTAGGTAATTTATGCCAAGTTAAAAAAAGAAAAAGTTACATGATCTAATTTATATAGCATTTTAAAATGACAAAATTGTGGAAATGGGAGAACAGATTAGTGGTTATCTAGTAGATGAAGGGAGTAGGAAAGGAAGTGGAAGGTAAAAAGGAAACTAGAGGGATCCTCGTGGTGATAACGATTCAGTACCTTGACTGTGCTAACAGATGCACAAACCTGTACATGTGATAAAATCATATAGAACTAAACACACACACACAAATCAGTCCAATAAAGCTGGGGAAATCTGAATATGATTAGTGGATTATCATTATCCTCGTTGTGATATTATACTATAGTTTCACAATGCTTTTAGGTATAGTTGGGATCTGTGAATATTATTTTTTATGATTTCATGTGAAGCCCAAAGATCTCAGTAAACATTTCAATTAATAAAATATTTTTTGAAAAAATATGATTGGGATTCTCAGAGTCAAAATGGGATGCCACCCATAAAAGAACAGGTTGCAAACAAATGATCAGAGAAGACAAAATACTCTTGGAAATTGAAAATATGATAGCCATAATAACAAACTTAATAGAAAATTTGGAAGATTTCAGAATATAAAGCAAAAAAAGACAAGGAAAGAAAAACTAGGTGAATAATAAAAGATATGGAAGATCAGCCCAGAAGTTTAGACCTTTATCTAATAAGATATCCAGAGAGAGGGAAAGCAGAGAGAATGGAGAGGAGGAAAGTATTAAAGAAATAAAAAAGTAAATCAACAACAAAACCCCAAAGCTATGGAGAATAAGGAATCTTTGCAATAAAAGAAATCAGTAACCAGTACTGCTTAAGGATGTATTAAAAAAATGAAACAAAAAACCCTAACCCACATCAAATCACATTCTGAGCAAAACAAAATCATTCTAAGTAGGTAAGAACACAAGAGCTTTATTTCTTATTTACCATATCTGAGGAAATTATTTGTGGATATACCCCAACACCCAAAGGAGGGAATTTATTGACATTACAGATCCAATAAAATAAAATTCTAAGAGACTAGTTGAGTAGTAAGCTTATAAAAGTCCAAATTAGAACATGGGTTAGTGATGCAAGTAAAATATCTTCAAGAGGTACGTATGTATATTAAGTGAAAGAGAATGAGAATCTCCAAACCATTTGACATACAATGAAGGGATATAATTCTTTCAACTATTTAAAATAAAAAAGAAAAGGCAATAGGAAATGCCCAGGAAAAAAAAAATACAACTCATGGCCAAAATGCAAAACAAACCATAATATGGCATGGTTTTGATTTATTGGTAGAGGGAAAGAAAGGAGAAATTTTACCAGTGACTTTGTTACTAGGAGCATTGTGATTTAGACGATCAGGGGGCAGGGGGGACAGTGGTGTTATAGGAACTGCAGACAATGAAATTTAACTCTAGCATGTTCTAACTTCACAATGAGCAATATTTATTGTTACAGCCATGCTTGTAAACTTTTGTAGCCAACCTGTAGCCAAAACAATAGCTACAATTAAATTTTTAAAATTAATTTA
The DNA here is from genome assembly GCF_009829155.1 of Mustela erminea. Taxonomy (NCBI): domain Eukaryota; kingdom Metazoa; phylum Chordata; class Mammalia; order Carnivora; family Mustelidae; genus Mustela; species Mustela erminea. The sequence goes on from NC_045625.1 coordinate 70,280,123, forward strand.
TTTAATTTCAGCATAGCAGTATTCATTATTTTTGCACCACACCCAGTGCTCCATGCAATCTGTGGCCTCTATAATACCCACCACCTGGTACCCCAACCTCCCACCCCCCCACCACTTCAAACCCCTCAGATTGTTTTTCAGAGTCCATAGTCTCTCATGATTCACCTCCCCTTCCAATTTACCCCAACTCCCTTCTCCTCTCTAACTCCCCATGTCCTCCATGCTATTTGTTATGCTCCACAAATCAGTGAAACCATATGATAATTGACTCTCTCTGCTTGACTTATTTCACTCAGCATAATCTCTTCGAGTCCCGTCCATGTTGCTACAAAAGTTGGGTATTCATCATTTCTGATGGAGGCATAATACTCCATAGTGTGTATGGACCACATTTTCCTTATCCATTCATCCATTGAAGGGCATCTTGGTTCTTTCCATAGTTTGGCAACCGTGGCCATTGTTGCTATAAACATTGGGGTACAGATGGCCCTTCTTTTCAGTACCTCTGTATCTTTGGGGTAAATACCCAGGAGTGCAATGGCAGGGTCATAGGGAAGTTCTATTTTTAATTTTTTTTTCTTTTTTTTTTTTTTTTTAAAGATTTTTATTTATTTATTTGACAGAGAGAGATCACAGTAGGCAGAGAGGCAGGCAGAGAGAGGGGAAGGGAAGCAGGCCCCCTGCTGAGCAGAGAGCCCGATGCGGGACTCGATCCCAGGACCCTGAGATCATGACCTGAGCCGAAGGCAGCGGCTTAACCCACTGAGCCACCCAGGCGCCCCTCTATTTTTAATTTCTTGAGAATCTCCACACTGTTCTCCAAAGAGGCTGCACCAACTTGCATTCCCACCAACAGTGGAAGAGGGTTCCCCTTTCTCCACATCCCCTCCAACACATGTTGTTTCCTGTCTTGTTAATTTTGGCCATTCTAACTGGTGTAAGGTAATATCTCAATGTGGTTTTAATATGAATCTCCCTGAGGGCTAGTGATAATGAACATTTTTTCATGTGTCTGATAGCCATTTGTATGTCTTGATTGGAGAAGTGTCTGTTCACATCTTCTGCCCATATTTTGATATGATTGCCTATTTTGTGTGTGTTGAGTTTGAGGAGTGCATTATAGATCCTGGATATCAACCTTTTGTCTGTACTGTCAATTGAAAATATCTTCTCCCATTCCGTGTGTTACCTCTTTGTTTTTTTGACTGTTTCCTTTGCTGTGCAGAAGCTTTTGATTTTGATGAAGTCCCAAAAGTTTATTTTCGCTTTTGTTTCCTTTGCCTTTGGAGACATATCTTGGAAGAAGTTGCTGTGGCTGATATCGAAGAGATTACTGCCTATGTTCTCCTCTAGGACTCTGATGGATTCCTGTCTCATGTTGAGGTCTTTTACCCATTTTGAGTTTGTTTTTGTGTATGGTGTAAGAGAATGGTCGAGTTTCATTCTTCTACATATAGCTGCCCAGTTTTCCCAGCACCATTTATTGAAGAGACTTTCTTCCAATGTATATTTTTTCCTGTTTTGTCGAAGATTAATTGACCATAGAGTTGAGGGTCCATGACTCTTTCTATGAAGCCAGCATTACCCTGATCCCCAAACCAGGCAAAGACCCTGCCAAAAAGGAGAATTTCAGACCATTATCACTGATGAATATGGATGCTAAGATTCTCAACAGGATCCTAGCAAACAGGATCCAACAGCACATTAAAAAGATTATCCACCATGACCAGGTGGGATTCATCCCTGGGCTACAAGGATGGCTCAACATTCACAAATCAATCAATGTACTAGAACAAATTAATATGATAAAAGAGAAGAACCACACAGTCCTCTCAATTGATGCAGAAAAAGCAATTGACAAAATCCAGCATCCGTTCCTGATTAAAACGCTTCAAAGTATAGGGATAGAGGGAACATTCCTGAACTTCATCAAATCTATCTATGAAAGACCCACAGCAAATATCATCCTCAATGGGTAATAGCTTGCAGCCTTCCTGTTGAGATCAGGAACAAGACAAGGATGCCCACTTTCACCACTCTTGTTCCACATAGTATTAGAAGTCCTAGCAACAGCAGCCAGACAACAAAGAGAAATAAAAGGTATCCAAATTGGTAATGAAGAAGTCAAACTCTCTCTATTCGCAGATGACATGATTCTTCATATGGAAAACCCAAAAGACATCACCCCCAAACTACTAGAACTCATACAGCAATTCAGCAATGTGGCAGGATAAAGTCAATGTAGAGAAATCAGTGGCTTTCTTATACACTAACAATGAAAATACAGAAAGGGAAATTAGAGAACCGATTCCATTACTATAGCACCAAGAACCATAAGATACCTGGGAATAAACCTAACCAAAGAGGTAAAGGATCTGTACTTGAGGAACTACAGAACACTCATGAAAGAAATTGAAGAAGAAAGATGGAAGACCATTCCATGCTCTTGCATCGGAAGAATAAACATTGTTAAAATGTCTATACTCAATCTATACTTTTAATGCCATTCCGATCAAAATTCCACCGGTATTCTTCAAAGAGCTGGAGCAAATAATCCTAAAATTTGTATGGAATAAGAAGAGACCCCGAATCGCTAAGTAAATGTTGAAAAACAAAAATAAAACTGGGGGCATCATGTTACCTGATTTCAAGCTTTATTACAAAGCTGTGATCACCAAGACAGCATGGCACTGGCATAAAAACAGACACATAGACCAATTAAATGTTTAAAATAGATTGGGAAGTGGAAGGGTGGGCAGGAGAGAGATGGAAGGATAGACACATTTAAAATTCTTATTTTACAAAGTTGCTCTTAGGATTCATTCTATATATTTTTTAAAACATTTCATCTATTTATATGAGCATGGGCCAGGGGAGTGGCAGAGGGAGGAGACTCCACACTGAGCAAAGAGCCAAATGTGGGTCTGCATCCTAGGACCCCGGGATCATGACCTGAGCCAAAGGCGACACCCAACTGCCTGAGCCACCCAGGTGCCTCGGATTCATTCTGTATTTTCAAAATTGTGTGGAACATGAAATCAGGGGCTATGTATTTCATTTTCAGTTTCAAACATAACTGTTAAAAGCACTAAGAACAATATATAACTATTAAGAATTGAGAAAAGGGGAAGAGAGTATGGAAGGTGATATTAACGAGGATCCTTTTCAATCGGGGAGTTAAACTGAAAATACATAAAATTTATACATCAAGAATTAGACAAGGATCTAAATAATTTGTTTTTAGGTTTAACTCTCAAAAGAAGAAGAAACGGGAAGAAACATGATTGCCCTTGGAAAGGGGAGTTGGGAGTTGACAGACACTCACTGTATTTTATAAGCCAGTCTATTCTACTTGATTTTCATCTACATGCATACATTACATTGATCAAGGGGAAAAAAATTATACAAGATTCACTAGCTGTAACCTCATGGGATGCCCTGGCCCAAAATCATTCTGCAAAGGGATGTAACATAATACAGGGGTGCGTGCTTAGGAAACATCTGCTAGTGCCATGAAATGTTGAGAAGGGAACATTAAAACCACAAATGAAAATTGCAACCCAAACACCGCACATAGGAACAGCTGTGTTAATTCTGACAAATTCTGCCGGTCACAGACTGACCTCATCAATCACTGAAAAACACCTAACTCGATCAGGGAAAAAACAGCCCTGCTTTTGAGATATTAATTCCCTCTTATCGATACAGGTCCACAAATGTATTGAATGTATGATGGAGATAAGATAGCGCCGGGGTCATTTCGGTGCGATTGTTTTGACAATCCTAAAGCACTCTCCGTTTATAATGGCTAGTTATCTGTTTACACGCTATAATTAACTCTCATGAGAACCTGGCTTCAGTGATTTCTGCTCTGATGCATACATGTTGAATTAGATTTTCAGAAGAGAATCATTTGTTCTTATTCATCTTTTAAATACATACCTCTAGTTCCATTTGCAGATTTTCTCTCTGTCCGTTCCCTTCAACTCTCACTCCTGTGAGAAGCTGCAAGGGGACCAGCCTGATGAGTCTGATCTTGGCAGCCTCTTCCATGGCTCTCTGGCCGAGGGGGGTCCTTGCAGCCCTTGCAGCCCAGAGGCTCTGGGGAGCAGACTGGCACCTGGGTTCTGGGCCAGCTGGGCTCCAGGGTTTAAGGCAGCCTCAAGAAGCACAGTACGTGGAGCTCCAGTGCCACAGTGAGACCTGCCTTGGGAGAGATTTGCTGCTGCTTTTAACCAGTCTCCTCCACTGACCCTTTCCATGCAGAGAGCTTGCTTTGGAGCCAAAATGCACACAGATTTGAATGATTATGAGGCAAGAATAATTCTTGGGGGAAGACTTTTGGCCCATCCTGTCATGAGGTGGCTCAGTTGGTTAAAGCCTCTGCTTTCAGCTCAGGTCGTGATCCCAGAGTTCTGGGTTCGAGCCCCGAATTGGGCTCTCTGCTTAGAAGGGAGCCTGCTTCCTCCTCTCTCTCTCTCTCTCTCTTTCTGCTTGCCTTTCTGCCTACTTGGGATCTCTGTCAAATAAATACATAAAATCTTTAAAAAATAAAAAGAAATTAAAAAAAGAATCAAGCATAGGACCCCACAAGACACAAGGAATCAGGTTTGTGCTGTAACAGCAGATTGCAAGGGAAGACTGGGCCAGACAATGACCTTCTTGTCAATACTGGGCAAAATTAGTGTGACCACATCACTTAATGCCCACACAGGTAAAAGATGAGGATGAAAGGAGGCGTTATTATTATTATGGGACCAAGTGAGTAGGCCAGGCCAGGAATCCGACAAATCAGGGCATGTGGCCACCTAGTCCAAGGGCACTGGGGTGGGAAGGGAAAACAGGAGCTGGGTGAGGGAGGGAACCGAAATCCAGGATACTACGTGGAGGAAAGCAAGATCAGTGGAAAGAGCCCAGCACCATCTCTTCTCCACACTGAAGAGCTGTGGGGACCAGGGAAGACAGGCAGCCCGACCATCAGCATGAGCATAAACCCCACGCATCACCTGCTTGATGAGCCATGTGGCCTTCTGGGGAGAGCTCCCAGCTACAACTGCCAGTGTAACCAGGAGAAGTGATGTCCATTCCTTCCACATACTTTGCTGAGCCACATTTTAGCCACATTTAGACTCCTCTTCATGGACAATCTTTTGCAGTGGCCCAGGATATTCAGAAGTTGCCAAGAGCAGAGAGAAAGACGGGAGGGGGAGTCCCCCGCATCCACATTGGAGTAACTTCCTCTTGTTAACAAGAGTCTGGCTGAATTTCTGCAGCAATGGAAAACACCGTCTGGGGAGATGATGGTGGAGGATGGGAAGCTACCAGCCTAAAGACCAGGAGGCTTTGAGATCTACCAGAAGAATCTCGATGCCAGCTTTGCCCAGCTCAAAAGAGGAGTGTGGCTTCATTTAAAAGTAATGTTTATCTTCCAGATCTAGAGTAGACAAAGGAAAATGGACATATAAAAATAATCATGGTGGGCTTTTAAATTGCAGATAAGGGCCTTCTGGAAGTTAATTTTCCTAGGTAATTTATTATCCCACATAATTTCCCTGAGATGAACATAAAAGTTACATATTGGTGGTTTTACTCTGGTAGCAACATTGTGGAAGTCTTATTTGACCTTAAGGGTATTTCTTACTGGCCTCAGACTGTTAATATTCACTCTTACCAACTCTTGTAGCTACCAGGGACCTTTTGGAAAACATTTCTTAGGGTGAATTATGTATTTATATGTAAAATACCAGCAAACATCCTTATGGCCATAACTTTTGGATATTTTCAAACCAGATTATAGTAAGACAATGTATTTTATTCAGTAGATTTTTTTTAATCTAATTATGTAGGTGAATAAAAATTACTGCATGCTGGTGCATCTAATGTAAGTTATCTATTATTCACACCACATTTACTTTTAATATTCATGCAGACTCCCTTTGACATAACCTACTGTGTCACAGTTAATCCAATAAAGATAAAATATAGCTCAGCAAAACACCAGTCGATTCCAGCTTTCTGGTAATTATTAAAGACTATTTCACACTAGTTCTTTCAATCAATGTATTTCCCTTTGGATATGATGGTGCTCCTCTTTGAAGCCTTCAATCTTCCCAGTGGATTCAGAGGAACACTCAGGCCCTTTATCAGTCTCTGGGTCTCAGAGATAGTTCAAAGAGCACAACAAGGCTTCACAGGTTTATCCTCAAAGGCTGACACTGTCCGTTTGATGTATGGTGACTTAAAAAGTCATCTCTGACAAAGCATGTGTTTGCTACCAGTCTATCGAATCAGCCATTTATCAACTTATCTGTATTCACCCAGCGCAACTGCTAACAGCTCAAAGGAAAACAGTCACTGTCTCCTGCTGGACTGACTATTGATTTGATTCTCTCCTCTAATTTTATATTGTTTTGCTGCCCTGTGGATGAAGCAACTCTTTTACTGGATGAAATGAACATGGAACCCATGAACTGATGGCCTTTGGTTGTTGTGTTCAAGAGCCCAGAGGGCAACAGACTCTTCACAGGTTGAGGACAGCTTGGCTGGTAGAGAGGCTTTCCTGTCCCAGCATGCCTTGCATTTCACTTTTATCCACATTGCAGGCATTTCACTGTAGGGGCCCTGCTAGGAAACTACAGAGAGATCACTAGGAGCTCCCAATATCATCTTCAGAAGCTGCAGATACCCAGTGCTCACCAGTACATGCAAATAGAACCCTGGATTGAAGAGAGGGTACCCAACTTACTCTCAGTCTAAGCATCTCCCCTTAACCATCTCCATGCTCCAAGAAAATCATTCTTTATTCTTTGTAGTCCTGAGCACATGATTCCCAGCTGAAAATTTTTTCTTCCCACTTCTCTGTCATTATTGGTTTTTAATTAAAATGAGGCTGCCTCACTGCATCATGAAAATCATTATCATTCCTCATCAGTTAATCTCTGTTGTGTTCATATAATTTGATTAACATCAGAGGTAATGCTTCAACTATAGAAAACACTATTTTAATGAATTTTTTTGGAAAGGACAAAGACAAGGTTAATATTTTTTTCCATACATTATGTATTTTAAGTAAAGCAACTGCTATGTAGAGATGGCAATAGTTCTATTATTATAAAGTAAGTTGTAACATGAGGTGGACTGAAGATTATTGTTTGTTCCTGATTCCCTCTCCACTTCTAAAACAAGTCATTCTCTTTCTCTCTCTGTTAGCATGTTATACAGATGTTGAAATTCACCAAGATTCTATCCACGGTACTCTTTTCTTCTTGCTTTGTACATATTTGCTGGGTGATCTGATTTAGTCGTAGCTCCAATTATTATCTATTGCAGAAACCCACCCCCCAAAAAGCCTATTCCAGCTTTGAGTTCTCTGCTGAGCACCAACCCCTCTTTCTGATAAATGTTCCCATTTAGATAGGTTGCAGGCAACTTAATCTCAATGTACTCAATACTCAACCCATTACCTTTATATATAACTTTTCCTGAATTCTTTGTCAGTAGTATTGGCTGAGAACCATGTCCCTCGTTACTGGAGTCAACACTACAGTTATAATTAATCTCCAAGTAGCATCCATTAAATTATTATTATTATTATTATTTTACCTCTACCACCTTCCTATACTGTTCTTATCACAGGTTTATTTCAGGGTCCTGTCATCTCTATCCTAACCACTTCAGTAAACTCCAGATTCACCCATCTACTTTATTATTATTCGTGTATTTGTTTAAAGTAAAACTTAACCATGTTGTTCTCACCTAACTTCTTTATTAAAAAAGCAATTAAAAAACTTAATTCATTGCCTAAATTGTTTTACTTACTCCTGTTTGCCTTTGGGATAAAGTTTAAAATTACCTAGCAATGCATAGCAAACTAATTAATTCATAGAGTGAATCCTCAGTTATTTACAGTGGTATTGGTGGTTTCAGTGGTAAGAGGCAGATGGAAGCCATCCCCACAATCCCTCTCTCAGGTGGCACGTGTCAATCAAAATCAGTCTCAGGTCAAACTCTGCCAGACTCACAATCTCAAAGAACAAAATTCAAAGACTTATACTATCAGATATTTTTTAATAAAGCTATAGTCATTAGTAGTGTAAGGATAGAGAACTAGACCAATGGAACAAGTAGTCCAAACATAAACTCACATATACATGGCCACTGACTTATTTGACACCATGGAGCAATGGAGAAAGAACAATCTTATCAATAAACAGTTCTGGGTCAGTTGGATATCCAGACAAAAAAAATAATAATTATTATTCATCTGTCCTTCATACCATACCCTAAACCGGTTGATGAGGAAAATAATTTAAAGGTAAAACATTAAAAAAATGAAGCCCCTGGAAGAGAGATTCCAAGTGTGAGATGCATTTGCTGAGTTGTTTCCAGTTCTGAGATGGAGGGGGCCATGTACAAGGACTAAAGAGAGACCTTGAGGGCTAAAGGCAGCTTCCAGTTGATAGCCAAGAAAGGAACAGGGACTTTAGTCCTATGATGACAGTAAGCCAACTTCTCCCAACTACAAGAATGAGCTCAGAAGTAATTCTTTCCCAGAGCCTCTGGATAAGACCCCAGGCTCCCTGATACTTTGATTTCAGCCTTGTGAGACCCAGAGTGGGGGAAACTTGAGGCCACCCAGACACTGACATACAGAAGTGAGAAATGGTATATTTGTTTTCCTTTAAGCTGCTTAATTTGTGGTAATTTATTATAGCAGCAATAAAAAACTAATTTACTAATTAAGAAGGAAATGGAGACATAAATGATGATATATACTTAGGACGGACTATAGTAGAGGAGGGGTCAGTAAACTATGACCTTGCTTCTGTAAATAAAGTTTAACTGCAACAGAGCCAGGTCTGTTTCTGGATTATCTAGCGCTGTATTTATACTACAGCAGCAGAGTTGGGTAATTTTGACAGAGTCTTTATGGCAGTCGAAAAGAAAACTATTTATTATCTGGCTCTGTAAAGAAGTTTGCTGAACTCCTGTACAGAGGAACAAAACATAACTACATACAATAATGAGGATGAATATCACAAACATAATGGTGAATGACACCATAAATAGAACTTACTGCACAATTTTGTTTTCTAAAGTTTACAAGAGGTAAAAACCAACCTTGCATACAGGAATCAGGATGCTAATTGCCTTAGAGAAGGGGGAAGGGAGGGTAGTGATTTAGATGTAGGTGTGAAGAGGCTTCAGAGATGCTGGTAAAGTGCTCTTTTTTGGTCTGGATGGTGGTTAAATGGCTTTCTGAAAAATCCATGAAACATGATTTCCTCACTTTTTACGTAGGCCATTTGCTTCCATAAAAACCTTTAAAACATTTTGACTTCATCCAGACATTTAAAAAATATATATAGCTTTGAAGTCCTTTGTAACAATGAACTAAAACTCAAAATAGCTTGTGTTTAGAATGTCCTCTGGAGTCCATGCAAAGACTTCCACTGGTTTCTAATGTCTTGGACCAGTACCATTTGACATCACCCGGGAGTCTGTTAGAAATGCAGTCTCTTTGGTCCCATCTTAGATCTGATGGATTAGAAACTATATTTTAATAAGTTCTTAGCTAATTCCTTTATAATTGAGAAGTAGTGCCTCTATAAGTTTGCAATTTCATTGCTGCTTATCTTTCACAAGACATATTTCTACACAGTTGAAAGTACAGTTCTAGGCAACTCATTCTTCCCAGACTTCTCACACACATCTGGGCAGGACTGCTCTGAAGCAAACATGGCTTCCCCATACCTCTTGGGCTAGAACTCTCTGGGTTTTGCAGTACTCAGACATCAGAAGACACAGGCACCCACACACATTTCCCTCATTTGCATCTGGATAGGCAAATGGACCTCAGATTCATCTTTTTTATAATAATAAAGGGAACAAACATGAGAAATTTATTGGTAATAAATATGCCAGCTTCTTTCTGTGTCACCTTACAGTCCAGGCCCCGGGGGAAGATAAACATACCCATGGATTATTTTTATAATCTCAAAGGGTTAGTTTTTCATCTTCAGAGAGTTGAATAGAATGAAAAAAGCTGTCTCTAGGGGAGTAAGAGCTTCATCATGTTGGAAATAAAGTAATCTTTCTTCTCTAGAAAACTGAAGAAAGGTCATGTATCACAAAATTAGATGTGGAAAAAATAATAATATACTGTTTCAGCATTAGAGGAGAAGAATGGAGAAATGACCTTTCCTGGATAATAGTTCTTATGTAAATAACTCAGAGATTGAAAGTTAGAAAATGTGTATTAGAGATTTCTAGATAATTGTCCTGTGATTTGAATGTTCCTGGTATTTCTTTCTCACATATAATGTGACTTTCAAATGGCCACTATGTTGCATATCTTTGCTCCTCCCAATTGTGAAAAGTTGTATGTTCCTGGAAAAATCAAGACCACCCAATGGTGCAAAATTTGAAAGCGCTGACTGGGGTTGAGGGAAGAGAGATTTTGAAGGACAGTATGGAACCCTGCTCTATAAAATAATGTAACTAATGTCATAAAACCAATAACTCTACTGTCACAGAGGACCAGTAAGCAGCCAGATATGGGACATTGGTCTGTGTGGTAGAATGGCCAAAATAAGTATTTTTGTTTTAAATTTTATAGTTTTGGATTTGGGAAATATAAACATCTCAATTTTGCTAGATCTTCAGTAAAGACATTGAATGAGTGAATGAGTGAATGGATAAGAAAATGCATGTGGGATGTCTTTGGTGAGTGCTGTGAAGTGTGTAAACCTGGTGATTCACAGACCTGTACCCCTAGGGATAAAAATAGATGTTTATAAAAAATAAAAAATTAAAAAAAAATGCATGTGGGCATATTCTGAAAATCGGTGCAAGGAACTCACTTCCATATTAGGGTCAAGTGATGAGAAAAGGTTTGGGATACAGGGGCAGGTGAGACCCATAACCTAAACCACAGTGAATCCAGGCATATAGCTTCATGTGCCTGCAAGAGCCTGAGGGGACAGAAGACTATAACATTCTCTGTGGGTTTACAGAAGTTTTATGGAGGACAATGGGCTTTCCAAGGCCTGTGGTCTTGGGGATTAAGCCACACCTGGAAATTAGAAAACAGAGTGATTCCTGTTGATGTGTGTTCCCTCCACTAAAAAGACAAACATGAAAGTAGCTGCTCAAAATATTGTATAGGTCGTATTACAGGGTATGAAATTATCTTAGAGTGGCTGGGTTGGGTCTTCTTGTGTACATATGAATAATAGACAATTAGGTCTCATATTCTCTCCCATTCAAGAAGAAGAAAATATTAAATATATTTAATGTGAAAATTGGAATGTATTTACTTGCCAGTTATTAAAATCATTATTAATAAAAATAAAGGGAGAGTATTAAAATACTCCATATTAAAATATGGTTCATCATTTATGTTATGTTGTTATATACTATAAATACTCAACAGAAAGCTAGTATAATGTAAACATGAGTGCTGGTCTTACTCCCAAGGGGCAGGTTGTTACAAACAGGAATCCACACTTCAGAGGTGATCATCTAACAGTATATAACAAAGGCCACATTTCAGAAGTAAGTATTAAAGACATGGTTTTATCCTTATGTCCTTATTTGTTAACTGGCATAATGGATATTAGAAATAATTGCTTTTTGGAGAAACTGGCAACTTCTAGTCAGCATACTGTCTATTAGAAATGGACTCCCATTGGTGAAATGAATGCTAATTAAGATGCAGGGACTGGCTGAAGTATTTAGGAGTCCCTGAAAGGACAGAGTTAGGGCTTCTTCAAGTTTACAGAGCAGGTTGTATGAGCTTAGTGTCAGCTTGCTAAGGGAGGTTTATTTACAAAGGACCCAAACCACTTTGCTGACATGCATTTGTTCAATACTTGTGTGCATGTATGGCAGTGTTTTGACTGAGATTTGGTTTGAGAATGAAGAGGAGGAAGTGCCTGTCACCTTCCTTTAGCATTTTGGCTGCTGCCATCTTTCAGAAACTAAGAGCTTTTCATATCTAAGAGCTGTTCATGACCAACTTGCTAAAGTCAGTTTTCTTTTCTTTTTTTAAAATTTTATTTATTTGACAGAGAGAGAGAGCCGAAGCAGAGGGAGTGGAAGGCAGAGGGAGAGGGAGAAGCAGAGGGAGCCCGGTATGGGGCTGGATCCCAGGAGCCTGGGATAATGACCTAAGCCAAAGGCAGATGCTTAATGAACTGAGCCACATAGGTGCCCCGGAAGTCAGTTCTCAATAATTTGTTAAAACTTTATTTATTATGCGTTTTTTATTTTGGTCAGTATTCTTTCACCAGTGTATTTGTATCTGCAGGGAAAAAAGTGTTCAGGCACTGGAGCTGGGGACCATGACTGACATCCATTTTTGGCAATTCCCTGGGTGACAATAGCTATCATTTCCCAATTTGGTTTCCTGATGCACTTCTGCCTACTTAGGCCTATCCCATTACTCTCCATCTGTGGGGATATGAAGATTAACCTTGCTCAGTGTTATGTTGGAGATTTGAATTGGAGATAAATTTCCTTTAGGGAAAAGACTACCAATCAATGTCAACCCTTTATTTATTCAACACCCACTGTACACACAGTATTGTTGTAAGTCCTTGGAGAATTATCAAAATTTGTATGTATTATTGGCCATGATCTCCAGAACTTATGACCTACAGGGGCACAGAAGATAAGGGTGTTATTTTATTTCAGTATCTGAAAATAACCTTCAGTGACAGCTGTCTATAGATTCACTGCTCAGGGCTCTAATTTGTGGTGGACCCATGTCCTTCAACATTTCACTGTTTTTCCTTCGTTCCTTTCTCCCTCCTTCCTTTCTTTTTTCTGTCTTTCCCTTTTTTATTTCATTTTACCATTTCTTCCTCTCTCTGTTGCTTGCTCCTTTTCTTCCCCACACCTTCTTTTCCTTCCCTCCTTCTTCCCCACTTCCTTCTTCATCTTCTTCTTTTGTGTGTGTGTGTGTGCCTGAATAGTTTGAACAGTTCCCTCCAAGATAGTAAAGCATTTAATCTGTTTTGTTCTCCTTGTCTTCCTATTCTGAAATTTAAGTGGCTTCATTTAAAAACAAGTGCTCTCTCCTTTCCCAGAATGTGACAATAGGATGCCAGATGTGAGTATTTCCTTTTGAAGGCCATGGTAAGGGCAACTGGCCCTCTGCTCTCACAGAACCTTGGTAAATTTCCTAATAGTCTAGATTTATCTGAACTCTCCTACTCATGGAAGTGTTTGTCTTCATCTTGCTACTTGAAGAGGTTTGAATCTTTGTTCTGCCACATTCTGTCTCTGGCACTGGGCAATGTGTCTATATTTTCTCAACTTCAATTTCTATATCCACAAAGTAGAACACAACATATTTACAAAATAATACACAGAGCATCCTCTCCAACTTTGGTTATGATCATAAATTCTTACCTTAATTCTTGGTTTCTGATCCTACTGGAGCTTGGACCTTGCTTTTCACTGCACTAGTTGAACTTGCTTGTGTTTGTCCATCAGGTATCAGACCCAGGTGTGTTTCCCAACTTCAGCACGCCTGTTTCCATCAGAGCACCTCAGCTCCCTTCCTATATCCACATTCAGGTACATCCACACACACAGTACCACACACACACACAGACCCTTGGAGTATGATATAGTGTCCTTCCTCATCTCTTATTATAGTCTTTGGCTTAAAATATAATTGATCTGATATAAGGATTGCCACTCCTGCTTTCTTCTGATGTCCGTTAGCATGGTAAATTCTTTTCCACCCCCTCACTTTAAACCTGGAGGTGTCTTCGGGCTTAAAATGAGTTTCTTGGAGGCAACATACAGATGGGTTTTGTTTTTTTATCCATTCGGATACCCTGTGTCTTTTGATTGGGGCATTTAGCCCATTAACATTCAGGGTAACTATTGAGAGATATGAATTTAGTGCCATTGTATTGCCTGTAAGGTGACTGTTACTGCATATTGTCTCTGTTCCTTTCTGATCTACCACTTGTAGGCTCTCTCTTTGCTTAGAGGACCCCTTTCAATATTTCCTGTAGAGCTGCTTTGGTGTTTGCAAATTCTTTCAGTTTTTGTTTGTCCTGGAAGCTTTTAACCTCTCCTTCTGTTTTCAATGATAGCCTAGCTGGATATAGTATTCTTGGCTGCATGTTTTTCTCATTTAGTGCTCTGAAAATATCATGCCAGCTCTTTCTGGCCTGCCTGGTCTCTGTGGATAAGTCAGCTGCCAATCTAATATTTTTACCATTGTATATTACAGACTTCTTTTCCCAGGCTACTTTCAGGATTTTCTCTTTGTCACTAAGACTTGTAAATTTTACTATTAGGTGACGGGGTGTGGGCCTATTCTTATTGATTTTGAGGGGCATTCTCTGAACCTCCTGAATTTTGATGCTCGTTCCCTTTGCCATATTGGGGAAATTCTCCCCAATAATTCTCTCCAGTATACCTTCTGCTCCCCTCTCTCTTTCTTCTTCTTCTGGAATCCCAATTATTCTAATGTTGTTTCGTCTTATGGTGTCACTTATCTCTCGAATTCTCCCCTTGTGGTCCAGTAGCTGTTTGTCCCTCTTTTGCTCAGCTTCTTTATTCTCTGTCATTTGGTTTTCTATCACAATTCTTTCTTCTGCCTCATTTATCCTAGCAGTGAGAGCCTCCATTTTTGATTGCACCTCATTAATAGCTTTTTTTATTTCAACTTGGTTAGATTTTAGTTCTTTTATTTCTTCAGAAAGGGCTTTTATATCTCCTGAGAGGGTTTCTCTAATATCTTCCATGCCTTTTTTGAGCCCGGCTAGAACCTTGAGAATTGTCATTCTGAACTCTAGATCTGACATATTACCAATGTCTGTATTGATTAGGTCCCTAGCCTTTGGTACTGCCTCTTGTTCTCTTTTTTGTGGTGAATTTTTCTGCCTTGTCATTTTGTCCAGATAAGAGTATATGAAGGAGCAAGTAAAATACTAAAAGTGTGGAAAATATGCTTTAACCAAATCAGAACAGATCCCAAATCATGAGGTGGGAGAAAGGGGATAAAAAGAGGTTCAAAAAGAAAGAAAGAAAGAAAGAAATTTAAAAAAAAGAATACAAATAAAGAAAAATACAAAAAGGAAAAAATATATATATTAGATAAACTAGTTAAAAAACGTTAAAAAAGGGTAAAAGTTTAAAAAAATTAGCAGAAGAAGAGAAAAAAAATGAAAAATAAAAAAATTAAATTAACTGCAAAACTAAAAAAAAAATCACAGGGAGAAAGCCATGAGTTCTGTGCTTTGCTTTCTCCTCTGGAATTCTGCAGCTCTTCTTGGTATTGAAACCGCACTCCTTGGTAGGTGGACTTGGTCTTGGCTGGATTTCTTGTTGATCTTCTGGGAGAGGGGCCTGGTGTAGTGATTCTCAAGTGTCTTTGCCCCAGGCAGAATTGCACCGCCCTTACTTGGGGCCGGGCTGAGTAATCTGCTCGGGTTTGCTTTCAGAAGCTTTTGTTCCCTGAGCGCTTTCCATAGAGTTCTGGAGGACGGGAATACAAATGGCGGCCTCCTGGTCTCCAGCCCGGAGGAGCCGAGAGCCCACTACTCAGTGCGCCCCTAGAGAACAGCGCCCAGTTACTCCCGTCTGCCTGACCTCCGGCCACACTCCGAGCTCACCAAGACTGCAACCCGTTCAAGGTAACCCCGAGCTGTGATCTTACTGTCGACTCTGTCTTTGTAGCCGGTTTTCCCGTTCCAATACCCGCAAGCTCTGCGACATTCAGACACCCCCGATCCTTCTGTGACCCTGTGGGACCTGAGGCCACGCTGACCCTGCGTGGGCTTCGCCCCGGTTTAGCCTCTGGAGCAATGTCCCTCAGCGGAACAGACTTTTAAAAATCTTGATTTTGGGGATGCCTGGGTGGCTCAGTTGGTTGGACGACTGCCTTTGGCTCAGGTCACGATCCCGGAGTCCCGCGATCAAGTCCCGCATCGGGCTCCCAGCTCCATGGGAGTCTGCTTCTCCCTCTGACCTTCTCGCTCAATGCTCTCTCTCACTGTCTCTCTCTCTCAAATAAATAAATAAAATCTTTAAAAAAAAAAAAAAGTCCTGATTTTGTGCTCTGTTGCTCCGCTGCTTGCTGGGAGCCGGCCCCTCCCCCCGGGGTCTATCTTCCCTTCGCTTTGGATTCACTTCTCCGCCAGTCCTACCTTTCAGAAAGTGGTTGTTTTTCTCTTTCCAGAATTGCTGTTCTTCTTCTCTTTGATCTGCCGATGGATTTGCAGGTGTTTGCAATCTTTAGATAAGCTATCTAGCTGATCTCCTGCTAGCTGATGTAGTCTCAGCCTGCTACTTCTCCGCCATCTTGACTCCTCCCCACACACACACACAGTGTTGGAGTGCACACAGAGGTTCCTGGCCCTTCCCTTAAACTACACCTGCATACTTGGCAGCCTTGTATGCTAGGAGGATTCATTTTAATTAGGAATATTAATAATTTTCCTTTATTTTTTCTCAATAATTATAAATTTATATAATTCCTTTCCCAGGATATATTTGAGCTCCAGATTGATATCTACCTGTGTGAAAAGATTTGAAATCCTAGTCATCAAGGTGCTTAAGAGTTTAGGGCCTGGAGTCAGAAAGACTGGCTTCAAATCCTGGCTTTGCTATTTGGTAGCTGTGTGAATTTTGGCAAGTGTTTTAACAGTTTTAGGCCTTTGTTCCATCCCCACCTATTTATCTAAAGATGGCAGGTTCATGCAGTGGAAGGAGTGTTGTCTGTGGCAGCAGAGACATAGTTTCAAATCTTGTTTTTACCATTTATGGAATGAAAAACTTTGAGAAAAATCTCTCTGTTTCTGTTTCTCATGCATAAGAGAGTGATGTACAGTAAAGGACTGTAGGAAAGATGAAATGAGATTGTCTCTTTTTCAGGGCATCTTGGAGATGATTAGCTGTTTCAGGATGAAACTGAAAATCTCCTTCCCAGTCACCAGCTGCTGGAAACTTACTGCAGTGGATGATGAATGCAAAACAACATACCTTTATGAGAAAGGTATGGACACAGAAGTTGCTGCTGATGCTCTAGTGAAGAGTGGAAAGTATGGTCCAGTTCAGCAAACAAGGTTTCCACATGAAGTAGGCTGTCTTGACCATAACTATGTCTGCTCGTCACTGAGTAGAGAAATTCCTGTTATAGACCCAGGAGAACTGGAGAAAGGAAGCACAAATTTGTTCAAGCTTTCATTGTAAACACCAGTATGACTGTTCTCAACTTGGTTGTTGTTTAAAAAAAAATACGATTTCTATCCCTGAACTAATACTGATATACTGCTCTTTGTCACTGCAGCCCCAATAGAACTAGCAGAATTTGCAAATTTTCAAAAATTCTCTAAAGAAAATGATGCCCACTGGTGTGTTATAAGGAAGCCCCTGCACAAAGAAGGTAAGAAACCCAGGGTTAAATTATTCAAGGTTCAGTGTTTTATTACTCCACTTGTCCTGCAACGCAAACATCAGTGAATTGCTCTGAAGAAATGGTATACCAAGAAAAATAAGGGTAGGGTTGCAGAATTTGATAAATTTTTGGACAAGAGAATGAAGGAGGCCAAATTTTGAGAGCATTTATATCTAAGTCTGAGTCCAGCCAAAAATAGGATTTTCTAAGAGTAACGTACACAAAAAATAAGATCAGACATTTTAAAAATGTTAAATGAGATAAAGATATATGAATATATTTAACTACAAAAGACTTTGCAAATGTTATGTCAAGCCCCAGTAAGGGTGCCCTCACCTAAGGGTACTTTTTGGTGTTCAAATAGGTCAAAGAAGGAAAGATGTATGGAATCTCTTTCTTTAGCTATTTTTCATAGTACTCCTGGCTTTCCTGGCTTTTCTCACTTTCTATAGTTCTCATGCTCTCTTTCATGTATTGCTCCTGGGACTCTCTTCTTTCTCTCCTTTTTGTCTTCTACAGCAGCTGCCCAGCCCAAAACACTAAATAACAATAACAAAATCACCTATCTTTCAGTATCTCAACTTTTGCCAGAGTTCTTGTCTGTTGTTTTATTTCCAGCTTTTGACAACTCTTCTTTGAGGTTCTCTTGTGAGAGGCATCCCTCACAGAGCTTTGCTCATCGTCATAAATTGTGGGGGAGCACAGCATGCCTGAAAGCCCACCCACTTGGTCCTGAAGACAAGCCAGTAGGGTAGCTGGTTGGATATGAGTATTTTGATGAAACAACCTTGGATGGAGAAAGCTGTGGGGGCACCTGTGTGGTTCAGTCACTAGGCGTCTGCCTTTGGCTCAGGTCATGATGCCAGGGTCCTGGGACTGAGCCCCACATTGGGCTCTCTTCTCAGCAGGGGGCTTGCTTCTCCCTCTCCTACTACCCCTGCTTGTGCTCCCTCTCTTGCTGTGTCCCTATCTGTCAAATAAATAAAATCTTTAAAAAAAAAAAAAAAAGAAAGAAAGAAAGAAAGAAAGAGAAACTATGTTTCTATTCAGGATAAGCTCCCAACTAGTCCCCAAAGAAGATGCCGTTAGTGCCACACAGCTTTCAGTTCTTAAGAGAACATCCCTAAAGTTGTAGTAAGAAATTCGCCCCAAACTTAAACACTGCCAAACACAGAGACTATTTGAAGAGCAACACTGGGAGTGAGTTTGTATTGGAAGTATAACCTGTCAATTCAGAATATCAGAATGTTGTAGCTGGATACTCTAGATTGGGTTCCAAGCTCAGTTAGAAGGCAAGCCCACAGCCTAACTGACAGAAGTTGCCTGGTGGGCACAAAAACAGACACATAGATCAATGGAACAGAAGAGAGCCCAGAAATAGACCCTCAACTCTATGGTCAACTAATCTTTGACAAAGCAGGAAAGAATGTCTAATGGAAAAAAGATAGCCTCTTCAACAAATGGTGTTGGGAAAATTGGACAGCCACATACAGAAAAATGAAACTGGACCATTTCCTTCCACCACACATGAAAAGAGACTCAAAGTAGATGAAGGACCTCAATGTGAGAGAGGAATCCATCAAAATTCTTGAGGAGAACAGAAGCAGCAACCTCTTTGACCTCAGCTGCAGCAACTTCTCCCTAGAAACATTGCCAAAGGCAAGGGAAGCAAGGGCAAAAAATGAACTATTGGGACTTCAAGATCAAAAGCTTTTGCACAGCAAAGGAAACAGTTAACAAAACCAAAAGACAACTGACAGAATGGGAGAAGATATTTGCAAATGATGTATCAGATAAAGGGCTAGTATCCAAAATCTATAAAGAGCTTAGCAAACTCAACACCCAAAGAACAAATAATCCAATCAAGAAATGGGCAGAGGACATGAACAGACATTTCTGCAAAAAAGACATCCAGATGGCCAACAGACATGTGAAAAAGTGTTCCACATCACTGGGCATCAGGGAAATACAAATCATAACCACAATGATATACCACCTTACACCAATCAGAATGGCTAAAATTAACAAGTCAGAAAATGCCAGATTTTGATGAGGATGTGGAGAAAGGGGAACCCTCCTACACTGTTGGTAGGAATGCAAGCTGGTGCAACCACTCTGGAAAACAGCATGGAGGTTCCTCAAAAAGTTGAAAATAGAGCTTCCTTATGACCCAGCAATTGCACTACTGGGTATTTACCCTAAAGATACAAATGTAGTGATCCTAAGGGGCATGTGCACCCAAATGTTTATAGCAGCAATGTCCACAATAGCCAAACTATGGAAAGAACCTTGATGTCCATCAACAGATGAACGGATAAAGAAGATGTGGTATATATATACAACGGAATACTATGTAGCCATCAAAAGAAATGAAATCTTGCCATGTGCGACGACATGGCTGGAACTAGAGAGTATTATGCTTAACAAAATAAGTCAATTGGAGAAAGACAACTGTCATATGCTCTCCCTGATATGAGGAAGTGGAGATGCAATGTGGGGGGTTTGGGGGGTAGGAAAAGAATAAATAAAACAAGATGGAATTGGGAGGGAGACAAACCATAAGAGACTCTTAACGTCACAAAACAAACTGAGGGTGGCCAGAGATAGGGTTGTAGGGAGAGGGTTGGTGGTGTTATGGACATTGGGGAGGCTATGTGCTATGGTGAGCACTGTGAAGTGTGTAAACCTGGCGATTTACAGACCTGTGGGCTAATAATACATTATATGTTTATAAAAATAAACTTATTTAAAAAAAAAAAAAGTTGTCTGGTGGGGACTGAGGCATCAGGAAAGGGCAGACATGTCAAGGGGGAATTGCAGCTCTACTCCTGGTGATTGTTATCTTCATGCACATGGTAGTCAGAGTCTTCAGTTTATTGAGAGAAACAGGATTTTAATGCAAAATCCTTTGGAATATTTGCAACTAATTAAACAGATAAAAAACTGTGTGTGCCAAGTGGTTTCTATAATTGTCAATCTAGTTAGATGGATTTTTTTTTTATGGAAACTAAGGCTCAGCAATGGGAAGAGATTGCTTCATAGTTATGTTGTCTAGACAATTATTCTAGATATGCCTGATGGTAAGTCCCTAGTCTGAAGTTCATTTGTTAAGAATAAATCCACAGCCAGTCAACCTCTAAAAATATACTGATAGAACTTAAGTGTGGTAGATCAAATAATTGATGTAATTTTTCACTCCCTTTTAAATACTATTGTATATTCACACCATTACCATGGCTTTGGTTGGCAGAGTATATTTAATCACCCTTGACTTTGAGCTTGATCTTGTGGCCTGATTTGGCTCATGGAATGTTAGTAGACATGACTCAAGTAGAGGCTTCAACACATGAATTTTAGGAGGACTCAATTCAGCCTTTAACACAGAGTCTACCATTTGACGGGTGACCACTTCTTGTCCAAACCCAAACACAATGAGAGTGCTAAAATGACAAACTGCACCAGGTGCTGGGACAACCCATGTAAACTGGGACTGGATATATGGTGGGGCTCTGTGGTGGGGAGTATTCAGCTTTCTTCCCTGGGGGTCAAGTCTGTTCAAGCAGTTCTGACTGCTGTTACAAAAGCTTGTTTCAGCTCTCACGTGGACTAAGGAAGCCGTTAGTTGACCAAGATGAAGGAGATTTAATTAACCTCTTTTGATACCATCCCCCACAAGCCACCTTCCCTGCTTTCTCACTTCTGCCTGTTGATCCCCTATCACCTGTCCTTAAAAATTTGTTTTGCACAGGGGCACCTGGGTGGCTAGGTCGACTAAGCATCTGACTCTTGATTTGGACTCAGGGCATGATTTCAGGGCCTTGGGCTCAAGCCCCCATCAGGCTCCACACTCAGCATAAAGTCTGCTTGAAAGTCTCCCTCTCCCTCTGACCCTCCCCCAACTCGTGCTGTCTCTCTCAAAAACTAAATGAATAAAATATTTAAAAATTATTTTATGCATCGATTCCTGGTTCCTTGTACAACCTTTGTTTTTATGCTGCACAAGCCTTGAAGTCAGGCTTATAGGAGCACTTTGCATTCACCATGAATGCATTTTTGAGCCTCATCAATTCTGTTAAAGATTTCCCATAGAGACTAATATTCCCCTCACTTACCCCAGTGGTGAACACAGTGTAACAAAAACACCTTAACCTATTCTCTTTTCTCCTTTCTCTCTAGTTTTACCTCTCACACTTTGACACCTTTCTAAATTATGTGCCCAACAAGTGAACTGGTCCATTAGGTGCCATGCTCCTTGAGAACTTAGCCAGTCTTTCTTTCTTCCCTGCAGAGAGCCCACAGGACCAGCCAGCCTTCTCTCTAGGGGGGAAGCAGGGACATGGAAGAGAAAGGCAGTTATTAATGGATGGTATCATGACTCAAGGAGAATGCCACCAGGACACTTAGCAGTGTATTAATGAGCATATAGCAATGGTAAGAAGGTAATGAATATTGGGTGGAAACCTAAAGCTAGAACATTAGGATTATCTAGGCAACTTTCTTGGTACTCACTGGTGTGACCTTCCCTTGCCCAGCGTGGGTACACTTGTGTGATGCCTAGTGTAGCCCACCTGCTCACACTGTTGGATTGTCAGAAACAACTAAAGACTGCTTCTGTCTTTTTCAGTAACGGTGGTCCCCACACTGGGCTGCAATTTAGAATGACATAGGAATCTTTTAAAAACCCTGAAGCTCACACAGCACCCCTGACCAATTAAGTCGGAATATCGGAGGTAAAAACCCAAGGGTCAGCAGTTTGTATAAGCCTGCTGGATACCCCATTGTGCAGCCAGGTTGGATAACTAGCTCTCTAGATCCTGGCTATTCAAAGTGTGGTCAATGGGTCAACAGCAGGGGTATAGCTCAGTGGTCAAGCATTTGACAGCAATGGCATCCCTTGGGAGAAATGCAGAAACTCAAGCCCCATCCCAGACCCATGGAATCAGAATCTGTGTTTTAACAAGATCACCAGGTGATTCCTAGATATATTAATGTCTGATTAATATGGTGTCTGTTTAACACAGTGCTAGATGAGCTGTTCTCACCTTTGGCCACACATTAGTAACATGAGGGCAGCTTTAAAATGCTCCTGCTCTCATGGCACAGTATCCCAATTCAGTTAATAGCATGGAGGTGAGGATCAGCCACCAAGGTCTTTTTCAGAACCCTACAGGTGATTGAAATTGAGAACCACTGCTCTAGGCTCTGATACTTATCTCTGTTTGAAACAAATTTTCCCAACACTCATATGCCAAAGGCTTGATTGATCTGTGAGACAGTGTCTCTCACTGCCACAGCACAGGCTAGGAGTGATGCCTCCTCAGAGGAGTCATAGAATAGTTGCAATGCGAACTGCTCTACTCCTTTGGTGCTGGCTCATTGGTAGGGTCACTGTGGCTGGTGGACCTTGAAGACCTTGAAGTGCATTCTAAGAGGGTCAGAATGAATGTCCTGATATTTTATTAGGAACCTTGAGGAAAAGTTCTGCCAGAAAGAGATCCAGACCTATCTCCTCCATCCCCTCCTATAGTTATCTTGGGATGAGCTGGACTAAGCTGTATTTGTGAGCAGATACCCCAAGTTGTGAAGGCTTAAGACAGCTGAAAATGACTTCAGTACCCTGTCACCTTTGTTAGTGCTGTTAAATTTTCTCAGTCACACTCTGCAAATATTACTTTTGTCATTTAACATTATATTATAACAATGCAAGAGCTATAGGTTGATTGTGTTTCCCCCTAAAAGATACATTGACGTCTTAACACATGGTACCTCAGACAGCAACCTTATTTGGAAATAGGGTCTTTATATAGGTAATCAAGTCATTATGATTGGCCCTAATTCAATATAACTGACATCCTTATAAAGAGGGAAAGTTTGATTGCTAAAATGTCTGTACTGCCCAGAGCAATCTATACTTTCAATGCCATCCTGATCAAAATTCCACTGGCATTTTTCAAAGCGCCGGAACAAACAATCCTAAAATTTGTATGGAACCAGAAAAGACCCTGAATCGCTAAGGAAATGTTGGAAAAGAATAACAAAGCTGGGAGTATCACATTACCTGATTTCAAGCTTTGTTACAAAGCTGTGATCACCAAGACAGCATGGCACTGGCACAAAAACAGACATATAGACCAGTGGAACAGAGTAGAGAGCCCAGGTATGGACCCTCAACTCTCTGGTCAAATAATCTACATATTTGACATAGGCAGTAACCTCTTCAACATTGGCCACAGCAGCTTCTTTCAGACCTGTCCTAAAGCAATAGAAACAAAAGTGTAAATGAACTTTTGGGACTTCATCAAGATCAAAAAGCTTCTGCACAGTGAAGGAAACAGTCAACAAACAAAGAGGCAACCACAGAATGGGAGAAGATATTCGCAAATGACACTACAGACAAAGGGCTGATATCCAAGATCTATAAAGAACTTCTCAAATTCAACAGCCAAAGAACAGATGATTATGTCAAAAAATGGGCAGAAGACATGAAGACACTTCCCCAAAGAAGACACACAAATGGCTAACAGACACGTGAAAAAAATGTTCATTATCATTAGTCATCAGGAAAATTCAAATCAAAACCACATTGAGAAACTACCTCACACTAGTTAGAATGGCCAAAATAAATAGGACAGAAAACAACAAGTGTTAGAGAGGATGTGGAGAAAGGGGAACCCTCTAACACTGTTGGTGGGAATGCAAGTTGGTGCTCTTTGGAAAACAGTGTGACGATTCCTCAAGAAATTAAAAATAGAGCTACCCTATGACCCTGCAATTGCACTACTGGGTATTTACCCAAATACACAGATGCAGTGAAAACAAGGGCAATTTGTAACCCAATGTTCATAGCATCAATGACCACATCACCAAATTGTGGAAAGAACCAAGATGCCCTTCAACAGAAGAATGGATAAAAAAGATCTGGTTCATATAAACAATGGAATATTATGCCTCCATCAGAAAGGATGAATGCCCAACTTTTGTATCAACATCAACAGGACTGGAGGAGATTATGCTGAGTAAGATAAATCAAGCAGAGGAAGCCAATTATCATATGGTTTCACTTACTTGTGGAGCATGAGGAATAATATGGAGAGCATTAGAAGACGGAAAAGAAAAGTGAACTGGGGTCAATTGGAGGGGAGATGAAGCATGAGAGACTGTGAACTCTGAGAAACAAACAGGTTTTGGAGTGGAGAAGAGAGGGGGGATCGCGAGCCTTGTGGTGAGCATTAAGGAGGGTACATATTGCATGGAGCACTGGGTGTGGTGCATAAACAATGAATCTTGGAACACTGAACAAATAGAATTGGGAAAAAGAGGGGGGGCAGGGGAGTTTGGACACAGTGTGCACAGAGGGAAGACCACGTGAAGGTACATAAGGAGAAAATGACCATATGACTGTACTGAGATAGCTATAAGAAAGAAACACCAAGAACCACCAGAAAACACTATAAGCTAGAAGATACAAGGAAGGATCATCTCCTAGAGCCATCAAAGAGACCATGGCCCTGTAGATACCTGGATTTTGGATTTTAAGCTCTAAGGACCATGAGATGTCATTTTCCATTGTTTTAAGCCACTTAGTTTTTGGTACTTTGTTACAGCAACCTGGGAAACTAATACTACAAAAAGTAGGGTTAAAAATGAATTAAAATGATATTGTCCAAAATGAACTTAAAGGGGGGAAAAAATAGCTGGAAGAGGAAATCCTAAAACCAATTAGCTCTTTTGAAAGATTCTTTTTGCTGATAAATGTGAGTACACAGATGTTTAAAATACAAAGCTGAAGAGCTCCTTGCTAAAAGATGTCATATTTTCCAGAATGCAATGAATAGAACTTAACTTAGAGCCATTTGAGAAAATGTTTTCCCCTTGAAATCATTAAAACATACATTGTTGCTCTTTATGTTAGTTTTATGATGCATGCCAGGATTCCAAATTAAATACTGTTTAGATGCTTATGGACCAAGAATTCTTTCTCAAGGAGACATAAGACTGGATAGAAGAATATCTTTTTTTTTTAATCTTTTCTTTAAATTTATTTTTTATTTTCAGCATAACAGTATTCATCATTTTTGCACCACACCCAGTGCTCCGTGCAATCCGTGCTCTCTATAATACCCACTACCTGGTACCCCGACCTCCCACCCCCCGCCCCTTCACAACCCTCAAATTGTTTTTCAGAGTCCATAGTCTCTCATGGTTGACCTCCCCTTCCAATTTCCTCCAACTCCCTTCTCTTCTTTATCTCCCCATGTCCTCCATGCTATTTGTTATGCTCCAAAAATCAGTGAAACCATATGATAATTGACTCTCTCTGCTTGACTTATTTCACTCAGCATAATCTCTTCGAGTCCCGTCCATGTTGCTACAAAAGTTGGGTATTCATCCTTTCTGATGGAGGCATAATACTCCATAGTGTATATGGACCACATCTTCCTTATCCATTCGTCCATTGAAGGGCATCTTGGTTCTTTCCACAGTTTGGCAACCGTGGCCATTGCTGCTATAAACAATGGGGTACAGATGGCCCTTCTTTTCACGACATCTGTATCTTTGGGGTAAAAACCCAGTAGTGCAATGGCACGGTCATAGGGAAGTTCTATTTTTAATTTCTTGAGGAATCTCCACACTGATCTCCAAAGAGGCTGCACCAACTTGAATATCTTTTTATACCGAGGCAGTGAGTCCTTAGTCAATGGTCAAAATGTGCTTTACAGTAGGATTTTATCACAATATAAAAATATTTTGATAGGCAAAAGACTATGAATACAGAAAGACCTCTGTGATCTACAAACCCTAACAGCAAGCCCATTTGCCAAGAAATTTTTTTTTTAATTCTTTTAAACTTCTATATTAAGAAAGGTATTATCTCTTGCCTGGAAAGTAATTTTTTTTTGTTTTGTTTTGTTTTTGTTTTTGTTTTTGTTTTGTTTTTGTTTTTTGTTTATTTTCAGCATAACAGTATTCATTATTTTTGCACCACACCCAGTGCTCCATGCAATCCGTGCCCTCTCTAATACCCACCACTGGGTTCCCTCAACCTCCCACCCCCTGCTGCTTTAAACCCCTCATATTGGTTTTCAGAGTCCACAGTCTCTCATGGTTCACCTCCCCTTCCAATTTCCCCCAACTCCCTTCTCCTCCATGCTATTTGTTATGTTCCACAAATCAGTGAAACCATATGATAATTGACTCTCTCTGCTTGACTTATTTCACTCAGCATAATCTCTTCCAGTCCTGTCCATGTTGCTACAAAAATCCTTTCTGATAGAGGCATAATACTCCATAGTGTATATGGACCACATCTTCCTTATCCATTCATCCATTGAAGGGCATCTTGGTTCTTTTCACAGTTTGGCGACCATGGCCATTGCTGCTATAAACACTGGGGTACAGATGGCCCTTTTTTTCCCACTACATCTGTATCTTTGGGGTAAATACGCAGTAGTGCAATTGCAGGGTCATAGGGAAGTTCTATTTTTAATTTCTTGAGGAATCTCCCCACTGTTCTCCAAAGAGGCTGCACCAACTTGCATTCCCACCAACAGTGTAAGAGTGTTCCCCTTTCTCCACATCCCCTCCAACATATGTTGTTTCCTGTCTTGCTAATTTTGGCCATTCTAACTGGTGTAAGGTGGTATCTCAATGTGGTTTTAATTTGAATCTCCCTGATGGCTAGTGATGATGAACATTTTTTCATGTGTCTGATAGCCATTTGTATGTCTTGATTGGAGAAGTGTCTGTTCATATCTTCTGCCCATTTTTTGATATGATTATCTGTTTTGTGTGTGTTGAGTTTGAGGAGTTCTTTATAGATCCTGGATATCAACCTTTTGTCTGTACTGTCATTTGCAAATATCTTCACCCATTCCATGGGTTGCCTCTTTGTTTTCTTGACTGTTTCCTTTGAAAAAGTTTGCAACCTTCCTGTTGAGATCAGGAACACAACAAGGATGCCCACTCTCACCACTCTTGTTCAACATAGTATTAGAAGTCCTAGCAACAGCAATCAGACAACAAAGAGAAATAAAATGTATCCAAATTGGAAATGAAGAAATCAAACTCTCTCTCTTCACAGATAACATGATTCTTAATATGGAAAAACCAAAGACTCCACCCCCAAACTACTAGAACCCATACAGCAATTCAGTAATGTGGCAGGTTACAAAGTCAATGTATAGAAATCAGTGGCTCTCTTATACACTAACAATGAAAATACAGAAAGGGAAATTAGAGAATCGATTCCATTTACTATAGCACCAAGAACCATAAGACACCTGGGAATAAACCTAACCAAACAGGTAAAGGATCTGTACTCGAGGAACTACAGAACACTCATGAAAGAAATTGAAGAAGACACAAAAAGATGGAAGACCATTCCATGCTCTTGGATTGGAAGAATAAACATTGTTAAAATGTCTATACTGCCTAGAGCAATCTAGACTTTTAATGCTATTCCGATCAAAATTCCACCAGTATTCTTCAAAGAGCTGGAGCAAATAATCCTAAAATTTGTATGGAATCAGAAGAGACCCTGAATCGCTAAGGAAATGTTGAAAAACAAAAATAAAGCTGGGGGCATCACGTTACCTGATTTCAAGCTTTACTACAAAGCTGTGATCACCAAGACAGCATGGTACTGGCATAAAAACAGACACATAGACCAGTGGAACAGAGTACAGTGCCCAGATATGGACCCTCAACTCTATGGTCAAATAATCTTCGACAAAACAGGAAAAAATATACAGTGGGAAAAAGACAGTCTCTTCAATAAGTGGTGCTGGGAAAACTGGACAGCTATATGTAGAAGAATGAAACTCGACCATTCTCTTACACCGTACACAAAGATAAACTCAAAATGGATAAAAGACCTCAGTGTGAGACAGGAATCCACCAGAATCCTAGAGGAGAACGTAGGCAGTAATCTCTTCGATATCAGCCACAGCAATTTCTTTCAAGATATGTCTCCAAAGGCAAAGGAAACAAAAGCAAAAATAAACTTTTGGGACTTCATCAAAATCAAAAGCTTCTGCACAGCAAAGGAAATAATCAAGAAAACAAAGAGGCAACCCATTTGCCAAGAAATTAGACACTGTCTTTTAAAACAGGTTCATGTCTTTTGTTTCATTCTTTGCTCCTATGGCCATAGACCTGTCAGCAGTAAATCCAAGGGACCTGAAAACGTTTTCATATTTCCCCTCCCAGTAGCCCTAGATGAAATTACACATGCTAACCTTGCTAAGCTTTTTCATCAGCTCCTGAACAAAAGCATGTTGCTGACCAAGAAACTGGGTCAGACAATTGTTTTGCAATAAAGATGATCTTTTGAAGTTTCTCAGCAGCTGCTTACCTTGAACAGGAGTCCTGTGGATCATGCTCTTCAGAAATTGAGCCTCAGGCCTCAGATATTATTTCTCCTACTTTAATAACAATAAAAAATTGCCCTTTTTCCCCACCTGCCTTTGGGCTTTCTGATTGATGAATCTATTCACTTAAACAGAGAATTTTAAAAATTTCTTTAAAAAATACAACCACTTTCTGAAATATATTTGCAAAGCTTGAAACTCTATGAAGCGAGTACATAAGAAATACAGCCATTGCCACAGGACACCCACCACTGACTTGGGCATAATCTCTAAGAGGCAGTTTGATTGTGATTTGAACAAGACTTGAGCTTTCAAAAATCAAAGCTATTTTCCAAGCCTTGGGATTTCCCACCCACCCCCAACGGTGGCATTTTCTCCCTTAATTCCCTAGTCAGGAAAGAAATAAGTTGTGGTTTTATTTTTATATCAACTGACACCATTAGCATATTCTTAGTGAAATTTGTATAGTTCGTCAGATCAGATACCCTTTAACGGGGACAAGAATTATGAATCAATGAAAGAAGCTGTCACCGGCTATGTTGCCTTGATATTAATAGCATGAACAGTCAATGTTGGAAGTATCTGGGGCGCATTTGTCATTAAATCCATCTTGTCTTTCAAGAATGAGATAGAGGAGGGAGACTGGGAAGAAGAGTCCCCAAGTCAAGCAGTTTCACTCAGGTCACGCAACCAGATTGATAAGACATCATCATAGATTGTCTACAGTAAATTGTCTGAGAGCATTTTTGTGCTGAGAGGTTTTTATGTTTTTAAATAGTTGAAAAAAATCCAAAGTAGAATATTCTTGTGTGAAACGTGAAAATTATATAAAATCCAGATTTCAGTGTTTATAAATAAAGCTTTATTAGAATCCCGCCATGACTATTCCTTCATTTAATGTCTAGGCATGGTTTCCCACTATGATGGCAGAGTTGAGTAATTGTGATGTATGACCTAGAAAGCCTACGATATTTACTCTTTGTCCCTTTGTAGGAAAAAAGCTCACTGACTCCCTGTATATTCAAATACATGCATTTATATATATCCACATATATGTATATCTGTAAACATGAATATCTATTTATCATCTACCTATGGATCTACCTACCATTTATCTACCATTAAATTTTCCTTATATACAAAAGCAAACCCTTCCTGGCAGATTTTCTGTCTTCTAATCAAAGTAGTACAAACCCTGAAGCATAGTAACTATATAGCTCTACCCTCATTCCATTTTCACTGCTAAAAACAACACTGGTCAGATACACAAAGAAATGTTTTATTCTACTGTGTGCTTACTTTGATAAAACTCAAAGTGGTTGATATCTACTCTGGCTGTCAGGGCTGTATTTTCACCCAGAATTTGGCCATAAAGTTATCTGGTATCCCTACAATAGCAACTTCAAAGGTGATATAAAAATGCTAGTAGTAAATATTCTAAAGCCTTAAATGCCCATCTGGGGTGGCAGAATTCATCTCCTATCATCTTGGTTAAAAAGGGACTTAAATTCAGGCTTTCAACGGGGGATTATTTAACTGTGTTTTAAATGAATATTCAAGGAAGAGCTTAAAGACCATTACTTCCAGTGGAAGCATTTTAATCCTAGAATTGAAGACCCTTTCATTTAATTTTTATAAAGTGAGCAATGGGAACTTGGAGGTAGCCAGCTCAACTCAATTTGGTAAATGTGTCTCAGATAGTGTGAAATAATAAAGACCGTATCAGTCTTTGTCCCTGCTTTCTGTCATGGAGCTTCAAAAACTCCAGGAATTTTCCTGATGGGAGTCCCTTTCGTTATTACTAAACAGTCCCTTTCCAGCTCACCTGAGTTTATGCTAAGAAGGTGACTCAAGGGGAGCCCCTGGATCTTTCAAGGGTGGTGCTGGCCCCACCTGTAAGACTAAGCACTTGGTGAGGGGGTTGACATTTTTAGCTGTACAACTTGAGGGAGAGAAGGGGGACTGGAGATTGAATTCAGATGTCAGACCATTGATTTTATCAGTCATGTCCACCTAGTAAAACCTCAATAAAAACTCAAACAGTAAAGTTCAGAAGACTTCCATGGTGGTGATCATATTAATTAATATACTAGGAGAGTGGTGCCCACCGCCCCCCATCCCAAGTCCATAGGGATGGAAGCTCTGTACTCTTCTTTGCCAGACCTGGCCCTGCTCATCTTCACCATTTGGCTGTTCTTAAGTTTTATCCTTATAACAAAATGCTAATTTTTAGTGTAGTGCATTCTGTGAGTCTGTAGCTCCCGAGTGAATGATCAAACCTGAAGGGTGTTATGAGAGTGCTTGAATTTGTAGCCCGATGGGAAGTAGTGTGGGTATGTTGTAGACAGTTGAGACTTTTGACTGGCACCTGAAATTGGGTCAGTCTTATGGGACTGAGCCCTTAACCTGTGGGTTCTGTGTGAACTCCAAGGAGTTAGTGTCAGAATTTAATTAAGTTGTAGGACCTCCACTGGGTGTCACAGAATTGTTGTGGGAATGTGTGTGGCTACTGTGGGCCAGGTTCAATACTAGGTGCTGAGGATGGACAGACGGTTAAGACAGTTCTTATTCTCAAAGTGCTCACATCCTGGCTGTGTAACGTTTTAGCATTCTCAGAATGTGATCTTAGCATTAGAGAGTAAACCTCCTCTCTTAGGAAGGGAAAGGGAAGAGTGAAATGTGAGTAGAAAGCAAAAGCCCCTTGGTGTTTGCATGTACGAATGAATAAACACATTGTAATAAGAAGCTGGAGCTCTATTCCTGTGGCCATCTGTAGTTTTACATGTGGCGGTTATCACTATCTGTGACTGAGGTTGTGTTCTTGGAATCCTTCAGGGCTTGTGTTTTTGGTGTATTCTTCTATGAGGGATTTGTAGTGGGTGAAATTATTTGATGCCATAAAAAGGGAAAAAACTTTTCCCAAAGTGAGTAGATCCAGAAGCTTTCCCTGGTCGAGGTATTCCCTAGGGATCTGTGAGCGTGTGCAAGCTGTTTGTAAAAAGCAGTGTCCTTCCTAATGAGAAGGTGAAACTTTGGCCTGGAAATCAGAGTGCAATGGGTTATAATCTTGACTGGGATCTGAGAGCGAAGAGATATCTGGAGACTCTTATCTGGAGAAAGGCAATGCCATTAAATCAGTTTCTAGCACAGGATGGGTAGGGTTGAAGGACGGAGGAAGGGGAGTCAGGAAGGGGGAAGATGTTGGCTAGAGAACAAGACCACAGCAACGACAAAGCTGGAGGAAAGCCTGCCAAGGGAATTATATCATACAAGTCTAGTTATTTTAAGCAGAAAAGAATTTAATCCCAAGACTTAGATGCTTACAGAAGTGTGGTTGGGCTAAAGGAAGTGGGCTCCCTACCAGGCCCTTAGTAATGACTTTCAACACAATGTTGCATAAATAGCACTGCTCTGTTGCCATTAGAGAGCCAGGAACTAAGAACATCACTGGCCCCAGTGCTGGCTTCTAGGCATGAGAGAGCTTTAACCTTGTAGACAAAATGGACACTGCCTTACCCAGTCCTCTCTCTACCCTCCCCGCTCTGAATTCCGTGAAACTGACTGGAGAACTTCAGTCACATCTGTAACCCAGAGGCAACAGCATCTGGGAAATGTGATTCATATCTTCTTAATTTCTGCAGTATAGATGGAAATCAGGGCAGATATTGAATGAAATAACCAATTGGCCATGGCTTCCATGAGATGGCAAAGGGTATTAGGACATTAGGACTTCTTAGATGTACTATCATAAACCTATACTGGAGAAACTTGGGCGTTTTCACATTTTCACATTCTTTGTCATTTTAGACAGTTACTGTGAGTATGCAAAAAATGGTATTTCAGCATATATCTCAGGTCAGAGTTTACAAGAGGTAGTGTGGTTTTCAGGTGGGGGACCCTGCATGCTGGTTTGTGGCAGCAGAAATGATCTCATGTAGGGCAGGGGAGAGGTGAAAAGAATTGGGGACCAGGATCATAATGATCCTTTTCCACCTAGAAGCTCTGCTTCCATAAGAGATAGATTTATACTGGGTTTTTTTTTTTTAAGATTTATTTATTTATCTATTTAAGATTTTATTTATTTATTTGACAGACAGAGATCACAAGTAGGCAGAGAGGCAGGCAGAAAGAGAGGAAGGGAAACAGGCTCCCTGCTGAGCAGAGAGCCCAACACAGGGCTCAGTCCCAGGACCTGGGATCATGACCTGAGCCAAAGGCAGAGGCTTTAACCAACTGAGACACCCAGGTGCCCCTATACTGTTTTGATAAAGAGGCCACTTTCTCATGCTCACATGTTATAGATGTGACTTATGCTACAATGTGCTGAGCACAAGGTAAAACTAAGACAAAATGTTAACTAATGGTTAATGTTAATCAAGTCCATAGATATTAACTAATAATCCCAGATCAGTGACTGACCTCAAATCGCTCACAGTTTAGTGAGAGACAGGACAATAAATATGCTAAAACAATGTAGTGTAAAACAATGTAGTGTTACTGATCAGGGATTATTAGTTAACATTTATGGAGAACTTTTAATGATTCAGGTGCCATGCTAAGTTCTTTAACTTAACATTGTCATTTAACCTTACAATAACCTTTGAGTTTGGTCCTATTAATAACCATCTTCTAGACAAA
Organism: Mustela erminea; assembly: GCF_009829155.1. Lineage (NCBI taxonomy): Eukaryota > Metazoa > Chordata > Mammalia > Carnivora > Mustelidae > Mustela > Mustela erminea. The sequence goes on from NC_045625.1 coordinate 70,313,555, forward strand.
GAAACTGAGGTACAGAAGTCAGTAACTTGCTTTAAGTTGACTCAGCTGTTAAGTAGTAAGGGATAGTTCAAACCCTGCTGTATGACTGCAGAATGAGTTCTTGACAGCTTGTTGGGCTGTAGACACTGATGAGAATGCTAGCTCATGCTTTTCTTTGAGTTTGGGTGAGCCCATTCAGAAACTTGACCCAGAAAGAGGAAATATAAATTGATATTTGAGGCTGAGTTGGTGGAACTGGACAGGAAACAAGTAGGGAGTCATTTGGGGAGCAGAAGAATCAGTATAGATGCATGCCCACAAAGGGCAGAGGGAGAGGCATGTTTTAAGACTCGCAAATAGTTCTACATGGTACAAAGTGCAGGGGCTGTGTGAAGGACTGAGGAGAGGAAGGCTTTGTGAGTCGTGGTAAGGATTTTTAACTAAAATCAGAAGACATGCAAGAATTTTAAGTAGATGAGAGAAAAGATCCTTTAGAAGGGACTCTTGTAATATATGCAGGGCTCTGATCTTAGGACAAGGACATGCAAAACAAAAGTAAAATCATTACCTGTTCTTTTTTGACAAGGATTCAATATGGTGAATTTTAATTGAACTGAATGTTAATACAAAACACTCTGATTTTAAAAACTCATTAAAGAACTCAATCTCCCATTGACTGCTTTCTAGCACTCAATCAAAAATTAACTGAGGTCCAGGAAAATCTGAGAAGAGTGATATAACAAGCATGCCTTTCCAGTATCCAAATTCTACCTATCCCTATATCCAATTAAATTAGTCTGGCTGTTATGATTTCTCTTTCTTATGTAGAAATTGAGGTTCACTGATCTGAGATAGGCTGTATTCCATACCCATTCTCAAAATCTGTTGTGCCCAAGTCTGGTAGTGGGCTGGCCTCTATGTTCTAAGATCTGTAGATTGAGAAATAACCTCCTGCAGGTCATTATGATTCCAGATGGCTGTTAAAGTAGTTTTAGAAGTAAACAGCCCATTGTTGTCCCCATTCCACGTCTTCAGATGAGCCAAATAAAGCACATGAAATCTGAGATTTAAACAAAGGAGGAGGAGGGCCCTTTAAAAGGTAGTTCTATGTAGGAATTAAGCATGTAACCTCTGGATTCAGCAGTACATGAATTCAAATACTGACCTCAGTACTTAGCAGCTATGTAATATACTTAATTTCCCTCTAAGCCTCAGTTTCTTTATTTGTATGGGGTAAAAATAGTACCTCTTTCACAACATATGGGAAAGTAAAGGGATAACCACATGTTATGTATCCACATGAATGTAATCATGTGATACATGATATCATATGACAATCACACATATGTACATATGTATCACACATAATCATGTGATACAATGATAACCACATGAATGTAATCATAGTCCCAACCACAAAGTAACTACTCAGTGATACATTTGTTTATTGGTGGTGTTGTGGACAAAAAAGGAAATGGCATAAACTGGCCAAATTTCTGTTCTTTTATAGTCTAACACAGGAAGGATTTTAAGCAGACAAGATAATCTCAGTATCCTGGCATTCTCTTCTCTAGAACAAATGTGGACAGTGGGGGATATCCCTGTAGCCATTTCTTGACTAGTTTTATCCAATTTCACTGTCCGTTCAACAGATTCATTGCAATCCATATAAAATCTCCAATGGCATTTTCACAAAAATGGGAAAAACAATCCTAAAATATATATGGAATGACACAAGGCTCTGAATAGCCAAAGCAATATTGAGCAAGAACAAAGTTAGGGGATTAACACTTCCTAATCTCAAACTATATTGCAAAGCTGTAGTAATCAAAGCAGTATGGCACTGGCATAAGGACAGACACATATATCAATGGAACATTATAGCCCAGAAATAAACCCAAGCATATATAGTTAATTCATCTATGACAAGGGAGCCAAGAACACACAATGAGAAAGGATCATCTGTTCAGTAAGTGATGTTGGGAAAATAGGATATCCACATGCTAAAGAATGAAAACAGAAAACTATCTTATACCACACACAAAAATCAAGTTAGAATGGAATAGATTTAAACATAAGACCGGAAGCATAAAATGCCTAGAATAAAACACAGGGAACAAATCTTCAACCCTTATCTAACTAAACACCAGAGAAATTCATATCAGACACACAATGACATATTACCTCATACCTGTTTAGATATTTATGATGAAAAAATAAGAGATAACAAGTGCTGGTAAAAATATGGAGAAAAGGGAACCCTGGAACACCATTGTTGGAAATGTAAACTGGTACAGCTACTATGGAAAACAGAACTAAGTAATATAACTACCATGTGATCCAGCAATGCCACTTCTGGGTACATATCCAGAGGAAACAAAATCATTATCTTAAAGAGATAAATGTACTCCTGTGCATTTATCTGCATATATACTGTGCATATACTCCTGTGCATATATTGCAACATTATTCATGGTAGCCAAGATAGGGAAACAAGTGTCAGTCACTGGATGAAAGGAGGTACACACACACACACATGCACACATACACACACACACATTCAGTAGCATTAGTCAACTTTAAAAAGGAAAGAAGTCCTGCCATCTGTGACAACATGGATGAATCTATGGGGTATTTTGCTAAGTGAACTAAGCCAGAAAGATAAAAACAAATAATGCATGATATCATTTATATGTAGAATTAAAAAAAAAAAAAAAGCAAAAGAAAACTCACAGGAAAAAAAAAATTATAGAATGGTGGTTGTCAGGTTGTCTGGTCTGGAGGCTAGGGAAATGGAGGGAGGCTGTTAGAGGGATCCAAACATTCAGTTAAAAGATGAATAAGCTCCTAGGATCTAACACATCGCATGGTGACTCTAGTTGATAATACTTTACTGTATAACTGAAATTTGCTAAGAGGGTACATAGCAACTATTCTCATCACATGAAAATAAAAAAGGTCACTCTGTGAGCTGATTAACTTGACTGTAATCATTTCACAAGGAAAATTTATATCAAACCAGCATGTTGCACACCTTAAGTATATACATTTTTTATCAATTGCTCCTCAATAAATGTGGGGGAAAAAAGTAACCAGAGTTAAAGAAAAATAAGTTATTTCAATGCTTGCAGGAAACAACAACAACAACAAGAGAAACAAACAACCAAAGAAATACAAAGACAAATGGGTAGTGGAGTCTCATCACAACCTCTGAGAGGGAGTGGCCGCCTGCAGCAGTTCCTTCCATCCCCTAAGAAAAGGTGTGTTTTTTATTTAATGTCAGGCAGTGTCCTCTTCTCTCCCCTTCTGCGCCAGCTCCCCATGCATCCCCATCAAAACACAGCTCCCCATTAATGCACTGGAAATGATGCTTCATTTCATTGGTTCATTTATTCCTAAAGCCCCTGAAAGAAGTTGGCACCTAATTAATGGACCATCTTCCTTAACTCGATTAAATCATATTAGATTAAATACTAAAGATTAAATCATATTAGAATTTTTTTAAATGCCAAGCTGGGGTGTGCTGATCTGAATAAAATTATTTTTGCCTTATCGAATAGGTACCATAGAAACTAAATAAAACATACTCAATATCTAAACCTACGCATTTATGAATAACTTTTACTTCCTTTATGAAGGTGAGATGATCATTAATAATATTTCTAGAACTCCTTCCTCCCCACCAGCACCACCACAAACACACAGAGGCTCATATCTGCCCTTCTTTCTTTATTTCTGGGATAAGATGGTTAAAATGAAAACTTCAGGAACTCTAGACTCACCGATGAAGAACATGGAGGAAGAGATGTCAAGGAAATAAGCCAGCACATAAGTGGGCAGTAAGCTGAGGTCAGAGTTAACAGATTTATCAGCAAAAGCCAAGGTAAGAAGAGTCAGCCTTCTACAAGCACATTCAATGATTTCGGTTTGCCCTCTTGGTGCTCTCTGCACCAAGTATTGTTCAGCAAGTATAAAGACCAGTGATATGGTAGATGCGCTGGGGATTTCAAAGACATGTATTTGCTTCTTTGAAGATTTTACAAACTGATGTTCTGTGCCTTCACACTCTATTAAAATTGGCCAGTCCTATGCCTCAGTTCTTCTGTAGCTCAAGGCGACAACAAGCTAATCTGAAAGCATGCTAATGTGTGGATGACCTGCATTCTCCACCATTTGCAATGTAATGAGAACCTGAGTAAATTGTGATAATGTCTTAGTTCCAAAGAATGCCTCTAAAAGATGGTGTCAGACTTGTGGGCAGACGTTTTTTGTTTTTTTTTTTTTTCTTTTTTTTTTAATTTATTTTTTATTTTCAGCATAACAGTATTCATTATTTTTGCACCCCACCCAGTGCTCCATGCAATCCGTACCCTCTATAACACCCACCACCTGGTACCCTGACCTCCCACCACCCCCCCGCCCCTTCAAAACCCTCAGATTGTTTTTCAGAGTCCATAGTCTCTCATGGTTCACCTCCCCTTCCAATTTCCCCCAACTCCCTTCTCCTATCTCCCCATGTCCTCCATGCTATTTGTTATGCTCCACAAATAAGTGAAACCATATGATAATTGACTCTCTCTGCTTGACTTATTTCACTCAGCATAATCTCTTCCAGTCCCGTCCATGTTGCTACAAAAGTTGGGTATTCGTCCTTTCTGATGGAGGCATAATACTCCATAGTGTATATGGACCACATCTTCCTTATCGATTCATCCGTTGAAGGGCATCTTGGTTCCTTCCACAGTTTGGGGACCGTGGCCATTGCTGCTATAAACATTGGGGTACAGATGGCCCTTCTTTTCACTACATCTGTGTCTTTGGAGTAAATACCCAGTAGTGCAATTGCAGGGTCAAAGGGAAGTTCTATTTTTAATTTCTTGAGGAATCTCCACACTGTTCTCCAAAGAGGCTGCACCAACTTGCATTCCCACCAACAGTGGAAGAGGGTTCCCCTTTCTCCACATCCCTTCCATCACAGCAAACAAACAACAAAGAGAAATAAAAGGTACCAAATTGGTAATGAAGAAGTCAAACTCTCTCTCTTTGCAGTACATGATTCTTTATATGGAAAACCCAAAAGACTCCATCCCCAAACTACTAGAACCCATACAGCAATTCAGTAATGTGGCAGGGTACAAAGTCAATGTACAGAAATCAGTGGCTTTCTTATACACTAACAATGAAAATACAGAAAGGGAAATTAGAGAATCAATTCCATTTACTATAGCACCAAGAACCATAAGATACCTGGGAATAAACCTAACCAAAGAGGTAAAGGATCTGTACTCAAGGAACTACAGAACACTCATGAAAGAAGTTGAAGAAGACACAAAAAGATGGAAGACCATTCCATGCTCTTGGATCGGAAGAATAAACATTGTTAAAATGTCTATACTGTCTAGAGCAATCTATACTTTTAATGCTACTCCGATCAAAATTCCACCAGTATTCTTCAAAGAGCTGGAACAAATAATCCTAAAATTTGTATGGAATAAGAAGAGACCCTGAATCACTAAGGAAATGTTGAAAAACAAAAATAAAACTGGGGCATCACGTTACCTGATTTCAAGCTTTACTACAAAGCTGTGATCACCAAGACAGCATGGTACTGGCATAAAAACAGACACATAGACCAGTGGAACAGAGTAGAGAGCCCAGATATGGACCCTCAACTCTATGGTCAAATAATCTTTGACAAAACAGGAAAAAATATACAGTGGAAAAAAGTCTCTTCAATAACTGGTGCTGGGAAAACTGGCCAGCTATATGTAGAAGAATGAAACTCGACCATTCTCTTACACCGTACACAAAGATAAACTCAAAATGGATAAAAGACCTCAATGTGAGACAGGAATCCATCAGAATCCTAGAGGAGAACATAGGCAGTAATCTCTTCGATATCAGCCACCGCAACTTCTTTCAAGATATGTCTCCAAAGGCAAAGGAAACAAAAGAGAAGATGAACTTTTGGGACTTCATAAATCAAAAGCTTCTGCGCAGCAAAGGAAACAGTCAAGAAAACAAAGAGGCAACCCACGGAATGGGAGAAGATATTTGCAATTGACAGTACAGACAAAAGGTTGATATCCGGGATCTATAATGGACTCCTCAAACTCAACACACACAAAACAGACAATCATATCAAAAAATGGGCAGAAGATATGAACAGACACTTCTCCAATTAAGACATACAAATGGCTATCAGACACATGAAAAAATGTTCATCATCACTAGCCATCAGGGAGATTCAAATTAAAACTACATTGAGATATCACCTTACACCAGTTAGAATGGCCAAAATTAGCAAGACAGGAAACAACATGTGTTGGTGGGCAGACGTTTTTGAGCAAATCCTGACTTTGAGTTGCAGGTTAGGATGACTGGGCCTTGGGCAAATGGTGGGTTTAGCTCTTTCTGAGCAGTCCACAAAAGCACAATTTTAGACACTGTACAGATCTTGAGATGTTAAGTTCTTCTGGATATTTTATAAATTCCTGGGAACTCAGATGCTGAATTATGCTTATTTAGAAACCGACAGAAGTGACTCTTTAGCAGTTGTGTTGAACGCTGATGGTGAAAATCAGTCAGTAAGTCTCTACTTTATGGGAGCTTTATTACTTCAATCAACAATTGTATATTTTATTTTCAAAAAACAGAAAGACACAAACAACAATAAGATACAGTGGAAAGGGAGTGGATTGCAGATTGCAAAGCAAGTGGAAAACACTTGAACTTGCAGAGGATGAGAGTAGGAAGAAAACATCACAGATATCGTGATGCTAATCTGGGTCAGGAATTACAATGTGTGAATTTATTAACATGAAATGAAACCCAGGGCATGTGCCTTTTGAATTGTATTTTTGAGATCTTTTATGGGAAGTCACTGGCATCTGCATTGTTATCTGCATAGAAACCTGCATGGGGACTTTGAGACATGTATGTGAGAGGAGCAGGGATAAATCATTTCCTGAAATACAGAGTATAAAACATAGAGAAGGAAAGATTTAATAGATGACCAACTCTATAAAGGGAGTTGTATGACTGGAATTTCATGATGAAATTTTATATGGTGTCACACATTTGAAGGGTGTTTTTTTTTTTGTTTTGTTTTCGGTTTTTTAGTGGATTCCTTTTCAAACACAGCTGAGTGGACCTGTCATTTGGATTTTTTAACAAACTCCCATAGTAAAATGGGTGCACACCCCTTGGGCTGCATTCTGAGAAGCAAACCTGAGATTTGTGTGACTTTCTTGATGGTCAGCACTGTTTGCTGTCACATTTCTGGATAAGGCAATAGTGTAGAAATGTTTCTAAATGCTGCACACTTTTCTCCTTATCAACAGGCAAAGATAGTTCTGCCTTTCCCAAGTACCTTCTGTGAGGTTGAAATTTGATATAGTTCCCCTCTAGCTGAAAAATTAAACCAAATTGGAATTTGACAATTACCTAGTTATAATAAAATGAACACGAGCACACAGATGAGGACTTAGGAATAATAAAATTTGAGAGTTTAATTTAGTCATAGCAAGAAAGACATCAATGTCACTTTTCAATTTAATTCCTACTTTTGGCTTAGTCCAAGGTTTCCAGGAGTGCTCAATGTATGCTTTCTTACCCATTGTAATGGCCTATATTGTATGCTTTCAGTTCTGAGAGGATATCTGAGTTGCTTCCAACAAAATAAGAAAGTCCAAGGAATAACTGATTTTTCCATATAACCCTTTGCCTTCTCTGAAGCTTATGAGACCTGAAATTTTTGTCCCTTACTTTAAAATGTCCTCAATGGAAGACCGTAATTTTGGAAAGCTAGAAGTTGGAAAAGAAATATTTTGACAGTTTTCACACTGATTACCTTCATGGTAAGAATAATAATATAAGCTGAGTAAAAAATGTAATTGCATGGTGCTCTTAGACTCAGTTTTCTATGAGCACTCAAAATATTGTTCTTATTTCAATGAGAAATCCCTTTGCCTTGAAGTGATAAGAGTAGTTTAATGAAAGCCAGCTATTAATAAAATACTGGAAGGAAAACGTATTAATAAGACCCCTGGCACACTGCAGTTGCAAAGGTATAGACAAGGGACAAAGGTGATATGGCCGGTGTCAGGGTCACTGCCATTCAAAGCCTGAGGAACAGACATTGAAGGTCAACAACTGCATGTGCAGAATAAAAATGAGCAATACCTGGTATTCTTACACCATATAACTAAATCATGCAATAAGGGACATAAAAATCAAGCTATTGCAATGGCACAGATTAAAACAAAGAAGGTGCTGTGAAGTGTGTAAACCTGGAGATTCACAGACCTGTACCCCTGGGGATAAAAATATATTAAATGTTTATAAAAAATAAAAAATTAAAAAAATTTTTTAAAGAAGGTAAAAACAGAGCTGATCTGTTCCACTTCCTGCTGCTGTTGGTCATGTATCCATAGTTCTGGAGGGTGATTTGGGGCTGTTGTGATGTAGGCCTTAAAAATTAACTCCCTCTTCCTTAACACCAGTGTAGGTGGAAGAATGGTAAATATTTTCTCGAGTTAATTTCAAAATTTTTACCTTGAAAATCAATGCCTTAGACTAGGATTTCCTTCCAATAACAAATGTTCAGATTTCTTTCCCCTAGGCTTCCTTCTATTACCAGGAACTTTATGCTAGATTTTCTAGGACTTTCCATGTTTTCCCCTAAAGTTTAACTCAAAGTAACTGAGATTTCGGAAGACAGAAATGCCATAGTAATTACAGGAATACACACAGTGGATGTGGTTTCTATAGGCAGGCTCCAGCACTGAGGTGAGAGGCACAACCTATCTAGCTGAGGAAAGAGAAAACAAAAACTACTCTTCCAGTGTCTGAAAGTCTTTCACAAGAAGTGATCACTAGATTCATTCTGGATGGATTTAATGGATCATACTGACCCACTGAAGTTATACAAGGAGATTTTTTTCATACCTCAGGGTAAGGGAAATTTTTCTAAAAGTTAGAATATTTTAGTCACTGTGACGCTCCTGAACAGAGAGTATTTAGCCATGCAGGATACCTATGAATTGGTATGTTTTAGCATGAAGTTAAAAGGCACTGGATGAAAAATTGGAAAAATGACCACTTATGGTCTCTTCACCTCTGGGATTATATGATTACATACTATGGTTCTAAATAGCCTGATCACACAGACATTTCTCTGGATTTACAGATGATTAAATTAGAAACATGACTTATCTGAGTCAGAAATGATAACATCAAATCTTTGCTAATTAGTCAGTTGACATTAATATAATATATATATATATATATATATATATATATATATATATAGTGCCTGTTGCACTATACATCATGAGAAGTATAAAGATGCATGTGAAATGAAAACCTTATAATTTAATTCAGAAAATATATTATTATAAAGCAAAGAATACTAAGTACAAAATTTGTGACTATGAAGCAGACTTATTAGCAAATGGATAAGGAGAGGTTTTTCTTTTTTCATCAAAAATACAAATATGTTGAGGAGTCAAGATGGCGGAGAAGTAGCAGGCTGAGACTACTTCAGCTAGCAGGAGATCAGTAGATAGCTTATCTAAAGATTGCAAACACCTACAAATCCATCAGCAGATTGAAGAGAAGAAGAACAGCAATTCTAGAAACAGAAAACAACCACTTTCTGAAAGGTAGGACTGGCGGAGAAGTGAAATCAAACCGAGGGGAAGATAGACCCCGGGGGGAATGAGCCAGCTCCCAGCAAGCGGCAGAGCAATGGAGCACAAAATCAGGACTTTTAAAAGTCTGTTCCGCTGAGGGACATCGCTTCAGAGGCTAAACCAGGGTGAAGCCCACGCAGGGTCAGTGTGGCCTCAGGTCCGGCAGGGTCACAGAGGATCAGGGGTGTCTGAGTGTCGCAGAGCTTACAGGTATTAGAACGGGGAAGCCAGCTACAGAGACAGAGCCGACAGTGAGCTTGAGGGACCCCAGGTCAGAACTATAGTATAGCCTATAAGTTTTAACATTCTTTTTATAACCAGCTTATGCTAACTAAGAAACTGGCCAGCTGACCATAGATAAGGGAGTCAGCAAGCAGCATAACAGGATAACGAATAGCAAAAATCTGTGTTTAACCCAGCTGTTTCTGGCTTCTGCATAATAATGCTTCTAATGCTTTGCTAAGAAATGAAAAATTGCTTAAACCCTTGCTCGCTGTGTAATCAAATAAAGTTATACCCTTCCCCTGTTAAGAATTTCCCCTACTACTAAGTAAAATTGATAAGGGTTGTCTCCCGTACCAAGGCCGGAGATGTGGAGTTCAGCACGTATACAGATAAAGGTTAGAAATGTGCAATTCAACACATACCCTCTACTGTACACTACCTGAACGGTGACTGGCCAGAATGTATGGTTGGTTTTAAAGGATTGGCTACCTGTGTGTAGGCCTTGCTGTAATGCTTTGAAATTACTGGCTAGAAAAGTGAGGGCTCTGATGTAATGGACTGTAAAATTCTATATTAAGTCACTCCCGAAACAGATCGGGGCTCTCAGACACTGACCCATCCCTCGCGGATTTCGTGGTCAAGTGTCCCTGGGAGTCCGAGCATGCCCGAATAAAATCCTCTTGCTTATTGCATCCAGTGGTCTGTGAGTGCGTCCTTGGGTGCGGGTCCTCTAGGGTCTTTCAAGCTCACAGCTCGAGGTTACCTTGAAGCGGTCACAGGCTCGGTAAGCTTGGAGCGCGGCCAGAGGTCAGGCAGACAGGAGTTACTGGGCGCTGTTCTCTGAGGGCGCACTGAGGAGTGGGGCCCTGGGCTCTCGGCTCCTCCGGGCCAGAGACCAGGAGGGCGCCATTTGTATTCCAGTCCTCAAGAACTCTACGGAAAGCGCTTAGGGAACAAAAGCTTCTGAAAGCAAACCCGAGCGGATTACCCAGCCCGGCCCCTGGTAAGGGCGGTGCAATTCTGCCTGGGGCAAAGACACTTGAGAATCACTACACCAGGCCCCTCCCCCAGAAGATCAACAAGAAATCCAGCCAAAACCAAGGTCACCTACCAAGGAGTGCAGTTTCAATAGCAAGGGGAGCAGCAGAATTCCAGAGGAGAAGAAAGCAAAGCACAGAACTCATGGCTTTCTCCCTATGATTCTTTAGTCATGCAGTTAATTTAATTTTTTTTCTTTTTCATTTTTTTCCTCTTCTTCTGCTAAAATTTTTTTAACTTTTAGCCTTTTCTTTTTTAACGTTTTTTAACTAGTTTATCTAATATATATATATATAATGTATATATAATATATATATAATATATATATATGTTTTTTTCTTTTTTTATACTTTTCTTTATTTGTTCTCTCTTTTTTTTTTTTCTTTCTTTCTTTCTGAACCTCTTTTTATCCCCTTTCTCCCACCTTACGATTTGGGATCTCTTCTGGTTTGGTTAAAGCATACTTTCCACCCTTTTACTATTTTACTTGCTCCTTCATATATTCTTATTTGGACAAAATGACAAGGCGGAAAAATTCACCACAAAAAAATATAATAAGAGGCAGTACCGAAGACTAGGGACCTAATCAATACAGACATTGGTAATATGTCAGATCTAGAGTTCAGAATGATAATTCTCAAGGTTCTAGCCGGACTCGACAAGGGCTTGGAAGATATTAGAGAAACCCTCCCGGGAGATATAAAAGCCCTTTCTGGAGAAATAAAAGAACTAAAATCTAACCAAGTTGAAATAAAAAAAGCTATTAATGAGGTGCAATCAAAAATGGAGGCTCTCACTGCTAGGATAAATGAGGCAGAAGAAAGAATTAGCGATATAGAAGACCAAATGACAGAGAATAAAGAAGCTGAGCAAAAGAGGGACAAACAGCTACTGGACCACGAGGGGAGAATTTGAGAGATAAGTGACACCATAAGACGAAACAACATTAGAATAAATGGGATTCCAGAAGAAGAAGAAAGAGAGAGGGGAGCAGAAGGTATACTGGAGAGAATTATTGGGGAGATTTTCCCCAATATGGCAAAGAGAACAAGCATCAAAATTCAGGAGGTGCAGAGAACGCCACTCAAAATAAATAAGAATAGGCCCACACCCCGTCACCTAATAGTAAAATTTACAAGTCTTAGTGACAAAGAGAAAATCCTGAAAGCAGCCTGGGAAAAGAAGTCAGTAACATGATAAAAATATTAGATTGGCAACAGACTTATCCACAGAGACCTGGCAGGCCAGAAAGAGCTGGCATGATATATTCAGAGCACTAAACAAGAAAAACATGCAGCCAAGAATACTATATCCAGCTAGGCTATCATTGAAAATAGAAGGAGAGATTAAAAGCTTCCAGGACAAACAAAAACTGAAAGAATTTGCAAACACCAAACCAGCTCTACAGGAAATATTGAAAGGGGTCCTCTAAGCAAAGAGAGAGCCTACAAGTGGTAGATCAGAAAGGAACAGAGACAATATGCAGTAACAGTCACCTTACAGGCAATACAATGGCACTAAATTCATATCTCTCAATAGTTACCCTGAATGTTAATGGGCTAAATGCCCTAATCAAAAGACACAGGGTATCAGAATGGATAAAACAACAAAACCCATCTATATGTTGCCTCCAAGAAACTCATTTTAAGCCCGAAGACACTTCCAGATTTAAAGTGAGGGGGTGGAAAAGAATTTACCATGCTAATGGACATCAGAAGAAAGCAGGAGTGGCAATCATTATATCAGATCAATTAGATTTTAAGCCAAAGACTATAATAAGAGATGAGGAAGGACACTATATCATACTCAAAGTGTCTGTCCAACAAGAAGATATAACAATTTTAAATATATATGCCCCCAATGTGGGAGCAGCCAACTATATAAACCAATTAATAACAAAATCAAAGAAACACATCAACAATAATACAATAACAGTAGGGGACATTAACACTCCCCTCACTGAAATGCACAGATCATCCAAGCAAAAGATCAACAAGGAAATAAAGGAAATGAAACACTGGACCAGATGGACATCACAGATATATTCAGAACATTTCATCCCAAAGCAACAGAATACACATTCTTCTCTAGTGCACATGGAACATTCTCCAGAATAGATCACATCCTCAGTCCTAAATCAGGACTCAACCGGTATCAAAAGATTGGGATCATTCCCTGCATATTTTCAGACCATAATGCTCTGAAGCTAGAACTCAACCACAAGAGGGAGTTTGGAAAGAACCCAAATACATGGAGACTAAACAGCATTCTTCTAAAGAATGAATGGGTCAACCAGGAAATTAAAGAAGAATTGAAAAAAAATCATGGAAACAAATGATAATGAAAACACAACAGTTCAAAATCTGTGGGACACAGCGAAGGCAGTCCTGAGAGGAAAATATATAGCGGTACAAGCCTTTCTCAAGAAACAAGAAAGGTCTCAGGTATACAACCTAACCCTACACCTAAAGGAGCTGGAGAAAGAACAAGAAAGAAACCCTAAACCCAGCAGGAGAAGAGAAATCATAAAGATCAGAGCAGAAATCAATGAAATAGAAACCAAAAAAATAATAGAACAAATCAATGAAACTAGGAGCTGGTTCTTTGAAAGAATTAATAAAATTGATAAACCCCTGGCCAGACTTATCAAAAAAAAAAGAGAAAGGACCCAAATAAATAAAATCATGAATGAAAGAAGAGAGATCACAACTAACACCAAAGAAATACAAACAATTATAAGAACATACTATGAGCAACTCTATGCCAACAAATTTGACAATCTGGAAGAAATGGATGCATTCCTAGACACCTATAAACTACCACAACTGAACCAGGAAGAAATAGAAAGCCTGAACAGACCCATAGCCAGTAAGGAGATTGAAACAGTCATTAAAAATCTCCAAACAAACAAAAGCCCAGGGCAAGATGGTTTCCTGGGGGAATTCTACCAAACATTTAAAGAAGAACTAATTCCTATTCTCCTGAAACTGTTCCAAAAAATAGAAATGGAAGGAAAACTTCCAAACTCATTTTATGAGGCCAGCATCACCTTGATCCCAAAACCAGACAAGGATCCCATCAAAAAAGAGAACTACAGACCAATATCCTTGATGAACACAGATGCGAAAATTCTCAGCAAAGTACTAGTCAATAGGATTCAACAGTTCGCTAAAAGGATTATTCACCACGACCAAGTGGGATTTATTCCACGGCTGCAAGGTTGGTTCAACATCCGCAAATCAATCAATGTGATACAACACATCAATAAAAGAAAGAACAAGAATCATATGATACTCTCAATAGACGCTGAAAAAGCATTTGACAAAGTACAGCATCCCTTCTTGATCAAAACTCTTCAAACTATAGGGATAGAGGGCACATACCTCAATATCATCAAAGCCATTTATGAAAAACCCACCGCAAATATCATTCTCAATGGGGAAAAATTGAAAGCTTTTCTGCTAAGGTCAGGAACATGGCAGGGATGTCCATTATCACCACTGCTATTCAACATAGTACTAGAAGTCCTAGCCTAAGCAATCAGACAACAAAAGGAAATTAAAGACATCCAAATCGGCAAAAAGAAGCCAAACTATCACTCTTCACAGATGATATGATACTATATGTGGAAAATCCAAAAGACTCCACTCCAAAACTGCTAGAACTTATACAGGAATTCAGTAAAGTGTCAGGATATAAAATCAGTGCACAGAAATCAGTTGCATTTCTCTACACCAACAACAAGACAGAAGAAAGAGAAATTAAGGAGTCCATCTCATTTACAATTGCACCCAAAACCATAAGAAACCTAGGAATAAACCTAACCAAAGAGGCACAGAATCTATACTCAGAAAACTATAAAGTACTCATGAAAGAAATTGAGGAAGACACAAAGAAATGGAAAAATGTTCCATAATCCTGGATTGGAAGAATAAATATTGTGAAAATGTCTATGTTACCTAATGCAATCTACACATTTAATGCAATTCCTATCAAAGTACCATCCATCTTTTTCAAAGAAATGGAACAAATAATCCTAAAATTTATATGGAACCAGAAAAGAACTCGAATAGCCAAAGGAATATTGAAAAAGAAAGCCAAAGTTGATGGCATCACAATTCCGGACTTCAAGCTCTATTACAAAACTGTCATCATCAAGACAGCATGGTACTGGCACAAAAACAGACACATAGATCAATGGAACAGAATAGAAAGCCCAGATATAGACCCTCAACTCTATGGTCAACTAATCTTTGACAAAGCAGGAAAGAATGTCCAGTGGAAAAAAGACAGCCTCTTCAATAAATGGTGTTGGGAAAATTGGACAGCCACATGCAAAAAATGAAATTGGACCATTTCCTTACACCACACACGAAAATAGACTCAAAATGGATAAAGGACCTCAATGTGAGAAAGGAATCCATCAAAATCCTTGAGGAGAACACAGGCAGCAACCTCTTCGACCTCAACTGCAGCAACATCTTCCTAGGAACATCGCCAAAGGCAAGCAAAACAAGGGCAAAAGTGAACTATTGGGATTTTATCAAGATCAAAAGCTTTTGCACGGCAAAGCAAACAGTTAACAAAACCAAAAGACAACTGACAGAATGGGAGAAGATATTTGCTATCGACATATCAGATAAAGGACTAGTGTCCAAAATCTATAAAGAACTTAGCAAACTCAACACCCAAAGAACAAATAATCCAATCAAGAAATGGGCAGAAAACATGAACAGACATTTCTGCAAAGAAGACATCCAGATGGCCAACAGACACATGAAAAAGTGCTCCACATCACTTGGCATCAGGGAAATACAAATCAAAACCACAATGAGATATCACCTCACACCAGTTAGAATGGCTAAAATCAACAGGTCAGGAAATGACAGATGCTGGCGAGGATGCAGAGAAAGGGGAACCCTCCTACACTGTTGGTGGGAATGCAAGCTGGAGCAACCACTCTGGAAAACAGTATGGAGGTTCCTCAAAATATTGAAAATAGAACTGCCCTACGACCCAGCAATTGCACTACTGGTTATTTACCCTAAAGATACAAACGTAGTGATCCAAAGGGGCAGGTGCACCCGAATGTTTATAGCAGCAATGTCCACAATAGCCAAACTATGGAAAGAACCTAGATGTCCATCAACAGATGAATGGATCAAGAAGATGTGGTATATATACATAATGGGATACTATGCAGCCATCAAAAGAAATGAAATCTTGCGATTTGCGACAACATGGATGGAACTAGAGCGTATCACGCTTAGTGAAATAAGTCAAGCAGAGAAAGACAACTATCATATGATCTCCCTGATATGAGGAAGTGGTGATGCAACATGGGGGCTTAAGTGGGTAGGAGAAGAATCAATGAAACAAGATGGGATTGGGAGGGAGACAAACCATAAGTGACTCTTAATCTCACAAAACAATCTGAGGGTTGCTGGAGGCTGGGGGGTTGGGAGAAGGGGGGTGGGGTTATGGACACTGGGGAGGGTATGTGCTTTGGTGAGTGCTGTGAAGTGTGTAAACCTGGCGATTCACAGACCTGTACCCCTGGGGATAAAAATATATTATATGTTTATAAAAAATAAGAAATTTAAAAAAATTAACTAAAAAATACAAATATGTTACAAAAATACAGAAGGACTTATAAGCACAGGAATAGTCACTTAAAGGACCCCAACATCCACTCCCCAGGATCAACTGCTTTTAATCATTTCTGCTTCTTTTTTAAAAAATTCTAAAAGATTTATTTATTTTAGAGAGAGAATGAAGAGGGCAGGGAAGGGCAGAGGTAAAGAATCTCAAGTCAACTTCCTGCTGACCACTAGGGCTAATGAGGGTCTCCATTTCATGACCCATGAAATCATGACCTGAACTGAAATCAAGAGTCAGACACTTAAACAACTGAGCTACCCAGGTGCCCCTTTATTATTATTATTTTTTAAATAGGCTCCACTGGGCATGGAGCTCCATGTCCTGCGTCGAGCCCAACCTGGGCCTAAACTCACCACCCTGAGATAAAGACCAAGCTGAGATCAAGAGTTAGTTGCCCAACCAACTGAGCCATCCAGGTGCCCCTCTCCATTTTTATTTCTATTATTTTTTAAAAGATTTTATTTATTTATTTGATAGAGAATGAGTGAGAGAGAGCATGAGAGAGGAGGTCAGATGGAGAAGCAGACTCCCCAAGGAGCTGGGAGTCCAATGCGGGACTTGATCCTAGAAGTCCGGGATCATGACCTGAGCCCAAGGCAGTAGCTCAACCAACTGAGCCACCCAGGTGCCCCAACCTTCTCCTTTTTTAATGTTAATAGTATATCCTAAATATACACACATGCACACACACAACTGATTAGTTTTAGACTTTAAAAAATTACGTCCTGCTATATAGATGATGGCCTACCTCAATTACAATAGCACATCTCAGCAGTCGGTTAAAGAACAAGTACAGACTTTTTTTTTTTAAGATTTTTATCTATTTATTTGACAGACAGAGAGAGATCACAAGTAGGCAGAAGGCAGGCAGAGAGAGGGGGAAGCAGGCTCCCCACTGAGCAGAGAGCCCGATGTGGGGCTCGATCACAGAACCCTGAGATCATGACCTGAGCCAAAGGCAGAGGCTTAAGCCACTGAGCTACCCAGGCACCCCAAGTACAGACTTTTGATACTGGAGCACTTTAAATTAAAAAGTGAGTGAGATGCTCTATTCATTGATTTCTGTCATTATTGTTCTGTATGTATGGGCTTGTGGTCTATTTCTCAAAATACCCTTTATAGTAAGGCATTACTGATGAAATTCATTCTCGCATTTATTTATTCATTCACTCAATAAATCTTTATTCAGTGCCTACTATATGCCAGGAACTAGTCTAGGTATTGGGAATAAAGTCCAGGCCCATATTTTCCCTCATGGAGCTTATTTTTATTCTGAGCAGACAGTCTCTTTACTTTTATCTGTAGTCTAGTCACTGAGACAGGTATCGAATCGTGCTATGTGTTATGTAGAAGCTTGGGTAACTTGCAAACCTAACAAAGTGCACCTTCAAGTTATCCTGAAGGTCAGGGTATTTTGAGATGATTAAGCCTTTACTGCTTTCTCTCAGTGTCATGCTATATATACTGTGAGGTACATGTCCTTGTTCCCTCTTCATGGACAGCCATACCCTGCACCTACTCCACAAATGAATTTGTTCTTTTATTGTAGATGAATCCAAATATCTAGTAAAAAATCATCTAACTTGGGAGCAGAACAAAGCTGCTCTGAGAATGTGTGCTACAACAGAAACAACCACGTGCCACTCAGAATTCAGTCAATGCCTTTTCACGTCCTTCTGCTTGTCCTATGTGGGATCCGAGAATTGGGAGAGCGCTGAGTGAGCATGAAAATAACACTTTGAAAGAGCAGGTCCCTGCTTCACCCCCCCCCCAGCATTGTGAAAGCACAGATGAGAGAGGAGACCAGATTGAGCACCACTACCAATATAGCACTTTTAAGTGCTATTTCCCTTTTTAAGTAAGCATCAGTGAATCTAAGAGCTGAGAAAAAGGATAGAGTGTAGGTGTGTAACCTTCCACTTGTTCTCTCTCCTAAAACCCTCTGCAGTGCCTTCTTCTCCCTTCTTCCTTCTGATTTCATAGTTAATATATGACAAAGGTAGAAAGGAAAGGTTGTCAGCCCAGAATAAGCTAGTTCTACAGACACTTCTCCAATCAAGACATACAAATGGCTCTCACACACATGAAAAAATCTTCATCATCACTAGCCCTCAGGGAGATTCAAATTAAAACCACATTGAGATATCACCTTACACCAGTTAGAATGGCCAAAATTAGCAAGACAGGAAACAACATGTTTTAGAGGGGATGTGGAGAAAGGGGAACCCTCTTACACTGTTGGTGGGAATGCAAGTTGGTGTAGCCTCTTTGGAGAACAGTGTGGAGATCCCTCAAGAAATTAAAAATAGAGCTTCCCTATGACCCTGCAATTGCACTCCTGGGTATTTACTCCAAAGATACAGATGTAGTGAAAAGAAGGGCCATCTGTACCCCGATGTTTATAGCAGCAATGGCCACGGTCGCCAAACTGTGGAAAGAACCAAGATGCCCTTCAACGTCGAATGGATAAGGAAGATGTGGTACATATACACTAGGGAGTATTATGCCTCCATCAGAAAGGATGAATACCCAACTTTTGTAGCAACGTGGACGGGACTGGAAGTGATTAGGCTGAGTGAAATAAGTCAAGCAGAGAGAGTCAATTATCATATGGTTTCACTTATTTGTGGAGCATAACAAATAGCATGGAGGACCTGGGGAGTTGGAGAGGAGAAGGAAGTTGGGGGAAATCGGAAGGGGAGGTGAACCATGAGAGACTATGGACTCTGAAAAACAATCTGAGGGTTTTGTAGGGACGGGGGTGGGAGGTCGGTGTACCAGGTGGTGGGTATTATAGAGCGCACAGATTGCATGGAGCACTGGGTGTGGTGCAAAAATGATGAATACTGTTATGCTGAAAATAAATAAAAAATAAATTTAAAATAATAAGCTAGTTCTATCTGCCTACTTCTATTTTCTTGGGAAAATTTGGGCATTTTTTGTTAGATCAAGGGTCCACATGGGGAAAGATATGTGCCAAAGGGTTGATGGGGTTGATAAAGTTTTAGACTATAAATGAGGTTTAGTCGGGTGGAGTCTGGAGCCGATGACCAAGAAAGAATTCTTGAGACATCTTTGGTGCAAAATGGTGATTTATTAAAGCACGAGGACAGGGCCTGTGGTCAGAAAGAGCTGCTGCTGCCTCTGCCCCGGGGTTGTGAGGATTGGTCCATTATATACTTGCAAGCTGGGAGGAGGTCAGGGAGAGTGTCAGTCTCTAAGGAATTTTGGAAGCAAGGTTTCCAGGATCTTGAGGGGCTCGCTGTTGTTGGGAAAAAGTCATTTATTACCATCTAATAAAACCTTAGGCATGAGACCCTTCAGATGTATACATATGCTTGGGATGATTGCCAGCTTGTATCTTGAAGGGTTTAGAAATAAAGGAAGTTTCCAAAGAAATTTTTATGTTAAAATAAACTTACAGGATCCTGGTTGGGGTAGGAGGTGGTCAGGCTAGGACTGCCTGTTTTTTTTTTTTTTTTTAAAGATTTTGTTTATTTGACAGAGATCACAAGTAGGCATAGAGGCAGACAGAGTGAGAGGGGGAAGCAGGCTCGCCACTGAGCAGAGAGCCCCATGCAGGGCTCGATCCCAGGACCCTGGGATCATGACCTGGGCTGAAGGCAAAGGCTTTAACCCACTGAGCCACCCAGGCGCCCCTAGGATTGCCTTTTGCCCTTCACAAAGTATTAATGTGAAGGCAATTGAGTCCTTAGAAGAATGTCACTCTGCCTATTTCAAGGACTTGTCAGTGGACTCTAGATAGTAAAGAAATTTAATAACTTTTCTTCTGCTTCTGTTTCCCACATCAGGACTGTGTGGCATAGTGTTTGCAGGCAAAATGAGGCCATGTGGTTATAAGGCCCATGATATCATACAAAAAACAGGGACTTGTGTTAATGCTTATGGTTAAAATGTTTAATTTCCCTATATTACTTGACCAAATCCACATATCAGCTGATGATTATTTAGTCTTAGTCAATAGTTAATCATATTTATGCAGGAAATTTTCTTAAATTTCTAGCTAATATGAATTTAATGAAATAGAGTGAAAGGCAGTTTATTCGTAATGTCTCAGAAATGCTTGGTCTCCCAGTTAATCCCAGTTAATGATATTTCTGGAATTCAGCTATCATAAGTCTAAAGCAACACTGTCCAGTAATATAATGTAAGCCACATATATAATTAAAATTTTTGCAGCCACATTAAAAATGTGAAAATAAATAGATAAAATTAATTTTAAGAATATGTTTATCTCTTTCCATATAGCCAAACTGTTATCATTTCAACACATAATCAGTATTTTAAAATGATTGAGACATTTTACCTTTTTTCATACTTAAGTGTTCAAATTCTGATCTATATTTTACACTTAAAATATATCTCAAATTGAATGCTAAACTTTCATTGAAATATTTGATATGTTTTTAAACTCTGTAGAATTTAGAGTTGAAAAAGTAGATTCATATGGACAAAGTTTAAAGATCAACGGTTTCCAGGGGTTGAAGGAAAGGATGGACAGAGAGGCAGAGCACAGAGGCTATTTAGGGCAGTGAAACTATTTTGTATGCTACCATGATAGTAGATACATGTCATTATACATTTGTCAAAACCTACAGAGTACACAAAACCAAGAGTGAACCATGATGTAAATGATAAAACTTGGATAATAATCAGGTATCAATGTAGGTTCAACTGGTAGGTTCATCAGAGTGGTAACAAATGTCCCACTCTGGTATGGGATGTTGAGAGCTGGAAAAGTTGTGTGGGTAGGGGGGAAGGGTGGGAACAGGAGGTATATGGGAACGCTCTGTATTTGCTGTTCACTTCTGCTGTGAACTTGAAAACTGCTCTAAAAAATGACATCTATTAAAAAATTAAATTATGAATTGACCAGTGAATTTTCTCCTCAAACTTTCATTTTAACTTTATATCTCTTCTGAGAAACTTTATATTGTTCTATATAATGCAGCATACAGTTTAGCATTTTCACAGTATTTTGTAATTTTAAAAATTCTTTTTCCCCTTTTAGTCTTAACTACTATGCAGTGGAACTTGGCAAATGTCAGAGCTTGGTTTCCTATACCTGTGTTCATATATTAGGTTTATTACATTGCAATTTACCTTCCAATCTACTATTGTTAGAATAAAGTAGACATCTATATACACACATGACACCGTCACCACATCAAGGAATAGACCTTGCTTAGCCACTGAACCTAAGAAGAGTAACCCCAAAAGGTTTTTCCTCTTTTACACCTGCTTTTATGATTACAAAGACATGTACTTTAAAATGGATCATCTAGGGGCACCTGGGTGGCTCAGTCATTAAGCGTCTGCCTTCTGCTCAGGTCATGATTCCAGGGTCCTGGGATAGAGCCCTGCATGGGGCTCCTTGCTCAGTGGGAAGCCTGCTTGTCCCTCTCCCACTCCCCTGCTTGTGCTGTCTCTCTCTCTGTCAAATGAATAAATAAAATCTTTTAAAAAAATGAAATGGATCATCTAAAAAATCCCTTAATAAAAAATTTGGCTTTTAGAAGCTTATGGTATTGAGATTCCTGATAAAATCCTGTTGCTGTAACATAAAGTGGTCTTGCTCCTTTATTTGTGCTCAACACCTCTCAGAGTATGTACAGAGTGGAAGCAGGAATAGATTTTCCATAGCATTCCTTAGAGAATTAACATTTGTAATTCCTCATAGTTTTACTTGGGGAAGTAGGTGAGAAAATGTAGGTTTAAGAGAAGAGAACACTTTGTAAAATAGGTGCATTATTACATACTTGCCTCAGGGATTAGCAGTACCCCACTACAGACAAATTGGATGCCTGGGTCAATAGCATATACACTGTGAAGGCAAGTGCTAAGCGAGGGCTGCTTTCTGGTTCCTTCTGTTCTGCTACAGCAATTTCAAACACCATGACATCCCCTATCAGGATTCCTCAGACTAGGGCTGGACAGAGCAATAAATATCAGGTCATTCAGTTCATTTCAGAGAGCAATTATTGGAAACATGAGACATTGATTTGTGTGCAGTATGGAATAAAAAGTAGTCCTTGACTTCAAAGAGCATTGCTCTTCTGGCAGTTGAGTCCCCTAATGAAGATAGGACATTACCAGTATACTTTTATATTAATAGCTTCAAATCCTAGGCTCCAGGGGAAATTCTTTTTTCTACTTCTCTTCCTTAAAATGAGAAATGGAAACTAAAATGCTATCTGATGTTCTAGCACATTAGCTTCCATTTCTCATGTCCTACAAATTCTAGGCAGAATTGGATTGGAAAAGTCCTTTCAACATCCATTATCTCTTGAGTTGAAATCCCAAGTCTTTGTTGGCACCTCCAAAAGAACTAACTAGAAGATCTCCCCTGTGTATCTCTCTAGCTTCATCTCTCCCTCGCTGCATTTCTCTCCAGCCACGTCGGTCTCTTACACTTCTTCAAACACACCAAAAGGCTCAGGACCTTTGGATTTGCTGTTCTCTCTGCCTGGAATGTTCTTTCTAATTAACTGACTCCTCATTACTCAGTTCTGTTCTGATATCACATCTCTTCAAGGAGGCTTTCTCTGACTACCTTGTCTAAAATAACCTTCTTGGGGAGCCTGGATCTCAGTGGGTTAAGCCTCTGCTTTCAGCTCAGGTCATGGTCTCAGGGTCCTGGGATTGAGCCTCACATCGGGCTCTCTGCTCAGCAGGGAGCCTGCTTCTTCCTCTCTCTTTGCCTGCCTCTCTGCCTACTTGTGATCTCTCTGTCAAACAAATAAAGAAAAATCTTAAAAAAAAAATAAATAACCTTCCTCATGCCCAGTTCCTCTCTGAACACATTCCTTTTCAGATTTTCTTTACAGGGCTTATCACTATCTTTCTTCATTTATGTCTTGTCTCCCCTACTGGTATATAGGTTCATGATGGAGAAGACTTAGACTTATCCAGTCAACAAGTAGTAGATGTCTGATATTAGGTGCTCAATATTGTTGAATTAATATTTAGCTTATGCTTTCACTGCTCATGGGGGCCTGGACAAGTCAGCTAACATCTTGTAATAGTTTCTTTATTCATGGAATTTTTACCTAGATTTAATAAGATAATACCTATGAAAAAATAATGAAAATCATTAGACACCACACAGATATAAATAAGTATTGTTATTTTTCCTACTGAGGTTAGCCGGGCCTCCAAAGAGCTATCAAACTTCCCTAGATTTAGAGCAGAAAACACTAGCTTCTGCTTTCCACAGCAAAATGAGCTGCTTGCTCTCTGCACTTCAGGTAGCAAATGGAGGCGTTTGTAGGGGCACGCCATGAGGGTTCCCACCTCCATCTAACCACAGCAAATGAGTTCTTTGAAGAAGCAGACTAGATTGTTGTGAGATGGTGACTCATTCCCCAGGGATGTCATGGTATTTTATGAGTGTGTCTGTTGGGAAGGCTAAAAAAGCCAAAATCCAAAAACAAAAAAAACAAAATTTCTTGGCATTCCTATATGGCATTCTCCATTACTTTACGTCCACAAAATTATTCTGTATTTAACCACAGCATTTTTGTCAGCTTGGGCATTTTTCAGATTCTGAAAGGTGCATCTAAGAAAATTGAAAATGAAGGGCAGCCAGCTACCACTTTTTAGATAATGATAGTAATAATGTGGTAAATTGGTCTATTCTTCAAGGAAATATGCAGGGAGAATCATTTCAAGCCACCGTGTATTAAATAGGATCTACTTAAAATAATCACGCAGCTCAGGTGGACGTGCTAGGGGCAAACTAACAGCTCTGTAGAAACACTCCAAAGTAAGGGAGGCTAAATTCTGCCTTTGAATCTTCACAATGTTCTTAGGATATAGATGAAAGAAAATAAGGGAATAAATTATTAGCTGACAGTGCATATTAATTGCAAAGTCACTAAAACATTTTCATTTAGTTGAACCGATGGTGGTACAAAGCCACATGCTAATAAACAGAGAAGAAGCAGCTTGCTGTGTACCGTCACTCCTTAGTAAGGTTAACAAACTACATTAACCATTCACTCATCTGTAACTCGTAATTAATCACTCCTTGAAAATTACATTGTATAATAAATGAGGACAGACATGATTCATTAAAACTTCTAATTAATTCTATTTAATACTATTTCATAGTTCATTGATAAGTGCTGAGAGAAGGATTACACTGTAGGATATTTGATGCATTGCTGCTGAAGAAGTAAATAGAGGGAACATTATCTAAAATGAAACATGAATACTTGCAAATGAAAATGTCAGATGTTTATCACCACAGTGCCTGATTCTGTACTCAAGTGTCTCTTGGCATCACCAGTGGGAAACTCCATTTTCAGGGCTGTATCCATTGGTTATAAAAGCTCTTCTCAGTTCAAACTTGATGCTTAGCATCTCAGGCTGGAAATGAGCTGAGTCCACTTTGTTTTTCTAATAAATGGTCATGCCTGTTTTGTGGGCTAATTACAAGACTATTGTTAAGCAGTTATTTCCACACTTGAAAAGAGATCCACTTACATAAAACATACACTTAATGGGCAATTATGGTTTGGGGTCATTGAACTGCATTGTGTGTGTGTGCTTGTGTTTATGTGTGTGTGCATGTGTGTGTTAAATTAGACATTAAAATAGCAAGGATATTATTGCCAGGAATGGCCCTGTGCGTTAGCTGTAATATATTATTTTTCAGAGAAGAAGAATCAGACTATGAAGTACATAATGTACAGCCTGGGATGAAGAGAAGATAATCACTACTAATAAGTGTGTAATGCATATTTTAAAATTAAATTGTGGAACACACACTCTAACTTTATTTGTTGTCTTGTTTGCCATCTACATAATATGCCTCAAAAATCGGTTATAGGGACCATAAATGTTTCTGTGGTGCAA
The DNA here is from genome assembly GCF_009829155.1 of Mustela erminea. NCBI lineage: Eukaryota > Metazoa > Chordata > Mammalia > Carnivora > Mustelidae > Mustela > Mustela erminea. Next base: position 70,339,033 of record NC_045625.1, read on the forward strand.
ATGGCGAGGACTCCGAATGGGAGCAAATATTCACAAAACATATATCTAAAAAAGAACTTGTATCCTGAATTTATTTTAAAAAAATCTTAAAACTCAAGAAGAAGACAGTGAACGTGATAATAGATTTGAACACATGCTTCAAAAAGTACAATAACCAAAAAACACAGGAAAAAATGTTCAACATCATTAATCATTGAGGAAATAATAATTAAAACCATAAGATACTAATATATAACCATTGAACTTGTTAAAATTAATAAGACTGATAATATCAAGTGTTGATAAAGTCTTGGAGCAGCTGGAATGCTCATATATCATTGACAATATGAAATGGAAAACCAAATGGCCTCAAACTATAAACACACCAAATGTTCATCAGTAACTGATTGGATAAACCAAAAGTGGTAAATCCATACAATGGAATACCACTCAGTAGAAAAAAGAAAGAACTGTCACCATGATGGAAAAATTTAGACACAAAAGACTTCAGAGTACATAAAAATCTAGAAAATGCAAATTAATCTATAGGGACAAAAAGCAGACCAAACATTGTCTGGAGCTTTGAGCCAAGGGAAGAATAAATTACAAAAGAGCCAGAGGAATTTTTTGGAGGTGATAAATATGGTTTGTATCACGATAATGCTGGTGGTTCACTGGTTTATCACTGTCAAAACTCATCAAATTTTGTTCTTTAAATGAATGAAGTTTATTACAAGCAAATTTAATGAAGCTGAATTTCTTAATGAGTTATATATTTGGTTGATTCATCTCCTAATCAAAATAAATAGGACTCTTTAGTGAAACAAGTTCTTTGAAGCTTCATCTAAATTATATCTGTGTAAATAGCAGATAGGATGGAGGAGGGCAGTGATATAGAAGAGGAGGCAACTTCCGAAGAGAACATAGCTCCTTTCTGGTCCTGAACAGAGAGGTATCTAGTCAACATGTTTTATTCTTCAGGGAAAGTAATTCTGCAACTTTTCCTTAAAGTGAGTGACTTTGGAAATTCTGAAATATAGCATGCGCCCTGAACATAAGCCCTGTCTGCATTTAAAGAAGTGGTTGAAGGAGTCCCTGTAGTGCAAGCCACAAGCCACAAGCCATTTAGGCCTAACACCTGTGTCCTTAACAGCTTCTGTCTGTGGAAAACTGTGTAGCTTTAGGCTTTGACACGCTCAGGCACATTTCCTCTTCTAAAGAAAAGGGACTGGACAAGTTAATGATTTTAAAACTGTTTCTTAAAACCTGAAGATGATGTGGAAGTGTGTGTGTATAAACTTCCTAGGGTCTTAGGAAGGGGATGAGAACAAGGCCTTGCTCATTTCAGGTACTAGGACTCCATTTCCGTTTGCAAGGTGTCTATTGTGGGAAATAACTTTTTTAAAGTAGCAAGTCATAGGACTTGATCTTTTCTAGCCCAACATATGCGACTCAAAAAGGGGAGAAACTGACAAAAACATCTATGCTCAGTAATACTTTTTATTATATGTCAGGATTATGTTTGACAATGCATTATTTCAACTAATATATTTTTAATAATACATTCAGTTTAATTAACATTTTTATAGAAGAAAAGCAGACAGCCTCAGAGTTCTTCAGTGGTATGCTTTATGGAACACTTTATAGGCCAGATCTTTCCAATTCTCAAAACCAGAGCCAGTACTCACAAAAGACTAGAATAAATGTGTAGAAAATAAGAAAGGCAGTAAATCTTATATGAGGCTAAATTATTAACTTGACCTATTTTTCTCTCCTTACAGGATTGACATTTTAGTGGACTGGATTATTCACTCGTTTTCAATTAAGCTTCCATATGGCAAATTGAAGCTGACCCTGTTACAATTAGAAAGCTACTTTGAAGGAAGGAGGCCATAAATAATGTGAGAGAAATTATATTTCATGCATTATGTACGTAGACTTACTGAAAAAGAAAGGAAGAAATGGAGAGTTGTTATAAAACATTGGATAAAACAGACAATCCGTTTATTATCTAAATAATTATAAACTCTTCTCCTACCACAGGTATTACTTGTTCCAGTTGCCTGGATAACTGATGCACTTTCCCTGTGTAGGCTCTGAAGACATTTTATTTAGATGCTAAATAAGTATTTTAACAAGATTTAATTGTTATTAAGGGGCAATAAAGCAGAAAAAAATAGGAGCCTCAGAAGAGGTTAACCAACTTGTCAACTGGGTTCTGAGATTTACTAATGTGGGTGAGTCATTCATCTTTCCTGGACTCAGTTTTCTTATCCCTAAGATGAGAATGGTAACACCTGTGCTTCTGGAGAGTCATTCGGATTAAAGGACACAATATATGATAGCTTCTAAAACTAACATGTCAATTAATTTTTGCATCTGTGAGAAATAACTTCTTATATCCTCCCTCCTACATTTCTACTTTTTTCAAGTACTTGAGATAACCTGGGGGATCCAGACCAGATGGTGACATAGGAGGCTCCTGAATTCCGGCCCCCCCCCATTATTGCACTGAGTACAGCCACAGAAAACAATTTCCCTGTGAGAGAAATCCAAAAATTAGGTGAGGGACTCCTATACATCAGATGACAAGAAATGCCTACCTTAAAACAGTAAGAAATACTGAGACACACTCTCATCATAAACCTACCTTTGACACAATGTCATACAGTCAGGAGGGAATCCCTAACTCTTAGCTTCACCCACAGGAATGAAAGATTTGGACCACAATTTCTTTTGTGCCCCAGTTGTGGGTTACCACCCAAGGGACAGGAGCCCAAACCATCTAGCTCCGAAAGCAAGAGGGCTTGCATTCATAAGTCCCTTGGGATTATAGCAAACAAAGAAACACTTGTTAAAAGGGACATCAACACTTGCCACACCTATCCCCTCAGGGTTCAGCATACAGAAAGCAGGCAAAAACACCAGTTTCCCAGCCTTTCCCAGCAAGAAATTTGACTGCATACCTCACAAACTGCTGCCCAAGGGTACCAGATGGACCTTACACACATGTATAGAACATTCTATCCCTCGGCAGCAGAATACACATTCTTTGCAAGTGCACACGAAACACTCTCCAGGATAGATCGTATGTTAGGCCACGGAGCAAGTCTTAGAAATTTAGGAAGACTGAAATCATATCAAACATCTTTTCTGACCACAATGATATAGAATTAAAAAACGAGTACAGGAGGAAAACTGAAAAATTCACAAATATGTGGAGACTAAACAATACAGTCCCTGAGCAATCAATGGGTCAAGCAAGAAATGAAAAGAGAAATAAAAACTAAATCTTTGGACAAATAAAAATGGATACACAACATTCCAAAACTTCTGGGATGCAGCAAAAGCGGTTTGAAGAGGGAAGTGCATACATTAAGAAAAAAGAACTCAAATAAACAGCCTAGTTTTATACCTCAAGGAACTAGAAAAAGAATAAACTGAGCCCAAAATTAGTAGGAGAAAGTAAATAAAATGAAATGAATGAAATAGAGACTATAAAGACAATGGAAAAGATCAATGAAAGTAAGAACTAATGTTTTGAAAAGATAAATAAGATAGGTAACCCCTAACCTGGGCTGAAAAAAAAAAAAAAGAAAGACCAAAAATATCAGAAATGAAAAAGAAAACACTGCAACTGATACTACAGAAATACCAAGAATCATATGAAACTACTATCAAAATTATATGTTACCCAAGTAACATATAAGATAACCTTTAAGAAATGGATAAATTCCTAGAAACACACAAGCTACAAAGACTCAATTATGAAGAAATGGAAAATCTGAATAGAACAGTTACTACTAAAGAGATTGGATTAACTCTCAAAAACTTCCCAACAAGCAACAGAACAGAACATAATGGCTTCACTGGTGAATTCAACTAAACATTTAAATAATAGGGGCGCCTGGGTGGCTCAGTGGGTTAAGCCGCTGCCTTCGGCTCAGGTCATGATCTCAGGGTCCTGGGATTGAGTCCCGCTTCAGGCTCTCTGCTCAGCAGGGAGCCTGCTTCCTTCTCTCTCTCTCTCTGCCTACCTCTCAGTGTACTTGTAATTTCTCTCTGTCAAATAAATAAATAAAATCTTTAAAAAAAAAAACATTTAAATAATAACTGATATTATTATTATTCTCAATTCTTCTCAGACTCTTCCAAAAAAGAGAAGAGGGAACATTTCTAAACTCATTCTATGAGTTCAGCATTACTCTGATACCTGAGCCAGACAAGGACACCAGAAGAAAACTACAGGCCGATGTCCCTGATGAACATAGGTGCAAAACTCCCGGGAAAAATATTAGCAAACCAAAATCAACAATACATTCAAAGGAAAGTACACCATAATCAAGTGGGATTTATTCAAGAGATGCAAAGATGGGTCAATATATGCAAATCAGTAAATGTAATATAAAACATGAAAAAAATAAAGGAGAAAAAAACAGAACATGGTCATCTCAATAGATACAGAAAAAACATTAGACAAAACTTAACATTATATCATAATAAAAAAAAGTTTGAACACAATGGGTATGGAAGGAATGTACCTCAATCTAATAAAGGCCACATATGACAAGCCCATAGCTAACGTCATACTCAATAATGAAAAACTGAACATTTTTTTAAGATCAAGAACAAGACAAGGATATACACTCTCACCGCACACTCTCACATTTATTCAATATAGTAATGAAATCCTAGCCTTAGGGAAGAAAAAGAAATAAAAGCCATCCAAATCAGAGAGGAGGAAGTAAATTTGTCTGTTTGCTGATGACCTGATATTAGATATAGGAAACCTTAAGAATCCCACCCAAAACTGTTAGAAATAATAAACAAATTAAGTAAAGTTGCAGGATACAAAATCAATATTCAAAAATCAGTGTGTTTCTATATACTAACAACAAAATATCTGGAAAAAGAAATTAAGAAAAGATCTGTTCACAATAGCATCAAAAAGAATAAAATACTTAGGAACAAAATGAAGAAGGTGAAAGACCTATACACTGAAACTGCAAAACATTGGTGAAAGAAATTGAAGAAGACACACATAAATGGAAAGATATTTATGTTCATGGATTGGAACATTAATATAGTTAAATGTCCATACTACCCAAAACTACAGATTCAGTGCAATCCCTATCAAAATTTCAATGTTATTTTTTACAGATAGGAAAATGAATACTAAAATTCCTAAGAATCACAAAAGACCCCAAACAGTCAAGACAATGTAGAGAAAGAAGAACAAAGCATCACACTTCCTTCTTTCAAACTATATTACCAAACTATAGTAAGCAAAGCATTATGATACGGGCATAAAAACAGACTTTTAGATAAATGGAACAGAATAAAGAACCCAGAAATAAACCCATGCATACAAGGCCAATTGATTGTTGACAAGGTTCTGAGAATATACAATGGGGAAAGGAGTTTCTTCAATAAATGATGCTGCAAAAACTGGATATCCACATGTAAAACAATGAAATTTCACCCTGATGTCAAACCATAAACAAAAATTAATTCAAAATGGATTCAAGATTTGAACATAGGCCTGAGACTATAAAAGACCTAGAAGAAAACATAGGGACTAAACTCCTTGACACTGGTCTTGGCAATGATTTTTTTTTTTAAACTAAAAGCATAGGCAACAAAAGCAAAAATAGAAAAGTTGGCCTAGGGGTGTCTGGGTGGCTCAGTGGGTTAAGCTTCTGCCTTTGGCTCAGGTCATGATCTCAGGGTCCTGGGATCGAGCCCCACATCAGGCTCTCTGCTCAGCGGGAAGTCTGCTTCCCCTCTCTCTCTGCCTGCCTGTCTGCCTACCTGTGATTTATCTTTCTGTCAAATAAATAAATCTTTAAAAAAATTTTTTTTAAAAAGTGGGACTGTATCAAACTAAAAGCTTACATACACAAGGGAAACCATTAACAAAATGAAAAGACAACCTATGGAATGACTCAAGAGTAAAAATATAATTCAAGAGCAAAAAACAAAACAAGCCAATTGAAAAATGAACAAAGGACTTGAATAGAAATTTTTCCAGAGAAGGAATATAAATGACCAATAGAAAATGTGTTCAACATCAGTAATCATCAGGGAAATGAGAACCAAAAGCACAAGAAGATAGCACCTCACACTTGTTAGGATGTCTATCATCAAAACTACAAGAGATACCAAATGCTAGCAAGGAAAAGGAAAACTTGCACACTGTTGGTGGGAATGTAAACTGATACAGTCACTATAGAAACAATATGGCTTTTCCTCAAGAAAATAAATACAGAGCTACTCTCTGATCCAGCAACACCACTTCTGGGCATATATCCAAAAGAAGCAAAACCACTATCTTGATGAGATATCTGTATTCTCACATTCACTGTATCATTATTCACAATAACCAGGTAGGGAAACTATGTGTTGATCAATGGATGAATAGATAAAGAAAATTTGGTGTGTTTACACAGCAGAATATTATTTAGCCTTAAAAAAGAAGGAAATCTTGCCATTTGCAACAACACGGATGAACTGGGGTGGCGGGGCATTGTACTAAGTGAATTAAGTCAGCCAAAGAAAGGCAAATGCTGCAATGGTATCACTAATATGTGAAATCAAATCAAAACAAAAAAAGGTAAGATCCTAGAAACAGAGTAGAATGGTGTTTTCCAAAGGCTAGAGGATGGGAGAAACAGAAAGAGGTGGTTAATAGGGTACAAACTTTCTATTAAAGACAAATAAGATTTGAGTATCTCATGTGTACGTGGTGATTATTAACTACAGTTAATAATACTATATTGTATAACTGAAATTTGCTGAGAGAGTAGAACTGCAGAGTTTTCACTACCACCTACAATAAGGTAAAAGCAATAAAAAATAAAGTGTTTGGAAAGTATCTGATAAAGACAAGTATGGATAGTAGGATGTAATGCCTTGAACAAGCATCTGGAAAAATGGTGTTATTTATTTGTCTCAGCCTAGTCACCCTCCTCAACCCCTGGCTGGATCAGATCAAATCTATACTGCTCTCAACTTTATTTTAACCTTTTTTTTCTGGATTTATTATTCATTTCTTTTTTTTAATTTATTTTTTATTTTCAGCATAACAGTATTCATTATTTTTGCATCATACCCAGTGCTCCATGCAATCCGTGCCCTCTATAATACCCACCACCTGGTACCCCAACCTCCCACCCCCCCCGCCACTTCAAACCCCTCAGATTGTTTTTCAGAGTCCATAGTCTCTCATGGTTCACCTCCCCTTCCAATTTCCCCCAACTTCCTTCTCCTCTCTATCTCCGCATGTCCTCCATGTTATTTGTTATGCTCCACAAATAAGTGAAATCATATGATAATTGACTCTCTCTGCTTGACTTATTTCACTCAGCATAATCTCCTCCAGTCCCGTCCATGTTGCTACAAAAGTTGGGTATTCGTCCTTTCTGATGGAGGCATAATACTCCATAGTGTATATGGACCACATCTTCCTTATCCATTCGTCCGTTGAAGGGCATCTTGGTTCTTTCCACAGTTTGGCGACCATGGCCATTGCTGCTATAAACATTGTGGTACAATGGCCCTTCTTTTCACTACATCTGTATCTTTGGGGTAAATAACCAGGAGTGCAATTGCAGGGTGATAGGAAAGTTCTATTTTTAATTTCTTGAGGAATCTTCACACTGTTCTCCAAAGAGGCTGCACCAACTTGCATTCCCACCAACAGTGGAAGAGGGCTCCCCTTTCTCCACATCCCCTCGAACACATGTCATTTCCTGTCTAGCTAATTTTGGCCATTCTAACTGGTGTAAGGTGATATCTCAATGTGGTTTTAATTTGAATATCTCTGATGGCTAGTGATGATGAACATTTTTTCATGTGTCTGATAGCCATTTGTATGTCTTCATTGGAGAAGTGTCTATCCATAACTTCTGCCCATTTTTTGATATGATTGTCTGTTTTGTGTGTGTTGAGTTTGAGGAGTTCATTATAGATCCTGGATATCAACCTTTTGTCTGTACTGTCATTTGCAAATATCTTCTCCCATTCTGTGGGTTGCCTCTTTGTTTCTTGACTGTTTCCTTTGCTGCGCAGAAGCTTTTGATTTTGATGAAGTCCCAAAAGTTCATTTATGCTTTTGTTTCCTTTGCCTTTGGAGACATATCTTGAAAGAAGTTGCGGTGGCTGATATTGAAGAGATTACTGCCTATGTTCTCCTCTAGGATTCTGATGGATTCCTGTCTCACATTGAGGTCTTTTATCCATTTTGAGTTTATCTTTGTGTACGGTGTAAGAGAATGGTCGAGTTTCATTCTTCTACATATAGCTGCCCCAAATTTTATTTTATCCTTTAGGAAATTAGGGGAATAGCCCCAGGGAAAATGTTTTCTCCTTTCCCCCAAATATCTCCCTCACCAATAAGTCACAGAAAATTCATTTCCCATCATTTTGTGAAATGCTTTCTATGCCAAAATAAACATGAATTTGAGAGGCAGTATGGTGTAGTTGATACAAGTATCCTGGGGCAATAGGGCTAGGCAAGTGACCAGACCACATTGATAATTAGCCCATAGTCAGAGGTTTCATTGTGAGCAGGCCCTCTTGCTTCTCTGTGTGAAATGCATGGGCTTAAAGTCAGAGCCCAAACCCTTTGGGTTGCACAGACTCACAACACAAGAAATAGAACACTGTTACAAGTGTTTTGAAATGCAGACTATCTCTTAACAAACAAAAAGGACATTTATCTGGCTTTCTATTTCATTAGTTGAATTTTTACAGGTATAATTTTGCATATGGCTTTGTTAGAAAATTTGGGAGGATTCTGGGTTTAAAGTCTCTGGGTTATGTTTCAGGTATTTCCTTGAATTAAACAATTAGGATTACTTTTCAGTAAACGATATATAACTAGCTGTGCCACTTACTACTTTACTGCCTATCTACTTCAATTCACTCTTTGGATTTAAGGTGTTAGCTCATGCAGCTGTAGGTAGCTCTAAGAGTTTATAGGTTGGTGGGAAGAGACTTGGACTCCAAGGTGGTCTACAGCTTAAGAGACTGAGATTCCAGAGCTTCCCTGTCATGTCATGGAAGAGAGAATCCAAAGGCTTTGGAGAGAATCCAAATGATAGATTGGATTTGTCATGTGTGATCTGCACACCCATCCCAACTATGAGCCATAAGAAAGCCCAGAAGGACCTGCCTTCACTAAAGCAGTTAGAAATGTCTTAGTGGAGGGGCGCCTGGGTGGCTCAGTTGGTTGAGTGAATGCCTTCGGCTCAGGTCATGCTCTTGGTGTCCCGGGATCAAGTCCCACATCTGGCTCCCTGCTTGGCAGGGAGTCTGCTTCTCCCGCTAACCTCTCTCCCCTCATGCTCTCTCTCTCTCTCCTCTCTCTCAAGTAAATAAATAAAATCTTAGAAAAAGAAAAAGAAAAGAAAAGAAATGTCTTAGTGGAGGGACACCTGGTTCCTTGAAAAGTCCTATGGCTGCTTGGTTGTAGAACAATATAACCACATACAGGAAAATAAGACTCTTTGAAAATAACTGACATTCTCTAATCATTATCATAGAACAGATTTAAGTCAAAATAGGGCAAGATTTAAACTAATATAAATGTTTAAGTAAATGTTGAATAGATTTTACTACTAATTTCTACTTTATCAGTTGCTGCTTAGCTTGACTTGGACTATCTCACCCTCAAGCAAACTTTGACTATTTAGAATCTTTTCAGCTATGGGGGATTCATAAAAATCAACCAACTAACTTTAGAACTCCCTGCCTGTGTTTACTTCCTGATAAACAGGGCTAACAAAAATTCAGAGACCAGGCCAGTCACTGGTGCTGGGGAGTTTTAATGGCTTCCTCAAGCCAGTGCATGCTGATGAAGCCACAGAGGCTGCCTGCCAAGGCGGGAATCACAAGACTGGCTCACATATATAGGGTCGTTTCATAGTCTTGGACCCTACAGCAAGTTGCTTAATCTCTCAGTCCTTCAGTTTCCTTAACAGTGAAGAAATGGGAAAACAATAGGAATTATCTCATAGAATTGTTGAGAATAAGAAATGGAATATTACAGATAAAGCAGTACCTGGCATACATTAAGTGCCCAGTAAATGATACTTATGTTATTTTCTCATTAATTTTTAGCTGATTTTTTTTAACACTTGTAAACCTTTAAATCACTCCCTATTTCAAAAGCTTTTTCCTTATGCCTTCAGAGAGAGCAACATTGAAGAACTCTGCTTATTCCACACCACCTTCAGCTCCTTCTTGTGTATTCTGGAAGGATGTGATCCCTCAAACACCCCCAAGAAATTTATTTCTACTCAGAAAAAATAAAAAATTACGTTGGCAATCAATTACTAAATTTAGCTACCTCAATTATCACCAAATCATTTCTTTGTTAAATACAGAGTTTTGCATTAAAGTTTGTGCCAGCACTCCAACCAGTACTCACACCCATGAACACATTAAGATCAATTTCAATATAATGAGATATGCACCTTAGAAAGTAAGGTAATGGTAGCTGCATAATGGAGTATCAGCTGCTGTTTAAGGAGGAAAATCATGGAATGGAGCACAACCTAGAAGGAGGGCATATAGGGAACAGGTGGATAAGAGGCAACCAAAATGGGGTGAAATGCAAAAAAATTGATCTACCTCGTAATCTCTGTCCAGTGACCCCTAGAAGCTTTCCTTTGAGAAAGTAAGTACACAAGGAAGAGATATTGCTGAAGCTGAAAAACCTCCGTGTTTCTTATTTACTCTGCAAGCTTTGGAGGGAAATAGGCATTGTAATCACAGATAAAGCATACCCAAGTATGGGACTTCATAGAAAACATGCATCCTCAAGTCAGAGCATTTATGTCCACTGAACTATCTGTGATGATAGAAATTTCAATAATCTGTATTGTCTTATATGGTAGCATGAGCCATGTGTGGTTATTTTTTTACACTTTTAATTTTTATTTTTAATTTTTTTATTTGGCGACAGAGGTCATAAATAGGCAGAAAAGCAGGCAGAGACGGGCGGGGGGAAACAGGCTCCCCACTACGCAAAGAGCCTGATGCGGGGCTTGGTCGCAGGACCCTGAGATCACGACCTGAGCGGAAGGTAGAGGCTTAACCCACTGAGCCACCTGGGCGCCCCGCCATATGTGGTTATTAAGCACTTGAAATATGGCTAGTAAAACTGAAAAACCAGTTTTGTTGTTGTTGTTGTTGTTGTTTTAAAGATTTTATTTATTTATTTGTCAGAGAGAGTGAGCACAGGCAGACAAAGTGGTAGGAAGAGGCAGAGGGAGAAGCAGGCTCCCTGCTAAGCAAAGAGCCTGATGCGGGACTTGATCCCAGGACGCTGGGATCATGACCTGAGCCGAAGGCAGCTGCTTAACCAACTGAGCCACCCAGGCATCCCTGAAAGACCAGTTTTAATTGTACTTAATTGTAACTAAATGTGAATTTAAATGTGAATAGCCACACATGACTAGTAGCTGCTAGCACAGCCCAGTTCTAAGTTCTGAAGGTAAATTGAAAGAAAATCACATCCTTTTACAAAGTTTACAAAAGCCATGAAAGTAGTAGGGCATGTTGCATGTTGTTTTTGCCTCCCAGAACCCATTCTGCCTTCCTTCGTGACACAGCAGTCTGTGGTTGGGGTAGAACTGCCCTCACCCAGGGGCCTTCTGTTTTCTGCAGATAATCCAAGCCAAACCCAATCAGAACCTGGCATTCTGGTTTTGAGGAATGGCTCAGGGATGGTCCAATGAATGCCAGCCTCAGTGATTATGGGACTTCACTCCTGCTCTCCCCGTCCTCCATTAGAAACAAGAAACACGAGGCCCTGTTGACACAGGCAGCCATCTTGAGTTGAAGAGGAAGCCAGCCTTAAAGCTCAGCTAACAGACTAAGGAAAAGCAGCAAGAATTATAGAAAAATAGAGGCATGTTCTGATCATCATGAAGCTCATTCCCACTGCTTTTTGCATTTCCAGCAGTGTGCTGTCATCAAATTTCCTTCTCTAATGGTCCCAATGCCATCCCATCCTTCATTCAACCAAGAATGTTCCTCACGTGAAGATCAAATGGATTTTCTTTTTTTTTTAACTGAACACAATGCTCAAAGTCATGCTGAATTTCAGATTCATATTGGCGCTACACTTTTCTTGTACAGCATTTTCCTCCACTGGAGTTTCTGATTGCTTTGCTTTTTTCTCAGGAGATGATACATATACCTTTCTTATCATATCCCTAATAACCTCATTTCTTATTCATTTTGTAGTTTCTTAAAATCCTTTCCTTTTCCTTGAAGATATTTTATTTGGAGCCTACTGACTTACTCATCTAATGTCATGGTCAACTTGCCAAATATTTAAATCATTGAATAGTTGATTTTTTTCTATTCCCTTTATGAAAGATTAATATTTACTCTTTTTTTTTTTTTTTGCTGCCACCATCCTGCCCCTGATTTCACTCATTTTATAAAGGAAAAAATAAATGGGCTTACCATTAACACTGTTTACTGGCTTCTCTATTTGATTGAATACCTGTCCTGTCCTTGCCCCTACATTGGCAAAACTGACATGACAAAAGTATTTCAGACCTAGGCAGTAGGAGAGGAAGAGCATCAGACAGCAGAACAGCCCAGGGGACAGCATTTAAAGGGAAGCTCACCCAATTAAATAAGGGGTCAGTGGTTGAAGCAAAATAAAAGCTTCAAAAGAGGAAATCATAACTTTGCAACAACATGAATGAGCTGGGAACATAAGCTAAGTGAAATAAGTCAGTCACAGAAGGACAAATACTGCCTGATTTGTCTCTCCCTTTTTCTTTTTTTTTTTTTTTTGAGAGAGAGAGAGAGTGTGAATGAGAGAGCACAAGCCGGGGGAGGGGCAGAGGGAAAGGGAGAAGCAGACTCCTGCTGATCAGAGAGCCCCACTCGGGCCCAGAACCCTGAACCAAAGGCAGAGGCTTAACCGACTGAGCCACCCAGGCACCCTCTTTTTTTTTTTTTTTTTTTTTTTTTAAAGAATACTGACTGATTTCACAAACAGGAGAAACCTAAAATTGTCAAACTTACAGAAGCAGAGAATAGAATGGTGGTTTCCAGGGGATGAAGAGAGGGGGAAATGGGGCATTGTTGTTCAATGGATATGAAGTTACAGCTAGACCAGATGAATATGTTCTAGAGATCTGCTGGGAACGCTGTGTCTGCAGTTGACAGTACAGCATTGTGCTGTGTATTTAGAAACTAAAGAGGGTAGATCTCATGCTAAGTGTTCTTACCATACACACACATACACCATCACAAAGCAAGAAGACACAAGACACCTTTGAGGGGTGGTGGGTATGTCTATTACCTTTTTTGTGGTACTGGTATCATGGGGATATGCGTCAAAATGTATACATTAAATGTGCAGCATTTTGCATATTAAGTATTCCATCAACAAGTTGAAAAAAAATGTTTAAAAAATGAAAGCTTAAGAAAAAATCCTAACATTTTGGCAAATCAACCCTTTGGAAATGTTTTCTGTTTCTACTTTTATCTGGACTGATGATCCCCAGGCCCCTAGGCCACCGAGGAGTCTTCGTGAGACTCCTTATGGCATGTGCTTCTTGACCCATTCCCTCCACTTGGTGTTCATACTCAGGGCCCTGGAGTTCAACGATGAAGTTTCCTCCTCAAAAACAGTTGTGGAGAAGTAACATTTAAGATATTATCTTACTAGAGATATTGTCTTACCAAAAAGAACTTCATTTTGTCCTCACAATCTATTTAAAAACTGGCCAGGTTTAGAACGATGGGTTCTAAATCACTTGACTTTCAATATTTGAAGGACAGAATTGCTGCCTTTTAATATTTTCATTCTGATGAAAAATCTGATGCCAGACTGATTCACATTTCTAGAGGTCCCTTTCTTCAAAATTCCCTTAGTCTCTCATCCACGGACATCTCCATCCTGGCTCCTTGTCACCCTTTGGAGCTGCTGTTGCAGACTTAGGGAAAAGAGAGAAGACAATGCATGTGCTCAGCCCACAGTTTTTAAAAACTGGTTCCTCCTGATTTTCCTTAATTAAATAAACTCATTTGGTTTACATAGTATATAGTCATGTATAAATGCCTGTGTCAAATAATAGATTATGTGATATTGGAGGGAATATTGGGTGGCTTTGGATCAATTTTAAATTAGATTGTCTTGAGAGAAAAAGTGAAGCAAAAAGGAGCTGAGAAATGAAAGCAGCTTAGCCTCTGCACCAGGAGAGGCACTAAGGACCAGGAAAAGTTGAAGCAAGGCCAAGCGGAGCAGTCACCTTGCAGGGTTTCTGCTTTGATCAATATTTATGTTAGTCCCTGGCTGAGTGATAATTGCATTGGTCCATGAGGGAATGAGAAAGAGAAATAAGGAAGAAGTGGAGTTATTTCTTGTTTCATAAATTGCTCCATCCAGATAATTTGCTTGATTTGGGCTCCCACCAGACTGAATACAAATGAAATGTAGCGAAAGTAAACTGAGAAACAAAAGTCCTGAGTTTACAAAAAAGTACCTGTTCAGCAATAATTTGTGAACCTTCTCTCAGCCCGTCCAGACCAGCGTCTCTGCATTTTTTAAAAATTTCTACTTCAAACTAAAAAGAGGGTACGGTAGTCCCTGAGGTAACATTATATCCTGAGTTCTAGAAACACTTCCCTTCTATTTTCCAGTAAAGGCCCATTTACATTGATTAATTAAAAGAGAGATGTTTTCTTTTGGCAATGGAAACACTGGATTGCACCTGATTTAGTGTCTTATTAATAAGAAATACTAGGTATGAGATACACATTAGCAGAACAACATTTCAACATTAGGGCAAGGCTTTTGGCCTCGTGCCCTCCAATTGCTGGCCTTCTAAGGTCTAAGTCTCTGGCTCTTGTCCTGTGAGTCAGGGGGATCCCTGAGATTCTGGGGGATCAGTAGCAAGGAGAAGACCTTCCTTCATAATTAATCCATTAGAAGATTGACAAATGGACCTGATGGGAAGAAAATGAGCACCTGAGACAATGTTGGGAGGTTAAGAAAGAAATGAACTATCGGCTGCAAAGTTGCATGAGAAAAAAATCAGTAAAGTGAGCAAGGAAAAATGAAACCTGAAAAAGAATTTGTAACATAGTAGAAAAACAAAATCAACTACCAACTCCCACAGCTTCCAAAGTGTAACAGCCATGAGAACCATTGTTAGGATGGAAGACATGGTTCAAGTCTCTTCTCAAAGAAATCGAAGAGCCAGTGACCTTTCAACAAGAACTGGGCGGCCCAAAGAAGCACAGATATCTGGGCCATAGCCGTAATGACTGCACCTGAATCTGGCTGGAAACCGGAAAGCATAGAAAGGACACAACAGAAAGAGAGACTATTTATGAGCTCCGCGGCCGGGAACAGCAGTGTGTTGTTGCAGCCGGAGCCTCTTCTCACCCCTGGGTCATCGCTATTGTTTACAGCAGAAGGAACACGGTTTTTGTTTTGCTTGTTCTGACCGGGGTCAGAGGCAAAGCATAGACATACATATTCAAAAGATAACAACCACCATGCGTGGAAAGAAGCACCAATCGGCCTGCTTTCCCTCCAGTATTTTTGTGGAAAGAACACTATAACTACATTAAGCACTCTTTATCACCATGTAAAAGAGAAACTCAGATTTTACACTTGTTACTTGTAAATATCACCCCATGTTTACACAGTTTTACTTAGTAAAAGAATAATTTAAAATAATTTAAATCCACACTGTATTTTAACCCACATAATTACATAAATCATGGTTTTACATAATGCAATAAGGAATTTATTTTGTCACTGAAAGATATCATTAGGGACAGAACTTTAGCATCAGCCTTTTAAATGATGTATTAAAAAACAGTAGAACCAATTGCATATAAATCATACTCTCAAATATATGAAAAACATATAGAAAAATATACCAAATGTTACTGTAAAAATGGATGGCTTCAAATTTTTAAAACTTCTCAAATTTCCTGTGGTGAGCTTCTAATACTTTTATGTTTAAAACAAACAAACAAACAAACAAACACTTCATTTCATCTATAACCCTAGGATTCTAGTACAAATTATACTGATTCTATTTTGCCTATTTCTTTTCAGAAAAGCATGTCATTCTTGTTCATTTACTCAGCCTCATCAGATGTTCTTCGGCCTTAGAAAGCAGAGAACTCAGTAGATAAAAATCATTAATTCTGAGCGCCTGTTCTGAGTTCATAATGGGCTGCTTAGTTTTTTCCATGCCACAGTTTTGTCCATTCACATCCTGAATTCTGACCAGGTATTCCAAACAAGGGGAGGAAGCAAAAATGTGCGAGGGGCCAAACAAATCTTTCCCATTCTGTCAGCATCTTCGTTTTCACACATGGTGAAAGTTTGGTTTTTTTTTTTTTTTAAGATTTTATTTATTTATTTGACAGACAGAGATCACAAGTAGGCAGAGAGGCAGGCAGAGAGAGAGAGGAAGGGAAGCAGGCTCCCTGGTGAGCAGAGAGCCCGATGTGATGTGGGGCTCGATCCCAGGACCCTGAGACCATGACCTGAGCCGAAGGCAGAGGCTTAACCCCCTGAGCCACCCGGGCACCTACACATGGTGAAAGTTTTATAAGCTCAAAGACTTTGACACCAGAATTGGCAATATGACCTTGAGGAACTAACTGGAAGTGTGCTTTGATCCTTCAGATGAAACATAAAAGCAGTAGGGTAGAATTTAGCATTTAGTACTGATAACGTGAGAGGGCAAATTTATCTGATGGGGTCATGAATCTTCTGAAAGGGTTAATTTTTTTTTTTTTTTTTTTTTTTTTACTTTGTACAAAAGCAGAACAAGTAAAAAAGGGTACTAAAGAAAAGACATTTGGGGAAGAAAATTCCTTCCTTTGAGTATTGTTTTTGTAATAATCAACCAAAAAACTCCCCTCTTCCAGATGTTTGTGGATTGCTAACAGTACCAAAAGGTAGGTCACAGATACTCTGGCTGCACCCAGTTACCACAGATGGGATCCTGCTGCTCAAGTCGGAGAGTCCCGGAGTGATAAACACCTTAAAAAAGGTAGTTTGAGGGGCGCCTGGGTGGCTCAGTCCATTAAGCATCTGCCTTTGGCTCAGGTCATGATCCAGGGTCCAGGGATCAGGCCCTGCGTTGGGTTCTCTGCTCAGCAGGGAGTCTGCTTCTCCTTCTCTCTCTGCCCGTCCCCCCTTGTGCACACACACTCTCTCTCAAATAAATAAAATCTTTCAAAAAAAAGGTAATCTGAAATTCCAACTCTAATTCCCATCTAGGTGAAGACAGAACATCTTATCTTGCTTCTGTTCACTTTCCCCAGTTTGGGAATCAATGGTGAGAACCACCATTGTATTACCTCACTCCCAAACAGTCCTTCATGCCATTCAGCCAAGATTGTGGCTTTTTGGTTGACATCATGAAAAAAACAAAAGCTCCAAGCCCTCTTCATTTTTCATTTTTCTTCCTGAACCACAGTGTTAGGCTCTTCTTCGGACCACAGTGGGATAGAAAGATGTAAGATGGGGATGGCAATATAATTTAAAGAGTATAATTTAAAGAATTTCTGTAAGATTTGAGGGTGAAGTACCTCCAAGTTGTTGGAAGGCTTCTTGTACTTTTAGACTTATAAACAAATGCCATGCTCCCATTTCTCATTATATATGAAGGGTAAAGCCGTATTCAAGATTCTTGGGAACTCCATGGAGTTCTCCTACCCTATATCAGTTCTAAATACTCATGTCTGAGGTCTGTCTTCTACACTGACTCCACTCTGTCTTGTGGAACTTGAGCCCTTCAGCTAATGGGTTGGGAAGATGAGAGGGCTTTACATATGTCTATGGCTTGGTTAATTCTGGCTCTATATGTTCCTTGTATCACCCTCTCATTCCATTCTTCTGAGTCTCTCAAACTTGGATCCTCTGGGAAGACACTTTATCTTAGCTTATTATCCTTCCTTCTACAATGGAGGCCTATTGAACTTATTCAAGGATTACTAAACCAGTCTTATTTTTTGCAGCTCCAGAAAAACATTTCAAAATGTCAATCTTTTCATGTCCCCTCCTTCACCAGTATTTGAAAGAAGAAAGCAAGAACAGAGTTTCACCTACCTTCCCATGGTATGAATTAAGCCACCCCTCTAAGAAGGGAGAAATGGTAAATGTTGGTAAGTGTTTTGAATAATAGTCTAGTGGCCCCCTTAGACCAATAAAGCCCAAGAAAGGAAGCCCTTGGAGGATCCCATAGCCTGTTGAACAATGCTATTTGTTCAGCAAATGGCATTAATGATGATTATTTCTCTCCACCACCCTCCACAACCACCCTTATGTGGTTGGTGCTTGACATTTCTATCAAATTTCTCTTCTTAAATTTTTACTTAAACAAAATCACTTCCTGCTACAGTAAACTTTCTAATTTACTATAAACTATGGTTAATAAAAAAAGTAGATGTTGCAGCATGAATGAATCCCTTTGGATTCCAACTCCTATATTTTGTAGATTAGGAAAACTAAAGACCCCAAAATTTCCAACATGCTCAGATACACAAGTAGTTGATGGCAGTTTCAGTGAAAGGCTTGGACTTTTAGTTGATCCTATTTGGATTTTCATGTCAAGGTGTAAGACACAGAGGATATTTTGAATCAAGACTCACAAGTTGTGTGATGTCTGTTAATAAGATTCTCATGTATCAAAGCCTATCCTCTTATCTACTACACTCTAATTAATAAGTAAATTAAGTTATTATGTTTTGGTAAAACCTATGAAAACCTCCCATTTTGCAAGGATCATATGCTTTTGCACATAAATTAATTATACAGAAAAGTTTTAAAATTTGGTGTCTGCAAGATTCCAGTCAACTTTGTTTGTGGGAAGGGAAAAATGACAAGCGAAATATTGAAATTAAAAAACAATTCAGCTTACATAGAGGACAAGGTAGCTTGTGTAAGACAGTTTAATGCGAGAATAGGCCAGCTGGCGTATGGCTTCAGCAAAAACTTTGAGAAGGAGCCTATCTAAGGTGTAGGCTATCTATAGCACCTTTCTTCACTGTAAGCATTAGTGGTTTGGAAAACTCTGCCCAGAATTTCTCCATCCTAGAGAGGGAGCATGCAAGTATACTCAGAGGTACTTCTATGCATTTGAAGATCCCTGGGGGCCAACTCTCCTCCTTATTTCTCTGGTTGTTTTCTATCAAATGGTATTCATAAGTCTAGTTGCCTGGCCACACATCTCGATCAGTTTACCTTCCATTCCTTGACTACTGCAAGTAGAGGCTCATGGGATCCAATTACTATTGTTTCTTCTACCCTGATAGAGTTGTTAGACCTAGGAGCTATGGGCAGCCTCCACATGACTATTGGGGAATGTTTGAATTCAAAGACTAGAATTCTGTTTCCCATCCAGGAATAAGGCAAAAGGATATTACCAGAAGAGAAAGGTTTGAACTGCCTATTAAAATGTCAGAACCCCTAGTACTGGTGAAGAGAGATACTGCACTCTAGATTTTTGCCCTAGTATTTCCCCCTTAAACCAATCATGTCCTTGCTCATTTACTCTAGGGCTAATTCCTTTTTAAATAGTTTGGATGACTTTTTTTTTTTTTTTAAACTCTGGGACTCAAATATTGCATTCTTTTTCTTTTTGATATACAGTACATGAAAAAAATGAACATGGCACTGAGTTGTAGCTTATTCGTTTCTGCATGAAAGAACAGTTGGTGTTTGTCCAATTAAAACATCTGTTGTCATCTCTGAAGCCCCTTCTTTACCTAAGGAAGACCTGGAACTTGCTAACTGGGCATTCCTGTTATTATGCCATATCTGTTCTAAGTCTAGACTTGGAAATAGAAGGGACTGTCTGTACTTAAAGTCAGTATCATACCAAAGCATGAATTCCTTTATGTAAATTAGGACCTGAGATACTGATTCGCTCTATTATTTTTAGTTAAATTGCCCTATTTTAAGTTGGCTACCTAGTTATGTGAGCTTTATGCAGGGTCCTGGAACTTGAATTAATTCCTAGAAGTTGCAAGTGGGAATTTGATGATACCCACTAAAACAATGACAAAATGATCCAATCAAGGGCTTCTTGGGGCTTTCACTGATTATTTTAATGCTTTTTCAGTAAGAAAGACCCTGCCAGTTAGCCACCTAATTAAGCAAAATGATTTGTCTGATAAATTCAATCCTCTTAATGATGACCAGATGCCCACCAAAGCCACTTGAGATTTTATGAGTAATGATTATTAAAAATTCTTATTAACTATTTCACACTAGGATTTTCTGTTCCCTGAGGTAACTAGGATTACATTTTAAAACGAAAGGAGCAAATAGAAAAATAATCTTTTTAAAAAATACAGGCTTGCTTGATATAGGAGATTACCCCCCCAAAAAAAAACCCACAAAACCTGTGGGGCATCTGGGTGTCTCAGTTGGTTAAGCTGACTCTTGGTTTCAGCTCAGGTCATGATCTCAGGGTCCTGGGATGGAGCCCTGGTCCCGCTGAAGCAGTGGGGAATCTGCTGGAGATGGTCTCTCTCCTTCTGCCCCTCCCTTCTCTCTCTCTCAAATAAATAAATAAGTCTTTAAAAGAAAACAAAACCCAAACCAAAAAAACCCCACCAGACCTGGTGAGCACTGCGTGTGTGGTGGGGTGTGGCTGTTTCCATGCAATAGAAAGTATTGTCTCCAAGTATTCAGAGTCAATGCTAGTCTCCCTGCAAGGAACTATTATTTCAAAGCATAAGACTCTTCTAAGGGACTTGCCCCTTAATTGGTGCCTCAGCTTCCCAGTGTGTACATTGGGGTAATAATTCTTACATTATCTCTGGATGTTTTACAGAAGGGGAAACACTGAGTTCTGTGGCATGTTAAGATTTCATGGAAATGATGCAGGACTATAAAGAGGTTTTTCTCAAGGTATCATGGTTTCCTGTGGCATGAATGACATGTGATTAAACAGATAGTTTTGCATTATGGTTAGTCTGAATGCCCAGCCAGAAAACCTGGTACAATCTCTTTGCTGAGTAGTGTAAATATCCACTTATATTTATTCACTTATCAAATTACACTCAACTGTACTGGCCATGTACTTTTTATTCTTTCTTAGGGTGAGGGAAGGGTGGTTGCATAAAACTTGGTTATTGCAACATGTCATAACAGGAAAAGCTCCATATTCAAAAGCAGTCTGTGGTCAGGGACACACTGTGTGCCCTCCGCAAGCGACCAGCCCCTCCTCTCATAGTCAGGTTAACACAGGCTGTGGTGTCCACCATGTATGCCCTTTCCCTGTCTCTGTTTCTGCCTTTGTCTGTCTGTCTGTGTCTCTCCGAAGTAAGACTGAATATTTTTATCCAGAAGGACTATTGTCTTATTTTTGAGATTTGTAAGTGCTCTAGTTCCCTGATATGCCTCCATCAGACCAGGAGGAGAATAGACAAATCAGGTTAGTTTTTCTGACAAAAGTTATATTACCCTTGGCTAGTCTGGATCAAGATGGGTTATCAATAAAGATGATTTGTTCAAGTGTAGTCAACATTGTCACTGCCTCCTTCTTCCCTGCTCTGTACACCCATTTCCCTCTTCTCCAGGCTCTGCTGCTAATGACCAGCACCTGTGACTTCCAGTGGTGGTGCTGGAATCAAACTCTCTATGCAGAGATCAAAGGGCCTGTGGGTTTAACTCCTGTCCCCCAGAGCCAATGGCTGCATGTGGGGGATGGGTGCATGGGGGTAGGTAGGCTGTGCACAAAATCCCAGCTCCCTTCATCCAAGGCCAGACAAACTGGGCTATAATGTATGGTCTTGAGCCCCTATGGCTTTCTCCCAAAATCACATTTTTGCTTGGCTTCTTCCTCATCCCTATCTTGCTTCCCAGGGTTTCTTAGGGAGAACTTCCATAGCAAATCATTTGCATTCAATTCTTTGTCTCAGGATTTGTTTTGGATGGAACTTTACCAACAGGGGTCAGGGGAAGAGGGATTAGAGAAGGATGGCTGGGTAGAGGAGTGTCCTTGCTTCCATTCTACTAAGTGAACATGGTGGGGGGGTGGGGATCACCAAAGCTCAGACTCTTGTCCTCACCAAGCAAAAGTATACTGATAGTTCCCTTAAATATCCCTTCATACTTCTCTTCATTATTTAGAGATTCAGGAACTGCATGCTATAGATGATGAAATGCTGGGTGCACACATGAAGGGGCTTGCTTAATTAAGGACATAAAATTCCACAGCAAAGCTAGTAGAACAAATGCCTCCTGATTTTTAGGCCAGTGGTTTCCACCCAAGTTGGAGTCAGACGAGTTTAAATCGCAAATCATTTACTTACTAGTTTTGTAACCAATGGTGTTCAAGTAAATGTTTACCAACCAGCTTTTGGGGGAGTAGCGTTTTTGATCTGTAGTATTTGCTATTTTTCATGGTATAAGTGCTTCCATGGTGGGATGTCAAGCCACCATGTGGTGTCACTGACTGCAAAGTACAGAGAGTTGTACACAACTAGCTCTCGGGGTCTCCTGTAAGTCAGCTCCTGCAAACATCTGTCTGCAACCTTTTTCTAAGCCCCTCTTTTTGCCTTGTGCCTTCCTCTATTATACTGATACAGTTACAACTACTCAATCATGTCCTAAGAGGATTAATGTTGTGATATATAACTTCTTAAAACTAGTTGTTATTATCATCCATGCCAAAAATGACATAAAATAGGACCAATTTTTATCATTGGTATTTGTTAGATTGTGACAAAAAAATTATATAGCCATGCTACATTCTTACATATTTGAAAAATAATTTTTGTAAGGGAGCAAAAGGGGGCTATAAATGATACTACACACTAACAGTTAGCAACGCCTTCCATTGTTTTCCACTTGGTCGTTGAGAGACTTGAGAGTATGACTGAAACTGGCCATTTGCTTCAGGGGTCACACCTAGCTTAAGTCTCTGTGTCTCCAGAATGCACAATTGTCAACATCTCTCTGTAACCTTGGATAGACAGAGACATCTAAAGCAGTATTCTTGTTCCTGAGATCAAATGGTGGCAAAGACCAGGTTGTCACTGTTAGTGGGATTTCCACCGGAGCCAAATCAGTTTGTATAACAGCAATTGGAACAGTTACCTCAAAATATCAAGGAAGATAGGGTATTCTTTTTTATCACTGTCAGGAGACAGAAATACCAAGAGACATCAAACAAACGTAGGGCACTGTTGCAAAACTTATTTGTTGCATTAATAGAAGCCATTATGTGAACATCATATGAGTGATTAGAGAATTACTAACACATATAAAGTGTGTAAGAGTGGCCCTTGGAGATTTGCTTGTATTTTGTAAGCATATTTGCCGGAGACTAGAATAAGACACTAGGTCTTTAAGAGCTGGGCACACCTGATAGGAATCCTATTCACCTGCCTTTCCACACAAGCTGGACCAGAGTTGCTGATTAAATACTTAGCTGTATTTACACAAGTGTTACCTCTTTCTCTAGCTCTGTGGAATTGGGCTTTATGCATTTCCAAGAAACCTTCCTCCATCTTGATTTACTGCTTATAAACTTTGATTAAAGTTTGCCCTGAAGGCAGGCAGCAAAAAGAAGAAGGGAGCCTAGCAGAGCTGAGAAGATGATGTAAAGAGTGGGAGAGTAAAGTTGGCCCAAGAAGGGATCTGTTCATCAAAGTATTTGCCAAGAGGAACAAAATGTTTGTCTAATTGCCGAAACCATGTCCACCGGCATTTGTTTATTTGTGCAATCTGTGTTTCACAATCACTATCCTGCTCATAGCTGGTTGTCCATACTTCAGACATGATTTCAATATAGGTTCGAAGAAGAAAAGGTAGACAAGGCAAAAAGAAGACAATGAGGTAACCTGGGGATTTGAAGAGAGCCAGTAGCGCTTGTGAGAAGTAGTGAGTAAAGGCAGCCTCTCCCTTTAGGCAGAGAAATCTTGTCGAAATCCCATTCTAACAGGAATTGGTTACGAGGAAAAGTGACATTTCCTTTCCTTAATGAAAATTTGTATTTTTAAAGTGTACTACATGATGGTTTGATACACACACACACACACACACACAGTGAAATGATTCCAACAGTCAAACTAATTAACATGTCCATCCACTCACACAGTTCCATTTCTCTCTGTGGGTGTGATGAAAGAGACCGAGATCCAGTCTTTTAGCAAATATCTAGTATTCAATACAGTGATTACCTATAGTCCTCATGCTACTTTTTAGGTTTCCAGACTTTTTCATCTCATACAACTGAAATCTCGGACCCTTTGACACCATCTCCCCATTTTCCCCATCCCCCAGCTCCTGCACACAATCATTCCATTCTCTGCTTCTGTGAGTTGGGACTTTTTAGACTCTGAATATGAGTGACATCATGCAGTATTCTCCTTTCTATGACTGGCTTATTTCACTTCCAGGTTCATCCACATTGTTGCCAATAATAGTATCTCCTTCGTTAATGTTGAATAGTATCCCATTGCGTATTTGTGTATCTATATGGAGATCTATAAATATATGCATATTACGTATATTTACCACATCCTCTTTAGTTATTCACCCATCAACGAACACAAAGGGAACTTTTGTACACTGATGGCAGGGATGTAAATCGGCATAGCTATTAGGTTCTTTAAAAAATTTAAAATAGAACTACCAGGTGATCCAGCCTTCTCATTTTGGGGTATATATCTGGGTAAATAAAATCAGTACCTCAAGGAGATATCTGTGCTCCCACATTCATTGCAGCATTAGTCACAATAGCTAAGATGTGAAAAAGTGGTCTTTCGATTAGTCTCTTCAAAGTGTTTCTCAAATGAAAACCATTTATAGCAACTTTTTCTAACAATTGGAGGTAAATGTCATTATATGAGGGGAAAAAAAGGAAAAAAAAAAAAAAAAGAAATGAGCCAGGCATTTGTGCCTCAGCCTGCATTTCCATCCAGTGGGTTCCATAGACTTCCACAGGGATGGCTGCTGTCAGTTTCCTTAGGAGTAGACACTATAAACAAAACAGAGCAAAACAATCCCCATTCGCTCTCTCTCTTACCTTCTCATCCTCTCCATTTGGGTGCTGAAATGTTTTCCTTCTGTTTTTCATAGGTGGCATGCAGGCCACTACGGGCTCCTCCAGTGAGTGGAGCAGTGAGCCAGGCTGTCCTCATGGCCCATCTCTTCCAGTGGCAGGAGACTGCTGTCTGCTTCTCAGTGGCATGTCTCCTCACAGGCTGTCATCTCTGTGGAGAAGAAAGGGGGCCAATGATTCAGTTCATAGCTGACTCATCTCCATGCAGCAAGGTCGAGAAAACAAGAAGCATTTCCTTTAGCAGCCCTAAACTCTGGTGGAAGCATGTCCCTTGGATTTGTGAAGGTGAAGAAACTTGGAGGTGAACTCTGTAATCTACTACGTGTACTCCCTGCACTGTGTAAACAGTGGATTGGGCACGGAGCCCCTACAGCGGCTGCCAGCTGTGGGAGAGCAACGCATGGAAAGTCTGAGGAGCAGCTCACAGACTTGAGTGGGAACAAATCGACCACAGACGGAGTGGCAACATGAGGGCAGAGTATCTAAAAATAGCATGTGAGGGCACTTAGGAAACCCTGTGAAAGATACTGGTCAAGGAGGGCAAGAGGATGGCCTGGCCGTGTGTGGGCAGAGCACCTGGGCAGTATGTCTCCTCCAAAGAAAGCTCTTTTCTTTACTCAGCCTGCCCTGAGGACTGTGCCCCCCCAACACAGTCAGTGTCTGGGTGCTTATGTGAGGTAAAAGAGAACATGTGTCCCATAGCCACTTCTCCTGGTTCACACTCCTATGGCCTGTGCCCTGATGTCACACTGTGCCTCTCTCTTTCCAAGGCCAGTCCTTTGTCCTGTTCTGCGCTGTGTTCGCTTCAGTCTCAGGCAGGCCCTTTCCACAAACGTGCTCCTGGAAGCTCTAGCTCTTCCAGCTAGCAAGCCTCCGCAGGACTAGACCCACTGTTTCCCAGAATCCCAGCCCAAATCCCAGACTTCGATTAGATCATGCAGAGACCATACAGCCATTCCTGAAGTAAGTCTTGAAGTCAAGGAATATGCGAATTGGTCAGTTCTGGGATAATCTTACCTCAACACAGAAACTGAGACAGTTCCCTAAGGGAGATTCAGACTACTGTCAACCAAAGCACGAGAAATAGATCATGGGTGGGCAAAAGTCCAAACTCTACGCTATTTGTATTCACCTCTGGGCTTCCGTTGCTCTATCCATTAGTTTAGGTGAAAACACTCTTTAGGAGAATCTAGACAGAAGAAAAGGAAAGGAACTGGAAAGAGAGCAAAGAGGAGAAGGGAATAATCATATTGATAAAGCACCATGAAGACAGAAGGCAACCTTGTGACTTTTGAGATGTCTCAGACTTGTTCAAAACTTACTTTTTAATCTGGGGCGCCTGGGTGGCTCAGTGGGTTAAGTCGCTGCCTTCGGCTCAGGTCATGATCTCAGGGTCCTGGGATCGAGTCCTGCATCGGGCTCTCTGCTCAGCAGGGAGTCTGCTTCCTCCTCTCTCTCTCTCTCTGCCTGCCTCTCTGCCTACTTGTGATCTCTCTCTGTCAAATAAATAAATAAAATATTTGAAAAAAAAAAACTTACTTTTTAATCTGACCCACAAGTAAAAACTCATTTGTTCAGAGTCCCTAATGTATGTTGGGAGCAGTTCTAGATGCTGTGGACGAGGCAAGCTTCATGCTCTCAAGGTGTTTCCACTCTGATGGGGAGAGATATGTCGATAGGTGTGTGGATGGACGGACAGATGGATGGATAGCTAGCTAGCTAGGAAGATAGATAAATGTCACTAGATGTGGGAGGAGAGAGGGGAAGATAAAGTAGAGGCACTATCCTTGACCTTAGGGAATGTATACTTTTAGAAGAAACTAAATATACATAGCATAGCACCTGAAGAAAATAGCCCAACATTATATCAAATTTTATGAAAGTGCACTCGGTATACTGAGGCTGAAAATTTTTTGGAAAGAGCAGATCGAGTTGAAATTATTTGAGAAAGGGTTTGTGGTATTATTCTCTAGCCTTGCAGCTTTGTTTGGTGAAGTTGAAAAATATTCAAGCATTGCAAGAAGAAGGGAACAAATACAGTCTAGTATTTCCCAAACTTGCTTGACAGTAAGATTTCATCTCAAGTGTTTTGTTGTTTTTTTTTTTTTTTAATCAGACTCCTGGGTTCTATCCAGACCTTCGGATTCACGTCTCCCCCAGGCTAGGATGGGTAATCAGTATTTTAACCAATAACCTGATTGCTTGTTATCATCAGGAAAGTGTAAGGATCCCTACCTAGAGAGCTGGCAGGTACCAAGAAGGTAGAGGCTAGCATGTGGGATGTCTTAAGGTCCTCAGTCATTCTAGCACTGCGTCTATTGTCCATTTCTGGCAAGGACTGCAGAACTATTGCTAAAGACCATCTTCTCTCCAGTTTATAGAAAGCGAAGATTCAAGGGGATAAGAGATGGCCACTGGACCTAGTAGAAAGTGCAGAGAATAAATGCCAGCAAAGCACGTGAAAGTAGATAAGTTTTCTCCGGCAAGCAGAAAAAGGGCTGTGAAGACTATAGGCCAGAATATCCAGACTGTATGCTTCGAATTCAATTAAGTCCCTGAGTTTTCCACGCAGCCCATTTCCCCAGTGCTCCACCAGCACCTGCCGCTGCACTGAAAACGCCTTGTGGATGCAAGTCCCTCCCCGCAGTGGGAGAGGACAGCTGCTTAACAATCGCCATGTGCCGCAGGGCAGAAGGTGAAGCACAAGCCCAGCGGATGGCTGGGGAGGCCCTAGGTAGACTGCAGGGAAGATTCTGACAAGACAGAAACCAGAACGGAAATTCTACTAAGACTATTACTGTACTCCACACCCATAATCTGTCAGGAAATGTCTTGGGTGTTTGCAACTCTAAATAGCTAAGACCTTAGGGCTTCCTAACTGAGCTTGTGGGAATTAATAGCATCACTGCTTGCTGCAGCAGGTGGGGTCTTAATTTAAATCATGTTTCCTGATCTCTGGGTAATTCATGAGATTCAAGGCAGCTAAGACATCCCTGCCAACCATGAGCCATAACCAATGGGGTAGACATTAGTGCTGTTTACAGAAAGATTCTGTGAAGGTTCTGACTGGACATATAGTAGGACTACACTTCCCCACTCCTCAGAAATTGGGTGGAACCATAGGATTCACTATAGCCAATGAAATGTCATGTTCCACTCCAGACGGTTCTTCAGAAACTGCTATATGGCTGGCCACTATCTCTTTCTCTCTCTCCAATGAAAGGCAAGTGGTGGCAGATGGTAGCTGCAATTTCAGCCTGGTCCTGGAGACGAGCCCTAGAACAGTGGCAACCCTCAGCTGAACCATGACGGACATGTAGTGTGAGTGATGTGTGGTTTTAAGTCTCTGGGACTGGGGGCTGTTATGGCAGCACAGTCTAATCTCTGGTGATCTGTGCTTTCCCCTCGTTCAGATAATAGCAATCATATGATCATGCCTCATCTGTTCACTTTGTCAGACGGGAAGGAAGAATCTGCTCTTAACAAATCCATAGCACTGTAAATCCCACATCCGTTTGCCTAAAAGCAAGGTAGACCTTTCTTTGTTCTTTGCCAACAGAAATGTGGCTTTTTGTTAAAATTAAACTAATAGGTTTCTTTTTTTTTTTTTTTTTTAAAGATTTTTTATTTGTTTATTTGACAGACAGAGATTACAAGTAGACAGAAAGGCAGGCAGAGAGAGAGAGAGGGAAGCAGGCTCCCTGCTGAGCAGAGAGCCCGATGCGGGACTCGATCCCAGGACCTTGGGATCATGACCTGAGCCGAAGGCAGCGGCTTAACCCACTGAGCCACCCAGGCGCCCCTAAACTAATAGGTTTCTAACTATGTTAATACTTCCATTAGTTTCTCTAACATAATGTTTGGCTTCTCTTGCTGGCTTCCTGAGTCAGTTCCCTATTTCTTGCATACATTGTTCTACTAGCAACCCGGTTGGCTTCTCTGCCTCTGTGACTCTTCTCTTTGTACCATTTCCGGGTGTTTCATTTTTTTTTAAAAGATTTTATTTATTTATTTGACAGACAGATATCACAAGTAGGCAGAGAGGCAGGCAGAGAGAGAGAAGGAAGCAGGCTCCCTGCCGAGCAGAGAGCCCTATCCGGGGCTTGATCCCAGGACTCTGGGATCATGACCTGAGCTGAAGACAGAGGCTTTAACCCACTGAGCCACCCAGGCACCCCTCCAGGGTGTTTCATTATTAATCTCAACCTCACTCTTGAACAGTTTACGTTCCTGTTTCAAAGCTCACTATTGCTTCTCAATGCCTATAAGATAAAATATTTGTGACATATGAAGAATGAGATGGATTAATTTTTTTCTGAGAAATGATTTAATTTTCTTTGTTACCAACCATACACACACACACACACACACACACACACACACACACACACACAGAAAGCCACAGGAAGGAAGATGCTGAACCATCGATTAGTAAAGTATTTCTGTAAAGACCCATAACTTTCCCCCAAGTGCCTAAGAGATGTGTCAGAGCCAGAGGAACCTCAACCCAGGCCCATGTACTCTGTGCCTCCATGAAATCTGGGACAAGTATAAAGTATAGCAATTGTAATGTCTTATGTGTTCTTACAATAAACCACCATACTTAGAGCCTTAGGAAGCCTCTTCCTATTCAGGAGGAGCCTTACATACACGCTGTGAGTCTTACTTATTGTTTGAAGTCCTAAAAACCCAGGTGATTTTTGAACTATAGCTGACACTGGGTGCAAACTGGTTAATTCAACTCTTTCACAAGTGTAGGAATGTAAGTTACCAAATGACCTATACTCTATAAATTTCCTGACTTTATTTAAAGAAAATTTCATTTTTTCCACTAATCAAGTAATAGATCAAGTATATTTATTCCAAAAAATTTGGAAATTATATAGCTGTAGAAAAAAGAAAAACATAAATCATGCAGTCTCACTATCAAAAGTAAGCCTTTAACATTATTTTAGATTCAGAGTATTTCCTTTTCTTTCTTTCTACATATTGGAAGCCCATCCCATCCTGATCCTCACCTTCCAGACTATGGAAAAACTGCAAATACAAGTCATCTCCTGTTAAACTAAGCAATCTTCACAGGCCTCAGTGAATGGTTTACATGGCCATTCCCTAAACCCCTTTTACCTGCCAGAGTTCAGTCAAGGAAACAAAGCCCCATGGGTATTGTGGCTCATAAAATAAATAAATAAATAAATATTTCATGGCTCATAAAATAAATAAATAAAATAAATACTGTATTTCCATAATATTCCATAATATTTCTATTATGAAAATTAGACTTTATACAAATGTGGCCCCCTGCTGGGGAAGTGGAAGTTTAAGGATCAGGGAAAGAATTAATACAGCCACTGGATGACCACTGGCAAGATTCTGAAGACAGAGTTTGAAGAGAAACACAAGAAGCCCAGTGCATCCTACCACCAAACTGGAACAACAAAGGAGGAGCTTACGGAGACACCCACAGAAGGCTGTCTTCCCTGTGAAGCTACAGCATCTGTAGGTGCACAGCTAGCAAGGGGTGATGGACCTGGAGCATGGCTGTAGCCTTGTTGAGTGGACATTCATGTTGCTGAGTCCATGCCTAACCCCTATTCCTGCTGACATGGCCACCGTATTTATTAGCTTAATGGGCAAGGACAGGTGTTGCTCAGAAAAGAGGCTGACCAAGAGCCACAGAACTGGTCATCTTACCCACCTGATCACTAAGATTCTTTGTGAAACTAAAAACAACAACAACAACAAAACAAAACAAACTTTTCATATTTTGCCTATTCTGAGAGATGTCTCCACAGGCTTCTCCCCAGACCTCCTTGCTACCAAGTTCCTGACCATCCAACCAAACCACTAGTCATTGCCCTTGAAGTGATGTAATTCCATATGTTGCTCTCTCTCCTTCTAGGTAGATACAGGGACTAAGAAGAGCTGGGGCCATAACTATAATTGACTACAGAATTTAATATTTTGTCCACAGAGGAAGGTTGGAGCCTAGGACTGAGGACTTCTCATTTAATAAAGTTTCATCATTTCCAAAAATCTTCTGGCACAAATTCTGGAGTTGGAATATTCTTCATTTGGGTATCCACAGGGCTACAAGTACTCTGCACAGATGAGATCACAGAGCAGCAAAAGATAGTCATGCTTTAATGTTAGACTTTATGTCTGCAAGGACATTACAAGAAGCCTTGTGATGAGAAAGGGACATCGTTCTTGGAGCCTGTCCCTTTTCTAAGCATGGGCCACTCCCCATGAGTACTGCTGCCTCTGTCTAAGGACTGCAACCAGGGCTCCATTGCCATTTCTGGTTCGTTGTTCCTCTTAAGGGCTCCTGGGGGGTGTCAGGGAAATAAATCACGATATATAATATAGTCCCTCCAGCAGCTCTTGGTTAGCAAATATGTATAACAGTGGAAGTGCTCCTGATTGCTCTCCATTTATTTCTGCAGCTACCACTTTCCCCTCTTGTTTGTTGTAAAGTTTAAAACAACATCAATTTTTAAAGACTTGAAAGTGCTTTTCTATTTAAAATCAAACAAGACAAGCATCATTTTCATTCTGGGACTGTGCTTTGCTTCTTGAAGTGTGTGGAATATATAGACTGAAAAATAATAATAATAAAAAGCTAAGTGATGGAAATGAGTAATTGCTTGGCGGTGAGTCTGCAGGGAGCGCACTGACACCGCCCGGCACATATTTCATGAATAATGAGAGGAGTCTCAGAGCTGTGCAATCACTGCCTATTGGGTCAGAAATTTCACATTAGTGGATTCATCAGAGCAGATCAGTGTCATAAAGACACTCTTTCCTGAGGTAAACACATGTTTTCCTTCACTGAAGTGTCATCTCTTAGCTGTATAGTAGATACAGCTAAGACCTTCTGAGGGAGAAGATGGACATAATTGGATTAGGAGTAGTATATATCCTTATCATTCTACTTGCTTATTTGGATATAGAAAGAAACTGGTGTTTTTTATTTGCTTTTTGTTTCTTAGCAGAGGTGAGCTAGTAAGTCTGTGGTTAACAAAGAGTTCAATGAAGCATTAAAGAAACAGAATCAAAATCCACACTTCATTCTACAAAATTTTGCTAAGAATTAATTGGAACTGAGAGAATTTAAAAGCTGAAAGAGACTTTCAATCTTCTGTTTGGGGAATACCTTGCTGTGGTAGTCACTGGTGCTTGTCACCAAATGTTCCTGTTCTCCCTCCTGGTTCATTGTACAATTTTACTTCCTGTTTTCTTGGACTTGAATTGGGTAGTGAAATATGAACAGAACTGATGTAGTCTCTTCTGTATGAAGCTTTCAGAGCCAGCATAAAATGTTCTACCCTGTCTCTTCTCTTTTACCAATACATTGGGACCACAGTCTAGATGGCAACTGCTCTGTCAACCCTGGTGAGTTCTGGAGAGAGACTAGGCTAGAGCAGCAACCTCAGATAACGTCTCATGAAAAAGTAACATGATTGGGAAATACATGTTTTAAGGTAGTAAAACAATTATTTGCTGTTGCTGCATTCCTTACTTAGCCTATCCTGGCTGATCTACTAAGTACTTTCTTTGCAATTTCGAAGGAAAGTATCCTAGATATGGCATAATGGTATATATCAGATAGAATTAGTTCTGAAAGATGGTTTGAAGTGACTATGTCCACATAAAATAAAAACTGTAATAATTTTGTTAGGATTAAATAAGATAATGCCTTTAAGATCTTTAGTGTAATGCCTACATAGAGCAATCTTCCAATCACCATCAATAAAAGCTGTTAGATACACAAAGGCAGTACTAAACTAGGAGACAAGCATGCCCTCAAAAGTGATACTGAGAGAGGAGCAAGGTGGCAGAGAAGTAGGAGACTTAAGTATCACCAGGTGCCAGGAGTTCAGCTAGATAGTTATCAAACCACTAGGAACAGTTACAAACTCAACAGGAGAGAAAAGAGAAGAGCAGCAATTCTAGGAACAGAAAATCCACCACTTTCTGGAAGGTAGGATATGCAGAGACGTGAATTCAAGGCAACATTTGGGAAGACAGACTGCGTGGGGGAGAGGGGCCGGCTTCCGGCAAGTGGTAGAGCAGGAGAGCACAAAATGGGAATTTTTAGAAGTCTGCTCCAGAGGCTAAGCAGGGTGTGGATCCTCACAGGAACAGGGTGGCCTCAGACCCACAGGGTCACAGAAAGATCAGGGGTGCCTGAGTGCAGCAGAGCTCCCAGGTATTGGAGTCGGAAAGCCATTGCAGAGACAGAGCTAAAGAGTGAACTCTCAGCTCGGGGTTACCTTAAACCAGGATCCAAGGCATAGTCGGGCCATTCTTCTTCAGCAAATGACATATCAGATAAAGGGCTATTATCCAAAATCTATAAAGAACTTATCCAACTCAACACCCAAAGAACAAATAATCCAATCAAGAAATGCATTTCTGCAAAGAAGACATTTCTGACATTTGCAGACATTTCTGCAAAGAAGACATCCAAATGGCCAAGAGACACCTGAAAAAGTGCTCCACATCACTCAGCATCAGGGAAATACAAATCAAAACCACAGTGAGATGCCACCTCACACCAGTCAGCATGGCTAAAATTAACAAGTCAGGAAATGCCAGATGTTGGCGAGGATGTGGAGAAAGAGGTACCCTCCTACACTGTTGGTGGGAATGCAAGCTGGTGCAGGCACTCTGGAGAACAGTATGGAGGTTCCTCAAAAAGTTGAAAATAGAGTTAACCTGTGGCCCAGCAATTGCACTACTGGGTATTTACCCTAAAGATACAAATGTAGTGATCTGAAGGGGCACATGCACCCGAATGTTTATAGCAGCAATGTCCTCAACAGCCAAACTATGGAAAGAACCTAGATGTCCATCAACAGATAAATTATAAAGAAGAATTGGTGTATATATACATATACAATGGAATACTATGCAGCTATCAAAAAGAGAAATCTTGTCATTTGCAATGACGTGGATGGAACTACAGGGTATTAGGCTAAGCAAAATAAGTAAATCAGAGAAAGACAATTATCATATGATCTCATTGATATTAGGAACTTGAGAGGCAGGACTGAGGTTCGTGGGGGGTAGGGAAGGGAAAAAATGAAACAAGATGGAACCGGAGAGGAAGACAAACCATAAAACACTCTTAATCTCAGGAAACAAACTGAGGGTTGCTGGGGGTTGGAGGGAGGGATAGGGTGGCTGGGTTATGGACATTGGGGAGGGTATGTGCTATGGTGAGTGCTGTGAATTGTGTAAGACTGATGATTCACAGAGCTGTACCCCTGAAGCAAATAATACATTATATGTTTTTTTAAAAAAAAAGTGATACCCTTTAATTCAAAGTATATACATTCCATAATTCCCAAATTCTACTTTTTCTTTATTTATCCTTAATGGAACCACAGAATATTGGGATAAAAATCACCTTAGTGGGGCGCCTGGGTGGCTCAGTGGGTTAGAGCCTCTGCCTTCAGCTCAGGTCATGATCCCAGCTCTCTGCTCAGTGGGAAGCCTGCTTCCTCCTCTCTCTCTGCCCGCCTATCTGCCTACTTGTGATCTCTGTCAAATAAATAAATAAAATCTTTTTTTTTTTATTTCCAGCATAACAGTATTCATTATTTTTGCACCACACCCCGTGCTCCATGCAATCCGTGCCCTCTATAATACCCACCACCTGGTACCCCAACCTCCCACCCCCCGTCCCTAAATAAAATCTTTTTTAAAAATCACCTTAGTTAAAACTCATTTAAACTCTTTTTATAGAAGTGAAACTTGGATTGGTGAGGGATTTACCCAGAGACACATACCCACTTACTGGAGGAAGCAAAATTAAGGCTAATGCCACCATATAATTTATCATCCCAAAAAAGGATTTTTGAAAGTGAAGGGAGAACACTGTTAGTAACTATGCCAGAAGAACAGGTGGAAACTTGGACTTTCCCAGGAAAATCAGAACATATGGTCACTCTAATTAGGATTTACTTTTCCTGACTCTATGCCTGGTATCACTTTCCTTACCAGCAGACATATTAATCCTATTGGTGTAAGAAGCTCTTCACCATTCTGTTTAATGACATGGGAAGGAAGAGAGAAACCAAAACACCCACTGTTTTCTCTTTTGACATTCTTTAAAAATCATTTCTACCTTTATTATTTTCCCTCCCTGATTTCTTTGGCTTAACATCTTTGCCCTTTACAAATTTAATTATTTACCTCAGTAATTGCCTTGTTTAAGCATTTAATGGCTACTGGTTATAATAATGATCCTGCATTGAAAAAGTTCCCAATGCATGGCAGAGCCCAAAGGCTACATTTACTGGAAAAACAAAAACAGATTCCTTCAGATAATAAGCAACATAGAGCATTACATAGTCCAAGCAAGAAATGATCAGTGGAACTTCTCCAGAAGCACACACACTTACCATACTTAGACAAGTTCCTAGAGAAAAGTGGCCATCCCTTTTCTGTGTCCAGAAGATGAACCATGTTTTTAGAGGTATTGAACATAAACTTATGAGAAAAACCAAAGGCCCAGAAAACAGATACTGGTGTTCTCTCTGTTAAACAACAAAATTCAGTGTAATAAAATTTAAAGATCTAATGACCTTATTAAATGATTCATGAATAGGGCAGCATCCCATCTGGCAAGTAGAGGGGAGATCTAAGGAGGTATACAAAATGGAAGATTTTTACAGAAGGAGGGCCTGGCAAGAAAGTTATGAGCAAAAGAAAAAGACTGTTTCAGCCAAGACCACTTCTTTTTTTTTTTTTTTTTTTTCCTGGTATAACAGTATTCATTATTTTAGCCAAGACCACTTCTAAGACGAAAAGCAAGAGGTCTTATCATTCAAATTACCTCATCTTCCTTTGGGGAATGAAGAGGGCCTTTGAGATAGAATCTTCAAGGCCCACTGAAAAATTCCTGACTGACCAATTTACACTACATTTCCGGAGGGAGGTTGAAACTGCAATTAGATCAGGTATTTAGCCCCACTTGGGAACTTTGTCTAGGTGACCCCATTTGGGGCCTGTGGTCTTCTTCTTAACCCTTCTAAGTTCGAATCCAAGAGCCAAAGTACACCAGGTAGAGGAAAGAGACCAAGGGAGCAAGGAGCCCTCTCCATTCCTGAACAAGAGCGTATCTCCAGCCCCTTCATGTGCAGATGAGCGCAGACTTCTGGCCAATTAGTCTGTTGTGTCCCTTTTTGAAATGTGACCTTCCTGTCTTTATAGTGGAGCCTCAGGACAATGTGTTGGAAAAACATAGCCTTTTAGACCTTTCATTATCAAAACTGTAAGAACAAATGCAAATATATTGGCTAACACAAAGAGAATGGCAGAGGAGGTGTCTCCCGGACAGCTTCACTTTGGCTTCCCTGCATCCCTGAGAAAACTTCATATCACCAGATCAGAGTGCCATGTCATTTCCATCTGTTGAACTATGATGCAAGGTTAACATGTGAAGACAGACTTCAACAAAAGTTTGAACTCTCCATTGCAATGTACTTTTCCTCATTATTTGGGATCTGGAGATGTGGTAGTGGGATCCCTCACAAAGCCCTGTGGCCTTCTCCCTTCCTTCCTCTCCAGTCTCAGGCTTTGCTATCCAGACTCATGATCCTCTAGCCACACCACACTTCTTTATGCTCCTCACAGAGTCCATGTGCTTAGTCAGGCTTCCAGGGCCTTGGTTTCTGTCCTGGCTTGGGATATTCTCTCTGCTAATCCTCTCATGGCTGGTTCTTCTTTATCACTTAAAATTCAGAGACTTCCCCTGACTATGGGATCTAAGTGGGTTATCAATATTTCTAGAAGACTTTCTGGACTCAAATAGGTACTCAATAAATAGTTCTTGAAAATATGAATTAATGAATCAAAGGGAGAATAAGTGAATTACATTATTAGTTCTGGAATCAAATGACTGAAGAGCTTATTCTTTAAGGCCTTCTGAGACCTAGTAGAAGTCTTCCTTCTTTAGCATGGTATATTCCTTATTTCTAAGGATTCTATATGTAATACAGTAGAATCAAAGACACTGAGAATGCTTTAAAAAGAAGATGATGCAGAGTTTCTGTTGCATCTACTATACTTGGTTTGTCTCCTTCCAGCCCTACTTACTTTCCTACCTGCCCTTCCCTTAGCCCTCAATTTACCAAGTACATCCTTACTCTCA
Source organism: Mustela erminea (assembly GCF_009829155.1). Classification (NCBI taxonomy): domain Eukaryota; kingdom Metazoa; phylum Chordata; class Mammalia; order Carnivora; family Mustelidae; genus Mustela; species Mustela erminea. The sequence goes on from NC_045625.1 coordinate 70,376,263, forward strand.
ATCTATTTCTTGAGACCAAATGTTTTTGAAAATGCGCTTCATCTCTAAGCCACTTAACAAGATTCTTTAAAGTGATGTTTCTCTAGAGATGATTGGCTCTTAAAAAAAAATCTGTGGTCTTTCTAGTTTTCTGGCCAGAGGCTTTTCTCTGCTTATCTTTTAGAAAAAGGACGTCACATTTTTCTCCTACCTCTTGACCAAAATAAAAAAGATCCAGCCCAGGGAAGTTCAAATTGGGTTGAACACATGGAATGAGTAGACTCTGAATGATGTACACATTTCACTAAAAGTGTTTTGGTATAATGAGCTCTCAATCAAGTTCAACTTCAGGAAGAGATGTTGTGTGACTCTGAGTTCCAGAGAATGACAGTCTTTGTCTTCCATGCATTACCTATTTGGGAAAGGGAAGGGGAAAGCATGACAAAGCTACTCTATAACCGTGCTTCAGGTCATTAGTTCCATGCTAGGAAAGGTCTGTGATATCAGGTAGTTCAAATTTTTCATTTTATGGGTGACCAAACCAGAGAGGTGGTGAAGTGGCTTTAGTAAAGGATATGCAATAATTTAAATGATGATCTAAATTATCTTGACCCCATTATATTATTCAAATTCTCCCTCTCTTTCTTATCTCTCCCTTTACCCCCAACCCCCAACTAGTCTAGTCTATAAGGTCCTAAAATGCATAGATGTGCCCTTTCTTTTGGTTTGTCTTTAAATTGCTCTACATACATTGAAAAAACACCATAGATGGAGAAGTGCTAACTATCAGATTAGTCAGGTGATAGGCTGTTTCTCTTCTGTTTGTCCCTCCTGATTTAATGCCACTTTTTTTCACCTTCATCTCTGCCTCAGGCAGCAAACCTTAAATCAACAGACCTCTTGCCTAGCATCTAGTTAGATTCAGTGAAAGGAAACCCTAGCAAAGGGGGATAGCTTCCTTTTCTTTTTCTTTCTTTCTTCCTTCCTTTCTTTCTTTCTTTTTACTGTTCAAAAGAATTTATTTATTTATTTATTTATTTTACTCATTATCTTTATTTATTTATCATTTAATTTATTTATTTACTCATTATCTTATTTACAAAATAACCTTAAATATTTAACTGAGTTTTTTTTACTCAAACATTTATTGCCAGTTCACACCTTTTTTTTTAAACTTTAAATTAGGTTCTTCTTTTTTTAGTTTTCTTTTTCTCTTTAAATCACCCAGTTCCCCATCCGCCCCCCCCCTTCCCTTCTGTAATCCTCAATTCATTTCCCAGAGTCCAGAGTCTCTCATGGTTTGTCTCCCTCTCTGATTTCTTCCCATTCAGCTTTCCGTTCCTTCCCCTATGGTCCTCTAAAGCTATTCATTATGTACCACATATGAGTGAAACCATGTGATAATTGTCTTTCTCTGCTTGACTTATTTCACTTGGCATAATCCCCTCCAGTTCCATCCCTGTCAATGCAAATGGTGGGTGTTCATCCTTTCTGATGGCTGAGTAATATTCCACCATATAAATGAACCACATCTTCTTTATCCATTCTTCTGGCAAAGGGGGATATTTACCTTGTTTCACATCCTGCCAGGTCATCATGGTTGGAACCATCTATAGAAGACCTCTGTCAGGCAGAACATACTTCCTCCTAAATAGCTGGCTTCCTCCTATTGTCCCTTAAATCTTAGAGGTGATAAGGGATTCCCTGCTATTATTAGTCCTTAGGCAAGTCACACTCTCTTACTGGTGTTGCTAAACCCTGTGGGCACCTATGGAAATGGTCCCTTTATTTAATTTCCCTTGAATTACCAAATTTAGCTGTGCAGTCTGTTTCCAGTCTTGTCTCTGGTCAGAAACAGGTGGGCAGATGTTTCCAGCTAATTGTCTCCAGCATGAAGCAAGCATTTACTGTGTCAGGCCTCTGCTGGCACCTCTCCATACATACTCATTTTTAAAACTCACGATGACTCTGAATCAGATATTATTGAACCCATTTTGCAGATCAGAGAACTGAGTCCCGAGAGGTCATATATGATGGTCAGGGTCACACAGCTGATAGTTATAAAGTATCCTGAGATCCCCATAGAAGCCTGTTTGACTTAAAGCTGTTCGAGTGATTATAAGTGCACTGCGAATATTTCCTCCCAGAGAGAAAGTAGAAATGGGGGCGAAATAATGTACCCACAGAGTGAGGGTCATGTTGGAGAGACTGACCTATCTGTTCCTTCAGAAGCCACCAGAAAAGTGAAGAAACAAAGGCTGGGCCCTCATTCATCGACAGTGATGATAGACAAGTAAGTTCTGGAGGTATGCCCTGGGCACCGATATTTCAGGATCGTTGGGAGTCTTTGAGAAGGTTCCTGCTTCCTCTTTGGCCCTAAACCTTACTGGTGACCTTCTAAAGAGATAATTCTTTCCATGCCTTTCTACCCCCTTGAAGGCTACCCAGTCTGGGACGCATATCTCCTTGGCCCCCTATTTAATCCTGGCAATCAGAGCCTTCATGCTGCCTGCTCCCTGAGAGCGGACAGCCCGGTGCAGCCTGAAATTCCCAGCTCTGATGGAGAGCTCTGAATTATTCATCAAGCCGATAATGGCAGGTGATGAGATCTTTTCCCGATGTGTCCCTGTCAGTAGGTGTTTATTAATCTGTTTCTCCAGGCACCCTGCTCTGACTGTGGGGCCAGAAGAACCCCACGCGCTGCCTGACATGTATCGTCAGAGACAGCACTTTAAAGACTCCCTTTTGCCTGGGAGGTCATCTGAAGGTTATTAGGAACAAATTATTTCTTCATTTCCACTGACTGAGTAGATAGCCTTAATGACCTGTCACCTAGCAATAGCCTGCCTGTTCAAACATAAAGAATGGCAGGCTGATGGACTTATAACTGGAATCAGTTACTTTTAGCTATTCTCTTGTCAAGCATGTTTCCAAGATACATATAGTATTTACATTTTCATGGGCCTCTGCCGGCATTGAAGCTATGAGGGGGCCTGTCTGATAATGTGATACAAGTTTGTACTGTGTCCTCAGGCACTTAAAGCCTATTAAGTGAATAAAGTCGACCCAGGGCCTCTCTTCTTGGAGGTGTTCTCCATTTTAAACTCAGGGGATGCTATCCCAATTCTACGCACTCATCTCCCTCTCCTTCTCCCCTTCTTTGCCCCCCAACATCCACCAGAATCTGCACCCCTCATCCCCACCCCTCTTCTTGAAAAGAAGCTCTGGTTTAAAGAAAACCAAAAGGACAATGGGGAGTTTTTCCCTCCTCCCAGCCTGGCAAAACCATCCATGAGATGTTTGCTTTAGTTCCTTTAGGCTTTGCGTAGGTAGCTCAAATGACATTGCATAGAGCAAAGTGAATCTGTAGCTGGCTTTATGAAGTTTTGGACTTTGACAGCATTTTCGAGTCTCCTTGGGCTACCTGTAGCTAATTACTATTTCATGCCTTTGACTTTGTGATAGCCTATGGTCTTGTCTCAATCTATCTAGTTGAGGATGGTGCCCCAGGCATAAATCTTGCTATGAAACTAAATCACCTAGGGAGGACCTGAACTTTGTCATTTGGAGAGAGATACCTACTATTTCATTTCCAATCTCCCATCTCTTACTCCACCCAGACCATTCCTCCTTCCCCTACTGTGATTCTTAAAAGAAAAAATGCAATTAGTATATGTGTTGCTATGCCTATTTGGACCTTGCTGAGCTTAATTAATTTATTCATTTAGCAGCCTGTGATTATACCATGAAACCCAGGGAAGTCTAGGAGCATGAGCTGTCATAGAATTCTTGGATGGCTGAGTCCAGTTTGGGTTTGTCCCGTTTCACCTAGGGTCCAGTTTCATCCTCATGGATAGCTAGTGCCAAAGAAAGCAAATTGCATTTTAAAGTGTGGCTGAACTATCCTTGACTGTAGGAATCTAAATTACTTACAGAGAATTGCAAGTGCTAGAAAATATAACATCTAATAAGAGACTTGCCTGGAGAGGGTTTAGCAAACCACTCACTTCCTTTGAGTCAGTTTTTCTGCAAGTAAAGTGGGGATAATAACTTGAGTCCCTTTTTCTGCCCACAAAGTCATTATGAGGATTAATGAGATAATAAGTTGGTGAGTGCACTTGGAATCCCTCAAGAAGCTGACATTAAAACAGACTCAAAGCATAATTATTTAGCTGATATATAATGATTCCATCAGGCTAACTATGTGCCATTCATTTGAAAATGTGTCAGAGCACTTAGGCTTATCTTTCCCAGGCGATTTAGGGATGTCTCAGTATGGCCATGGCCTCCAGTTGGCAGCAAAACCTTACTAGTAAAGGAAAGCTCAAGGTAACCAAAGGGATCTGGTAGAAAGGGATGGGATCCTGGGAACCTCCTACTCTGGTCTCCCCTTCTGCTGTGACTGAAGGAAATTCTAGTTTAAGAAGGAAAAGTTGAGTATCTAAGCCTTTGAGATCCAACATGGTAGCCATTAATGTGAGTGGCAATTGGCCTGTGAGTTAAAATTAATAAAATAGTTTTGGAGGGGAGTTGGGTGAGACTGGTGGTGGGTATTAAGGAGGGCACGTATTGCATGGAGCACTGGGTGTGGTGCATAGACAATGAATCTTGGAACACTGAAAAAAAAATGCAAAGAATATATATATACACACTTCTAGGTAAGAGAAACTTAAGCAAAAGAAAATCCATACCATTTTCAGTTTCATAAAGGTGTCAGTTTTCTCTCAAATTTTAGCTTTAATGTTAAAAAATAAAGTAAAATTAATTAAAATAAAATTACAAAAAAACCCACCTCAGTTTCTCAGGCAGAGTAGCCATACTTCAGATGCCCCATAACCAGGGGGTATAGCTCAGTGGTAGAGCATTTGACTGCAGATGCCCCATAACCACGTGTGCCTGACAGCTGCTGCGCTGGACAGAGCAGGTGTAGATAATATTTCCATCACGTTGGACAGTTCTATTGAACAGCACCAGTCACAGACCTTAATGTTCATAAGAATGACTCAAGGAACTTCTTAAAATTCTTATTTCTGAGACTCGCTCTCTGAAATTCTGATTCAGCCAGTGTTGGGGGAGTCATGGGAATCTGAACAGTTAAAAATTTCCCCAGGTAATTCTGATGGAGATAGCTGGTGACAAAGTCTGGCTTTATTAATGCTACTGAAGTGTGTTCCTTAGACCAGCCGTATTAGCTTCTCAGGAGCTTTTTTGAAGGCAAATTCAAGAACTTCGGAATGGGACTCAGAAATATACATACAAGCCTTCTGGGTGATTCTTATGGATGTTTATTTGAGAACCACTACTCTAGACAGTAGAGAAAAGCAACTGTAGCCTAAAAATTTTATTGAAGTTTAGTTATACATATTCACAAAGATGATATTTTGGGATTTACTTATACTTATGTAGAATCCACTTATTTTAAAATTGATCCATCTATCTTTGCATCCTTTCAATCATTCACAGCTTTTAGGATATCAATTATTTATCAGACAATGTGATATGAATTGGGAATATATCAATGAACAAAACTGTCACAATCACTGCTTTTAGGACATGTGTTGCTACCTCAATTTTTATTATTTTTCATCCAGTTTTTAGTGGGATGGAGTAAAAATGAGATTACTTATTCAAATAAAGGCCAGTTCATTGTACTGGTAAGAACTCTAGATGTTTGCATAGCTCAGAGTAGTAGGTAATTGTTCAGGTTAACATGGATATTCAGAGGCAGATAAGACTAGAAGTCAATTTTCTAGGCTCCAAGCCAGTACCAGCAGTATTTGAGGGAAAAACCGAGTAACAAAACTTTCTAACTTATTCATAGCCAAATGTTTCAAGTGCCTGCCTTAGTGACTTGATCTACTGTAGACTTTCAATAGCAATTTGTAAAAACAAAGTTTTATTATTACAGCATTGGTAAATACCCTGGTATTTGTAAATTTCCCTTTCATATTCACATTTTCCTGGAAGTACGCTTTAATTTACTTTATATAATTTTGTGTTTTAATTTTTTATCATGGAGAACTGCCAACACATAAGGAAGTAGAACAAAATTATAATAAACTCACATGTACCACCACCTAGATTTCATACTTCTTTCAATTTATGGCTAATCTTTTTACATCTCTCTTCCTCCATCAAATTCCCTCCTCTGCATTATTTTGAAGCAAACCCCAGATACTGTTTCATCTCTCAATAGTTCCATATGTATCTCTAAAACATAAGGACTGTGTTAAACACAACACAACCATAATACCATTATGATCACAGGAAAAACTTTAAAAATTTGTAATGTTATAAAATATCTAGCCAACATTCTAATTTTCAAATATTACTTTGGAAAATAATTCAAAGTATTATTCCTGTTATTTCCAAATAGTATTCTAAATAATCCAGAGCTTGCTAAAACTTGTCTAGCTATTGGAGTGTTGCCAGAGAGCACTTTAGTCTTTGGAATTAACTCAGATATTTTCATTTTTATAACATAAAAGCTATAACATTGAAAACTTGCATTCTCTATTTACCACCCACTATCTTATATTTCAGTAGCTTTTTGTATTAAGGTATAATTTGTAAGCGCTGGCACAGTGAAGGAAACTACCCACAAAACAAAAAGGTAACATACTGAATAGGAGAAGATATTTGCAAATGACATATCCAATAAGGGGCTAATATCCAAAATATATAAAGAACTTATACAACTCAATACCAACAAAACAAACAGTCCAATTAAAAAATGGACAGCAGACTTAAATTGACATTTTCCCAAAAAACACATTCAGATGGCCAACAGATGTGTGGAAAGATGCTCAGCATCACAAGTCATCAGGGAAATGCAAATCAAAACTACAATGAGAAATCACCTTACATCTGTCAGCATGGCTGAAATAAAAAAGATAAGAAATTCCATGTGTTGGTAAGGATGTGGAGAAAAAGGAATCCTTGTGCACTGTTAGTGGGAATGTAAATTAGTGTAGCCACTGTGGAAAACAATATGGAGATTCCTCACAAAATTAAAAATGAACCAATAATCCCACTACTGGCTATTTACCTAAAGAAATCATGAACAGTAATTAAAAAACCATATATGCAAATAAAAAATAATTTACATACTATAAAATTCACCACTTTATGTCTTTATGTGCTGTAATTCAGTGGCATTTAGATTTATACTTACAAGGTAGTGAAATCATTATTACAATCTAATTTCAGAATATTTTCATCATCCTTCCCCCAAAAAACCCCATACCTGATACCAGTCACTCCCCATTCCCTTCCCCAACCCCCTGATAACCACTAATCTACTTTCTGTCTCTATGGATTTGGCTATTCTAGACATTTCACATGAATCCTCACATCTGTGGCTTGTGCCTACAATGCTTTTAAGCTTTTAAGTTCAGAGCTATTTTTTTCTGCTATAGTTAGAAGTATCTCTTCCCAGGCAATAATCTCTACATGCATGTCTATCCTGTCTTGCAGAGCACTATGAATCATGTTGTATAGCTTTGGCTTTCATCCTTTGAATCAGTGCATCTTAATAGTTAATATCTATCACTCTTCTCTCATTCTGCCTGCTTCTTCTACTGCTTGGACTGTAGAGACATGAGTTCCCTTTACTCACCTTGACTGATGAGAAAAATCATGTCTTTGTAGCCTGGTCAAGTAAGTCATCAGTTGGTCAAACTCATGGTGTTTCAATGTCCTCATATTTGAGATACTTACAAAGGTTTGTTAGAAAGCTTTAATGCCTCTACTATCCATGTTTTTTCTTATGATTGCGTCCTTACTATGTACTAGGTAGTAACTGCTGGGAAAACAGTAATGCTCTTAAGACAGTAGTTCACGTGCTAGAAAAGTCATACAAACAAACAGCAATTGCCATAGAGCATGATAAGGGTTACAGCAGGAAAAAGCATGTGGTACTTTGGAAGCAATTAAAAGATACCCAACTCAGAATTGGAGATTTGCAGAAAGCTTTCTTGAAAAAAATGTCATCTAAGCCCACACCCTAAGGGTGAGTAGGAGATAAGTGATAAGAAGGAATAAGGATAAAGGTGAACATAATTCAACAAATATTTCCTTAGATTCTAAGTGGATTTATTTAATAAAGTTAATTTTCCACCTACTCTGAGTAAAATACTATGGGTCCATAAAGATAAATGTCAAGTATATGAAAATGCATGTAAAGTTAATATTTTTAAATGAATAAATACATTCCAGCCCATGCCAGTCAGCCTCTAGAGCTGACTTAACACAGCAGACTCAACATGTTGCTCCTTTTTACCTTCAGCACTTACAAAAAGACCAACACAGACCAATAGTTCAACACTAGTTCAGTAATAAACCTCACAGTGATAAAAATGAAAACTGGCTCTTGAAAAAAGAATCTGTAAAAAAATGAAGAAATGTATATATTTAGGGTGTCATAAAATGAAAGCAGATATATTAGTCGGGTTAACCTCACCTAAATGCTCCCAGAACAAATAAATTCTGAAATGTCAGGGCCTTCATGCAACAGTAGTTTATTACTTGCTCATATCATAATCTGATGTGAATTAGGAAGATTTCCTTCATGTCTTTCCAATTAGCAGAGAATTGTGAATCTAGGCTGTTTCCAGCTTTATTGTGGAACAATTTTGAAATGAAATTGTAATATATTTAAAATGTACAATGTGCTGATTTGATATATGCATTCATTGTGAAAGGACTCCCATCATTGACTTAACTAACACATTCGTCACCTCACACAATTACCTTTTTGGAGGGATAAGTTCTACTTTCTTAGCAAATTTCAATTATATGATAAAATACTGTCAACTAGTGTCACCATGTTATGCATCAGATCCTCAGACTTTATTTATCTCATAACTGGACATTCGTGCCCTTTTCCAGCTTCTCCCTATTTGCCACACTCCGTAGCCTAGGTTTAAACTTTTTTCTTTTTTAGATCTCACGTATATGTGATACCATACAGTATTTGTCTTTGTCTAGCTTAATTCACTTTGCATAATCAATGGCAGGATTTCCTTTTTTAAGGCTAATATTCCATTGCACATATATATGTATAAAAATATATACTGCACATATATATGTATTACAAAGAACTAATATATATTATTGTATGTTATATATTTTACATTATTGTGTATATATATTTTATATTATATTTAAAAGAGAAGATAGGTCTCTCTCTATACACACACACACACACACACACACACACACACACACATATATATCCTTTTTTTAAAATTTGATACAATTTTCCATAGTGGCTATACCAGTTTATATTCCACTCAGCAGCATACAAGGGTTCCCTTTTCTCCACATACTTGTCAACATTTTGTTATCTCTTATCTTCTTAATAATAGGTATCCTAATGGGTGTGAGGTAATATCTCTTTGTAATTTTGATGTGCATTTCCCCGGTGATTATTGATGTTGGGCACACTTTCTATCAGCTATTTATATGTCTTTTTGGGAAAAGACTATTCAGGTCCTTTACCCATTTTTAATTGGATTATTATTATTATTATTATTTGCTATAGAGCTGTATGACTTCCTTGTATGTTTTAGATATTAGTTCCTTAACAGATAGGTGGTTTGAAAATATTTTCTCCCACTCCATAGGTTGCCTTTCTTTTTGTTAATGGTTTCCTTTACTGTGTAGAAGCTTTTCAGTTTGGTGTAGTTTCATTTGTCAGTTTTTGTTTTTGTTGCCTTTGCTTTTGGAATCATATCCTATAAATCATTGCTGAGGTCGGTGTAAAAGAGTTTACTCCCTGTTTTCTTCAAAATCATTGCTGAGGTCGGTGTAAAGGAGTTTACTCCCTGTTTTCTTCTAGAGTCTATAGATTTAGGTTTTACATTCAAAGTTTTTAATCCATTTTGAGTTGATTTTTGTGTACAATGTAAGATATGGGGGTCCAGTTTCAATCCTTTGCAGGTAAATGTCCAGCTTTCCCTACACCATTTGTTAAAGAAATGATCCTTTCCCCATTGTATATTCTTGGCTCCTTTATTGAAAATTAACTGGCTATATATGTCTGGGTTTATTTTGGGGCTCTCTCTGTTCTGTTCCACTAATCTATTTGTCTGTTTTTATGCCAATACCATACTGTTTTAAAAATCAAGAAATGTGATACCTATATATTTGTTCTTCCTTTTTTTCTTTATTTTTGCTACTTGGGTCTTTTGTGGTTCTGTATGAGATTTAGGATTGTTTTCCTTTTTTCTTTGAAAAATACCATTGGAGTTTTGATAGAAATTGCACTGAATCTGTAGATTTCTTTGAGTAGTATGGACATTTTAATAACATTAATTCTTCCAATTCATGAGTACAGAATACCTTTTCATTTATTTGGGTCTTCCTCTACTTCCTTCAATGTTTTATGGTTTTCAATGTACATATATTTCACCTTCTTGGTTAAATTTATTTCCAGGATTTTTTTTTCATTTTGATGCTATTTTAAGTGGGATTCTACTAAATGTTTTCACTTATCTCTTAGTTATTTTAACAAATATATTGGATAGGAATAATCTCCACTTTTACGTATAAGAAAACTTTCACAAAAGATACCAGTCATTCGATATGGGTGATGAAAATAAGCTTTCTGTCTTCTTAGTAGGTGTACTTGCACTTGCACAGCCTTCCCAGGTGCTTTTTTGGAGCAGGGGATTTCAGAGTTCAGGGATTCTCTTTCTGCAACCAAGTCCCTTGTGCAAGGTTGATGTTCTCAGTGTAAATGTGGTGCTTCACTCAGGCTGTTTCTATCTTGTAGTTGTACCATCTGGGACACATGATCTTGTGGATCACCATGCATGGTAGACAGCCTCTAGAGTGGATTCAGTGATCCCCATCTCGAGGTATTCACACTCTTGTGCAATCCCCTTTCTTTGAGTATGGACTGGATCTAACTACTTCCTTCTGATATCAGAATACTGAAAAACGATAGGGAGTCACTTCTGAGATTAGGTTATGAAAAGACTAACTTCTATCTTGCTCATCTTTGTTTCTCCGTCCCTCCTTCTCTCTCCCTCTCACTGTTTCTCTCACTCTCTCCTCTTCTTGGAATCCTCACTTTGGGAGAATCAAGCTATCATAATGTGGGTAGAAGCCTTATGGAGAGGCCCACATACAAAGAACTGATGTCTCCAGCCAAGGTTCAGGGATGCCCTGAGTCCTGCCAACAGGTACGTGAATGAACTGGAAGCAGATTTCCCCAAGTTGAGTCTTAAGATTACAGCAGAACATAATCTTCTGAGAGACTCTGATCAAGAGGCATCCAGCTAAGTTATACCTAGATTCCTGATCCACAGAAACTAAGATTGTTTAAGTCCCTAAGTTCTGCAATAATTCTTTGCACAACATACATGACCAATACACCGACTGGAAGATCAACTGAAAAAAAAAGATCTTTTAAGTCTAGGCCTGGAAATGGCTTTTATCACTTCCACTCTCATCCCCTGGCTTCAGCACAATCCCCTTGCCCCAATCTAACTGCAAAAGAGGCTGATAATTATAGAGCAAAGCATGGACATATGATACTACATTTGCTGTGAAAGGTTTAGTAGTGATTGACCAGTCTAATTGTAACCCTGAAACAGGATTCAGTCTTATGTGAAGTCATCAGACAATTACATGGGAATTTCTTGTTGTAACTGAATTACTAATGGGAATCAAGCAATTGAATGCTGATTCAAACCACTGTGGCATCAATCAATTGACTATAACAATAAAGTATTTAGAAAAATGAGCACATACTTGTAAGTTGCACAAATGTATAAAAATCTTCATTAGTAGGCAGCATTCAAACCACTGACTCTTCCAGAATGAAAAAAATCAGAGAAGTCATCTACCTTGACCTCCAGAATACAAAGAAATCATTCCTATTCCATCACACCTCAAATTCCTGGAAATTTATGAAGAAGAAAGATCTGAAATTGTCAAGATATTATGTGCATAATTCTGATAACTCAGAATTAGTGATGCAGTTTTAAAGTTTCAGCCCAACTAATATGCAATCCATGTAAAACGGAATGTTAAGCATTGTAAATGTATTGGGGATTTTTTAAAGATTTATTTACTGATTTTAGGGAGAGAGAAAGAGAGCATGCACCAGCTCATGCACTAGTGGGGGTAGGGGCAGAGGGAGAGGGAGAGGAGAAGCAGATTCCCTGCTGAGTGCAGAGCCTGACATGGGGCTTGATCCTACAACCCTGAGATCACAATGTGACTGAGCTACCCAGGCACCCCGTATTGTTTTAACTATAGAGAAAACTGGACAAAAATTCTTAGCTCCTAACTTTCTTGGCACACTGCAGACTGAACCTTAGTTTCCTCATTACTAGAAAAAGTATAGACTCATTTATAAAAAATTACTCTCTTTATTGGTTTTTCAAAAGATTAAACTTTGGATAACAAAAGAGAAAGCCAGGGTTTCCAAACACCACAGTATAGCAATGATTATCTCTTTTAAATGTGTTTAAGCCACAATTCTGCTAAGTGATAGGGTTTTGACATATACCAAGTCATTTCTGTCACAGTAGAGATTAAAGGGTTAATAGGATGGTTGATTATTTGGGAAATAGAAATGATTATCCACAATGCTCAGGATGAGAAAGATTTGGACTGTGGTATGTGTGACATATAAGCACCAGTTAGCTTCTGAGGGCAGCAGGCTCCCCCCACCCCACCCTTCCCACCCTTTCCCACTAGAAAAGTCAATGAATGGGCTATGCTTATAAAAACAGTAGCAGCTTAAATTTCCAAGAAAAGTCTTTGATGTTATTAACTTTTGAGCTTTATGAAGGACTTTGAGATTATATTGGCAGATACTAAATGAAAGAAGAAAGTGAGGCAATTATCAGGTAATGCTACTAATAAATTCAATGTTTTTACCATAATTAACTAGATGTTTTCAGGAAAAGAAGTTAATTTGCCTCAAATAACTAGATAATTGCTGAAATCCTCCATTTATCTTGAGAATATACATTTGGTCTTAATTAAAAATTCACACCATACAACAGATCAGTTAACTTAAATCTACACTGCAATAAGAAGGTTGTCCTTTGGAAGATTCCTTTAACAAATTTATATTAGATTTTGAACTTTTCCATTTTCCAATGGACTCTATTATTTTGAGTCCTTTGGTGATAGGAACAATATCTTAAAATAACCTTATATTTTATTCAAAACACATCCTCTTCATCCATTTTCTTGGTATACCTTTTGTAGAAATAGGACATTAACATAGAATTTTACATCTCTGTGAGGGTAGAACTATGAAATCACTCCAGTCCCCCTCCCCCACATGATGTCCCTTATCCTAGTTTAGAAGACTTCTGACTTCAACCAACTTACTCATAATTAAACTAAGAATTTTTGGTACCTATTTAGTAGGATGATTAGAAATCAAGGTTTTGTAACCTGACTCAGCTCCCTGAGTCAGCTCTCTGAGAGCTCTCTTCCCTCAATTCCTCTCTCTCTCTCACACTCTCTCTTTCTCTGGTAAACCTAGCTCAGTCTTGCCCCTCTGTCATGCATCATCTATATGATACAGTCTTTCTTTCTTTTTTTTTTTTAATACAGTCTTTCTTAATCACCAATCTGACTTGTCTCTCATGTTTACAACTCTTACATGGCTCCCACTGCCCTCAGATAGAATGATAGAAGACAAACTTCTTGGCAGAGCCCAGAAGCTAATTGGAGATTAGCCTCTCCCCTTGCTGCACGAAGTGTTGGACACATATTGAACTATGCTCTCTCTTTCTCAGCTCCAGGCCTTTGAATATTTAGAGCCTTCTCCCAGAAATCCTCCATTCTTACTTTGCTCACTAGAAACAACTTTTAATGTTCTACTTAAACTCTATTTTTTCAAAAAAATAGAGGTTAAGGGCCTTCCTTAACCTCCCAAATTTGGGTACAATTTTTTGTGTTTTCTTAGAATGTTCTATTTAGTCTTATAACACTTCTGTGCCATATTAATTTTCTACCACTAAAATTTCATTTCCTGGTGAGGCAATTACTACCTTACCCATATGTTTTAAAAAGTACTACTAAGTAGATGTGTGTTAAGTAGGAATAATGTGAGTGATTACTTTATAAACAACTAACTCCTCAGAAGTACAATATATTTAATAGATCTCTAGCTATCATTTAGTGAACTTTGTCAGAAAGACTGCTTATTATCCCTTTTTATTCTCCAGTACTTCTCTTGCTTCTAGATCCCACCCCCATGCAAGATTTAGCTAGATTCAAAGCGACCCAGGTAGAGACTATATTTCACGGCCTCCTTTGCAACTAAGTATGACCATGTAAGTTTAGACGTATGAGAGGCAAGCAATTACTGAGTAACGACATCACAGAGAAAGCCCCTTCACTCATAATAAGATAAGTACAAATTAAAACTACATTGGGATACTATTTCTCACCCATCAGAGGTGTGTCTGTGGGAAAATAGGCACTCTCACACATTGCTGGCAGAAATATAAATTGAAGGGAAGTTTGGCAATTACTGAGAAAACTGCATATGCATTTGCATTTTGACCCAGCAATCCATTTCCATGAATTTACCCTGAAGATCCCTCTTCAACAACCAAAAGTACAAGATCATTTATTGTGGCATTATTTGTATTTGCAAATTAGTGGGAATGTCTTAAATATCTAACATAAGAGATTAGTTCAATAAGCTATGGTTTATCCGCAAAATGGAGTAATGTTCAGGCATAAAAAAGAATGACAGTCTCTCTGAACTGGTATGAAGTAATTTCAGGATATTTTGGAGAGTGAAAAAATTAAAGAGCAAAAGAGATATAAGCTTGCTTCTTTTTGTGTTAGAAATAAATAAATAAATAACCAAACATCTATCTACTTATCTTTGTAAAATGAAACATACTAAAGCAGAAACTAATGTGATTGTTAGGAGGGATGTGTATGAATGGGGTGAAAGGGATACGAGGTGACATTTCTCTGAATATAATTTTTGGTCGAGTTTTAATGGAATCATGTTAATGTTTCACACATTCATGGCAAACAAACAAACAACAAAAGAAACAAAACTAAATGAACAAACATGATGGAAAAGAAAATATAAAACAGAAAAAATAGAATTAACTGTATTTCCTGTAACATAACCATCCCAAAGGAAAAGAACACTCAAGTGATTTTTAAGCACAATGTTTTTGTTTGTTTTTTTTTAAGATTTTATTTATTTATTTAACAGACAGAGATCACAAGGAGGCAGAGAGACAGGCAGAGAGAGGAGGAAGCAGGCTCCCTGCTGAGCAGAGAGCCCGATGCAGGGCTTGATCCTAGGACTCTGGGATCATGACCTGAGCCAAAGGCAGAGGCTTTAACCCACTGAGCCACCCAGGCGCCCCTAAGCACAATCTTTTGACTGTATATACCCAGCTCACAAATAAAAAAGAACTATAAAAACATATTTAACTCTGCTGAGTCAATATGTTTTCTCACAAATGAGAAGTACAAATAAGTGGTATAGGCTAGCAATTCTGAAACTACTTTCTGTGTATTGTAGAACTGGGCACAGTGCTGGAAATAAGGTAGTTGTTCAGTAAGCCTATATCATTTCATTATTATTTCTTCTTTTTTAAAGATTTATCTATTTTAGAGAGAGAGAGCATGAATGTGAGTGGGATAGGAGAGAGAGGGGAGCGTGTTTGCTGAGTGGGAAGCCAGACCTGAGGCTCATCTCACGATCCTGAGATTATAACCTGAGCTGAAATCAAGAGTTGGACCCTTAACCAACTGAGCCAACAAGGTGCCCAATCATTATTTCTTCTAACTATGATCAGTCATATTATTCTGACTCTGTTTACAGCTCATTGACAGATCTAGCATGATGGAAACACTTGGAATCACATGTCTAGTCTAATTGAGCCAGACTGTTAGAATAACTGCAAAAATCTGTTAACTACAAAAAAGATTCTACTCCTCTCTTTCTCTTCAACATATCACAGTTAAAATGAATTTAAATTTGGGCGCCTGGGTGGCTCAGTGGGTTAAGCCGCTGCCTTCGGCTCAGGTCATGATCTCAGGGTCCTGGGATCGAGTCCCGCATCGGGCTCTCTGCTCAGTGAGGAGCCTGCTTCCTCCTCTCTCTCTCTCTGCCTGCCTCTCCAACTACTTGTGATCTCTCTCTGTCAAATAAATAAATAAAATCTTTAAAAAAAAATGAATTTAAATTTGTAATTTAATCACAGTATATGGGTTGGTTGACCTCTCGTACTTTCCTGAGTGTCTGTGCTATTT
Source organism: Mustela erminea (assembly GCF_009829155.1). Lineage (NCBI taxonomy): Eukaryota > Metazoa > Chordata > Mammalia > Carnivora > Mustelidae > Mustela > Mustela erminea. The sequence goes on from NC_045625.1 coordinate 70,392,511, forward strand.
TATGTGGTGATATTTGAAACAGATTTAAAATATGGGAAGAACCCAAACTAATCTATAAATTCTAATCAAACTGAAATACCAACAAAGTTGTTTAGTCAAAGTCAAAAAAACAATTTTTAAATTCATGTAGAAGTGTGTGAGCCCAAGAATAGCTAAGACTTAAAAAAAAAGAAAATAGGAGGAAATTGCCCCATGTGATTTCGAGACTTAAAATAAAGCCATAGTATCTAGGTAATGTGAAGATGACATAGTGTCATCAAGTGTTGATTTAGTTCAATAAGAAAGAAGCAAGAGCCCAGAAAGACCCAGGGATATTTGAGAATTCTTAGATGATGAAAATGACAATTTCAAATCAGTGCAAAGGAGAGCACTGTTCCCTAACTAAAACTAGGATGTGTTGCTTTCTATATGGAAGAAAAAAAATCATATTACTACATTACCTCACACATAAAATTTAAGTCTGGGTAGAATAAAGATCCAAACTGGAAAAATAAAATCACTGGGAATCAAATTTTGGAGATTATTTTCATGATCAAAACATAGGATATAATTTCTTAAGCACCACATATAATCCATTACCCTTGAAAGCAAAACTGATAGATATAACTGGGTGAAAATTAAAAACTTTTGTAGGGTAAAAGAACCAGAGTAGAAGCTAAAATATTGCAATAGACTTTTGTAATGTAGATGGTGGGCAAATAGGTTAGTATCCAGAAGATACAGAAAAAGTTTATAAATCAATTAGAAAAGGACAAACATGAAATAACACATGGGAAATAAGCATGTGAAGGTATACTCAACTTCACTAGAAATCAATAAATGATGAATTAAAACAACATAGAACTGTATCTCATACCTGTTAGCTGGTCAAAAAATTTAAGGAGCTTCACAATAGCAAGGGTTGGAGAGAAGGCAGTAACTTGAATTCTTATATTCTCATAGAGGGCATGTTCATTAGCACAACCACTTTGTGAAACAAGCTGGTAGTATCTAGCAAAATAAAAAATGCTTATATGACCCAATAATTTCCCATTGAAGTAAATACCCAAGAGATATTCTTTCACCTATGGATAAGGCTATATGCCCAAAGGGGTTCATAGTAATGGTAGAAGAATGGGTAAGTAAAGTATGATGCAATCACATGATGTACTATTATACAGCTGCTAAGGTAACTGAACAAGTTTAGGCATATCAATATTGCATTTTTTTAAAAAAGAAAATATCTTTATTGCTTACTTTCATATATGAATGTAGGAAAGCTAAAAATGAAAATAAGACAGTAAATAAAACATGAACAGAAAGGTGGATATTGAATTCAGGATGGCCATAAACTTTGTGGAGAAAGGAAGTGAATAGGGTTGAGAAGGGAACATGAGTGAACACCATTTTTTCTTGTAATGATTTATTTTATTTAAAAACACTTAAAATATGATAGAGTGTTAGTGTATATAAAATTTGGGCAGTGCTGATGGGGCAACTTTTATTTTTATATTTATTTATTTATTTATTTTAAAAGATATCATTTGTTTATTTGAGAGAGAAAGAGCAAGGAAGAGCAAGAGCAGGGGGAGGGGAAGATGGAGAGGGAGAAGCAGGCTCCCTGCTGAGATGGAGGCCTGATCCCAGGACTTTGAGATCACGACCTGAGCTGGAAGCCAGAGGTTTAAATAACTGAGCCATCCAGGCACCCCAGGGCAAATTTTATATTATTTATTTCAATTTCATGTGCCTAAAATTTTCTCTAAAATATTAGAAAATAAGTACATTTACATATATATAAATAATAGGGAAAAAATTAGGGCTTTGGTAAAGATGATCTTATATACTATGATTTACCAATTGGTCTGCATTAGAATATTTCTGCATAGCAAATTTACATAGATAAAGCCATACTTCCTTAAACAATATTGAATTTTATTTAAAAAGTTCATGGAATATCAACCTTTTGTCTGTACTGTCATTTGCAAATATCTTCTCCCATTCCGTGGGTTGCCTCTTTGTTTTGTTGACTGTTTCCTTTGCTGTGCAGAAGCTTTTGATCTTGATGAAGTCCCAAAAGTTCATTTTCGCTTTTGTTTCCTTTGTCTTTGTAGACATATCTTGAAAGAAGTTGCTGTGGCTGATATCAAAGAGGTTTCTGCCTATGTTCTCCTCTAGGATTCTGAAGGATTCCTGTCTCACATTGAGGTCTTTTATCCATTTCGAGTTTATCTTTGTGTACAGTGTAAGATAATGGTCAAGTTTCATTCTTCTACATATATCTGCCCAGTTTTCCCAGCACCATTTATTGAAGAGACTGTCTTTTTTCCACTGTATATTTTTCCTGTTTTGTCGAAGATTATTTGCCCATAGAGTTGAGGGTCCATATCTGGGCTCTCTACTCTGTTCCATTGTCCAGGATCTATAAAGAACTCCTCAGACTCAACACATACAAAACAGACAATCATATGAAAAAAAAAAGGGCAGAAGGTATGAACAGACACTGCTCCAATGAAGACATACAAATGGCTATCAGACACATGAAAAAATGTTCATCTTCACTAGCCATCAGGGAAATTCAAATTAAAACCACAATGCAATACCACCTTACACCAGTTAGAATGGCCAAAATTAGCAGGACAGGAAACAACGTGTGTTGGAGAGGATGTGGAGAAAGGGGAACCCTCTTTTGGGTTGGTGGGAATGCAAGTTGGTGGGAATGCAAGTTGGTGGAGCCACTTTGGAGAACTGTGCAGAGATTCCTCAAGAAACTAAAAATAGAACTTCCCTATGACCCTGCAATTGCACTACTGGGTATTTACCCCAAAGATACAGATGTCCAAAGACACACTAATATTGCTGGGAGGTTGGAGCCTTCCTCCCAGGCTTTCCTGATACAGGCTGGTGTTTCAGACCCATGAGGCACACATACCTGCTATGAACCTGTGTCTGCACCAAACAAGATGACATCAAGGTTTAGAAATTACTGGTTAATTTAACCAATAATGATAACCCAGGACAAATACCCAACTTTTGTAGCAACATGGACGAGACTGGAAGAGATTATGCTGAGTGAAATAAGTCAAGCAGACAGAGTCAATTATCATATGGTTTCACTTATTTGTGGAGCATAAAAAATAGCATGGAGGACAAGGGGAGATGGAGAGGAGAAGGGAGTTGAGGGAAATTGGAAGGGGATATGGACCATGAGAGACTATGGACTCTGAAAAACAACCTGAGGGTTTTGAAGGGGCGGGGTTTGGGAGGTTGGGGGAGCCAGGTTGTGGGTATTAAAGAGGGCACGTATTGCATGGAGCACTGGGTGTGGTGCAAAAACAATGAATACTGTTACGCTGAAAAGAAACAAAAAAATTTTTAAAAAAGTTCATGGAATTATGGGGAAATTACGGAAGGAAGACAATCAAAAGCAGTGGGTGGTAGTCTTGTCCTGAAATCTGTTAAAATCTTGTCACTACATTTAAATCCCATGGAATTCAGGGCCATAAACACCCTTGCTTTAAAAACATTGTGCTGAGTTACTGCAAGTATCTTGTGTTCTTTAAAGTTTTTTTCTTTATAAACTTAAAATATAAAACATCAGTGTTCAGGATCATTCCTTGTGTTTATTTGCCAATGTCCTTTTAAAAATTGCTATTGCTCTTCTGTTCTTTTTGTTTCAGGCATTTTGACTCTTCATCTTACATCAGCCTTAAGTTTTTACTCTCTATGTATTTACTGCCCTGAAGAATTTCACCCCCTAGTTCGGTAAGTTCCCTCCCCATACCTCTTAGATTCAAAAGAACACCATGGTTCTTTTTGAGGAAGCCTCTGTTTCTTCTTGGGAGAATGGTGGTAATTATATTTGACAAACGGCTCTTTGTACCCTAGCAAATGAGCTCACCAATGACAGTAACTTCACTTGTATTTAATTAATAATTTATTGATTTATATTTGTATACTGTATTTTCAATTTATAAAGCACAACTGTCCTGATTAATTCACTTTGTGCAATGCCCTACAGCTTCATCTGCACTGGCATTCTGGGGTATGTAGAAGGTCCTGAACTTACAGCACAAGGCTGGCATGTGGCCCATTCCATGATCCTACTAATGATGTTACAGATACAATTTCTTCTGATTGATTTTAGGTGGGACAGAGAAAACACAATGGCAGAGGCAGCTCAACAATTACTACATAGGAGGGACTTAGACTTGGCATCAGTTTGGAAGTCAAAAATGCTGTGTTTTGTGGATCTGCATAGGTTAAGCAAATGTCAAATCTCTATCAAGAAGGGGAAGGCTGAGGTAGATTATCAAAGAGGTTAACACCATCTCTCCACCACCAAAAGCCACCCCATGGCACTTCTGCTACTAGTCTGATTGCCCAGCATAGGTGCTGCAGTTGGATGTTTGGGAAAATATTTGTTGCAAAATCTGATTAAATGGTAAGGGTGAAAATGAAAGCTGGAAAGGTGCCCAAGAAAACTGTTGGCTTTAAAAAATATTACTGGGTGTGGTGCAAAATAATGAATACTGTTATGCTGAAAATAAGTTAAAAAAAAAATATATATATAGGGTCCATCCACCCCAGTTAAGAAGAAAATGCCTTTCTTGTTTTTTTCCCCATTCTTGTTCTTTCTAAGAAATGTGTTGGAACATTGCTTTTAACAGATGTTTAGTCACCAATTATATAATCATGATCCAGGAAAGAAACAATAAACCAAGAGAGCTCAAATGAAAAGACTCTAATGAGGTTTTTATAGCATCTTGATAATCATCATTCTGAACTCTGGCTCTGACATCTTACTAATGTCCACATTGATTAGGTCCCTTGCCATCAGTACTACCTCTTGTTCTTTTTATTTTTGAGGTGAAGTTTTTCTGACTTGTCATTTTATCCAGATACAAATAGATGAATGAGAGAATGAAATACTAAAAGGGTAGCAATGACCCCAGGAAAACATATGCTAACCAAATCAGAAGATTCTCAAAACTGGGGGGAGAAGAAAGGATAAATAAATAAATAAATAAATATCAATCATATATATAATCATATATGTGTATGTATATATGATTAGAACAAAGCCACACACTTGATTTTGGGTGTATTTTGATCTGTTAGAAGAAACTGCATTCCCAAATTTTAAAGAAAGAAAAAATATATATATATATATACACAAAAATAAGGGTAAATATGATGAAGGGATGGAATAAGATTTTAAAGATGAAAATTTTAAAAGATTCTAAAAAAGTAATTGATAAAAAGTTGGTCAAAAAAGAAAAAAGAAGATAATGTGATCAGACTGGAGATGAGAACAAAGCCATGTGCCAGATTTAGGGTATATTTTAATTTGTTAGAAGAAACTATATCTCAAAATTTTAAAGAAAGAAAAACTTATATGTATACAAAAAATAAGGTTAAATACAATGAAGGGATAGTATATGACTATAACAATGAAAATTTGAAAATATTTTTAAAAACTATTGATAAGATAAAATAGTTTAAAAAGGCAAAAATAGGAAAGAGGAAAAACTAAAAATAGAATAAGAAATTTTTTTTTAATTTAACTTTGAAAGATTATAGAATCATGGGGGAAAAGCCATGGATTCTATGTGTTGTGTTCCATAACTCTGAAGTTTTGCAGTTCTCATTGATCAGTGAACTTGGTCTTGGATGAATATTCTTGATCTTCTGGGTGATGGGCCTATTGCAGTGATTCTCAAAATGTCTTTGCCCAAGTTGGAATTATATCACCCTTGCCAGGGACCAGGCTCAGTAATCTGCTTGAGCCTTTGTTTCCTGTCCTGCTTTCCCTACAGCTTTGGAGGAGGAGAATGAAAGTGGTAGCCTCCCAATCTCTGGCCCCATAGGAGCCAAGAGCTAGGCGCCCCCTCCTCAGTGCACCTTCAGAGAAAAAGCGGTCAATCCCTCCTATCTCCCTTGTCTCCAGCTGCCCTCTGAGCTCACCTGGCCTCTGACCCAATGTTTCTATCTCTGGTGCACAACCCCATTTGGAGTCTCCAAACCCAGCAGATTCCTATATTGCACTCCACACTGTTCCTCCCAGAGGAGGAAGGTGAGTCTCCCCTGATCTGCCACTTGTGAGGTCCCTGCTGGAAGGATACTGGCCTGACCGTGCCGGTAATCATGGTTTAAGGTAACCCCGAGCTGAGAGCCCATTCCTTGGTTCCATCTCTGCAGCCAGCTTCCCTGCTCTGATACCTGGGAGCTCTGCCACTCAGACGTCCCTCGTCTTTCTGTGACCCTGAAGGTCCTGAGACCACACTGTCCCTCCGAGGGCTCCATCCCACACTTAGCCTCTGGAATGACATCCCTCAGTAGAGCAGATTTCTAAAATTTCCCATTTTGTGCTCCATGGCTCTACCACTTGCCAGGAGCTGGCCCCACCCCCCGCAGTCTTTCTTCCTATATATCGCCTCAAATTCACTTCTCCACACATCCTACCTTCCAGAAAGTGGTTGCTTTTCTGCTCTAGAATTGCTGCTCTTCTTCTCTTTGATCTCCTGTTGAATTTGTAGGTGTTCAGAATGGTTTGATAACTATTCATCTGAATTCCTATGACCCAACAAAATTTAGGTCCACTCCTCTGCCATCCGTTCCTCTTGATAATATTAATTTTAAATATTTCTTTTTATATAACTTTTCAAAAATTTTTTTAAGATTTTTTTTTTAAGTACTCTCTACACCCAATGTGGGGCCCAAATCCACAACCCTGAGATCTAGAGTCCCAAACTCCACCAACTGACTGAGCCAGCCAGGCACCCAGCTTTTGATATATCTTCAAATACTTCAAATTTTTTTCCTACATTAGGCAAAATGTAATAGATTTTTTCAAAGGCCCTAAAATTTTTATTCTTTCGATTTTCATTTGAAAAAATTGAACTTTTTCTTTAATTCCAAAGGTTTATTTTCTCTCCTGATTTTAAAAGAAATTAAATTTTTTTGTAGCATTGAGAGTCATCAGCAATATACTTACTATGCCTAAATGGATAAATTGACCCTGAAAGCCATCTAAACATTGAGAAAATCCTATGTACATATCTTAGAGGATGGGCATGATAGTGGTATTACAAAAATGATAGTACTTCTGACTCCATTTGGCTTAAATCAGATCTTCAGGGCAAGGGTTAACACATAGTTATTATGTTGCTATAAGGAAATGCATTTGAATCTATGGATCTCCATATTTTCTTTTCAGTAAAACAACTCAAACTCATTCCCTTCATTCACACTCAAGTACTATATATTGCCAAGAGATAGTGAAGAGAGAACAAATAATAAAGGGAGCAATCCTTGATTTCCAAGGAACTGTATAGCTTCCTTTCTCTGTTGTTGTAACTATTGGACCAACTGAGCTCCCTAAGCTGCAGTACAGCAGTAGCTGGGTGGGTACATCATTACTTGCATCCCCTACAGGGCAAAGAGAAGCTGGTATTTTCTTCTTTCAGACATCCTACTCTTTATGAAGATTATAGCACACCTCTAATTGGGAAATGTTACCATGAATCAACCTTTGGTCACACCTCTCAAATATCATATGAATTTATTTAATCTGCAGTTCTCTTCAGGAGTTTTCTCTATTTCCCACTTGTGTGTCTTTATTCATGTGTTCTTTTTGCCTCAAGTACTCTTTTCCCCTTTCCATTTATCAGCCTTTCTGGCCAACCTTCAATACCCAGGCTGCAAAGCCACCCATTCTCTGACTGCTTTCCAGATCCTTGCTCTCAGAATTAATACCTACTGTTCCCTCTATGTAAATTCTAGTCATCTCTGCTCTACTCTAAGACATATATTGTAGTTAATTGTGTTGTGTCCTTCCCCAATCCAAGAAAAGAGTACTTTCCCTATTTTCCTATCTAGCATTCTATCTAGAAAGTATTCAATAGCAATTATGGAATATGGGGATTGAGTTGAAGTTCTTTAAGTTCTTTATTGCTATAATTTTTCCCATTTGTGCCTCTAGGTATCTTGATTTGAAAGATGCAAAATATGAAACTGTTGGGCATCTGAAGAGCTAATGCATGTTGCTAAGCACTTCAGACAATTCTCAATGTCTCTGAAATTTTGTACTTCAAAGAATCTGTTAAGGATTCAGAAAGAAGTCACTCAATTAAGTTCCTATATATTGGATCAAGTAGTTCATCAGAAACCACCAGTGACAGCTTAAAGTAAGATCCCATGTTACCTTTGAACACAAAGTCTTTAGCAGCAGCCAGTGTGTTCAAGAAAAAATGTCTGAATTTCCCCAAGTCTAAGCTCTCAATGGGAGTATCAGCATCCAGGCTGCTTCCCACCTTCAGCACTCAAACTTCTTTCAGGGTTATTACTAAATAACAAATGAAACTATAATAGCTACCATTCCCCAGATGTTGACTGTGTTTCAGACACTATTTGGTTAAACGTACCTCGTGTCACTTTTCCTTAAACTATCCCATAAAGTGGGGATTGCTATTACCACTTAAAAACCAAATAAATCCAGATCGGACCAAAACTACTCAAGAGGACTAGATATGTTCTGCACAATCCCATTGGTGGTCAGAAGACCGTATCTCTTTCTTCTAGCAAGTCTGTAGCATTAAGGGGAAGCAGTAGAGATATGGTGGAGTGAGGGGTTGTCTCTGGCTTGAATTGGCCTAACCTTGTGTTATATCAAATGTCTCACACGTGTTTTGTACAAGGTAGATGCCCAAGAAATGTTGGGGCCACAGCTGCTGCTTAACATTTATATGAACTCTTGAAAATCTTGAAAATAAAAGGCCAGGGAGAAGTAGTACTTTTAACTCCACAAAAAGAGGCTTGAAGTTTAAAGGCAAGAAAGACTAAATATGAGTGGAAATAAAGACTAGAAAGACTAATACATTCAGAAATTGATGGCTACAATTCACCAGCCTTATACCTGAGGAAGCTTATAGATACCTGAGTGCTTCTGATGTAGTACTTTCTAATAAGATAAAGGGGAAAAGAAGGGAGGCAATGTTAACTTCACAAATATACATTTGAAATTGTTGATATATAGGAGGAAGAGGAGGCAATAAAACAGATTTTTATGATACAACTAGATGTTTAGGACCTACTGCCTTTCTGAATATCTGTATCTGGATGAATTAAAGGAATAATAGTGAGGACCCAGCCATATCATATCATATCAAGAGAATAGAAGCAAGATAGTGAAGGTCCTTTCTGTCCACCTAACACATGGTAGAAGGTTTCTGTGGCTCCTTTCTTGTCCTTCAAACATTGTAGAGCCTCCAGCCCATGCATTTCAAATAAGCCCATTATTTCAAATAAGACTGATACTAGAGAAAAACATGGGGTTGTACATCTCACCTCTGGCCTTCCACAGTGCCCTTTCAGTCTCATTAAACCAGGTGGACCCTGAAGGACTAAGGACACTTGCTATTGTGTTAGATGGAAAGAGGAAGGAAAAGGAAAAACAAACAAGCAAACAAACAAAAAACAGATGAGGTAGATGTCAAGGGAGAGATATGTCAGGGGGCAGCCACTGATGAGTAGGATATACTATATCTTCAGTTCTCACTCTCCAAATTGGGGCAGAAAAGAATTTGATAGTATCAGAAAGGCACATTGCTAACCCAGATACCCTGAGCTTCTCAAAATATTCATAGGACTCCCAGCAAGTATTTTTCGAAAATGAGAAAGAAGATGGAAAGATGCTAAAATAAACATCCACAAAGTTGCCATCTAAAATTACATAAGCACACAATTGGAAGTGGGCAAAAATTCAACTGTTTTGGAAAATCCCAGTCCCTCTCCCTCAAAAGGCCTGATTGTTGATGTGCACAGAAGGAAAATTCTAAGGCTGGAGCAATTCCAGCAAAGTCTGAGAACCCTGTGAGATTTCTGTAGTTCCCTATATAGTTGGAATCTCAGAAAATATGCACTTGCAATGAAAACATGCACAGACTCTTAACTATAATACTGCTAATAGGCATTGCTATAATAGCAAGACAATTTAATGATAGTGGGTGGTAGGAAGAAAATTAAGTAGCTTGCTAAGATCTAAAAAACAAAACAAAACAAAGAAACAAACAAAAACCAAAACCCTGAGCCAGAACATATTTGGCCTCATGTTCAACTTGAAATGCAAAGTCAGTTCATTAGTGTAATTTAACCTTTCCATAAGTCTTTCAATGATAAACTCCATTAATACATTGGAAATACCAGCTGTTAAGAATAGTCTATGACTGGGAGAGGTGCTGGAGAAGGTGAGTTGGACCACGAACCCATCCTGTCTCCTCTAGCTCAGCAAAAACAACTGGGTGGCAGGTTTTTACTTTTCCTGTCTTAAGTAAATGTCCTCATTCCACTCCATTCAGCCTGAACCTCAGGGCAAGCCAGGGTTTGCCGCCATTTACTATAATAATAGCAAGACAATTTAGCAGTAATGGATAAGTAGGGAGAAAATTAAGCCATTTGCTGAGATACAGAAATGAAGCCAGAAAATATTTGGCCTCATGTTAGGCTTCACATTCATAGTCAATTCATTAGTGTAATTTAGTCCTTGCATGAGCCTTTGAGTGATAAATTCTACTAACACATTTGAAATGCCAGCTGTAAGAATGACTCATTGAATGTTGAGTAAAATTAAAAGATGGGCAAAAATAAATACTTCATTTTCATCTCATATGGGAAGATTTATGAAGGCCTTTGAGAAGAAGCATCTGTCTGCTAGTTGTAAATTGAGAGTATTAAGGGAAAACATCGGAATATTTTGGTTACATTAGCAAGGGGAATGTATTATCTCAAATGCTTTTGAGATCCTTCTCTTTGGGGCTGAAGATTACTCTTGATGAAGAACAGTGAACTTTCAGAATTCATTTCTTGTTTGGGAACAAAGGCCACAGCACAAACATATTAAATGGTTGGGGTTTTGGGGAGTGGTTTCTAAGGAACACAATTATATGTGGGATGTGGGTGACTTTTTTCATATGGATATGGTTTTCTCTATGCTTGTGAGTGTTCTCTTTCAAGCCCATAGAGGCTGCAAATTAAAGGACTTAGAACAGATATGGGGAATATAATCATCTAGTGTTTGATTCCCTTAGTAAAAAAAAAAAAAAAAAAATCAGTCCATTCCACCACTTCTCTTCACAGTCTTAAAATTGGATATCTTTATAATAAAATAAATTGTTTATTCCAGAAAAAAAATGAAGGAAATGGAAGTAAATTTTCTTTTTATAAAATTTATTACTTATTTATTTATTTGACAGCAGAGATCACAAGTAGGAAGAGAAGCAGGCAGTGCGGGGGTGGGGGGAACAGGCTCCCTGCTGAGCAGAGAGCCTGATGCGGGACTCGATCTCAGGACCCTGGGATCATGACTTGAGCTGAAGGCAGAGGCTTTAGCCAACTGAGCCACCCAGATGCCCCAGAAGTAAATTTTCTTGAGCAACTATTATATGCAAGATGTTTTGTATAAATTAAACTTATATAAATTCTCATGCCAGCACTCTTCTTCCCAGTATGAATGTGTTTACTCCACATCATATATCCTTCTATCCTCTTTCTGCTTAGATCAATAAATAAAATTGATGTAATATAATTTGTAAGTAACATGTTGAAACTGTGATCTCTATGGAGACTATAATCTGCCTTTTCCCACTCCCTCCCCACCCTCTGTAATAGCATTGGTGTATATTAATGCTAAAGAGTTAAATGTTTGAAGGGTTTATATTTCTAAGGCAATTAATTGCTATATATAATTTTTCTGCATTTTTATAAGCCATTTTCAGGAAGTTAAAAAAATTTTGAAACATGCTCAATTTATAGAAGAGGAAACTGCAGTTTCAAAGGAATAAAACAACCTCCCCAAGGACGGCAGCTAATTAGTAAAACTAGGATGAAAACTGAATATGCCTGAGCCCACAGTCAGACTTGAGCAGAGGTTTGTTGGCAGGGGTGAGGCTGGGATATCCCAAACTGACTCATGGTAACAGACTTCTGGCAGTGTGCTGCGTCTGGAGTGACCAATCCTACTCTGGTCCTGTGGTCCTTTTCTCCTTGACAAGGTGCTAATTTTGGCCACAGATCTGTTCTTAACTCTTCCTTCTCTGAATTGTCATCTCTAGATAGACACCCTGGTAATGACCACTATGTATGCTCAAATCCACTTTAAGCTTGTGGGGAGTGTGTGGTGTGCTGCCTACTCTGGCTCTTAAGTCCAGACAACTGGGCTCTACTCTAGCATTGTCCCTGCCCATTGGGGTTGCCAGATTTAGCTGATGAAAATAAAAGATACCCAGTTATATTCTAATTTCAGATAAACAATGGATAATTTTTTGGTGTATTTATGTCCCATATAGTATGTATGTCCCACACACTATATGGGACATACACATCCCACATATTATAGTATGTATGTCCCACACACTATATGGGACATACACATCCCACATACTATATGGGACATACATATACCGAAATATTATCCGTTGTTTATCCAAAATTCAAATTTTAACTGGGTGCCTATATCTTTTCTGGCAATCCTGCTTCCCATGAGCCAGAAATGTGGGGCTGTATCACAAAGAATTAATCTTACTCAATGAAATATTTGGCTTTTGGCATGTATCCTGGGAAGTGATCTCTAGGAAGAGTGTCATTGTTTACCTGGGGGCCCTGGACTACACATTAAACAGTCTAATACTGTGATTTTTGATTTTTGGGCCACATGGTACCTGCTTTATGCCCAGGGGGTGTGGAGGCTAACAGGAACAGTTTGAGCTCTCGAGGAACTTGAGATTAAACTCAGTCATGTGGGAACTCAACCATAAATGTGACTGAGCCCCAATGAAAACTCGGGACACTAAGGCTTGGAGTAGTTTCTGTGAATGGCAATTACTCTATGCATATTGTCACACATTAAATGAAGAAGAGCTAATGGTGCCCATGATTTCCCCCGGGGGCTTGATGTTCTGCATTTGGAAAACTCCTAGACCCTGCCCCATGCCTCTCTTCCCTTAAGTGATTTTAATCTGTATCCTTTCTCTGTAATAATCCATAACCGTAACAGCTTTCAGTGAGTTCTGAGAGTATTTCTAGTAAATTATTAAAAAACTGAGGTGGCTTCAAAACCCATGAATTTGGACTTGGTGTCAGAAGAAAAGGACTGTGCTCTCTAAACTCTCAGGATGCAGGGGATATGCCAATTTTACTGCTGTTCTATGGATTAGCCTCTAAACCATGCTTCAAGTACTGGGATCCTGGAATTTTCTACCCAAAGCACCCTGACCATGTTTTCAGAGCCTTTGTGAACCCCTTCATCAGAGCTCCTTGAGAGTAGACCATGCCAGTGACACAGAACACTTACGCTAGAGGGGTGGCTAGATGATGACTACTGGAGACAAGCCAATGTAGTGTAGGTACATGTGTGAGTTTGAAGAGTTTTCCTTTACAGGATTGAGCTGGAGTGAGAAGAGGGAGGGACAGGCCCTTCCTGAGCAAAACCAATCTTAGTCTCGTCTTGAGTCCCTGAGTCAGGGATGTCAAACTAACGTATGTGGAATGCCCTGGATTCTAAAAAGCTGTCCACTGTAAAATCCACCTCTGAATTAACAGTGTTTTTGGGTGGTGTGGGAGGAAATATCTCACTAGAGTTCATGTATTTATCGGTTGTAAGATGCATTTTGTTTCCAGAAACTTAAAATATGAAAAACATTCTGAAGTCGAGGAATTATGGTATATGTAGTATTATTATGCCTCTATGTCACCTGAGAATTTAAAAAGCTTTCCACACCTATTATCTTATTTGTTCCTCATGATGACTCCTATAGTGGCAGCCAGAGCACCATGACATGCCCACCTTCTAATCTACTGGCAGAAAATATCCTCCTCTTCTTTTTATCCTCCCCACCCAATTACTAAGAGCCATCTGTGACCTGAGAAACCCTACCACCAACACAGCCTGGACCTGCACTTCTCCCCATCTCCATGTCTGCATTTGGAAGGGAGAGGGTCATGGCCCTGTGATGGTCAAGGAAGGAAGAATTAGCTGTTGCATGGGGACAGAGCTGTGATGCCATGCCTTCTCTGAGATAACTTCCTGGGTGAAGAGCAGTGCACCAGTCTTGAAAGGGAGAACCAAGAGCTCCCACTATACCTGGAGGTAAAAGGATGGGTCTTTGGCTCAGAGGTTGGTTCCCATGAATTTTGGACAAGCCACTTACTCTCTGACCTTCTGCCTCACATGCAGAGTAGGGCTTAGGATTCCTAAATCAGGGGTTGTCGGACTATTAAATGAGACATTACCTGTTTTAATAAGTTTAAACCTAGTATAGCTCCCAGCATAGTAGATACTCAATCAGCCAATGGCAGCTGTAATTATGATTATTGCCAACTCTTCCTTGGAGGTAGCTCTAAGGCAGAGTCCTTTTCAGTGTCACTTAGAGGATGGAGAAAATGCAAAGAGGAACAAGTCAGATAGAGGTAATGCAGATACAGCATTTCAGTATAAATGGAACCCAGAGTTCTTTCTAGGAAAAAAGACAGTGGTAGGTCTTTCTGGCTGTGTCCAACACAGGAAGGGCTGAATCCTAGTGAATAAAAAAGGCCTGGCTTTATTTATGACCCCATAATTAGAAAGGGCAGTGCTTAAGTGACTAGTTGAGACTGTTGCATCTTCCTGTTTTCTGGTCCCCTCCTTCTGCTTTCCTTAGGAATAGAAGCTCTTTGAAAATCTTTGAAAAGCTCTGTATCACTTTTAGAGTACTGAGGAGAGGGAGAAGTAGGCTCTGCCTGTGGTCTGAAAGAGTAAGTTATGATCTGAAATCATGAACAGTGGGGGTAAAAGAGAAATCAGCAGCACTTTTGTTGAAGGAAGCCTAGAAATGCAACTACTATTTGTAATGCTGTTTTGGGGGTGGGGGGCATTTTCTGATTTCTCCATTTTTAAATTTCCCCACTGATCAAAAAATGAATTTCTGGAATGGAGCCCTTCTCAGAAAGATGATAGTTATTTCTGGCCATCTGAGTAGAGAAAGATGGCTGGTGTCTGCTGCTTTGTTTCAGATGCAGGTCCAACTGAGTCTTTGGAACTAGAATAGAGGGTTCCACCTGAGTGCTGTGCAAAGCAGACAGCTGACCCGGGAACATGCACTGTCTCTGGTAACATTCTCACTTTCAGTTGGATGGAACTTGAAGCTCCAAAACCTCTGTTCCAAAAACCTCACCTAGTGTCTCTCTTATCTTTTTTTTTTAAAGATTTTATTTATTTATTTAACAGAGAGAGGTCACAAGCAGGCAGAGAAGCAGGCAGAGGGGGGGTGGGGGAAGCAGGTTCCATGCCGAGCAGAGAGCCCGATTCGGGCCTCGATCCCAGAACTCTGAGATCATGACTTGAGCTGAAAGCAGAGCCTTAAGCCACTGAGCCACCCAGGCACCCAGTGTCTCCCTTATTTATGCATCTCCTATTTCCTCCGAGAGTCCCCCCTTTCCTGCAATCAGGAAAACTGGGAGTATGCATTCCCTGTTTCCAGAGAAAAATCTACTTCTTTTACAATGTTATATGGATTTTTCCTAACTCTGAACTCCCACAGCAAACTGAGGTCTACACTCTAAGCATCTAATTTTTAAAATTTTATTGTCTTATGAAATATATATTAATGTTTAATGCAGCAAAAACTATCTTCCCAATGGTATTGTCATTTTTTTAAGGGTAAGGGCTGTCACATATTTCTGTACCTTACAGAGAGCACTTTTCAATCCGAGGACATCTTTGAAGATGTAGTTTGTTCAGACAGCAATGACTGCCACCTGGTTTTTAACCACATCACTGTCATCATCATTGCACACATAACCCCATATCACCACTGCAACTAGAAATTTCATATAGTAGTTTAGAGTCTACTGTTTTCACATGCAGTATTTCATTTTATGTTCATAGCTTGTAATTTAGACATTATCCATTATCCCATTTCACAGATTAAAAAAAAATGGGAGATAAAAGAATCACATGAGAGTTCTGGGTGGCAGAACTGCAAGTCAACATCTTTTGGGTGGTCCGTAATTACATACCTTGGTGAATTTCTGAGCATAAAATAACAAGATTTTTTTTCAAACAAACAGTTAATAGTATTGTTCTGAGTATATAATAAATCTTCCCAAATTTTGGTGGCATAAAACACAACCATTTTCTTATGCTCCCAATTTTATCCATCAGGAATTTGGACAGGGCACAGTGGGGATGGCTTCTCTCTGTACCATGATACCTGGGCCTCACCTGGGACTGAATTGTCTAGGATAGTTTTTACACTGGCATGGGTAAGGCATCTAGAAGATGGCTAGAACATCTGGAAGTGGCCTTTCCTCATCATTCTCTCCTCATGTGCTTTTCATAGGACAATCTTGGGCCTTCTCACATTGGAGATCTTAATGGTAGTCAAATTCCCTACAGGGTTGGTGGCATTGAAGCAGGCAGGTCAAGCTATTAAGGTGGAGGTGCATGATTTCTCACCACCTAAACTCAGAAATCACATAGAGTCACTTTTATATCGTTCTGTTGGTTATATGTGGCCAGACCAGAAAAGGATGGGAGTGGACAACACAAAAGAATGAATTGGAGGAAATGTGGAGTTGTACATTTCTCCCTTTGATTCTGTTAATGTTCCCTTCACATATTTTGGAGCTCTATTTGGTATAGATGTTTACAATTGTGATATCCTCTTAAATAAGTGACCTCTTCATTAATAACTATCTCATAACAGTCTCCTGCTAGCAGGATTTTCTTTTTTGCCTTTTGGTTTTGAAAGGCTGTTTGTAATTGTTTCATTGTGGGTCTCTAGTTTATCACACTTAAAGTTAGAGCTTCTGGATTTATAGATTCATATATATCACCCAATTTGGTAAGTTCTGCTCATTATTTTGTGAAATATTCTTTCTGCTTTGTTCTCTCTCTCTTCCTCTTCTGGGACTCCCATGACATGTATGTTCGCCCACTTGATGTTGACTTATAAGTCCCCTAGGCTCTGTTCATGTCTTTTTTAATTTTTATTTTTGTTTCTCAGACTCAATAATTTCAATTTTCCTCTCTTCAAAGTAGCTGATTATTTCTTCTGACTATTCAAATATGTTGTAGAGGCCCTCTAGTGAATTTTTCATTTTAGTTATTATACTTAATAACTTAGTATATCAGCTCCAGAATTTTTGTTTTGTTCCTTTTTTAGTTTCTACCTCTTTGTTGATATTCTTATTTTGTTCATACATTGTTTTCTTGATTTCATTTAGTTTTTGCTCATGTTTTCTTTTAGCTTTTTGTACATATTTAATGCAGCTTTTTAAAAGTATATCTGGTAAATCTGGTATCTGGGTTTCCTCAGGACATTTTCTGTCAATTTACTTTGTTCTCTGAATGGTTCATATATGCCTGTTTCTTTTTTTGCCTTGTGATTTTTTTGGTTGCAAATTTGGCATTTGGATATTATAGTATGTAAAGCTCTGGAAATCAGTTTCTCCCTTGCTCCAGGTGTTTTGTTTTGTTTATTTAAACAAATTAATTAATATGGGTTCTTTTTTTTTGAGACTTTCCCAAACTATTTCATAAACTATAGTCTTATTTTATAAGACTATCCCTTGCCATGTGTGATCACTGAAGTCTCTGCATTAAGCTAATGTTTTAGTAGAGTTCCTTGAGTGCCAAGAGGTCTCCCAGTCTTTGCAGATTGGGTCAATTCTGGGATAATCTTTCAAAATTTAGCTAGGCTTGTTCTAAGTCTAGGAATAATCCTGAGGTTAAACTTTAAGGTCTTCTTAGGTATTTTTTGAGTATGCACCTTGCCTGGATATGAGTGTAACTTTAAATTCCCTCCTATGCTTTTCAGTGTGTGGATTCCTCACAAAGAGTCTCCCCTCAAGCCTCTCCTCCAGACCTTAAGTAGTTTACTATATGTCCCTACCTCTAAATCCATGCCCCAGGAATCTATAGGTCTATAGTTACCTTGCAGCTTTGGTGAGCGGAGCTTGCCGCTTCTCCTGCCCAAGTTCCAGTATAGGCCGGACAGAGACAAACACATTGCATCAGTCCTTCAGATATCTTTCAGACAGGTTAGAACAAACATGCCCAATAATTTACAAATAAGTTCTGCTTTGAGGTTTCAGGTATAGAGTTGAGAATCAAAAGACCTCCGCATGAAGGCCCAAATCACTGCCATACCAGGCACTCCCTCCCTCCTCAGGCAATAGTGAGTAAAAATTCCATAAAATTACTTTGTTACCCTTCCCAAGATGGCTTTTTCTTTTTCTTCTTTTCTTTACTTTTCTTTTTTTTATAGTATTGGCTTGGTAGCTATAAGTCTTTGTTTTCCACAGTTCTGGTAATGTTACTTCAAATATTTCTGCCTTTTTTCTCTCCCCAGCCCCCTTTCTTTCTTTCTTTTTTCAATATTATTGTCAGGGAATAAAAGCTTGAAAATTCCTAGTCCACCATTTTGCTAATATCATTTGAGAAGTCTGCAACTCTATTATCTATCTCTCTATCTATCTATTTACTTAAAAGAGAAAGAGATAGAAAAAGAGAGAGAGAGGAAGAGAAGGGGGAGGAGCAGAGGGAGAGGGACAAGTAGACTCCACACTGAGCATGCAGCCCAACACGGGGCTCAATTCTATGACTCTGAGGTCATGACCTGAACTGAAATCAAGAGTCAAATGCTTAACCAACTGAGCTTCCCAGGTGCCCCAAGAAGTCTATAGCTCTATTTTAAGAAGTTGCTTTTGGAACTGATCTTGCCCATTGCATATAGACCACATGAATTATTATTTCCAAAAGTAAATTCCAATTTTTAGACTTTTAAGACTGGACCAAAATGGCTTCCATAATTTAAGAAAAAAATGAATGCATTGGAACAACAGTTCCTTATTTGGATTTACTAACACTTCTCTTTTTTTAGAGCAAACATGGGCCACAGTAGCTTTCTAGCATTATAATTCTTATCAGCATTGTCGGTATTTAACCAGCTACTAATTATTTCATAATTATAACCCTCACTGCACTCATTGTAAACCTGGAGAATGACTTTAGACACACTATTAACTTTTAAAATTGGTGAATTTTGGAACTTCATCTTATTATTGTTTAACTATCTTTGATTATATTTTTCTAAATGAATGAAGGTAACTTTATTCCATCCCTCTCAAACCCTTGACAGAGCCAAATTTTTTTTAACCTTTCTAAAAATGAGTTCTAAACAAATGTTCCCATAATTCAGTCTCCTTGAAAATATGATCCAAAGCTCTTTAGCAGTATTTTATATATTTGACTTCTAAAAGGAAAAATAAAAACTGGTGAATTTGATCAAGAAATTGTCCTTTGCTTTGCATTTCATAAAGTATCTTTCTTTCAAGTCATTGTTCAGAGAAAAAAAAAATGATAAGAAGAGTCATGGTCCTAGAAGCATCCCCCTTTATCTTTTTGGGAAGCCAAGTTCTATAGAAGAAGTAAAAGCAAAGATCTAAAGCTGTCTATGTTCACAGGGTCACACAAACAGGCCAGGTGAAGCAGATAGCAGAGTGAGGGATACATTTCTGAAGATTCTCTGTGAGGTCACAAAAGAACACAAAGCTTTTCATTTATAGAATATTGTCTCAATCAAGAAACAGACTTAATTAGAGAGAACAAACTGATGGTTACTGAAGGGGAGGTAGGGATGGAGAGAGGTTAAATAGGGGATGGGGACTAGGGAGGGCACTTGTTGAGCACTGGATGAGGTATACAATTGTTGAATCACTATATTGTATACCTGATACTAACATAACACTGTATGTTAACTAAATGGAATTAAAATAAAATTTAAAAAAAGAATACTGTTTCTACTTTGGCATAATTCAGGATTATGTGGAAACTGATTACAATACAGAATTCTCTAGCACTTTTTTTCTATTTTCAACAATGCTTCAGTGGCCTGACTCTTGGGGGAGCAGAGTAATAAAAATGCATTGTTGCCCTAAATTCATCTGCCCTCACCAGGGCACCCAGGGTGCTAGTTAATAAATGGCTCCTCACTTGCATACCAGCTGCATTTGCTCAGGGCTCTTCCAAAGAGTTCACTCACCTCACATTAGTCAGCAGCTTCCTATAAGACAAACCTTCACTTTGCCCTATTGAAGGATTATTCAGCTTTATAAAACATACCAGGTTCCCCATTCTCAATAGGACATTTAATTAACCCCCATTGATTCACTAAGCAAAATAACCAGTAAGAAGTTGTGGGCTTTTCATTGTGGCCCTAAGGTATCCACCCTCTTCTTGGTATTTTGAAAAATTTTATCCCAGTTGTACTCTAAGTTTTCAGAGGAAAGAAAGCACAGAAATAAATAATTTCTTCAACTAACCCAGAAACACTGTTGGACCATCTATTTGGTGTCAATTGAACTACCTACCAGGGAGAAGTAGGTAGTTCAAGGGAGCCTTT
Organism: Mustela erminea; assembly: GCF_009829155.1. Taxonomy (NCBI): domain Eukaryota; kingdom Metazoa; phylum Chordata; class Mammalia; order Carnivora; family Mustelidae; genus Mustela; species Mustela erminea. Next base: position 70,412,928 of record NC_045625.1, read on the forward strand.
GTGGATCAGGTGCACACAGAGAGCTGCGTGTGCACAATCATTCCGGACTGTTACAGGAGGTTGCCTGGGAAGCCCTCTTATTAACCTGAGGTGTCAGCACCTCTCAGCAAGCTCCCTAAAGGGTAGCCTTCCTTCTAAGAACGTTCTACCATAATATGATTCATATCCTGAACTGGATTCCAGAGAAAAGTAGGGAAATATTTGTGCATGGGTAGATAATGATCTTAAACTTCATTTTATTTGGGCTGTGGGCAGTTACAGACTACTATCTCTGTCCTGTTCTTGAGGAGAAAAAATACACCTTCAAAGTCTTTAGCAATAATACACGAGATTTATTTAAGGACCTAGCTGGATCCTGAGTAGGCTTTTCTCTCCCTAGTCTTCTAATATGTTTTTGTTGTCAAATCTGTATGCAGTAGAAGTTTATTCACTATTCCTCTGTGCTAGGAGTTTTTCTCATTTATATCACTTAGCAATTGAAATTGCTATGTGAAGTTGTATCACTAATCCTTCTGTAACACCTAATGCAGCTACTAACACATAGTAGGTTCTCAGTAAATACTCAGTAAATGAAGAAAAGCTAAATGGATAAATAAATGAGTTTATAAGTGGGCTCAGATAGTATTAAGCAACTCGATCATAATTACAGAACCAGTAAGCTGGGCTCATATTTAGGGTTAAAAGATGGAGGTGGGTGGTATTGTAGACTTGATTTAAGCCCATTTGTCCATTCAAAATTTTTTAGTTATTTCGGTATTCATCAGTGGCTTCCAATTATTATAAATAGATGGGAATAATGTCTCCTCACAGATTGTATTTATCAACAAAATCAAGTCCTAAGAAGGAATTCTGTCATACATCCACAATTCATTAGCAAGTGGGTAAAACAGCAGTCACACATCAATTTCTTGGATGCTTACTGGTATTCCTGCTCCTTATCCTGTTGAACATTCTGACAAGCAGCTTACTTGTAAAATGTACCCCCAAGGCAACTGCAACAAATATTCCGACAGCAGGATAACTAATATGGTTGGATTAAGAAACAGAAGACTCTGTTAAGTGGGGAAACATAGGACTGTAGGAATTCCACACTGTAGACTTGCTCCTAAGAAGTAAAACTGTCTGCAGCTTCCTGTTCCTCATTCATGAGAGGATGAAGATGCCTGTACAGACCTTCAGGCCAATCCCTCCTGAACCACTTAGAGTGTGGCAAATGCAGTACCTAATTATTTTCATAACAGCCACTTGGCTTTGCCCAGGTATGTCTTTCTTCCAGAAACTGCTGAAGTCCTTAAGCTGAGGCTACTCCCAGATATGGCTACCCATGAGAAAAAAGGCTAGAGCAAAGATGTTTGACTTCTGTCTGGAAGCCTCCAGAGGGTTCTCTCTCTTTGGGCACTATTGTTGAAAAGCAAGGACTCCTTGGACTGTGGCTCTGTTAACCATGGTCTGCTTTGTTACCCTGCATCACCCTGGAGGTAGGAGTAACTCAGAAGTAGAAGGAACTACCTGGGCTCCAAGCTACCCCTCCTCCTTTCTTGATGCATCTCTGGAGAACTGATCCTGCCAGGAAAGCCCTGAGAGTAAAACACTTCCTATTTTTCTCTATTCAAGGCAGGAGGCAGCTAATTTGTACTTTCTGAGTGATCATAATACAGTGTGCTCCTGTGGGCCACTGTTGCCTAGTAAGGCTACTTTTCATTTTCATTTTATCCACAGAAAAGTCCTGAGCATATTTGAAGATTTATGAGCACCCGAGAGTTGGTATCTACCAAGCTGTCGATCTTTCTGAGATAGAGCAGGAAACATTACTCACTGGAGGCCACGGTTGCCAACCCAGTCATGAATTACCCAACTTTTTATGCAGATAAATGCCATGACAGAACAGTTAGTAAATATAAAATACACTGTGCCACATAAATCTTTGTTTCCCATTGCTTGTTCCTGGGCTGAGCTGACATGAGATGAGTTCAGAAAATTTAAAACCTGGGAAAAGGTAAGTGCAGAAGGCTTGCATAGAGCATAATAAAAGTCTGATTTGTGAGCTTGAGAGTAAGCAGAGGAGACAGCATGTAGGGATCTGAGGACATCTACTTGGAAATGGGTCTCTACCAGGAAGGCCAGACATGCCTGGAAATGTGAGGAAAAGTGCACTTTCCAGAGCATTCTCTAGCCTGAGGAAGTCACCACTTTTAGTAATAGCTGCAAGAATCATGGGGTAATCTTTCTAAAGAGATTTTTGGGAATTGGTGTTCATATTAATCATTACTCTTTCTGCTCCAAGGAACAGAAACCAAACTTAAAACAGGCTCAAAAAGAGCTGGGGGATGGAGGGAAGAAAGAATAATTTATCAATTCAGGTAACTGAAAAGTTCAAGGTTGGTTCTAGATGTTCAAGCCATGACATGCATCTGTTCGTCTGCATCTTTTGCCTCTGCTGTTTGCTCTGAGTTGGCGAGTGAGAGACCAAAGATGGCTAGTAACAGTTCCAGGATTATTTTCCTCCAACTTAAAGATACCAGCAGAGAGTTTATTTTTCTTGATATCTCTGGAGATGATTCTGAGTAGTTTGCTCACATTTAACTAATCTCTTTGGCCAGGCCCAGGTCTAGTATCCATTCCTAGAGCCAAGAGTAGGATCAATTCCAGCTGATGCATATGGCCTGAAGGGAAGTAGTGGCTAAAGGAAGAGATAGGTTCTCTTAATGGGAGGGATGTTGAGCAGGCAAAAAAAAAGGGTGGGGGTGTTTGCTTTTAGGGGTATTATCGCCTTTAGCCATATATGTGAAGAAAGGGGACCAAATTAGAACAATGAAATTTCCCCACAATATATTTCCTTCTCCACTTGAAAGGCTAGATGGGATTCTGAAGTTAGCTTCTTTTCCTTCCTTCCTTCTTTCCTTCCTTCTGGACAGTAGCTGAACACATACTGTGTTCCAGACATAGTGTTAAGTGACATAGATGAACAGGGATACTGTTCCTGACCCTCAGGAGCTCTAGAAGTTTCCTGAATTCTACATCAACTTTGAAAAGGGTAGTATTAGCTTGCCATCATTTGGCCTAAATGTGGTGCCTAGGCAAATCTAGTCAAATGACTAGAAAGAGATTCTTATATGTAGACATTATCCAGGTTTCATAGGATTTTCCAGGATCCTTTGTGTGGAGAGTCATTAACCACAGAACCAGAGCCCACTCAATTCTGACACCTTAGGCTGTACTGTAAACTTTGAATCACAGGATCATTGAAAATAGTTTCTGCTATATACAAGCTGAGAGTAGCCATTATTGCTTATTGGTTGGTATGACCAAAATGTTCCTAAATGTGCCTTATATATATAGTATGAGGGAATATTTCTTGGAGTACCTTATCCAATTGAAATCTCCCATGACATTCATTATACACTTCTGAAGAAACATGATAAAAACCATTTGTTAATTATATAACAAATGAAGTCCTGTAGGAACAAACACAGCCCTGTGAGCTGCAGGTGTAGGCACAGTGCTATTGGGGAAACTGCTCCTCTTTTCCTATTGGGCTTACAGAGTTTCACGGAAAAGACAGGATTTCCTGACTCTATTTTAATTTCACTTTGTAATCACTCATACTTGGACAGTTATAGGCTAACCATGTTGCCAGCCTGCTTTCCTTAATTTGTATTTGTGCTGGATGTTATTAGAATAATATTTGACACTATCATCAGAGATGGGAGATGGCCTGGTAGTATGAAAGGATAGAATAAGACAAACTGGATCTTTTCTAAGATAGCAGCCAAGCTACTGTCTTTAAGATAAGAAAGCAAGACACTTGACCTTGACCATTATAAGCCTTTGTTTTCTTTTCTATAAAATGAGGGAAGTAGTCTAAGTAGTGCTGCCTAGTAGAACTTTCTGCAATAATGGAAATGTTCCATTAATGTTCCATATGTTCCAACATAATGTTCCATTATGTTCCAAATAATGGTAGCCACTAACTTCGTGTGACTTGTGACTAGCTGGTGTGACTGAAAGACTTTTTTCTGAATTTTTAATTTTACTTGAAATAAATTAATTTACATTGCAATGTAAATAGCCAAATCACTTTGGCTGGTGACTTCCATATTGGACTACACAGGAAGCAATCTCTATAGTCTCAGACAACTCCCCAATTCTAAGGTTTTAGAATTACACATGAAGATTGTTAAGTCTGGGTTTCTCTGTATGAAAGTCCTTTTAAGCATCAAAATCCATTTTGTGTTCTCAAACAGTGCAGTTTCCATTCAGCTTTTCTGATTCAGCTGAAAGATGAGTAAAGGCACATGTAAACAGAAAAACTCCCAGGGAAATGAACATCATCTCAACAGGGCTCTTGTCAGTTGAGCATTCCAGCAGGCTCCCAAAATATATTACCTTTGTGACTATTCTTCTGCTATGGCAGCCAAAGACACACTCTAATATAGCCGGGAGGCTGGAGCCTTCCTCCCAGGCTTTCCTGATACAGGCTGGTGTTTCAGACCCATGAGGCACACATACCTGCTATGAAACTGTGTCTGGACCAAACAAGATGACATCAAGGTTTAGAAATTACTGGTTAATTGAACCAATAATGATAGCCCAGCATGTACGGCAAGATCCCCAAAGCCAGACGACGTTAAAGAGAGAGATGGGAATTACCACATTGCCTGGGACTGAGTCTGTGCAGGTAAACACTGTTTTTAGCTTTTCAGCTGGCAAGTGTCAATTTGAATTGGTCTGTATTCCATTTTGAAGGGCTGAGGCTTTCTGCAACATTATCATCCTTAGGGCTGCTAGGTTCACATCATATAGCAGAATAGAAGGAGCTGAATTATAGGCTGAACCTTGTTCAAATTATCCCTTGTGTGGCAGATCAGCTTTCCCTAACTTTCCCTAACTCTGCTTTATGCCCAGTGCCCAATCCATGAGCAGGCCCTGCTCAAGGTGTATAAAGTTACCTTGAAGGACGCATCTGGTACAAAGACTTGGCTAAATTTAAAAATTTCCAATAGTTCTTGATATCTTTCTGCTCAAAGGATTCAGACAGATGAGACAGCATAGCTAATGGAAAGAGGAATGACCACCTGTGCCCAAAGTCCCACTCTGGTGCCAACTGGTCCTCTAAGGTCTGAGCAATATGGAGAATCATGAGAAACAATTGGATTGTTAACTGCAGTGCTCTTGTTTTATTCAAGTGCCATGGATGCCATGTACAAAAGCTTACAAAGTGTTGTCAGCACTAAAGTGTTGGAAGTGGTGCTCAAAACTCCCCAGAACTTGTATTTGAGGGATTCTGTCAGGACTGGCTCCTAATGGGGGAGGCTCTTACCGTCTGGGCACCCAATGGGTTGTCCTAAAATTCACTTTATTGCCTCCTTTTCTATCTCTAGTTTTCCCAAATGGTTGTCATTCATTCATCTGGCAAATATTTACAGAGTGTCCTCTGCCTGGTAGAAACTACTCCAGAAACTGTTTTGGTGGTGTATCAAATAAACCACAATGGAACTATTATCTTTACCAGAAAGATGGAGTATGAGAAAGACAAGGACAGGAAACAAGTAAATATTTAAATAGAGAAATGCAGCTCAGAGAAGATAAGGGATGAGAGATTGCTATTCTTACATAATAGTCTGGGCAGGATTCTCTCTGGTAAGAAAACATTTGGGTGGAAACTCGATAGAAGTGAGGGAGTGAACTATTTTATTAACCAAGGAAAATATGTTCCAGGCAGAGGGAATCATCATTGCAAAGGCCTAGATGCTGGAGGGTGTTTGGTGACTTTGAAGAGACAGTGTAGTTGAAGGGTGTTGAGCAAGGATAGAAGTGGAAGAAGCTGAAATCAGAAGAGTGTGTGTGTGTGTCTGTGTCTGTGTGTCTGTGTGTGTGTCTGTGTGAAGAACATGTAGGGCCTTATAGGCCATTTCAAGGAATGTGACTTACTCTGAATGAGATGGAAAGCCACTGGAAAATCTTAAACACACACTGGGTAGGACATAACTTACTCAAGTTTCACTCTGGCTGCTGTGTGGAGCAGAGTCTGTATGGGGATGAGAGCAGAAGTTAATGACCAGTTGTCGCAGCCAGCACGACAAATCGAGCAGGAATGTGAGGATAAGAGGATGAAGGAAAGAAGTTAAGAGGCAAAGAGATGGGGGCCGGAGGAGCACTGAGGAGGATGTCCAACAGTGCTAAGTTTATTCAAAGCTTTAAGGCTATATATATATATGATAGGAGAAACAATACATCTGTGTCCAGTTAAACAACCACGAGTTCCCATAATAAGTTTCAAGTTTAACTATAAGCAGACCTCATGACACCAAATGGCTGATGCTAGTACAACTGTTCTGTATTGATACAGCAAACCTGAAAGTAATTTATGAGCAGTATTAGGGCAGCAAGGACCAGCAACGAACTTTTGACCCCAACCAAATTGTTCTCATTTGTTTAGCAAGTATGTGGGAAGTCACGTACGTGAGTGCACAACACATACAACAGACCCTTTCTCAGTGCTACTCAACTTTTCCCGTCCTAAACCTTTTGTTAGGTTATTCAGACTTTAAAGGAGGCACAAGTCAGGGCCTGGTTTGGTCCTCGTCTCAAGCCTTATTGCAGCCTCCCACACCAGTGGAGGGGAAACTAGTGGAAGTGAACCATTCTTAGAGTCAGATATATTTTATTTTTTAAAAGCTTATTTATTTTAGAGAGAAAGCACACACACACACACATAGTTGGGGGGTAGGGGCAAAGGGAGAGAGAGAGAATCTCTAGCACACTCCCTGACTGATGTGGGGCCTGATCCCACCACCCGGAGATCATCACCTGAGCCAAAACCAAGAGCCAGACAGCCAACTGACTGAGCCACCCAGACACTCCCAGAGTCTGATAGATTGTTAAATGTAGAACTAATGGGATTTATCAATGAACTGGTTGTGAGGTGTGAGAATGATGGAGGATTCAAGGACTGACTCTTGGGTTATCACAAAAGCAATTTCTTACCACCCCATCTTTGTAGGCTCTAACGGAAAGAATGGCAGATGCTTGCCCCAATAACTGGCACAGATACATGAGGCTTCCACTACCTCTTCTAGACAATGAGGAGCAACCCTCCATTCCATCTTTCCCATCCAGCAAATGGCACAGTTTGGAGAGTCAAAAAGACTTTGGTAGGAGAAAGGCTATCAAGCACTCATTCCCTCCTAAAGACATGGGTCTCATTTCTTCTGACAGGATTGTTGAAAAAATTTAGCGAAGTAAGCAAAGTACCAAGCATGGAGTCTGGCAGACAGTAAGCATTCAGTACAGCGTCCATACAAAAGCTAATTTTTATTATCGCAAATCACAAATTAAACAATCTATAAAATCAGGTAAAGAGCTCATTGTCTTTTATGTTGCTAATGTTCGTATTATGTTGGAAAATAGAGTTTATGCTCATAAAAAGCTTAATTTCATTCTCTCCTTTTGACTTTCTGGAGACTTGCAGGAGGATTTGGTGGGTGGAAGTGGTACAGTACCGAGTGGGATAAAAGATAATTCTTAAATGAAACTATTTGCTCCTTCCCTTCACACTGGTGCAGCTGCAGAGTGGGAGCTCACATCAGAGTCTATCATAAAGCAGCTTTATTAAAAATAGTAATAGTAATAATAATAATAATAATAAAATGATCCAGGTTAATTCCAGCTCTGCACCCTCTGGGCAGAACTTATATGGGCAAAAGGGGATGTTTTCCAATGCCGGTATTGATTTTCATGTATAAATCCCTCCTCACAGAATCCTCTCCTCATTTCAGCCAGTGTAAAAGTAATCATTCTCTTTATGACCACTCCTTCAGGTTAGACCCCAGGCCATTTGCAAAAGAAAGGAGAAAAGCCAGGAAGCAGAGCCCTGCAGCAGGAAGGCATATGAGGTATCTCCTCTGAGGAGTCCTGGAGTGTCCCGAAGACAGGTGAGACAGTACAAACCTGGTGGTCACCAGAATTTTCTGCGAAACTCACTGAGGGTGTGTCATGGGAATGGATTGTTCTGTAACTGAAGCGAGGCTGCAACAGAATCAATCATAGCTCTCTCTCCTTCCCTCTCTGCCTCTCTCCCTTTCTTCCTCTCTGCCTTTTCTTCTCTCGCCTCTCCCTCCTTCCCTCTGGGCTTGCCCCTTTTCTCCACTCCTCCACCTCAGTCCCACACCTCAGGGGGCCTCATGTTCATATGTACAGACACCCCAACCCTTATGTCCAAGTTGATTCCAATACTCTTCACCTGTTCAGCTCATTCCCAGCACCAAGACAAACTTTGAGCCTGGGTTTGTGCATTCTATTCCAACAGCAAGACACACACTTGTGGGGACACTCGGGCTCTGGAGGTAGGCTTATGGCTGTAGGTCCTGGAAATCCTGATCCTGGGTTCTGTATACCCAGAGCACAGTCTCAAACTCCGCCACAACCACTAAAACAACCACTAGCCACACGCAGCTGTGGAGTTGCTGAAATATGGCCAGTCCAAATGGAGATGAGATGCAAGTATAAAATACATACTGGCATTTGAAGACTTAGTACCAAAAAAAAAAAAAAAGCATAAAATATTTCAGTCACTTTTACATTGATTATGTTACATTAATTATATTTGGGATATATTATTAAACTTAATATCATCTGTTTCTGTTTGCTTTTTTTTTTTAATATGTCCACCGAAAAATTTCAAACTACACCTGTGGCTTGCATTACACTTCTATCGCACAGAACTGGGCTTAGACCAGGAGTTCTCAGTGTGCTCCCAGAACCAACAGCTTGTTAGAAACGCAGATCCTCAGGCCCTACCCTGCACTTAACCGAATCAGCACCTCTGGGCCCAGGAACGAGTGTTTATGAAACCTTCCAGTGACACGAGGAGAACCATTAATTCAGAAGCCAGAGCAGGCTGGAGGGGAGAGTTCTCCCAGCTTGTGTCTGGACTGGATCTCTTGCCCTAGGTGGCGGAGAAGTGCAGGTGAGTGGCCAGAGAAGGCCCCTCTACAGTCTCTGAGCCCCAGCCTGAGGACAGAACCAGTTCTGCCTTAGCCCTTCCCCCAGTGCCTGCCTGGGGTTGTTCTCTGCAAGATGTGTTTATTCAAAGGGGTTCAGTCATCTCACTAAATAAAATCACTCACTTAGGCTGGTAAATATTGACTCCAGCTCTTACACTTTTATGTATTTCAGCAACTCCCAATGTTTGAGGGCTCAGCAAGTGAACAAGAGTAGGTACGGGAAGTTATTGTGGTGTTTGGGGCCCCTGTTTGTTTTTGTGCAGCTGATGCCTGTTGCCCATTAGACTGGTTACTAATGACCTTGTTACAGAGCACTCTGCAGTTGGTAAGGCCAAAGGCTTTAATAGAATACAAATGCCTTTTACATTTCCACATGAAGAGTTTATTTTAATTGTGTTTTGAAATATACTGTACCCTAACGGCCTCTCTTTCCTCAGCGATGTTCATCTCCCAAATAAGGCCCCAAGGAATGGAATGCATAATGGGGTGATGTGCTATGTGCAGTTCGGAATTCAGTCTGAAGAGGGCTCCTGGTGTCCGTACTGCATACATTTAAGGTCTCCGGAGCTGGGAGGGAAGACATGCTGGAGGGCCGCCTCATGAAGGGCTGTAAGGAGCTGTGGTTTTGAAGAATTGGAAAGTATCGGAAATCCCTTGTAGGTTTTTGTGTTTTCTTTAATAGTCTCTTGGTGCAACAGAAATCTTGTATTTTAGCTTCTAGCCAGAGTGCTGAGGTAGAACTTGGAGAGGGAGGTGATACCTTCAGCAGGCACAGGGTGAAGGAATGGATCCAAGAGGTGTGGGGTGGGTCTGGCAGCAGCCTGGGAATTTGGGGACAGAGCAGAGGGCAGGGCAGGAGAAAGGAGCAATCCTCAAAGTCACTCCATTTCTTCCTTCTAAATTCTACTTCTTTATTTGGTCTTTTACATCATTTGCTCTCTTCTCTCCCACTTTTTTTGTTTGTTTGTTTGTTTGAGAGGGAAATCCCTCTTATCACTCTCCCTTTCTCTCTCTCTCTCTTTTTTTTTTTTTTTTTTTTTTTTTTTTGAGAGGGAAAGAGAGCGCGTGAGCGATGGGGAGAGGGGGAGGGAGAGAGAAAATCTTAAGCAGACTTCCTGAGAAGCGCAGAGCCTGGGTGGGTGGGTGGGTGGGGGGCTCCATCTCATGACCCTGAGGTGAAATGAAGAGTTGGATGGTCAACTGAGCCACCCAGGTGTCTTCTATTTTCACTCTTGGTTTTCTTTTCTCTTCCTTTCCCCCTCTTCCTGCATCCTTTCTTTTTCCCCTCTGGGAATAATGTGGAGACAGAGAACTGCTTAGAGGAAAATGGGAGAGAATTAAATGCTCAATAAAGTGAATCCAGTATCTGCCCCACTGCAGGCTCAGGAGCTCAAAACACACCTTACACCTCCCATATGAGCACGACAGGTTCTTGCACGCACACACACGCACACACACACACACTTAAGATATGTACCAAGATCCTTTAGCTGTTAGCCTACGGTGAGACATAAAAGAACACTGTTGCCAAAGTGACACTGACCCTGAAATCAGTAAAATATTTTGGTGATTTGGAGTTTCTTCTTTAAAGTAGCCATGTGGGGATGACTAAATCGGACAATGCACTTAAGCACTGTCTTAACAGTGCCGTATTCAGGCTGCTGTAACATAATACCACAGGTTGGGTGGCTTAAACAGCAGAAATTTATTTCTCAACATTCTGTAGACTGGGAAATCCAAGCTCAAGAGATCATTCGATTTAGTTCCTGACTTGCATATGGCCACCTTCTCCCTCTGTCCTTACATGGCCTTTCTTCGGTGCCTGAGCATGGAGAGACTGATCTCACTGTGTCCTCTTACAAGGCCACTATCATGAGTACTCCATCCTCATGGCCTCACCTAACCTTATTTACCTCCCAGAGTTTCCATCCCCAAATGCCATCACAATGGAGATTAGTCAGGGCTTCAACATAGGAACTTAGGGAGAAACAAACATTCTGATCATAAGTACTGAAAAAACAATAAATATTATTATTTTTGCTGCTTCTGAAATGAGGACTTAAAAATTGAAAGCATTTTGTGGCTGGAAGATCCATTTCTCCTTTCTTCTGTCATTTAGACCTCAGTAATGTGGTCAAATCAACAAAATCATAATGAAGTCAGAATTCATCACACAAACTTTAGCCCTTAATAAGTTAATATTGAGGGCCCTAGGAAGCCATTTCCTTTCTCGCTCTTTCCCTTTGAGTTTTTCTTTTTTGACATTTCAAGGGAACCCTGATGATGAAACAGTCAGTTCCGTTCACTGACCAGCTAATCCATTGTTGAGGTATGACCCATAATTCCATTACAGAGAATGTGTTCTAGTACCAAAGTTCCAGAAAAAGATCTGTTCCAAACCACTGACCAGTGAGTGTAAATATCAGTCTGTGTTTTCTTGGTGTGCAGTTTTGGAGAATCCTGGGTCTTCAGGACCCAAACGGAATAAACTGGAATAGTGAGCTGCCCGTTTTGGGTTATTTAAGTGCCATCTGGTGTGGAAACACGATTTTTCAGTGAAGCTGAGTCTTTGGTAATTCTTTAGCCCTAGATGATCCTTACGTTGTTTTTTTTTTTTTTCTTTTGTTTTTTAAGATTTATTTGTTTATTTGAGAGAGAGAGCGAGAGAGAGCGCATAGGGTTGGGGAAAGCAGAGTGCCAGGGAGAGAGAGTCCCAAGCAGAGTCTGAGCTGAGCATGGAGCCTGACTTGGAGCTCGATCTCACAACCCTGAGATCATGACCTGAGCTGAAACCGAGTCAGACGCTTAACTGACTATGCCACCAGGAACTCCCAGTTAAATACTTTTTGATGCAGAAGATTTTCCTTGTAAGTGTGGTAGTCACAGATAAGGAATAATTACCACTATGATTGACTCAAAGCACTATATCCATATGATGCTTCACTATTAGACGCAGGTTCCACAAAGTGTGATCTTGGAGCTTGCTAAAACGCAAATGTGCAGGGCTCATTCTGAGTTACTGAATCAGGACCTCCAGTATGGGATCCAGAAAAGTCTGAAAAGCATGGCTCTAGACCTGAATACAAAAACTAATACTATTAATGCCTTTTGTTTTTCTTTCTTTAGTTTTTTGCTTTGTTTTGTTTGTTTTGGTTTGGTTTTTGGTTTTTTGACAGAGATGCAGCAAGAGAGAGAACACAAGCAGGGGGAGTAGAAGAGGAAGAATTCTCACAGGCTTCTTGGTGAGCAGGGAGCAGGACTCCGGGATCATGACCTGAGCCAAAGATGCTTACTGACTGAGCCACCCAAAGCCCCAGGTATTTTTTTTTCTTAAAATAAAACAAAATAAAGTTTGTCTCATTTGATTATAAAATCATGAATGTTCATTGTAAAAACGTTCTTACCAAAAATTTAAATAATAAGTTAAAAATTATCGATTATCCCACTATGCAAAGATAACCATGGATAAATGCTATATTTTTTCCCCATTACATATTACAGTGAACAAAGACCATTCTGTCTGTGGAGTTGCTGCTTTCATAGAACCACAGGATATTAATGCCATGAGGGAACCGGGAGATGATGTGGACCCCATTCCATCATTTATATCAAGGAAAACAAAGTAATTAGCTCTATGGCACCAGTCCAGCCAGTAACTGGTATAAATGAACCTAATAGTTGTCTCCATCAGATGTGCATGAGGCATCAGGTTATCTATCTAACAGAATGACATTTTAGGAAAGCTCTGTATAGTTTTAAATCTCAAAGACGCCTAAAAAAAATTGTATACCTGAAAAGCCTATTGGTCTGTCATTGGAGAAGAAAACAAACAGATAAAGAAAAAAAAATCATATGAGACATACTAATATTATTTCTCCAACTTTCCAACTTTGGTAAGTAGACTACATAATAAACATCACGCACTAGTCAGTGACCAGTGCAATATACAGTTGACCCTTGAACAATGTGGAAATTAGGGGCATTCATGATTTTTTCACAGTCAAAAATCCATGTATAATTTTAGACTGCACTGGAACTTTGTTAATATACCACTGTTGCCTGGAAGCTTTACTGATACCATAAACATTTGGTTAACACATATTTGTATTTTACATGTACTATATGCAGTATTCTGACAATAAAATAAGCTGGAGAAAAGAAAATGTTATTAAGAAAATTACAGGAAAGAGAAAATACAGTGGCAGTACTGTACTATGTTAAAAAACCACATGTAAGTGGACCTGTGCAGTTCAAACCTGTGTTCAAGGGTCAACTATATATTAATATAGAGGCAACTTATTCACTTACCCATTCACTGTTTTAACAGATATTCTTTGGGCATATAATTTGAATTTAATGCTCAGAGGACTAGTGTCTTGGTAAGAAGCAAAATGTACACTTAGTGTATATCTTTTTTTTTTTTTGTCTTTTTAAAAATATTTTATTTATTTATTTGACACAGAGAGACAGAAAACACAAGCAGGGAGAGCAGGAAGCAGAGGGAGAAGCAGGCTCCCCACTGAGCAGGGAGCCTTCTGCAGGGCTCTATCCCAGGACTCTGAAATGATGACCTGAGCCAAAGGCAGACGCTTACCCAACTGAACCACCCAGGCGTCCCCATAAACAGTCCTTTTAATGCATAAAATTTACTAACAAAATACAAAGCAAGTATCAACAAATGACAAAGATCAGTTAATGTCCTTTGTCACAGTTAATGTCATTTGATCACAATTTAGTGAATGTTTTTGTATCAGAAACTTACACAGTTCAAGCTAACCATATCCTATATAAAAGGTAATATAATCCGACTTGAAAATGTAGAAAATAATGTCTAGGATTAAAATAAGCTATTAAATCACATTTGACTCCATTAAAAAATTTCACTTTTATCCACGCATCTCATTGAGATTATTTCTAATGAGGCACATTTTTCAATTTTTCCCCCAGGGTACTATGTAGGGGCTTAGATAAAAGTGCTCTGAACTGAACACTCTTGAAATGTTCCCAACCAGCCACTTCTGCATGATGACCAAAAACGTGACTGGTTTATAAGAAATCCATGATTCTGATTCTAAGACCAAATTTCAACTGGGCCCACTCCGTAACGATCATGTCCTGTTGGTAAATCCTTGTTTTCAAGGTTAGAATTAACTTCTGACTGGATTTTGGATGGTCTATATTGCAATATCCTGTATTTTCTTTTTTTTTTTTTTAATTAATTTTTTTATTTTTTTTTATAAACATATATTTTTATCCCCAGGGGTACAGGTCTGTGAATCACCAGGTTTACACACTTCACAGCACTCACCAAAGCACATACCTTCCCCAGTGTCCATAATCCCACCCCCTTCTCCCAAACCCCCTCCCCCAGCAACCCTCAGTTTGTTTTGTGAGATTAAGAGTCACTTATGGTTTGTCTCCCTCCCAATCCCATCTTGTTTCATTTATTCTTCTCCTACCCACTTAAGTCCCCATGTTGCATCACCACTTCCTCATATCAGGGAGATCATATGATAGTTGTCTTTCTCTGCTTTACTTATTTCGCTAAGCATGATACGCTCTAGTTCCATCCATGTTGTCGCAAATGGCAAGATTTCATTTCTTTTGATGGCTGCATAGTATTCCATTGTGTATGTATACCACATCTTCTTGATCCATTCATCTGTTGATGGACATCTAGGTTCTTTCCATAGTTTGGCTATTGTGGACATTGCTGCTATAAACATTCGGGTGCATGTGCCCCTTTGGATCACTATGTTTGTATCTTTAGGGTAAATACCCAATAGTGCAATTGCTGGGTCATAGGGCAGTTCTATTTTCAACACTTTGAGGAACCTCCATGCTGTTTTCCAGAGTGGCTGCACCAGCTTGCATTCCCACCAACAATGTAGGAGGGTTCCCCTTTCTCCGCATCCTCGCCAGCATCTGTCATTTCCTGACTTGATGATTTTAGCCATTCTGACTGGTGTGAGGTGATATCTCATTGTGGTTTTGATTTGTATTTCCCTGATGCCGAGTGATATGGAGCACTTTTTCATGTGTCTGTTGGCCATCTGGATGTCTTCTTTGCAGAAATGTCTGTTCATGTCCTCTGCCCATTTCTTGATTGGATTATTTGTTCTTTGGGTGTTGAGTTTGCTAAGTTCTTTATAGATTCTGGACACTAGTCCTTTATCTGATATGTCGTTTGCAAATATCTTCTCCCATTCTGTTAGTTGTCTTTTGATTTTGTTAACTGTTTCCTTTGCTGTGCAAAAGCTTTTGATCTTGATGAAATCCCAATAGTTCATTTTTGCCCTTGCTTCCCTTGCCTTTTGCGTTGTCCTAGGAAGATGCTGCTGCGGCAGAGGTCAAAGAGGTTGCTGCCTGTGCTCTCCTCAAGGATTTTGATGGATTCCTTTCGCACATTGAGGTCCTTCATCCATTTTGAGTCTATTTTTGTGTGTGGTGTAAGGAAATGGTCCAATTTCATTTTTCTGCATGTGGCTGTCCAATTTTCCCAGCACCATTTATTGAAGAGGCTGTCTTTTTTCCATTGGACATT
This sequence comes from Mustela erminea, assembly GCF_009829155.1. Taxonomy (NCBI): domain Eukaryota; kingdom Metazoa; phylum Chordata; class Mammalia; order Carnivora; family Mustelidae; genus Mustela; species Mustela erminea. The sequence goes on from NC_045625.1 coordinate 70,428,477, forward strand.
CTTTCCTGCTTTGTCGAAGATTAGTTGACCATAGAGTTGAGGGTCTATTTCTGGGCTCTATATTCTGTTCCATTGATCTATGTGTCTGTTTTTGTGCCAGTACCATGCTGTCTTGATGACGACAGCTTTGTAATAGAGCTTGAAGTCCGGAATTGTGATGCCACCAATGTTGGCTTTCTTTTTCAATATCCCTTTGGCTATTCGAGGTCTTTTCTGGTTCCATATAAATTTTAGCATTATTTGTTCCATTTCTTTGAAAAAGATGGATGGTACTTTGATAGGAATTGCATTAAATGTGTAGATTGCTTTAGGTAGCATAGACATTTTCACAATATTTATTCTTCCAATCCAGGAGCATGGAACATTTTTCCATTTCTTTGTGTCTTCCTCAATTTCTTTCATGAGTACTTTATAGTTTTCTGAGTATAGATCCTGTGCCTCTTTGGATAGGTTTATTCCTAGGTATCTTATGGTTTTGGGTGCAATTGTAAATGGGATTGACTCCTTAATTTCTCTTTCTTCTGTCTTGCTGTTGGTGTAGAGAAATGCAACTGATTTCTGTGCATTGATTTTATATCCTGACACTTTACTGAATTCCTGTACAAGTTCTAGCAGTTTTGGAGTGGAGTCTTTTGGGTTTTCCACATATAGTATCATATCACCTGCGAAGAGTGATAATTTGACTTCTTCTTTGCCGATTTGGATGCCTTTAATTTCCTTTTGTTGTCTGATTGCTGACGCTAGGACCTCTAGTACTATGTTGAATAGCAGTGGTGATAATGGACATCCCTGCCGTGTTCCTGACCTTAGCGGAAAAGCTTTCAGTTTTTCTCCATTGAGAATGATATTTGCGGTGGGTTTTTCATAGATGGCTTTGATGATATTGACGTATGTGCCCTCTATCCCTACACTTTGAAGAGTTTTGATCAGGAAGGGATGCTGTACTTTGTCAAATGCTTTTTCAGCATCTATTGAGAGTATCATATGGTTCTTGTTCTTTCTTTTATTGATGTGTTGTATCACATTGACTGATTTGCGGATGTTGAACCAACCTTGCAGCCCTGGAATAAATCCCACTTGGTCGTGGTGAATAATCTTTTTAATGTACTGTTGAATCCTATTGGCTAGTATTTGGTTGAGTATTTTCGCATCTGTGTTCATCAAGGATATCGGTCTATAGCTCTCTTTTTTGGTGGGATCCTTGTCTGGTTTTGGGATCAAGGTGATGCTGGCCTCATAAAATGAGTTTGGAAGTTTTCCTTCCATTTCTATTTTTTGGAACAGTTTCAGGAGAATAGGAATTAGTTCTTCTTTAAATGTTTGGTAGAATTCCCCCGGGAAGCCGTCTGCCCTGGGCTTTTGTTTGTTTGGAGATTTTTAATGACTGTTTCAATCTCCTTACTGGTTATGGGTCTGTTCAGGCTTTCTATTTCTTCCTGGTTCAGTTGTGGTAGTTTATATGTTTCTAGGAATGCATCCATTTCTTCCAGATTGTCAAATTTATTGGCGTAGAGTTGCTCATAGTATGTTCTTATAATAGTTTGTATTTCTTTGGTTTTAATTGTGATCTCTCCTCTTTCATTCATGATTTTATTTATTTGGGTCCTTTCTCTTTTCTTTTTGATAAGTCGGGCCAGGAGTTTATCAATTTTATTAATTCTTTCAAAGAACCAGCTCCTAGTTTTGTTGATTTGTTCTATTGCTTTTTTGGTTTCTATTTCATTGATTTCTGCACTGATCTTTATGATTTCTCTTCTCCTGCTGGGCTTAGGGTTTCTTTCTTGTTCTTTCTCCAACTCCTTTAGGTGTAGGGTTAGGTTGTGTACCTGAGACCTTTCTTGTTTCTTGAGAAAGGCTTGTACCGCTCTATATTTTCCTCTCAGGACTGCCTTTGTTGTGTCCCACAGGTTTTGAACCGTTGTATTTTCATTATCATTTGTTTCCATGATTTTTTTCAATTCTTCTTTAATTTCCCGGTTGACCCATTCATTCTTTAGAAGGATGCTGTTTAGTCTCCATGTATTTGGGTTCTTTCCAAACTTCCTTTTGTGGTTGAGTTCTAGCTTTAGAGCATTGTGGTCTGAAAATATGCAGGGAATGATTCCAATCTTTTGATACCGGTTGAGTCCTGATTTAGGACCGAGGATGTGATCTATTCTGGAGAATGTTCCATGTGCACTAGAGAAGAATGTGTATTCTGTTGCTTTGGGATGAAATATTCTAAATATATCTGTGATGTCCATCTGGTCCAGTGTGTCGTTTAAGGCCTTTATTTCCTTGCTGATCTTTTGCTTGGATGATCTGTCCATTTCAGTGTGGGGAGTGTTAAAGTCCCCTACTATTATTGTATTATTGTTGATGTCTTTCTTTGATTTTGTTATTAATTGGTTTATATAGTTGGCTGCTCCCACGTTGGGGGCATAGATATTTAAAATCGTTAAATCTTCTTGTTGGACAGACCCTTTGAGTAGGATATAGTGTCCTTCCTCATCTCTTATTATAGTCTTTGGCTTAAAATCTAATTGATCTGATATAAGGATTGCCACTCCTGCTTTCTTCTGATGTCCATTAGCATGGTAAATTCTTTTCCACCCCCTCACTTTAAATCTGGAGGTGTCTTCGGGCTTAAAATGAGTTTCTTGGAGGCAACATATAGATGGGTTTTGTTTTTTTATCCATTCTGATACCCTGTGTCTTTTGACAGGGGCATTTAGCCCATTAACATTCAGGGTAACTATTGAGAGATATGAATTTAGTGCCATTGTATTGCCTGTAAGGTGACTGTTACTGTATATGGTCTCTGTTCCTTTCTGATCTACCACTTGTAGGCTCTCTTTGCTTAGAGGACCCCTTTCAAGATTTCCTGTAGAGCTGGTTTGGTATTTGCAAATTCTTTCAGTTTTTGTTTGTCCTGGAAGCTTTTAATCTCTCCTTCTATTTTCAATGATAGCCTAGCTGGATATAGTATTCTTGGCTGCATGTTTTTCTCGTTTAGTGCTCTGAAAATATCATGCCAGCTCTTTCTGGCCTGCCAGGTCTCTGTGGATAAGTCAGCTGCCAATCTAATATTTTTACCATTGTATGTTACAGACTTCTTTTCCCGGGCTGCTTTCAGGATTTTCTCTTTGTCACTGAGACTTGTAAATTTTACTATTAGGTGACGGGGTGTGGGCCTATTCTTATTGATTTGGAGGGGCGTTCTCTGAACCTCCTGAATTTTGATGCTCGTTCCCTTTGCCATATTGGGGAAATTCTCCCCAATAATTCTCTCCAGTATACCTTCTGCTCCCCTCTCTCTTTCTTCTTCTTCTGGAATCCCAATTATTCTAATGTTGTTTCGTCTTATGGTGTCACTTATCTCTCGAATTCTCCCCTCGTGGTCCAGTAGCTGTTTGTCCCTCTTTTGCTCAGCTTCTTTATTCTCTGTCATTTGGTCTTCTATATCACTAATTCTTTCTTCTGCCTCATTTATCCTAGCAGTGAGAGCCTCCATTTTTGATTGCACCTCATTAATAGCTTTTTTGATTTCAACTTGGTTAGATTTTAGTTCTTTTATTTCTCCAGAAAGGGCTTTTATATCTCTTGAGAGGGTTTCTCTAATATCTTCCATGCCTTTTTCGAGCCCGGCTAGAACCTTGAGAATTGTCATTCTGAACTCTAGATCTGACATATTACCAATGTCTGTATTGATTAGGTCCCTAGCCTTCGGTACTGCCTCTTGTTCTTTTTTTTGTGTTGAATTTTTCCGTCTTGTCATTTTGTCCAGATAAGAGTATATGAAGGAGCAAGTAAAATACTAAAAGGGTGGCAACAACCCCAGGAAAAAATGCTTTAACCAAATTAGAAGAGATCCAAAATCGTGAGGGGGGAGAAAGGGGATAAAAAGAGGTTCAAAAAGGAAGAAAGAAAAAAAAGGAAAAGAAAAGAATTAAAAAAAAAAAAGAAAACACCTAAGAAAAATGTAAAAAAGAAAAAATATATATATTAGATAAACTAGTAAAAAATCGTTAAAAAAGAAAAAGGTAACAGTTAAAAAAAAAAAAATTTTTACCCGAAGGCGAGAAAAAAAAAAAAAAAAGAAAAAAAAAATTAAATTAACTGCAAGACTAAAAAAAAAATCACAGGGAAAAAGCCATGAGTTCCGTGCTTGGCTTTCTCCTCCTCTGGAATTCTGCTGCTCTCCTTGGTATTGAAACCGCACTCCTTGGTAGGTGAACTTGGTGTCGGCTGGATTTCTTGTTGATCTTCTGGGGGAGGGGCCTGTTGTAGTGATTCTCAAGTGTCTTTGCCCCAGGTGGAATGACACCGCCCTTACCCGGGGCCGGGGTGAGTAATCCGCTCGGGTTTGCTTTCAGGAGCTTTTGTTCCCTGAGCGCTTTCCGTAGAGTTCCGGAGGACGGGAATACAAATGGCGGCCTCCTGGTCTCCGGCCCGGAGGAGCCGAGAGCCCAGGGCCCCACTCCTCAGTGCCCCCTCAGAGAACAGCGCCAGTTACTCCCGACTGCCTGACCTCCGGCCGCGCTCCGAGCTCACCGAGCCTGCGACCAGTTCAAGGTAACACCGAGCTGTGAGCTTACTGTCGGCTCTGTCTCTGTAGCCGGCTTTCCCGTTCCAATACCCGCAAGGTCTGCGACACTCAGACACCCCCGATCGTTCTGTGACCCTGCGGGACCTGAGGCCACGCTGAACCCGCGTGGGCTTCGCCCCGGTTTAGCCTCTGGAGCGATGTCCCTCAGCGGAACAGACTTTTAAAAGTCCTGATTTTGTGCGCCGTTGCTCCGCCGCTTGCCGGGAGCCGGCCCCTCCCCCCGGGGTCTATCTTCCCGTCGCTTTGGATTCACTTCTCCGCCGGTCCTACCTTTCAGAAAGTGGTTGTTTTCCTGTTTCCAGAATTGCTGCTCTTCTTCTCTTCGATCTGCCCATGGATTTTCAGGTGTTTGCAATCTTTAGATAAGCTATCTAGCTGATCTCCGGCTAGCTGAAGCAGTCTCAGCCTGCTACTTCTCCGCCATCTTGACTCAGAATCTCCTGAAAAATGTTTTAATATTTTATTTATTAGAAAGAGAGAAAGAGAGCACGAGTTGGGGGAGGGGGAGAAGTAAAGGGAGAAGCAGACTCCTGCTGAGCAAGGAGCTGGATGCGAGGCTGATCATGACCTGACCCAAGGGCAGATGCTTAACCAACTGAGCCACCCAGGCCCCTTGTTTTGCATATATCTCTTAAATGAACTTATACTTTCTTGAAACATAATCTTATATCTGAGGCTGGGTTTATGAGGCTGGGGAAATGGTATGCCTCCTCCTCCAGCTATAACTGTGTATATACACTGCATATCATCAAATGAAATTAATGAGTGTATTCCATCTCTGGAGTTGCTCAGTATTTGAAGATTGCTTTTTAATGAAATATCTTGTTATCATTGTCCAAATAACCGATGACCTCTCAAATGGAAACCATATGTGAATACAGGGACAGGAAATCAGTGTATTTTTTTTGTACAGAGAAAGAAAAAGAAGGCAGGTATCATGGTATAGAGACAAGAACAGGAGTCTAGGAAACTGCTGTTAATTGTCAGTTAAAATTTCTGGTTGGTGAACTTCAGTTTACCATTTATTTGTCCATCATATGCCCCATTCTATTTGCTCTCTGGAATGTCACTATACTGCAAGTGGCCGTTTATACTGTTATACTGTTTATAAACTGTTTATACTGTTTATACTGTTACCCACTGCACTGCTGTGTTGGCTAATGAATGAGAAGTTATCTGATGGGTGAACTCTTGGTGAGCCAATAGCACTCAATGATGTAAAATATTAATATGAAGGTAAGTACATGTGTATTCTAGTAAAACACTTTGCACTCCTCATAGCAAGGACATCTAATAGCCAGGAAGCAATTTTTGAGGTCATGGTCAGCTTCCTAAAAACACATAGCTTAAAAGCTTAAAAAAATCCTTTCAGGAATCACAGACTTTCCAAGTTCTCAGCTCCATACCCCCATTTAATTGGTGATTAAAGTAGAGGCTCAAAGAGGTTACACGTCTTAGTCAAGGACTAGAACCTGGGACACCTATAATTCTCTGTCTACCAATGATTTTGCCTAGAGAGCCTCAGAAAGCACATCTACATCTATCCTTCATTAATTAGTCCTAAAGTTACCTCACATTATGTCTTATCTTTAATATGAACATCCATTTGTTAGATAGTGGTGATAGTCATGATGTTTATTGATAAGAAAATCAGGGCATTTATTGAAAAATAACATACCCTACCCATATACTTATTAAGTCCAATTAAACTGAAGCTTGAGAGTGGAGTGAAAATTGCAGGCAGAGTGTAGGGTAGACAGTGTAAAGGAATGTGGGGTGGCAAAGCCAATGAAAAGTGAGAAAATTTCTGGGATGGTGGCTAGAGGAAGGACCTTTAACAGAAATTGTTGGTCACGTAATCTTAAAACAAATTAAGGTTTTATTTTGGAAAGAAAACTATAATGCTTGCCTGTCATCCTTACAGTGTGGTCCAAGTTTATAATCTAGTATTTTATCTCAGTTCATAATGTATTGTTAGGACAAGGCAAGGAGAGTGTTTATAAACGTGATGCTCCACTACGAAATGTCTAGATGGCTGTCTTTGTTCTTTCCCTCTTCCCATTCCAACTGTCCAGGCCTTGAATGTGAGAAAGAAACTTAAGACCCTCAAACAATATGCCAAATAAATGTCTTCTGCATTCTGGAAGAAAAAAAAAAAGGGGTCTCTGGGGTTCAGTAAACTGACTCTAAGTCAGCCTGGAAGAGCCACAATTTGTTCTCCAGACTGTTCATGGCTCCCCCAGAATTCTTTGTCCGGCCTAGAAAACCAGCTCTGTGACATTTTGGGTGCCTTTAACTCTTATGGTGAATTACTGTATCCAATGCATATCTCCTCCAGGGCTCACAAAGATCTCAGCAAGCACGGAATATGGAACTGTTCAAATCAGTAATACATGGGGACTTTGAAGATAAGGTAAACTGTGTATTCTTGTTGACAAAATAATCTGAAGCTTTTGTTGTGTGTTTCCATAAAATACTTCCCAGGCATAAATCAATATGGCAGCACCAACTCTGCGAGAATAAGAAACGGTAAGTATAGTTTTCAGCACCCTGTAACCGCTCATTATGTTTAACACATTTTTGGCTTCCCAGCTGAAGGAGGAGGTGCTGCCAATCAGCAGGAAATATAATACAGATAAGACTCATATAAACTCTTTTGAACTGGTAGAATAGCTGGATGGGAAATGGATGTTAAATTGTTTACATTTGCCACAAGAAGAAAACGTTCCATTTTTAAATTCAAAGCCTCTGCACCTTTGTAAATGAAAACAAATCACTGGGGTCATGTAGTGTTCCACTCTGTAAAAGCCATCAGGAGTCTGATAAAAGCCTTTGTAAATCACTAACTTTATCTGGTACTTGCTCAAAAGAGTCATTTCCTTCATTAATTTCCACATTAAAATGATGTGGCCTTTGCCCTGGGTCTTTGGAAAAACTGTGTAGTAAAAACAGGCTCCCAGTAGACTCTGAGGTGTGCTCTACAAGCAGTGACAAAAAAAGAAAGAAAAGAAAAGAGAAAGAGAAAGAAAGGAAGGAAGGAAGGAAAAAATGTTTTGGGGGAGATGGCTATGAATTTTAATTTTTCAACTAAGGTCTTTCCAAATTCCTATGAAGGTGAGAACAGCATGAAGTTTACACATGGATAGTCTGAAGACATTAACATTATGAAAAAACTATCCTCTTGGCAAACGTTGGTATGCCCAGCCAAGTTCAAATAATAAAAGTCATTCTTACAAATGAACTATTGAAAAAAAAAATAAATATATAAATAAAATGTTTTTTAAAAATGAACTGTTGAATTCCATGAAATAGCTAATTGGCTCAATCCCTCAGAAAAATTCCCATTTTGTGTGAATTTTTCCATGTTTCATTCACTTCATCTTACGTCATATGAGCACTGTCTAGGCACTAAATGATCTAAAAATCACTCAGAATGTGTTAAATAGTTAAATAAAATTAATTACAAAGTTGAATTAGAGTAAGAATGGGTGGAGAGCTCTTGGTCATGAGTGAGGTGCAAAGCCTGGGATGCCTGGTCATTGAGCACCCTGCCCCCCTCAGTCGATCTATGTTACTGTGTCATTTTCTAATGTTCAAATATAGTGTAGGATTAACCAAATGGAGCAAGGAAAGGGGACATCAGGACTATGGTTCTTCAGACTGGTCTTACGAAGTACATATTGCCCCAAGTTGCCGTTAATAGAAAAACTATCTGATATTATTATAAGAACAATGCTGACCTCAGAAAGAAGCAGATAGGAGAAGGCTCGCTGTGATTTTGTGCATTGTTTTGGAACCCGTACAGTTCCTCTGGGCAGGGTTTCTGCCATTCATTCATTCTACAGGGAAAATCCTGAAATATAATTAGGTATATATGATGAAAGTAAATGAATATAGTTATCTTCATTCATCTTGATTTCAATTTTTATTCAATTTCATGATTTGAAAACAGGAGATCATTTGCCTTCAAACTCTGGTGTAGGACCAACTTCTTCTTAAGATTTCAAAGTGGTGAAGTTTGCACAGGCAGGGGAGAAAGATGTAAGACCCTTTATAAAGTCCCTTCTTTTGTAGTCATTCTCCTGCCACGCTGGATCTGAGTATTCATTTTCCGAAGATGACTCATTATCAAGATGATACCCAGTTTCCCAGTCTCCACTTGGTTTTGTAATCATTTTACAAGGGAGGTTTGAGACTAGACACTTGCCTCTCTCTGCTGCCTATTGAGTTTCTTTTAGAAAGAACCCCACAGATTTCAACAAGTGCCGAGCATGGATCAAAGTCAATGAATCAGGACACGATGAGTCTCTGGCCTTCTAAGTGATCCTAAAAGGACCGCTTGAAGTCAATAGGCTCACCATGGAAATCAAAAAGAAGTCTGTGAATGCATATAAAAGTGGGAGTTATTTTCTTTAAAGTGAACTTCACTAGCATTCCCCAGTGACTCAAGTGCTGTTAGTAGGTTTGTTGATACTGCCACAGATTGGTAATATACATGAAAATAATGGCAATCCGAATAGACATTTTTCCAAAGAAGACATAGAGATGGCCAAGAGGTACATGAAAAGATGCTCAATATCATCAATCATCAGGGAAATGCAAATAAAAACCATAAGGAGATAACACCTTACATCTGGCAGAATGGCTAGTATCAAAAAGACAAGAAATAACAAGTGTTGGCGAGGATGCAGAGAAAAGAGAACCTTTGTGCACTGTTGGTGGGAATATAAATTGTTTCAGCCACTATGGGAAACAGTATGAAGTTTTCTCAAAAAATTAAAAATAGAACTAAATCTTGCCATTGTGACAATATGGACCAAAAGAGCATTTTGTTAAGTGAAATGAGTCAGAAATACTGTATGATCTCTTTTATGTGTGGAATTTATAACAAAGAAAACAAGGTCATAGATCCAGAGAAAAGAAGAGATCAGAGCTTGCCAGAGGCAGGGGAAAGAGGATTAGAGAAATGGGTGAACTGGGTTTTTTGTTTCATTTTAGTTTAAATAGATTACATTTTAAAAATAGAGATAAAAATAATGTGGATGCCCAAATTAGATTGCACCAGTGTGACATCATTTTAAATAATTAGAGAAGTTACCACACATTCATTAAACCAACAATTTTGTTTAACACTTGAACAAGTTTTATATCTGGATTGAACCCAACTTTGCAACAGCACCAACGATCTCTATTAACTGCACATAAACAAAAGTGATAAACAACTGAACTTCTGCTATTGAATTTCAAGACACAGGAATCACCAGACATGTTGGAGGAAATGAAGATATTCTGAAAGGCCTAGTTTTACACTGATGAGGAATGAAACCACACACCATCAAGGCTTGGAGGTTTTCGTGGAAATAAGGAATTAGGGTGTACTGAGTATCAGCTTGGAAAACGTTGGCGATATTGTTGGGGTATAAGAGCGAGACAGCTTCTATGCAGAATTTGCAAAGGGATCTCTTGGGAGGAACAGCAACAAGTAAACACTTGGGGTTTTGATTAAATTATTAACAAGTAAGCCTCAGTTTGCAAGTTCATTAATAATAATGCATCTGGGATTCCCAGTGTTGATGTAATTAAGCCCAACTTATTGCTAGGAAGTGCGGGGTCAAGGAGATCACCAGGGATTCATGGCCTCCCCTTTTCCTATTCCGTTATATTATTTTATCGAAACAGAGGTTGTTCTCCAGTGATAGACATTTAGGACATTTGCTGATGGAATGAATACATATCATCATAGCATTGCTGTACTAATGATACTTGGCATTGAGTTTAATAAAGGTGACTGGATAATAGGTGCTTTCTGATGAGGTGATGGCTTTTACAAATCAAGCTAAATGTGCTGAGGCTGGTTTGTAGCATTTTTCTAGTAACTTCAGAGCTGGCAAGAGAAAGACAGTCATTTATCATTTCAATCTTATTTGAATGTTGCTTCTCAAGTTTTTTTTCTCCACAGTTTATCCCTCTGGAATAGTGCTGACTATCTTACTTTGGGCTCCATCAGAAGCAGATCTTGAGGCAAGGATAGGAATACACACTGATTATTTGAAAGACAATCCCAAATAGGGTTGCAAGATATGGCAAATAAACATGCAGTAACTCAGCTAAATTTGAAGTTCAAATAAATAACAAAAAATTGTTTTAGTATAAGTTGTGCCCCATGCAAAATTTGGAATATAATTACACTAAAAAATATTCTTTATATGAAATTCAAATATAGATGGGCATATTGCATTTGAGGAGGCAACACGATCCCACGAAGCTAAGGAGGGGGGAACACAAGACAAACAAGGAAAAGACCAATGCAGAATGCATTAATGAGCCGGCGTGGACAACTATAGCTCACCTCTAGGGACTCTGGGAAACTGTAGAGAACATAGCTTAAAGTTGTACTATCTGGGGGCAAAGGAACATGGACATGTATTCACTGTCTTTTTCCATTATTTGTTAAGTGTTGGTCCTGGGGCATAAGCCCTCTCCTGCCCATTCTATTTGCCCTGCAGTCATAGAATTCCTTGGCAGAGAGTTGCAAGTACTTGCAGTAAGAAAGTCTATGGCAAGTATTAGAACCTTAAGTACCAAGGGATATTGATAAAACCTTAAGTACCAAGAGGTATTGATAAAGCCCGAGTGTCTTATTTGGTGACTTTGGGCAAGTCATGGCACCTCTTTGTGTCTAAATCCTTAGCTCTTCACCTTTCTTCCCAGAAGCTCTCTCCTGAGGATAGTGAGTTACTGACACCTTCTCTAGGAGAAGCTGCTCACTTTCCCAGCCTGGGGGCAGATGTGGTTGGTGTTTATCTGTTCCCCATGCTATAACTACCCCAAGATCTTTTAAAAACTCTGCTTCTATGAAATGCCCACTATCCTGTTTTCAGTTCGTTAGTGAGCCTAACACATGGTTCAGAGTCTTCCATCATTTCTCATATCCTAACATCTTCCTATGCAGCTCCCACACCAGCATGAATGCTCTCTTGCCACCCAGGGCTTCTACTCCAGAGAATTTTACCATTACTTCACTTCAGCCACCTGTTCTTTAGAAACACACTACACTGTGTCATCATCTGGAAGTGCTCCCCCAAGGGTTGGCCCCCACTTTATCATTGAACCCTCTTAAGGAGTCACTATTGAGATTGGTTTTTTGACCCCACTGAGACTCCTAATACCTTGAACCTCTCTGTCAGCTTCATCCAGAGTTACTGCTTTTCCTATTCAAGTGAGACTAGATGGTTTATGTTTTCAAACTCACTCTTTGCCCGTGATTATTCTAACACTCCAGCCTAACAAAACCATTACCCTCAGTTATCCATCTCACCATTTCCTCTACATCTATACCTGATCAATGGAGTCCTGCTGGTTGATATCACAGAACTATGGGAAATGATGTCTCTAAAAAGTCATGAACTCATCTTAATTGGACTCTCAATGCTGTTGGCAATCCTATTATATTCCTTACTTTTCTCAAACCTTCTATCTCACTTGCACAATTCTCCCTGCCTGTATTATCCCATCCTGATTTTTCTTCCTCATTCCTTCCCCTACACCAAGAATGTGATTGTACCCCATCTTGTTCCACAAAGAAAATCACAAAAGGAATCCTGGCAGATTCTTGCCATTTTCCACATTCATCTTTTTCTTCTTTTCTTTTGATATAGTGAAAAATAGGTCATGTATTTCTTGCTTCTTATTGCATCAGTCTCCCCATCACACCTTCCAGCTTTGGTCATTTCCTCTGGAAAGTCTAGTCTGTTATCTGCTCCCACCCCACCTCCAGCAGGGTTAGATGTCCTGTCCATGTCCTCCCATGTAACGCTGCACTAACTCCTAGCTTTGCACTGAGAACACTATCCCTAGCCATAAGCTCCAGGGACAAAAGAAATAATAGGTCTGACTGGTTCATAGTTTCTCCCATTACTATTCAAAAAATTTCTGCTGGATAAGTGAATTAAAAAAAGATTTGAAAAATTAATTGGCTTTGTATAAGTTTCCTATGCTACGTAGAGATGGCCACTTTTGTTTTCAAGCATTAGATTTCAATAAGACCTGTTGAATCTACAGAGATCATGTATACTGCAGGTATACATTTTTAAGTGACCTGAAATGAATGCTCAAGTCAATCAGTTTACTCAATAAAATGGCCAATTAACAGAAACAGAGCCTGTTTATTTGATGAATTCGAAAGGTTAATTTAGTCAGAATGAAGAGATCCTGTAGCCCAATGTAGACTTACTGTGTGTTAGGCCTCAGGGGTGACTACCGTGTTCTAGCAGTGAAAAGATGAAGAAATTCTCATTAAGAAGGAATGCAACTATTGGTATAAGCACCAATATCCTATCATCTTTACCCACTGAATTTTCCTATCAGTCTAATAAAAAATAGAAGTTGCTATTAAGTATGTGGGTACCTTGTTATTCCTTAGCATGCATATATATATATATATTTTTTTTAAAGATTTTATTTATTTATTTATTTATCTATCTATTTATTTTTCCAAAAGAGAGAGAGAGCACAAGCAGAGCAGCAAGCAGAGGGTAAAGCAGGCTCCCCATAAAGAAAGAAGCCTGATGCAGGACTTGGTCCCAGGACCCTGGGATCATGACCTGAGCCAAAGGCAGAAACTTAATTGACTGAGCCACCCAGGCACCCCTAGTGTACATATATTTCACAATGAAAAATTAGTTTCTTGACTATCACCTTGTTCATTTTATGCAAGAGATCTCATTAAAGAATCCTAATACATCTACAATTTCCGCTTCTAATTTCAGCCTAAGAATATGGGTTTTTCTAACCTTGTTGAGAATATAGATAGGATTTTAGTCTTCAGGCATCCAGAAGAAATAGCATATTTTGGTATTTCTTTCTCTCACTGAATGAATTCATTCACAATTTCTTTGAGAAATTCCCATCCTAAACCATCAGTTAAAGCCCAGAAGTTCATTTTGTTGAGTACCCTATAATTTCATTAACAGTTATAAATCTCATAATTGATGATATCTTAACATAGCACAAAACACATTATATTAGTTCCCAAATTGCCAAGGTCAAAAGGATTTGGGTAAGAGTTAAATATTTCAGTATCTAAGACCAAATATAAAGTCAAAATACACTTAATACATCCTACAGGAAAATTCTCGCATTTATCTCAATGGGTCTTCTGTATGATCAAAAGTTTACATGTGCTCATTCTTTCTGTTGATGTCATATAAAGCACTGCCATTATAATAACCTCTCAATAACTCATGCTAATGCTGGGAAAGTATGTACAATTTCAGAGAGAAAAAGAATTTCAAAGTATTTTATAAAAAGTACTCAAAAACACCTTATTCTCACTCACTTGTTCAAGAAACTATGTATTCTTCTCTTGCTCCTCCCCCTTCACCTCATCTTTTCCTATATTTCCATCTTAAATCCACCCTTTATACTTTGGAGCGAAATAAACAAGATCCCATAGGAAGCTCAGTGGCAAGATAGTATGATGTGCATTAATGTTATCCACTCAACAAAGCCACACTGTGTTGGAAAAAATATCTCAGGTCATAATAACCATGCAAAGCATGGGTAATAGAGAACTAATTCTATTTCTTTCTATTCTTCAACTTTATACCCTCAAAAAATTACACTCCCTCCAAAATATTGAGAAATTAAAAACATGTCAAACTATACTTACAATAGATATTTTTAAAAAGAGGGTGGATTCACATAAAGGAGGCAGAAAATCATTGTACTTAAGTGCTTGGGATAAGAAAGTCCGCACTGATTTTCACTCTGAGCTCCTTAGAAACTAGTACAAAAAGGGAAACCCAACGTGTCGTATAATTCTCATTATTTGCATTTAAATTTAAAGATGTTTAAGAGATATGCGGGCATAATTCCAAAAGAAACATATCCAGGATCATGGATTGTCACAGAAGGGAAATTAGTGACGCAGTGGAAGATGCCTTCTCAAAACAATGGTGCGCCTTAATGTTCTTTCATTTGATATACTTAGAATTTTCTTTTTCCAGTTTGAAGATTAGGGAAAAAAATGAAGTCATATTTGCAGCATAAGAAAGAAAAGGAGAGTGCAGGCTTCATTCTTAATTCCTTCTGCTGGACATTTCTCTGCTGCATGGTGGTCCAAAGAAAGACATAGCTCTTTATGGAACTATTGGGGATGCTATTTATCAGTTCAACACACTGTTTTAGTCCATAAAATTCCTAGAGACAGAGCTATCTTTATGAGCCATCACACAGTTTTAGTAGGACATTTGCGGTTGGACTAAGTCCATGTTTGGCTGCTTATGTTAAATTGTTGCTCCAAAATTGGGTGCGTTTCAATAGAGTTGGCATGGTACACACTTGTCCTTGCTATCACCAAGCCAATGGACCCAAACCTGTTTCTGCATATAGGGTGTCATACCCACCCCAACATTCACCCATAGTTAATGGCACTAAAGCTGGCTCAGTGAGAAAATGAGTACCTGAAGCGTTTGGCCACTGTACTCTAAATTCAGATGTTTTATAAACCAGTAAAACCTTTATTCAAAAGCAGTTTCCCACACAGAATATTTTAGTTTGGGTTTATTTTACCTTTTATTTTGCTTTTGGCTTTGAAGTTTAGGTTGGAATAGAGGCAGAAGTTCCAGGATGCCATGTGAAGGGCCAGGATAATGACGCCATGATAGCAACCAGAAAATAACTGAAAACTCAAGAGAGAATATTTTTAGCATATCTCCCATGATTTTTCAAATGCTGAAATGAGCCAGTCTTAACTCAAGTGACTGATGGAGGTATAAACCCTATTTTCTTGAGCATCTGCTCAATGGTTGCTGATGACCAGCCAGCCCCTAGGCTCTGTCACCTCTTTGCAGCAAGTATCTTTTAAACTTCACCTTCAGATGTTTCCAGTTCACAAACATCCACTTCTGTCCATCTAATTAAGATCATGTCCAACTGGGGTCAAAGTCTACAACACCAGGCATACTCTTGTTTATGTAAAATGAGTCAGCCCCTTAAAAATGGAGGTAACAGAAAGAATTTCATATAAATAACAGATGATGTGGCTTATTGAGAAGTAACAATGCCTCCCCTACTCACCTTCATTTATCAGCTCTCTGTATGAATCCAAAGTCTATACTTCAGCCCTAATCTTCCTTCAGCCGGCTAGTAGAGACTTCCTTCAATGTCTTGCTCCATGCCTGCACAACTCATCATTTCTCCTGGAAACCAGCTGATTCTCCTAATATTAACATGCCCCCAGCCCCACACACACACCTGTTTTCTTCTTCTAGAACTAAATCAGATCCGGGTGAACTCACTTTCCATACTGCTCTCTGTAACTAGGAGTTGCACATGACCTTATCTCTACTGCAATTCTGGGGTAGGACAGTGCCTAACTAACAAACAAGGAAACATCTCAGCAACTTCCTGGTTGGAGCAAAAGTTTCCTCAGTTTCCAGCAGAACCGGAGAAATACATTTAGCCTCACTGACAACTTCATATTCTACTTTCATGCATATTCCAGTTCCCAAAGATCAAAACTATTACGTGAGGAATCCTACATTGCTCTTTTTTCTGTGATGATTACAACTATATATTTTTTAAAATTTAATTTTCACTTGTTTCTTTTCTTTCTTTTCTTGGAGCTTCTGCAGATTTGCAGACACCCTAAGAAAACCAGGGGCTCCAGTTAGTAGTGTCAGTGCTTTGTTAATGCTGTATATCCACACCTGACTGGAATCCCTTGCCAGACTCTGTTTGCTGCTGCCAAGGCTGTGTTCTGGGTTATAATACCACGGTTTATTCCAGATTTCCTGGTTTGGGGAGGCTGCCCCTTTCCCTTCAGTGTCTGAGTCTTCTGGGGCCCCAGAAGTCTGCTCATTCCAAACTCATTCCTTGCTCAGATCTAAAGTGCCCAGGTTCACCTCAGTTTCTGACTATCTAGACCCTGGCTCATCCCTGACTGTGCACTCCTGAACCTTCTCAGGACTCTCTGACCTTGGACCCCTCCTTTTTCCTCTCAGGGTCCTCTCTGATTCCCATCTCTGATGACCACTACTGCCTGCTGCCTCCTGACATCCATGCTTTAACCCAGGAAGTCATATTTGACATTGTGCCTCCCTTGTCCAGAATCACTTGCACAATGCTTGTGGCTTCTCATATTATTGCCAGAAATCATTGTTCATATGCGAGGCTCTTGTTATAATTAATAGTGGCCTAATACAGGCCTGTATCAGTTCCTACTATTTTATATATATCTAGGATACAATTACCAGATAAATCTGGTCAACACTGTTTAATTTGTCATGCGTCTGTCTTTTCTCTCTAATTTCTGAATCATGGGATGCAGGTATCCTACTGTCACCTTGTAGGGGTGAGTATTAAATCATTATCCATTGATGGATGTTGAATGAATCAAATCCTTAGTGAAATTTGCTGGAAAAATAAATTGGATACATAGGTATTGCAAGGGGCCTTGTTAAATATACTCTCACTAGTCTAATTGCATTTAATTAAGTCCCGTGGGGAATAATTGCCCTAAGGCCATGTCATCTAAGGTTAATGTGACTTATTTTAATCAGAACCTCTCATGGGGTGATGGAGCAATTATAAGCATTTGGACTTGCATCTATGACTTGGTTGTGGCACCGTTTTAATTTTGTTTCTGAAACCTCTGGATTCTAAAGTGTAGGAAGAGGACTTTCTAATTAGGCCAAATAATAGCCTGCTTACCTGCTTATCCAGATTTCCTCACAGCTTCTGTACCCTTGCTGTGGGCTTTCTTCTCAGAGGCCCCGCACTCATGTCATATGACATAAGTGCATGTCTCACCTGGGGAGACAAGATGTGGGAAGAAACTGAAGTTTAAAGTGATGTAGTGTTTTTAGTAAGTGCAATTTTGTTATTTTATCTAGAAATATAACGTAAATAGTTGTGTGGTATCTTTGACTCACCACTGTGGCATTATCCTCTGGACATGTTAACCAAGAAGATAATAAATACAATAGATTAATTATTAGGTTTAGCTTTTTGGACACATATCTTTTTTTTAAATTAATTTATTTATTTTCAGCATAACAGTATTCATTATTTTTTCACCACACCCAGTGCTCCATGCAATCTGTGCCCTCTATAATACCCACCACCCTGACCTCCCACCCCGCCGCCACTTCAAACCCCTCAGATTGTTTTTCAGAGTCCACAGTCTCTCGTGATTCACCTCCCCTTCCAATTTACCCCAACTCCCTTCTCCTCTCTAACACCCCTTGTCCTCCATGCTATTTGTTATGCTCCACAAATAAGTGAAACTATATGATAAATGACTCTCTCTGCTTGACAGTATTCTTCAAAGAGCTGGAGCAAATAATCCTAAAATTTGTATGGAATCAGATGAGACCCTGAATCACTAAAGAAATGTTGAAAAACAAAAATAAAACTGGGGGCATCACGTTACCTGATTTCAAGCTTTATTACAAAGCTGTGGTCACCAAGACAGCATGGTACTGGCATAAAAACAGACACATAGACCAGTGGAACAGAGTAGAGAGCCAAGATATGGACCCTCAACTCTATGGTCAATTAATCTTCGACAAAACAGGAAAAAATATACAGTGGGAAAAAGACAGTCTCTTCAATAAATGGTGCTGGGAAAACTGGGCAGCTATATGTAGAAGAATGAAACTCGACCATTCTCTTACACTGTACACAAAGATAAACTCAAAATGGATAAAAGACCTCAATGTGAGACAGGAATCCATCAGAATCCTAGAGGAGAACATAGGCAGTAATCTCTTCAATATCAGCCACAGCAAATTCTTTCAAGATATGTCTCCAAAGGCGAAGGAAACAAAAGCAAAAATAAACTTTTGGGACTTCATCAAAATCAAAAGCTTCTGCACAGCAAAGGAAACAGTCAAGAAAACAAAGAGGAAACCTACAGAATGGGAGAAGATATTTGCAAATGACAGTACAGACAAAAGGTTGATATCCAGGATCTATAATGAACTCCTCAAACTCAACACACACAAAACAGAAAATCATATCAAAAAATGGGCAGAAGATATGAACAGACACTTCTCCAATCAAGACATACAAATGGCTATCAGACTCATGAAAAAATGTTCATTATCGCTAGCCCTCAGGGAGATTTAAATTAAAACTACATTGAGATATCAACTTACACCAGTTAGAATGGCCAAAATTAGCAAGATAGGAAACAACATGTGTTGGAGGGGATATGGAGAAAGGGGAACCCTCTTCCAGTGTTGGTGGGAATGCAAGTTGGTGCAGCCTCTTTGAAGAACAGTGTGGAGATTCTCAAGAAATTAAAAATAGAGGGGCGCCTGGGTCACATCCAGGAGGGGACTCACATCCAGGAGGGGACTGCATCCTGGTGTGGGAAAGCCACACCCAGGGGCGGTATTACCCCAGGGTGAGCCTCGCTCAGGGGCGGGCCACGTCCAGGTAGGCGCCCTCAGGACGGGGCCACTTTGAGGTTGAGCCACACGTGGGGTGGTCACTATGTCCAGGGCAAACCGTGCCAAGCGCGGGATAACGTTCAGGGCAACGCATACGCGGGGGCGGACCATGTCCAGAGTGAGCCCATCTAGGTGCGGGGCTGAGGAGGCTGTGGTGTTTGGCTTCTTCATGGCGGCGGTGCTGTACCGTCTGACTGTTAAGCATTTCACCTCAGTCTTCTGGATCCTGTCTCCATCACTTCTGAAAGTCGAGTTTTGATTTGCCTCAAAGTCAGATTTTGATGGAGAACTTCTGGGTATCGGAACGACCTTCCCTTCTGCCCAGAAGGACCCTTCCCACAGTTTGCCTTTTCCATCCTGGCTGTTGGCTCTAGAGGCCTCTCAACGCCTAAGGGCCTCAGAGAACGGCCTAGGTGCTGAAGCAGACAGAATCCTAGGAGGGGCAATGTGGTCTCAGGATTCCCGGGATCATGGAAAGAACAGGGGTGCCTGAGTGTGACAGAGTTCCTAGGCATCAGAACCTTCAACAGAGGTATATGGAAAATATCCCAAAACGGGAGTGTGTGCTCTAAGATCCCTAATACTGCCTTTTCCAATAGTTGAGTGACCCATTCTCTCTGATGTTCAAGTGTGAGAATTAAATTTGAGAAGATGGATGTGCTATATTAAATATATTAACAAGAACAGAAATTAAACCTTGCAACCTATAGGGTTCCCTTCCTCTATAACATTGGCTAAGTCTACAGAAGCTGAAGGTTACTTCTACACACCTATGGTCTGGGAGCTAAGGCAAAAGAGAGAGACTGTGGTAGAGCTGGTTGAGCCATATAACACCAGCTTCCCTCCCCACCCCCAGTTTGAATACTGGTAAGTCAGGTGGTTCTCAGGGTTTATTTTACTTAACCATTCAGGATAAACCCAAACTACTTTACCTCCCTATATCACCTTTCCTTCTTTCTTTGGATGCTGCAGTCTCTTTGATGGTTACTTACCAGGTGCCACTTCATTTAGCCATTAAACAGTTTTGACCTTAATGACTTGGATATGAATGAGGACAAAAATCCACATGGCACCTTTCGCCACTTTTGCTTCAGCAAACTGAATAGGGTGTTCAAGAAGAAACCCTTGTAATTACACCTCCCCTTAAGCATAGGTTGGACTTAGTGATTTGCCTCTGAGTGATAGAATAAAGGAAAGGTTATAGGATGTCATTTCCATTACTAGTTTCCAAAAGATTGTAACTTCTATGTTGTTTGCAAACTCTCTCCTTGCTTTGATGAAGCAAGTTACCATGCTGGAGAAGCCCATTGTATAAGGAGCCAGCCAGCCCCATCCAAGAGTCAGCAAGGGTACTGAGGATCTCATTCCAACAGACTTTGAGGAACTGCATCCTGCCAGCAACTATGTCACTGAGTACGGGAGTTGGTCCTTCCCCAGTCAAGCCTCCAGATGAGAATGTAGTAGCCTCAGCTGACACCTCAAATGCAGCCTTGAATCAGAGAATCCAGGTAGGCCTCACCCAAATTTCTGACCCACAGAAGCCATGAGGTAATAAGTATGTATTTTTTAACCCACTAAATTTTGGAATAACCATTACACAGCAATAGATAATTAAGGTACCCCTCAAGTACTGTAATCTTGGGTTAAAATGTTGCATGTCTGGGAAGGAAGGCACCATTTAGGAGGACGACATCCCTGGAGGTACACTGGAGGTACTATCTTCATGCTCAAAGACTATCCCGTGTATTCATATGTTGAAATGGTATCACTGGTTCTGAGTAGCCTCCAGGAGGTGAGGCCTAGCTGACATAGTATCCTACCTGACAAATAGTTTGGGAGCAGATGAAAGATAGTTTTAATCAAGTTCTAGACTTTAAGGGTTTTTCTCACTATTTGTAAAGGCCTGAAGGTTTTCAGAGTAAGCACATTGTACTTCTTATGAAAAAAAGTAAATGTTTTAAATACAGGATATCGGAGCAGGTTCAAATAAAGGACCCCAGGATAAAAGTGAGAAGGTCACTGTCTGGCTTTGTACTAGGGACTGGTGTACCTTGTAGAAGCCAAAAGCGTTAACTACTAAGAGTTGAATGCACTGCTTCCTTTCCTTAAGCATGAGCCCCAGCCCCAGTCCCAGTGCAGTACACACAGAACACCACTCTCTATTAGAAAAAAACATTTATTGAGGAGGATTAATATTCTTGGTTGTGCTGAAGGTGTTTCTCTTCAGAGGATATATTGTCATGAAAATTGTAAAGCTTTCTCAACAAGGACTGAATGATTTCTTCAGAGAAATTGTTCTCTCTGGAAGTGCTGGAGAAGCATTTTCTGTCTGAGTAGAAGAGTCAAATTGCTAAACACAGTACTTTCATCAGGGTCACCCCTGGTGGCCCGAAGGACCTGGCATACTTGATGCACACAGGTGGGGCTTGGATGAGGCACAGACTCAGAGAAGTCAGAGAAGAAGGGCATTGACTCTGGCTTAATAGCTGATTCTAAAAAGCCTCAGGTTTCTGGGGCTGTCTGAGCCTCTTTCTGTTCTGTCTAATTTTTGTAGGACAGTTCTGGTCAGTACAGACAGATTCTTGCCTGCAGGACTTGATACTTGCCCGTTTCTCTTGTGGGTCAGAAAGAGCCCAATATTTGGAGGGAGGGCTCTTGTCATGCCCTACCTGGGCCTATAGTTCCTCCTGCTGCTGGCTTAACTCTGAGGCCTCAGATACGTACATATGTTCCAGCTTCTCTTCTAGGACCTTCCCAATGGTAGTGAACTTGTGAGCTTCAGGAGGCCGATCACTCCCAAAAGTAGCCACACTTTCAACTGGGTCTTGGTGCTGCAGTAAGGTGGACATGAACTTGGATTTTTGCTGGGGCCTTTCTTGATGCCCTGTGATTTTTTTCTTGGAATTTATCCACTGAGAAAATTGCCTCATCTTTTTTCTGAAGTAACTTTCAAGAGGAAACTGTTCATTCTGTGACAGAGTTGGGGAAACATGCTCTAATTTTCTGTCCTCAGCATGGTGATTCTCCTCTCTGCCTACAGATGTCCCTACTCCTGAGTCCTCACTTCTGCATTTTCTTGCTTTGGGATCCTGAGGTCTCGCTTTCATTGCACTTCTTTGTGAGAAATTCATAGGCTGGCCCTTACAGACGGCCAGCTTCAAGTCCAAGGGTTCCCGCATCTGCTCCATGCTAATTCTGCTGTCCTACAGTTGGACGTGCAGCACCTGGGATGCTTCTATGTCCCCGCTGCACACACTCTGGGACTGAGTCAGTGAAGCCTTAGAAGTCAAGCTCTCTGAAGGAAGGGGCATGTCAGTGGGACATCCTTGAGCCTGGTTATGCTCCTCACTCTCCAGTTTAAACTTTAACTCACTCAGGATCTGTCTTTTCAGGTCTGATAGTTTAGAATCTTGGGGAACCAGTATTTTTGGTGAGAGGTGTTCGTGGTCAGGGCAGTATCTACTTTACTCATGTTGACATTGGTCATTTTCGAGCTTCCTAGCTCATTGGTTGTCATGGTGTCCCAAGATTGGGTTTGAAGGATACAGAGCTTCTCGGTATCGAATATATCCCTGGACAGGTTGGACATAGCAAAATGTTGTAAGTTCTTCTCCACCATCACTTTGCCCTGTTGCATTTCTACTCTGTTACTGGAACTCACATTCTCATGCGTTGGCTCATATCTAGCCCCATCTTGCCTTGTGGGCACCTCTGGGCCACATGTGTTGTCTTGTCCAGTCTCACTGGCTCACTTGAGCTCTGATGCTGTGTGTAAGGGGCTAAAAACTCTGGCTTCCCCACTCAGCTATCTGGATACACTCTGTAGTCTTATGGTCAGTGTCAGAGTGTGATGCCTTCAGGCCCCCCTGTCCTTCATTGCCCACAGATGACATAGCGGGGAGAGGATGATCCGCAGTGGGGACCGACTTGTTGTTCTCACCCTGTTTCCCAGAAAAGGTTTAGAGCTTCCCTCAAGGGGTTTTAAAAACTCAGCTTTGGAACCCACCGCAGAAATATGCATGGCTGAGGAGTGAGAGTCAAGTTGGGGGAGAGGCCATGTTTTGACTTTTGTCAACATATAGAATCTTACGGATTCAAGAACCCTGAGGGGTTGTCTCACTCACGCGAAATCTAATAATATGGGCCTCTAGCACCTGTCGTGTACTGCGATCAAGAAAAGAATGCTCTAGAGTGCTGCTCTGGCAGTAAACCCTACCCACCATTGTCTTTTTAGAATCTGTGTTTTCTGTAGCAGTCTGGGAACTCCCAAAGAAAGGCAATGTATTGTCATCAGCTAGCCACGAATAACACACACCTATAGGAATCCTACCCACAGTGATCTGCCAAAACTTCTTGCTCATATGTAAACTAAGATTACTTCTCATTTGATTCTGGTCTCTGTCCTTCCTTGAGACATTCAATAATTCATTCCCCGAGTGATTCCTTGAATGAAACACACAGTTCCTTGTTGTCTCCAAGGCAGCCCTCGCTAGGTGGCATTCTGAGATCCTCTGTGGGCTGTCTTCTGGACTCTTCTCTAGGATATACCCACGATTCTTCCTCATATCTTTTCTTAGCTGGAACGTTGTTTGGACCCTCTCATGGAAACTTCCGGGGAGACTCAATTCAGTCTTTGCTAGATCCCTGTTACTATGGCCCTGGAACTCAGAGAATTGTAAGTGAACATGTCTGCCTTTTTGCTGAGAGAGTTCTGATAATGTATGCTGAGGCTCCATCACTGCTAGGGAGTCTAGATTTCTACAGTCATGGAGGCACCAGCGTGGGATTACCTTCCTTGGGCTATGTAACTCCAGTGTCTCCTGGGGTTCACAGATGATATGAAAATGGCCAGGAAGGATGGAGACTGGTACATAGGCATGGGATGACCGGCTAACCAATGCAAGGTTGGGAACTTGAGGACAAATGGTTTCTTTAGGTTTCTGGAACATGGGGACTAAAGCCCACAAACTTTCCTGTTGCTTCTGCAACGTGTGCCTTCCCAGGTGTTGATTTTTAGTCAAGATAGGAGAGTCTGATTCATTCTTGGATCTATGGAAAGACACTCCACAGTCCCTAATCTGGGATGAAGAAGGTGATATGATCAGGAGGCAGGATTGAAAATGGGAATGGGTGTTCACATTAGTGAAAATTAGGGGCTGGGATGGGGACAGGGTTTGAGGCAAGGAATGGGGATGTACAATGGGGAGAGGAAATGGTTGGGAATGAGGAAGTGGTGGAGGTGCTTTCATTTTGGTGGCAGAAGTATTATGAGTTCCATTGAATAAGACAAAGTGAGACTCTAGTGGGGAAATACTACTAGAAAACAGGAGAGTGGCTACTAAGGACTCACTGTGCAAAGAAGGAAGACCCCAGAAGAGCTGGCTATATTTCTGATGCAAGTTTTCTGCCAAAGCCTTGACATAGAGGTGCTGTTGATAAACAGAGAGCTGCTCTGGTTTGCCTTCATTGTTCCAGCCACTTTTGGAGGCTGTGGTGACCTGTACATCAAACAGATGCAACAAATTCCCTAAAGATGTCCATTGGTATTCTGACCACATTTGTTTGGAAAATGGCCCCTCCTCTTTTACTTTCTTCTCTAAAATCTGGAAATCCATTCTCTTCTTAATTTATCTCTCCAAGAGAGTCTGAAAGTTAAGGCCAGGGAAAGAAATTCCACTGGCCTCCTTGTTCATAGTAGCAGTCTCTCCAGAGATAGGTTTCTGGTTGGTGGAGGTAAACTTGCTCTTGCTGAACATCGGAGTGTGATAATGTGGGAAGGAAAGGAACATGTTCTTGGCATGGGCCTATCAATAGGAGAATTCTGAACCTGATGGGTTTGAGCAGTCATTACCTCTGATTGTGGGGATATAAGAAGACAACCCACCAGGGTTATCTGGAGATGACTTATCGGGAACAGGTTTCAATGAGATGGAAATCGATTTAGATTGAATCACAGTTAAAGGGTAGTCTGGCAGTGGTGAAACAGACGGAGTTGCTGGTATATGATGACAAGCAAATGCATCAGTGGGATTCCCCGTCTGAAACAGATTTGGTAAGAGGTTGGTACCCTGTGAAATGGTGAGGTCAAGAGCAGAGATGGTATTCAGAGGTAAAGTGGCCTCTGGTTGTCAGAGCATCATATGGTAGTAAAGAAGTCAAAGGAAGGGGTAGAGGTATG
Source organism: Mustela erminea (assembly GCF_009829155.1). NCBI lineage: Eukaryota > Metazoa > Chordata > Mammalia > Carnivora > Mustelidae > Mustela > Mustela erminea. The sequence goes on from NC_045625.1 coordinate 70,453,702, forward strand.
GAATGGTTCTCTGGGAATAAAGAATCCTGGGCTTTTGGCTCTAGTGACAGGGAGGGGCCAGGGCTGAGAGTAAGAAAAAGTCAGCTAAAGGGGTCATTAGGTTAGGTGAGAAGATGGAGGGGATTGAGGGGAAGGCTCAGGCAAAGAGGCTGGTATTAGGTCTCCTGGAGCAACTGTAGAGAAGTCAGGAGATGAAGTGAAAGATGAGTGAGTCACAGGAGCTATAAAACCAAGGGGATCAGAGAAGGAGTAGCATCTTCCAGGGCCTCTGGGAACAGCAGCCAATTCACCTCAGCAGTTGTGCTGTTACACACCCCACAGAAGGGTGTGTAATAGTTGATGAAAGTGGATGGTATCATGATGTCAGCCTAGGGGCCGTGGGAGACAGGAGGTAAAAAACTGCAACCAGGACCAGAACAAACATATATGACCCTGGTTGGTCTGGCAAAGGTAGCTCCCCACCCACCAGCATCCCAAGACTTTCAAACTCTAACTCTGAGAATGTTTCTTCCCATGTCAATTCCAGGCTTCCCTGAGGCCCTAGAAATACATAGTCTCTGCTTAAAAGAGTGGTACAGGAAAGAAGGTAATGTTTACTCACCTTTACAGAATAGAAAGCACCTTTCTTGCCTCCCCTACTTCTGACAAGTTCTCTACCCTGAGAAACCAGGAGAATGATGAAGAAGAAGCAAGAGATCTTATAAGAGGCTGAATAGAGTGTCCTTTAAAGATATCCTTGGTAGATTGGACTTGGAGAGCTCCAAGAATTAGAATACAAGGTCACATGATCAATGATAATAATAAGACTTAAATTATTTGATCATTCACAATGGGCTTTTGTATGTATTATCTATCCCATGTGATACTGGAAACCACCTTATGTGGAACATAGGTCAGTGTTACCTTAAAGAGGAAGTTGAGTATCCATGATGTCACAGGTCTTTCAGAAAGTCTCAGAACTTCAGAAATTCTGACTCTTAGTGTCTCATATGACCTCCTATTGCACAGCACCCATTGCTCAAATCCATCACTGCTTCATGCTCCATCATGGTCAGAGCAGGGAATCTGAGAAGGGTTTTGCATTCTGTGTTTCCACGAGCCTCTCCTCTGAGGGCTCTGTTTTCTGATAGGGAATGCAATTGGCATCCTCAGAGATCATGGACCTGAGCCCTCACAGAATGGACAGGAAGGGTCAGCCTTGGAGAGCTCAGGTGGAATAGGGAGAACCTTACCTTTCAGAGTCCCATATTTCCTCCTCTTGGCTCCTCCCTGATGCTAGAATGAAAAGGAAAGAATGAAGGGTGGGGACTCATCTTTCACTCTTCTCTCAGAAATGGAGACATTCTTGATCCAAGAACATCAGGACTATATTGTAATTTATAGAACTTTGTGTTCCTTGCTTTTCTCAATTTTTAAGGTTTTATTTTGAAAAACAAAGGAGGATTTTGTCTGGGAGGTCCACACTCGATGTTCTCACCAGAAGTTCTTTGCTCAATGAGGACATACGAACTGAATCCCAACAGTCACATCTGTGCTCCCTTAGGTAGACCCTGTATCCTAGGCTATACCTCAGACCCCAGTCTCTTCTCAGAGGCTCAGCACTGTTCTTCTGATCAGCCCAACGTGAAGGCAGGCCTGATTGAGTGAGCTTGACATGGGAATGTGACTCATGATCAAGACTTGGGAAAATTTGTTTTCTTACACAGACGTCATACTCTTGAAATAACCCAGTCCAGAACTGCAGAATCATTGTGTTTGGGATTTTATCCAAGAGCCACCACCATACACAAATAGACTATGTGTTTCAAGTGGAAACATTAGTACTTTCTTAATCCTTCGCCCTGTCAGATCTCCTTTCCTAGAGGAGTTAATGTCTATTATTTTCTTAGACTTCCCATTTTAGGTGTTTCTCTGACCCTACCAAACTCATTTAGAAATGTGGGAAGAGGAACAGGAAAATAAAGAGCCATTCTCTGAAGGGCAACTTCTGTCTCCAGATATAACATTTTAAAAGCTTGGGAGTCATTGCTTCAGTCCATGAAAGATGTAAAATGCTGAACAGACTAAAAATCAATGACATTTCTTGGAATCATAGTGGCAAACCACTACCTCAAATCTTGTGAGAGTGTCAGTGCAGAAAATCATACCTAAGATTCACTTACTTGAAGCAGAAGGCACTGGAGGCTCAACAGTGCTTTCCTGGTACAAAAGTTAAAGACACTTTGACAAATTGCTGGAGGATGCATATGGGCTAGTTTGAGAGTAGGAAACTCCCAGAGTCACAACCAATGGGGCCTCCCATTTATTTATGGGTTATATTACCAGGAACCCCACCTTGTTCTCATAGTAAACTACAAAGAAAAAAAAAAAAACTCTTGTTTCTGGCAGGGGAGTGTAGTGTCTGAGAGAAAGGAGAAAGGTAACCCATTTTGAAAACATTGTGAATTATTCCCAGTGTGTTTTCCATAACAGAAGCCTGCTCAGCAGGGAAAAGCCTATCAGAGCTTTATGCCCCATGGGAGAAGGTAAATTACCCAACTACAGCAGCCCCCTCTAGCTTTCCTCTCTCATCTATAGAGTGGTAGAAAACAAAACAGAAATCTTTGAAATATTAGTGAACATCACAATCCAGGAACATAAGACCATTAAAAGACGAATGATTAATCATCTCCCCTCCCCTGACACCTTACTACCGTATTGACAGCTCTGTGTAGGAACAGGATCATAGCTAAAAAGAGCTGCAAGGTATAGGTTTTATTTAGAGAGATTTAGGGAAACTAAAGACACTAGGGGAGAAAAAAACAAGGACAATAGAGGAAACTGTAGCCTCTGATATGTGTAGCTAGAGTAAATATTAAAGACACCCTAACACCTAACCAGATTAGCATAAGACTTCATATTAAAGGTCTCTTTATTTCAGTTCCCATTACCCAATACATTATGTTTGGCTTTCAAAGAAAAATTACAAGGCATGCTAAAAGGCAGGGAAAAGCAAACTGATAAGACAAACTAAGCATCAGATGTACATTCAGATATGATACATTTCAGAATACTCATACAAAGAAGCTAAAATAACCATGACTATTATGTTAAGGGCTCTTCTTGAAAAGGTAGACAATATATGAAAGCAGATGATGCATGTAAGCTGAGAAAGGGAAATTCTATGAAAGAATCAAAAGGAAATGTTAGAAAACAAAAGCAGTATGACAAATGAAGAATGCCTTTGATTAACTCCTCTGTAGGTTGCATAAAGTTAAGGAGAGAATATGTGAGTCTGCATAAATGTCAGTAGAAACTTTCTAAACTGAAATACAGAGAGGAAAATAATTTTCTTAATGATAAAATCTAGAATATCCAAGAACTGTGTTTCAAACTGTATAATAGATATGTAATTGGAAGACCAGAAGAATAAAGAACAGAAAAAATGTTTGAAGTAATAATGACCAAGGATTTTCCAAGATAATGACAGGTTAGCGATACATTGTAGAAGTTCAGAGTACACCAAGCAGGGAAATATTAAAAAGGTCTATACCTGAACATATCATATTCAAACTGTATGAAAACAAAATATAAAATTTTAAATAATCCAGAGGTAAATAAAAACCCTACTTCTAGAGAGAGAAAACATAAGAATTAGGATCTATTATCATAAACCATGAAAGTAAGAGATTGGAGTGAAATGTTTAGTGTTGAAAGAAAAAAAAAAACACCAATCCAAAATTCTATATCTAGTGATATTATCTTGCAAAAGTAAAAGAGAAATAAAAACTTAGACAAATAAAAACAAGGAATTCATCAGCAACATATCTGCCTTCCATAAATGTTAAAAGAAGTTCTTTGTCGAGAAAGAAAATAACTCAGATCTACATAAAGGAAAGGAAGAGAAGGAATGAATGAGGATCAAATAAAACTTTCATTCATCTTATTCTCAGTTGACCTAATAATAACAATGACAGTGTGTCGGGTGATTATAGTATATGGATAAGTGAAATGAATGCCATCAGTGGTACAAGGGACAGGAGGAATTGGACACTCCTGCACTATCTATGAAGTGGACTTAGAGTAGTTCTTATATGAAAGTGGACTTAGAGTAGATGTAAATATATATTACAAACCCTAGGGCAACCACTAAAATATTTTTAAACAGAGAATAAGTGATTGACTAACAAAAGTGAGAGAATAGAATTATATGTAATGCTTTTTTAAAACCAGAAAAGATAGAAAAAGAGGTGAAGAATAGGTATAATGAATAGCAAATAGTACGGACAAGGTAGAGATGTTAATCCTACTATATATAAAAATCACTTGGGGCACCTGGGTGTTTCAGTAGGTTAAGCGGCTGCCTTCTGCACATGTCCTGATTCAAAGGTCCTGGGACTGAGTCCTGTATGGGGCTCCTGGCTCAGTGGAGAGCTTGCTTCTCCCTCTCCATCTGTCTGCTGCTCTGCCTACTTGTGCTCCCTCTCTTGGTCAAATAAATAAATAAAATCTTAAAAATTAAATAAATGAAATCACTAAATGGAAGTAGTCTGAATTCACCAATTAAAAGAGGAGACTGTCAGAGCACATTAAAAAAAAAACAAGACCCAATTATATGTTGTCTCTAAAATACTCGCTTTAAATATAATGATACAGATAGATTAAAAAGAAAGAGACAGAGAAAAATGTATCATGCTAACACTAATGAAGAGAAAATAGGAATAATTCTATTATTTTGGACAAAGCAAACTTCACAACATGGAAAATTATCAGCGGTAAAGAAGAGCATTGCATAACAACGAAGACATCAATTCTCCAAGAAGACAGAACACTCCTTAACAGGTACACATGTAAGAACATAGTGTCAAAATATGTGAGGCAAAAAACTGGCATAATTGCAAGAAAAAACGGATGAATCCACTGTTATTGTTGGAGATTTCAACAACCCTTCTCAGAAATGGGCAGATTCAGCAGGCAGAAAACCAGTAAAGATACAGTTGCCCCAAACAAACATCATCAATCAACTTGCTCTAATTGACATTTATAGAATACCTCATCCAACCACAGAATACACATACTTCTCAAGCTCACATGAACGTTCGCTAAGATGGACTATATTGAGGGCCATAAAACACACCTTAACAAATATAAAATAGAAATCACACAAAGTGTGTTTTCAGACCCTAGTAGACTTAAACTAGAAATCAACTACAGAAAGATAACTGGAAATCCCAATATGTTTAGATTAGATTAAATGACACACAACTAATACTCAGGCCATGAAAGGAGACTCCAAAGGAAAGAAATATTTTAAACCAAATGAAAATTAAAATACAACTGAAGGGGCACTTAGGTGGCTCAATCGGTATGCATCTGGCTCTTGGTCTCAGCTCAGGTCTTGATCTCAGGGTCATGAATTCAAGCCCTGTCTTGGACTCTACACTGAGCATAGAGACTCATAAAATAAAAAATAAAATAAAATAATAAAATAAAATGAAATGAAATAAAATATAAAATAAACTACTTAAAATTTGTAAGATTCAGCAAAAGCATCATTTGGAAGTTGTTTTGAATTCATCTATTTGAAAAGAAAGATTTAGTATCTCTGAGGGACTCTAATTACCTGATTGACATCGCTGTTTCCAAAGTACTGGTAAACATGGTTTCCTCTTTCAGTAGCTCAGCACCAGAAGAAGGAGCCCCACCCAACCCAGGAAGGCAAGGATGGGAAGACTAAGCAGGTGTAATTGGAGTTCAGCCATGGTGCAGTAAGGCTTCTCAGACAAAGATGGTTCACATCATTGCAAGTGCACTCCTGCCTCAGGCAGCTGGGCATGGAGAATCCATGTGGTAGACTAGAGTTCCAGGCCCACATCACAGGGCTTTAGTACAGACACCAAAGGTTCCTGAGTGCTGGGGAGGGGACAACACAGGAGAGAGAAACTCACATGCAACCCTTCCCCCACTATCCAGCCCAGCAGATGTGTCCATCCTTCCTGGTATGTTAGATGCCTCCAGCCTACCTTCCTACTCCACCTAATCACATATCATATATTTACCTTAGTGAAATGTTCTTGGTCTCTGAAGCTTTGCAATTCGTCTCTGAAGCTTTGCTCTACCCTGGGATTTACACCCTCAAGATCTACTCTGCCTTCAGCTGCAGCTCTCCCTCATGCATTTTTCCCTGTATGAAGCCAGAAATAGACTCAGCCGCAGCCCCACCCCCATAGCTCCTCAAAAGTATCCAAAAGTACTGAATACCAAAAAGTATTCAAAAGTTCACTAAAAAGCACAAGAAAGCAGAATAGCCTGTACCAAGGAACAAAAAGCATGACAAAGAGGGAGACAAGGGCACGACACACCCATGGAGCTGAGGCAAACAACTTAAAAACTTTAGTAATTCTTTCATTTCCCCAAATCCCTCTTGGGTTATTCATGCCCTACAGGTTCTCTTCCACATGTATTGTGTCTGTCCCTGCAGCTCCCTCTTCCCTCTCTGTCAAGTCCCCCTTTTCCCCCCAACATTTTTAAAGGTTCCTTTATTTTATAGAGCAAGGGTGCTGCATCACAGCAGACCAAACTCTCTTGATTTAGGAGGTGGGCTCCTCTAGCTTAATGTCTAATGAGCACAACTGTAACTATACCTAGCAATACCTTTTGGTTTTTTGAATGACACCTATGTTTATTTCTTCCATGAAAACTGTTTTTCCTAGATAGCTTCTACCTTTTCACCAAAATACCTTATTGTCATCTCTACCAATGTGAAATGATAATGTCATTTTTGTTGATGGTTATATGTATTTATTTCTTCTACCCATGCTACCTAGTCATTTAATAGTTGGAACCCTTACAGCTTCATTATTCAGATTATAAACTGTTGAAATTAAGCCCTGTATCATTTTCTTACTTGACTTGAATGAATCAGTGTTGGCCCTAGACACCCAATCCTTTCCCTTCCATATGAGGAGGGTTTGCCAGTAACGACAGCCTTATTTTCCGCTCTTAAACTGAATCCACAGCTTCACCATTGTCCCTCCCAAAGGAAAGTAGACTTCTAGCCTGCCCCACTTCACATACCCTCCCTTGACTACAGGACGTATGTCTGTTAAGAAAAATCCCTCCACACATCTTTGAATTTCTGGAATTGTTTTTAAATAGGCCCCCAGGACTCACAACTATACAAACATCCTTCAAAGTCTGAGCAAGATAAGCTCCACCCAAAAAAATTTCCAGGTAAGAAGAGCTTATAAATATGGCACATCAAATTGATTTTTCAAACCTGCCCTTGTTCTAAAAGAGGCTGAGAAACTGATCCCAATTAAAGGAAACTAAATATACACAGCAACTGGATGTATATGATTCTAGCCTAAATCCTGTAAGGAGGTTTACACACACACACACACACACACACACACACACACACAGGACATTACTTGATAAATTGATAAAAATGGAATTTGAGTGGGAGAATAGTTAAGTTTTATGTCAACGTGAAATTTACCAAAGGAGATAAATGTGCTGTCAGAGAATATTCTTTTTCATAAGAAATACACTATGAAATATTCAGGGAGAATGTGTGTGATGCATGAATTGTACTCTCAAATATTCAAGAATATATGCATCATTTTCATATGCATATATCTGTCTTCCTATATATAGAGAAGGGGAAGGAGAAAAGGAGAGAGAGATTGTAAACAGGTCAAAATCTTAATAGGTACATCTGGATAAAGTGTATATGGCTTTACCATCCATGGCTTTTCCATCTATGCAACTTTTCCACAACTTTATTTTCAAATACATTTTAAAAATTAATTTAACCCAACCTTTGAGATTTCTAGCTTTGATTCCAGAAGCTACTGCCTCCACCATACCCCAGCCCCAGATGTGTGCAATGCCAACTTTAAAACAGTTGTCTCAAGTTCTGTCCAACGCAAGAAATGTGGGATCTTCTCTGCACATTTGAAACATGCTAACATTTCAACAAGGTTTTACAAAATTGGAAAAGAGCACCCCCACTCAAAAAAAAACTTTTAGAAATTATATGCAATATAAAACAAAAAACAAAGAACAAAAATTCAACATCAACATTGCTTACTAACATGGAACACCTAATTTCCTTTTTCTCTAGTGCCAACAGGTTGCTCCTCTCCTGGGTTTTGCGGTGTGAATTGATTTGCCAGTACTTTGCTCTGCTAGTCAGTTACCAGTCCTCCACCAGATTTCCATCTTCCAAAAAATGTGTTGACAACTTTTGGCCTTTATGCTCCTCTTCTTGTCATCATTAAGCATTTATTTTTAAATCCTTTGTTTTAACAGCTTTATTGAAATACAGCTCACATACCATAAAATTCATCCATTTAACATGTATAATTCCTTGATTTTCAGTATAAGCATCACCACAATCAATTTTAAAATGTTGTCATGACTTAAGAGAAACAAATTTGCAACCTTTTGCTATTATTCTCCTCTGCCCTCCTCCCTCCAGCTCTAAGATGAACTCCTTTCTGCTTCTACATTTCCCTATTCTGGATATTTCATGTGAATGGAGACATATGTGGTTATTAGTGACTGGCTTCTTTCATTTAACATGTTTTCAAGGTTCATCCCTGTTGTGGCATGGATTGGTCTTTTTTATTCCAAAAAAATATATCATAGGGATACATTATATTTTACTTACCCATTTCTCAATTGACAGATGTTTGAATTGTTTCCATCTTTTGACCTTTTAATAAGATAGCTATGAACATTTGTTTACAAGTTTTTGTGTGGACCTATGTTTTCATTTCTCCTGAGTATATACCAAGAAGTGGACGTGCTGGGTCTTATGTTAACTCTATGTTTAACTTTTTGATCAACTGCCACACTGTTTCCAAATTAGCTGCACCGTTTTTCATTCCCACCAACACTGCATGGGGGTTCTAATTTCTCCACATTCCCACCAACATTTGTATTCTTTTTTATTTTAGCCATCATTGTAGCTGTGAAGTTTTGGTAAATACTGATTTTGATTTGCATTTTCCTGATGGTTAATGATATTGAGCAGTTTTCATCTAATCTTTTACTTTTAATGGCATTTTGGGAAAGAGGGGAGTGTTTGATCTACTTCATTTAAGGTGATACACAGTAGTTTATTTGGACAGTAACATGACAAACTTTTCTTCTAAGTATTTGAAAACACACAATGTCAAGCCTTTAACAACATATACGGTGTTCTATGCTTTTTGCAATTATGGTTACTGAGTGATTAAGGGACAGTGAAATTCTGCCCTAAATTTGTTCTGTGAGATTACTTCTTCTGTGGGGTTGAGGAATTCACTCAGATGGCTCCTCAGCATTGACTTTAAGGCAGAGCAGAACTGATTGCCAAAGCCTCTAAAGCCCAGGGCCTTTTTGACACCAATGCTGCATACACTTGTTGTGAATAAGTGTGTAGCACAGGTGATAAATATCAAAGAAATGTGAGGGCTTCGACGCGGACGCATAGCGTATATCTCAGAGATGGATGGCAAGGTGTTTTAAAGGGGCTTTTACACTTTAATCACAGTGTATCACACCTGCCCAATGATAACAGTGCAAGTTGGGCAGCGGATATGTACGAAGTTATATTGTTATATGTGCTCTTGGATATGTTTCTGTAGTAAAAACCATTAAAAAAACAAAAGATGTAGTAAAACCATAAAAAAAAAGTTGGGTGCCTCATAATGACAGGGAGGAGGGGTCAGGAGGAAACCTGGCAAGGGTAGATCAGTCCATCAAGACTAGAAGTTAGCTCACTCTCAATAAAGACATTTCAGAAAGTATATTTCCTTTGAGATTGGGAAGGAAGAGGAAAAAGAAGAATGGGGAGATTTTTTGGAAGGATTTGGGTTTGTTTTGTTTTATGAGAGGCTCGATCACTGCTTTCTTGCTATTCTATGAGCTATGATCCAGCACATCTGCTGGGCAAGTGAAGATGGCCTAAGTATGAGGAAAGTAAAGGAAATTTGAAATAGATCTGAGGGCCACCTGGGTCTCTCATTCAGTTAAGGATCTGCCTTCGGTTCAGGTGATGACCCTGGTGACCTGGGAGTGAGTCCTGCTCCCTGCTTGGCAGGAAGCCTGCTTCTCCCTCTACCACTGTCACTCCCTCTGATTGTGCTCCTGCTCTCTGTCAAATAAAATTTGAAATAAAATCAGATCTGGGTACAATGAAGAGAGAATGTACTAAGGAAATAGTAACCTAACTCCATTTATTTTGTTCAAGTTAGTAAGTCTTGGATAAGTATTTGTGGAGTGAATGAATGGTTTCCAGGTAGTGCTGGGGCTGAATTTCATGAGGCATCAGTAGACTGAGTTGTGATTAGACTCAGTTTTGACATGGGAGATTTAATCCAACAATAATTAATTACATACAGAAAGGCATTTCTAAAAAAGGAAGAGAGACGAGATTTTGCCAGGCAGGAAGGACTGAAAGGGATTAGATTGGGTTGTCCATTTGTACTAGAGCCTGTTTTATTTTGTTTTGTTTTGTTTTCTTTATCTGAAGAATGGCTGATGCAATATCACATTAGTTCAGGTATGCAACTCTATGCTGTGCTGTGCTCACCACAACTGCAGCTACCACATGTCAACAGATAACGCTGTTCCAGTACCATGGACTCTATTTCCTATGCTGGACTGGTGCTTCTTACATGTTGTTTACCCGACAAGCCATCAGTTGTACCTTGGAGAGTGAGGAAAGGAAGACAAGCCCTTGCTGGATAGGCAAGGAGTGGAAGGTGAATGATGTGAGTAGAAAAATTAACAGGGACATACAAGCTGGAAGGACAGGGGCATGAGGCAGAGGGACAGAATGTCAAACTATAGGATTCTGATGCCAGAAGTATTCCCGGTAATGAGCTCTACAGGGTGGCACGAAGTGCACTGGATTGGCCATAATGGACTCTAAAATGAGATTATGTAGGAACCGGCAGGCTGGGTTACTGGCTGGTCTGTCCGCATAGATGTTAGAGCCTCCTGCACCTCCTCCTCACCTCTTCAGGCTCCCTGCCCGGGGCCCCTTCCCACCTATTGTCCCACTCAGGGCCTCCACAGCATCAAATCTGCATTCTTTCTCTGACCCCAACTTTCAGATAGTGTAGGGTCAATGATAACCTGGACAAGAAGCTACAAGTGTACAAGTGTGGTAGTGAGAGAGGTCATGGACAATTTTTTTTTTTTTACTTACTTTTTATTTTCAGTATAACAGTATTCATTATTTTTGCACCACACCCAGTGCTTCATGCAATCCGTGCCCTCTCTAATACCCACCACCTGGTCCCCGCCAACCTCCCACACCCTGTCCCTTCAAAACCTTCTGACAACTGGTTTTTTGTTTTAGCACTGAGCAGTCCTGAGACTGTCCAGAAGACTACCTCAGATGTTCTCTAGCACACTCACCCCATTTTGAGTCCCAGTCTGAGGTGGAGTTGCCCTCCCTACAGAGCCCTGTTTTAAGTGTGGAAATGTGTGCCCCCCCCCAAACAAAAGCATTCCATGGAGTTCCATGATAAGCCCCCTAACATCTGTATCCTGGTACACAGTCTAGAACTCACCTTTGGTTCATAAGTTGCACGTGTTCTGGAGAATAGCTACCATGGCACCACTAAGGCCGTGAATATTGAAGGTGGCAAACCGCCATCCTAGCCATAGTAAAGGCCGTATCTTATATATTGTCATCGTGTGTGGATGGAAGGCAGGCACCAAGATCACCTTCCCCCAAAGGGGATGCCATGCCTGACAGCCTGCAGGTATTGCTTGCATACTCAAGGAACAGAGCCATGAATTTTTGGTATAAGGCATCGGTAGGCTGTGCCAGATTCCAGTCTGCCTCAAAGTGGTGGTGCCTGGATCAGACTGAGGAAGGAGGGGAGCGGGACAGGGTCCTGAGAAGGGGATGAGTAGACATAAACTTCTGTTCTACCAGCAGGGTTTCTCTTTCATCTTTTCATTTCATCAAAGGTGTCTTATCCTGGAAGGTGGTAGCTGCCTTGTCAACATTCCTACCACTAACAGCTAAGTGATGCTTTGGTTCTGCAAAAAACATCCTCAGTCCAGCAGCCTGAAGAAACACCCAGGGAGGGGAAGCACTTCCAGTAGGAAAGCTCAATGTCAAGTTTAACGTGACTTAAAGGACAGATTCATCAGCAGCATCTAGGGTATTATTTGACGCTACCCCCAACCAGCCCAAGAACAACACCCCATCCCCCAAAAACACTCCCATTCAGAGTTCATCCACCTGTGGGATCCTCCGATCACTGACTTCTAAGTCATAATTAAGCTAACACAATAACAGTGAAGAAACAACAGTGTCTTAATCATTATTTTCTGCAAACTATACCTGTCTTTGATTCTCCTCCGATATAGAAGACTTACTGTAAAGTGTGTAAAGCATTCAGGGGGAGAGGTGTGAGCTACTGTATATTTTCAGGAAGGCTAAGCCATGGGACAGGAGAGAGAGCCCATCAGAGGGAGAATGGGCTTTTGGGGCTTTTGGGGGCACATGATACATATTTCCCAAGAGGTCCAGGAGATTGGTCACCTTTTAGAAGATGAAGGAAGCAATCAGTAACGGCTGAACTGATTTGCCCAAAACCATTGCTCCCAAGACAGTACACAGAACAGACACCATATTACTAGAGAAATATTTACTCTGTGGGCACACCACCAGGTTCTGGCTTCTTCCCCTTTATGCCTGGTTACTGTCCTCTTCCAGCATCGGCCTTTGCACTTTTGACCTTTGGCTCCCATGTGAGCACACCTTGCCTTGTAGGCAGCCTTGGAGGCCGTCTGAGCGCACCTTGCCTTTTAGGCGGCCTTGGGGGCCATCTGTTGCCTATGGAGTCACATTTGACAGATGTAGGAGTCTGATGGGTTATGTTAGAGGCTAATGGCCTCAAAATTCTTTGTTCCTCCTTGCCCGCAGTTGAGGTGGCAGGGAAAGGATGATCGGGGATGGGGGCTGAATTTGCTGTTCCTGCTTTGTGTCCACGGAGAGATGTCAAGCTTCCATTAAACTCTTTTGATTTAAAGTGCTGTATGGATTCAAGGACTCTAGGGGGAAGGCCCCAAGTCACCCTCTTATTAAGCCTTTTAATATGGTCTTCCAGTGTCTGTGCTGCCGTAGGTGTAACAAGGGGAAGCTCCTGGAAGTTATTCAGGGAGTCATCCTCAACCTGTGACGGTGGCAAACTTCCCTGTTTTGTTTCATTCTGGGATTTCTCAGAAGGAAGTGCTGTCTGATCCACGGAGTGCCATGAATTATGCACAGTCTTCACGGCATTAAGTTGTCTCTGTCCCGTAGTCTCCACAGACATGATGGAGTTTTTCCTGGATGGGCTATGTTCTTGGTCAGAACCATACCCCATATCATGCTCTGTGTTGTGTCCCTGATCCTTCTCCAGGTCATCTTTGCAGGAACTCTCCTCTAGCAGAATTTCTGGGAGCTCCACATACACGCTTTTTGACATACTCCTTCTGATTGGATTTTTATTAGCGATCCCAGAGCGTCCACCATGGCGCTGAGACTCAGGTAGCTGTGGAAGAGTCAGTGCTAGAGACTCATAGATCCTGCGGGTTAGGCCCCTCTGGTGTAGGATGAGCCTGTTTTCAAGATGAGACTCCAGTTTTCTCTGAAGCTCTTCATTCAGAGGAAACTGCAGAGGAGTTACCGCAATTATATCATGGGCCTTGGTGGCCTTGTGGCTGAAACAAGGGTTAGACGCAGAAGAACAGTAGTCCTCCTGGGATCTTTGGACTATAGTGGGTAAACCCCACACACGTTTCTGTACCTTCTGCAACACGTTCCATTCCAAGTGTTGGATTTCTTTTGTTGGGAGATGGTTGGGTTCATTGTGAGGTCTGTGAAAACATACTCCACAGATGCTGATGTCGGCTAGAGGACCAGATGGCCGGATTGGGAGTGGGGATTGAAGGTGGGCCTGGGGCTGGACATGAGGGATAGGTAGGGGCTGGGTTTGAGGCAGGAGTTGAGGCGGGTTCTCAGGCAAGGATGGAGGAAGTTGATGGGGAACTACTGGGGATTCCTGCTCTGGGGAGGCATTCGAGATGTTATCTGAGGCATCAGCAGCAGGGAAGAAGGACCTGCTTGGAGTTTGGAAACCCCAGAAGAACTGGATGGGGGTTTGCTGTAAATGGCCCTCTTCCGAGGTGGTAGGATATGGACACTGCTCCCACAACTCCGGTAAGGAGCTGACATCTTGGGAAAGGGTATTTAGAGACACTGTCTCTGTTTGGACGCTACGGTCCACTGAATGGGCATGATGGGGTGGGACAGGAGGTGGAAAGGCAGGGGGCTGGGCTGGGAAATGGTCCATTGGGAATTTGGAATCCAAGGGAGGAAAGGGCTCTGGTGGCAAAGAATCACCCGGTGGTGAGGGTGGAAAGAAATCAGCCACAGGGATCACTGAGTTAGGTGAGAAGATGGAGGCAGGTGGTGGGGAAGACTCAGGCAGTGAAGCTGGTATTAGCTCTCCGGGAGGGACTGCTGAGAAGTCAGTGGAGAGAGTGAATGATGAAGAAGTCACAGAAGCTGTGGAAGCCAAGGGAGTAGAATCTTCCAGAGCCTGCAGGAACAGCAGCCGATCGATCTCAGCAGTTGTGCTGTTACATATCTCACAGGAGGGGTCTGGACATAACAGTTGACGAAAGTGGATGATATCATGATGCCGGCCGAGGGGGCTGCAGGAGACAGGAGGTAAAAAACTGCAGCCAGGACCAGAACAAGGGGAGGCGGCCATGCCGACCTGACAAGGGAGGGGCCACCTGAAGCATGCTATCCCTTCACAATGCCCCACTTTTATGACCTGACAGTGTACTCAGTAGCCTTCACCCCAATATCTGTTCCTATGGCTACCCCCACCCCATGGCTATGACAGACTGCAGTGAATCCTGCAATTGCATAAAACCTGCTCTAAGAGGCAATAGGATCAAGGGGGAAAACTGGTCACCTTCTTAAAATAGAGATCAGCTTCCGGGGCTCCTCCACTTCCCGTTGGTACCATCTGCCATCTGGGGAAACAGGAGACTGAGTTATATAGTGAAAGCAGAAACATAGGTATTAATCCAGGAGTCCCCTTATAGGACAGCCTTGGGATGTTGGACTCTGAAAGCCCCAACAATCAATAGATGAGGGCAAATGGCCAGTGATGTGAAGCTGGTTAGTAATCTAGCTTCCTGTATAAAGTACTTTCGTGTAAATTATCCATGTGATGATCAGACCACCTCTGTGAAGCAGAGAGGTCAGGGAAGACTCCTGAAGGTCCATGATGTCAGAGAGCTTTCACAAAGTCAGGAGACAGAAGTTCTGACTCTTGTCATCTCACACGGCCACCTAGTGGGAAGCACTCGTTGTCCAGATCCATCACTGCTTCATGCTCAATAATGGTCAGAGCAGGGATCTGAGAAGGGTTTTGCACTCTGGCTGCATTTCCATGAGCCTCTCCTCTGAGGGAATGTATCTAGCAGCTCGCATCCTCAGAGCTCATGGACCGGGCCCTCATGGAGAGGACAGCAAGGATCAGCCTTGGAGAGAGCTCAGGTGGAATAGGCAGAACCTTACCTTCCAGTGTCCCTCCTTTCCTCCTCCTCTTGGCTCTGCCCTGACGCTAGAAGAAAAATGAACAGAATGAGGGGGGTTGGGACCCATGTCTTACTCTTCTCTCAGAAATGGAAACGTCCTTTATGCAAGAATTCTAGGACTTTAGTAGAACTTTGTGTTCCTTGCTTTTTTCAGTTTTAAAGATGATAAAATGTTGTCAATATTTACTCTTTGGAAAATCCAGGGGACGACTTTCTCTGGGAGGTCCACACTTGGTATTCCCAATCAGAAGTCCTTTGTTCAATGAGGACATAGAAAAGGAAGCCCAACAGTCACACCTGTGCTGCCTCAGGTAGGACCCTGTAAACTAGGTCATAGCTCCGACCTCACTGTCTTCTCAGAGGCTGAGCAGTGTTCTCCTGATCAGCTCAGCATGAAGGAAGGCTTGATCGAGTGATGCTGGACATGGGAATGTGACTTATTATGGTCGAGTGCTGGGAAACTTTGTTCTCTTACACAGACCCCATCCTCTCAAAATAACCCAATCCAGGACTACAGAATCCCTGAGTTTTTTATTTTATCCAAGAACCACCACCATACCCAGATAGACTGTAGTTTCAATTAGAACCCCTAGTCCTTTCTTAACACTTACCCCTGCCAGGCCTCTTTTCCTAGAGGAGTGAATGTCTGTTCTCTTAAGACTTCCCATTTTAGGTGTTTCTCCCACTCTACCAAACTCCTTTTAAAACCTGGGATTAGGGCTCCTGGATGGCTCAGTTGGTTAAGTGTCTGCCTTGGGGTCAGGTCAGGGTTCCAGGGTCTTGGGATCTAGCCCCACATTGCACTCCATGCTTAGCTCTCCCTGTGCCCCTCTACCCCACTTGTGCTCTCTTCCTTTGTCTTAAATAAAATCTAAAAAAAAAAAAAAAAAAGGAATAAGATTTGGGATTAGAAATGGAAACCGTAATAATCTATGTTGAGTTCCCCCCCTCTCCAAGGTTTTCTTACCTTTTGGGTAGTTTTGCTTTTCCAATTTGGAAATGGAATCCCCACCAGGTAGCACAGGAACAGAAGGAGCAATCCCAACCCACACATGAAGGTGAAGTTGGGATCAATCTCCCAACATGTTGAGCCAGAGCTCAGACATGGTTTGGTATCGCTATGCAGAAATGAGAGAACATTCCAGTGTTGGAAATCCATAGTCTAAATCACAAGACAGCCTATACTGTGCACACGCTGAATATATATCCTCCCCAGGCTTACATCACAGAGCACTGTCACAAAGAGTTTCTGAGGGTGAGGGAGGGGACAGTTGAACAAGGTGTGTCCAGAGCCCCTCCCCACCTACTGGCTCAGAAGACCCCTCCATCCTTCTGGTCCTTCAGGTCTGCCATCCTATTTTCCTACTCCTTTTCATCACTTATGAAACTTATGAAATTTTCTGTCGTTCCATGTATAATTCATATGTTACCTGGGTCCCTCTTCACTGTTTGAGAACTTGGCTTTGGTCTTACCAGGTCTGTGCCTTGAAAGTCTGCAAGGCTACCTGGAGTTTTTGCTTGTACCCTGACATTTACACTCAGGATCACATAGGTCCTCAGATCCAGCTTTCATATACAGTGTGTTTGCCTGGGACACCTGGGTGGCTCAGTCGGCTAAGTAATCGCCCTCAGCTCAGGTCATGATCTGAGGGTTCTGGGATCAAGCTCCACATCTGGCTCCTTGCTCCATGGGGAGCCTGCTTCCCCCACTCCCTCTGCCTGCAGCTCCCCTGATTGTGTGCTCTCTGTCAAATAAATAAAACCTTTAAAAGAAAATGTGTTTGGCTTCCATGAACCCAGATAGAGACCTTAACGTTCTTTCACATTCACTTAGTTCCGTACATGTTGCACAGCACATTTCAGTTTTTGTTTCATTCGGCCTTTAGTATCTTCCGTCAGAGAGGCTGACTCAATTAAACTCAATAATGCATTATTCAATAATCCCAAACTAAAGTCAATGTAAAATGACTGTAAATAATTAAACCTTCAAATAGTCTTGGGGGTAACTGCGTAGCACTCGTATTCCTAAAGTTAGTGAAGCTAAACTGCATAAAAGGTTTGGGGACAAGCTAACACACACACACATACACACACACACCCTTTGACAAAACAATCCAGTATATTTCATATTGAAGAATAAAGTGTTTTCTCCTTTTATTTCAGTATTTCATAAAATATTGACCCCAGGTCTTCTACTCTACCTAAAATACTGTGTTCTGTACATCAACACCCTAATAGTTGTACAAGTTCCTTCTCAGTGAGTTGCAGCCCTGTAACAAATGCCATAGACCGGGTGGTTTAAATGACACACATATATTTTTCATAGTTCGGGAGGACGGGAATTCCAAGGTCAAGGCACAGAAGATTCAGTGTCTGTTGACACCATCCTCCTGGTTCACACGCAGGTGCATCTTCTCCCTACAACCTGATGTGGCAGAAAAAGTGGGTGAGAGTTTTCTGGGGTCTCTATTCTAAGGACACTAAACTCATTTATGAGGGCCCCACCCTCATGACCTAATCACCTCCCAAAGTCCCCATCTCCTAATACCATCACATTGGGATTAGGGTTTCATCATATGAATTTGGGGAGGAGCACAAACATACAGTTCATAAACTCCCCAAAGGCTGGGATAGGTTACAGGCTGCTAAGTAAGCTACTGATCCCTCCTGTGGTGGCAGGGTGGGACCCAGGAGTGTCACAGCCTTCCTGCAGAATGTAGTCTTGAAGATCCTCACCTGATTGCCCTTGTGGGCCTTGTATATCCTTTCCTAGGAGCGCCTTGCAGGAAAAGCGTTTGAGAAGCTCGACCCTAGATTATCATCCCCACGTATGTTTGAAAATCAACTACCTGTGACAGTTTTTCCATGTTCCTTTTTGTCGGGTTTAAATAATCCCACTCTTCCTCCATCTTCTTTTATCTTCACGGCAGCTGTCCTCTGAACTGCCTCCTAACTTCTCATGTCTTTCTTAAACTGGAATGCCCTTTATTTGACACCCCTGGCCTAGCATTATGAACTTGGTCATCTGTGAAAGGGTAGGACAGCCTTTACCCTGGCCCAGCAGAGTCTCCTTTCAGTTCTGCAGGAACAGGTAACCTGCCTGGAAGATCAGACCTGCCCAGAGGCACCGCTTCTTCCTCATCCTGACATGCAGTCTCAGCCACATTTTCATTTAATAAATAGTTACTTTTGGAAGCCGAGAGATGCCTAGTTCAGAGCCCTCAGTGAGACTTAATTTTGATGAGGAGAAGGGGGAGTAGTAGGAGAATAATGTTAATGATTATGGTAATAATGTCCCAATTTTAATGTGAATAGAGAGTCTTGTACTGTACTGAATACATCCTGTTTCCCAGTCACCTCCATGCTATGAAAAATGGCAATACTTAAGATACAGCAGAGAGCAATAAAAGTCATCTTCTCCAATCTGAAGCAGGTATCATGGTCTTATTAAAAATTTTCTACACTACAGAGGATGATGCTATAATAATGGGAGATTTTCTATGAAGTGAATATTGGCATCCTAACTAAGTCAGACCTTTCAGTCCACTCTAGAGTGTCTAGAGCCCTGAAGCTTGGCTTTGACACAGTGTTTCTATTTTCATGTCAATGCTCTACTCCACTGTGCTCTAAGAATAAAGTGTAAGTATAAAAATGATGGCTGGTAGCCCTCCTTTGAAAATTGTTTTCAAGGTGCAGCAATCCAATTTCAGATTAATTGTAGCATAGCATAACAAGAGGCCCAAGGATGAGGATGTACCTTATCCAAAAGTTGCCAGTCACTTGTGCGACCTTGAATACATTCCTTAACTTTTTGGGATCTCAGCATTTCCAACTAAGTTGGAAGTAATTGTAGAGGCCACTTTCAGGCAATCAACTCGAACAATGGAAACGTGAGTCAGGCCGAAGGGCCCACAGTGACACACTGGCTGAGTTCGAACAAACACAGTGGGTGGCCCAAATCAAAATATCCTTAAGCCCTAGCTGATCAATAGGGTACTTACACCCGGACACAGGTACCAAAAAAGGAAAATTCTGTATGTTCCCATACCTCCTCACCTCCCCCCTATAACGACAGCCTGCCCCAGTCCCTGTTCTGCTGTCCTGCCTGCTGCTCCCTTGCAGTGTGCTCAAGGTGTATTCTATCTCCTTTGTTCTGCCTTAGGTGATTTCTTTTACCACTCATGCCCTATAGGCTTCCACCAGATCGGCTCACCTCACATTTGGGGACCCCCATCCAATCAGGAGACCCCATAGTAATTAGGCTTGTAAATACTTTTAGTGCTACACTGGAATCAAAAGATTGGTTGTGGTTCCTACTTTAAGGTAGCTCTGCTGTTACTGGTCTTCTCACGAAAAGCTGAGAGTCCTGCCTTGTTCTTGAATCAGATCCCAAGACTATAATATTTAAAAAGACCTATGGCCCCTAGGGGGCTCAGTTGGTTAAGGTTAAGCATCAGACTCATAATTTCCACTCAGGTCAGGATCTCCTGTGTCTTCAGATTGAGCCCCAGGTGGGGCTCCCTGAATGGCGGGGAGGCTGCTTGAGATTCTCTCCCTCTCTCTGACTCTCCCCCTACTTCCATGCACATGTGCACACTCTCTCTTCCCAATGGGTGAATAAATCTTGAATGAATGAATAAATGAATAAACCTGTCCAAAAGAACTATACTTATACCTGTAGTGAACACAGCATAATGGAAAAACTTGTCCAATCACTGAGTTGTACATCTGAAACTAAGGCAATATTGTGTATCAACTATATGCAAATAAAAAATAAAAATGACATAAATACTGTAAAAAGTAAAAAGAACTGTTCACTCATGTGAAGAAAGCATCCTGCTTAAAAATCAACTTTAGTTTAGGTAACTGGATGTGTCAAAAGAAAAGTAGTAAATTGAGGCTTTTATTCCCTTTCTTCTGAAAAAAAAACTTGGGAGATACCCAAACCTCTGAATGCAGTCCCAGAAACTGGTTTGGAGATCAGTGTAATTAGAAAGGAGAAAAATGAAGGAAAGAAAAGTTAAAGGGATGTAGGGGAAAAAGGTAGAAAAACCTGAAAACAAAACAATCTATTTCATACCACTCAGAGTGTGGTCCTTGGCCTAGTCACATTGGCATCACCCAAGAACTGTTCTAGAGTACAGAATCTCAGACATCCCCTGATCTGTTGTAGGGATGGTATTGGTGCATGGATCCTTTTCATCTGCCAATGTGCCCATCCTTTAGCTGCCGCAAGTGCTTGCTGTTCACAACTCCCAGCTGGCCCTTTATCTAGAGAGTTACCCCTGGCCAAACAGGAGCTTCCACACTTGGAAAGGTTACATAGTACCCACCCAACAAACTTCAGTTAACAGTTGATTGGTACCAAGGGATGAAAGCCTGGTTCCTCATCTTACAGTGAGATTACTTAGTGCAGGGTGTGTTCCAAAACTTCCTCCTGGGTTCAGCTCGTCTTTGATCGAGACCATTATTCATGATTTTATGGCCAGCTCTGTCAGGCACTGTTCACTCCTTTTCTCCTAAGAATACTCCTCTAGTGACTTGAATAAGAATCCCCATGTCACGCTCCACTTTTAAGAAACTCAACCTAGGGACGCCTGGGTGGCTCAGTTGGTTGGACGACTGCCTTCGGCTCAGGTCATGATCCCGGAGTCCCGGGATCGAGTCCCGCATCGGGCTCCCAGCTCCATTGGGAGTCTGCTTCTCCCTCTGACCTTCTCCTCGCTCATGCTCTCTCTCACTGTCTCTCTCTCTCAAATAAACAAATAAAATCTTTAAAAAAAAAAAAAAAAGAAAAAGAAACTCAACCTAAGTTGGTTTGTCCTAGAAATAGATCTGAGAAGCAGATGCTAAGGATAGAATTTTGTAGTTAGATCTAACTTGCCACCTGGATCACGAGTGGTAGGTGATGTACTGATAGTCTTTGGGACGCTGTAACAGGCAACTACTAAGACTTTCACTTGAGGGGAATGGGATGAGATGCAGGTGGAGGGGATGCACTAACCGGCACAATTTCTTAGGCACTGGAGAGATATGGGCAAGTAGCAACTCTAAAGACTGTGAAACTGAGTGGCTGTTGCTAAGTACCATTGACTTAGTGAAAAAGAAAATGACAGGTTCAGACCTCTTAATAATTCAAAGTAAAGTGTGAGTGTCAGAGGCCTCCTTGGTAGCTTTTGAAAAGATTCTCATCACCCGAAGCCAGAGGGTGGAAATGGTTGTAGACAGAGAACTTAAGTGTGATATTGGCAGAGCTTTGAAGAATTCTTGGCCTCAGCAAATCTCCCATGACATTACAGGACCTAGAGAGGGAGAGTAGACACATACATTGATAGCCATAATAATGGCGATAATAACTAAATGATAACTAAATGATAAACAGTTACTCCCTTTATTTTTTCCCCAAGGGAAACTGGGGTTTAAAGGAATTAAGTAACTTGTGCAAATTTGCATAATTAATGAATGGCACTGTGAGACCCCACACCCAAGTCATATAGCTGCACATCATATGTCGTATTTTCCCCAACAGAAAACTGGTTTTAATCTTTCATTTGCAACATAAGTAGATAAGGATACCCTAATTCCTAATTTTATGGAAGTTTGCCTTATGCGAGAGGAGGGGTTGGGTGTCATGGGATGCATCGGAGGACAAGGACACAAAACCAGCACTTTAGACTCCAGCCCCTGTACCTATCTAGTGAGCCTTTCATTTCCTTTTTTTTTTTTTTTTAAGATTTTATTTATTTATTTGACAGAGATCACAAGCAAGCAGAGAGGCAGGCAGAGAGAGAGGAAGGGAAGCAGGCTCCCTGCCAAGCAGAAAGCCCAATGCAGGACTTGATCCCAGGACCCTGGGATCATGACCTGAGCCAAAGGCAGAGGCTTTAACCCACTGAACCACCCAGGTGCCCCAAGCCTTTAATTTCTTAAGAATGTCCTTTTTCCTTTAGAAGAGGGAAAAAGGAGTAAAAGGCAAACAATGCCATTCTTGCTGCTAGGAATGCACCCCTTTTTATGGGCACCTACTGCTGGCTTTCATGCAAATCAAGCAAAGGCATTCTGAAATGCTTGTTTGCTTCCTTGGAGAAGCCAGGCAGGGAACTTGTGGTGGTTTCTGGAAGTAAGACTCTAGAAGAAGAGAAGACCCTGGAAGTGATTTTTGTCTCATGAGCTTGAAGGGTTGGAAACTGACTCTCCAAGGTGACTTTTGACATTAAACAACAAAAAAAGAGATTAATAACAAAGAATATAAATAATACAAATAAAATGTTAAAATATAGTTACTTTATATTATAAGCCCTTCCCTGTTATGAAAGCTGAAGCTCTTCTTGCTCTTGCAAAAATTTGACAATGATTTTTCAAATAGCTTTTTGATTAGAAACCTCTTTATTCTATGTCTTGATTTTGATACTTAAAAATACTTAAATGAAAGCTGCAAAAACATTTGAGCTTTATTTGAACTCTGGTCATAGAAATCTTGCTTATATTATCTTTAATGCTTTTTAAAATAACTCTCATGATCAGATCAATCTATGAAATTCTAGGTTAAGACTAAACTTGTTTAAAAACTTAGAGCTCATGATAGTTAACTAAGTAGATGTGGGGGGGCAGTGTAGACAGACCTCTATCTCTAGGAAAGTAAGACTTAGGCAAAGGACAATGTGATTTGAATTGCGTCGGTGTGTGCCTTCTTTGTAACAGCAAATTTCAGTGAAGTGTCCTTTCCTCTCAGCTACTCAGTTAAATATGACACTAATGTTTCCCCATATAGAAACACCAACTCCTGATCTGCTAGCTAGGAAAGGGGCAGCTGAGTGTGCCCATTTATGAAAAGCCCCTACTAAATCCTTTTTACTTAAACTCTACAGGTATCCCGATATGAGTGAAAACTGACAGATTACAATGCAGGAATCCACGTGTTGGCAAGAAGCTGCTGCCAGCTCAAATATCTAGACCTCAGCTCTACAGGAATAAGCAGAAGAGGGTAGGGAAATGCGATTGTCCTTTTTTATCCAGTTGCTTTACAAAAATGAATCATGAGTTAATTATCCACTTCAGTTCATCATTTTAAGGGCACCTTAAATGCAGCCTATAATGTAGACCATGAGATGGTAGGCCAAAAGGAATCTGAATCTGCTTATGACATTCCTGGGCCCCAACCAAGTCAAGGGATGTGACAAAATGCCTATTGTGGTGACTCTTAATATTTGATCACAGTTAATAACAGATAGATGATATTCTATCATTGTGGTAGCTAGCTCCCAAACTAGCCCCTGAGGATTCCCAGCTCCTAGAATTCATACCCTGTGTCGGTCCTTCCAACACTGTATTAGCATTGATCTCGGAGACCAACAGAACACAGCAGAAGTGATAGCATCTCACATCTGAGACTAGGTGATAAAAGACCGAGCCTTCCATATAGGGCAGCTTTCTTCTTTCTCTCTCTTTCTCTCTTGCTCATTATTTCTTGTGGGAGAGCCAGCAGTTACATTATAAGGACACTCAGGCAATCTGGGAAGAAGTCCACACTGTGAGGAACTAAATTATCTGGGCAACAGCCAGAAAGGAACAATAACCATGTGAGTGAGCTTGGAAGGAAATCTTCCCACAGCCAAGCCTGTGGATGAGACTCAGCCCTCCCAACAGTCTGACTACAATCTCATGAGGCACCTTGAGCCAGAACCACTCAACTAAATTGTACTTGGATTCCTGAGGCAGAGAAACAGAGATATTATGTGATTATTATTTTAAGCTAAGTTGGGGGGTAACTTGGTATACACCATGTAACTAAAACTCATGAAGAAGAGTTCAGAGCTGGCATTATTTTCACTTTCTGAGTAAGACATTGATGACAGCTGTTGCCTAAACCCATATATCACATCTGGTTGCTTTTATAGCTTATATCTTAACAAATATATTCTTGAGCTCTGAATGGGCCATCTCGTAAAAAAATGATTTTAAGGGATTAATTGTACTTCATTCCATCTCTCATAAGACCTAACACATTTACTATACCACAGGGTCATTAGTGGGTTAGCTCCAAATCAGGGTTGGTTACTTAAAATATCTTCTTTGCCAAAGATACCTGAAAACATTTAAAAAAAATAAAAACAATAAAATAAACATAGAGGGGATATTGGTTTGGCATGTGTACAAATATGAAGGGTCACAGACACTTTAATAATTACTGTCTGAAGTTTTGCAACATTGTAAAGGATGCTTAAATTAATTCGTCTCATGAAAATAAAGATTTTATATCTATAAAATAATTTAGAATAATCAAACTTACGGAGATTCAACTTTTTTTTAAAGATTTTATTTATTTATTTGACAGAGAGAGATCACAAGTAGGTAGAGAGGCAGGCAGAGAGAGAGAGAGGGAAGCAGGCTCCCTGCTGAACAGAGAACCTGATGTGGGACTCGATCCCAGGACCCTGAGATCATGACCTGAGCCAAAGGGAGCGGCTTAACCCACTGAGCCACCCAGGCGCCCCCAATCAACTTTTTAATGATTATAAGAAGTCAACAGATTCTCTAGCTTCTAGATATTATTACTATCACTATTTTTAGTTGGCAGGGAAGTTGGAGGGCAGGGTAATGGTTTCCTGGAAGCATTTTATTTTCCTGGAAATATCAAATAATGTTCTTGTACCTATTTGCTCTTACGGGTATATATCTTTAAAATTTTTCAGACAAACGATTGCTTTGTGGTTAAGTCTTTACTCCTTAGAATCACAAGAGTTGTCTATTCCGGGAATAGATGCAACAAACTCCTGCCATGGAGTTCAATTGGCATACTTTAAATAGATAATAAATTCAAAATAATTAAGTGAGCTGTTTGCAGTAAGGGATAGAAAACAATATCTCAGACAAGTACTTCCTTCAAGGTACTTATCACCTAATTTAAGAAAATTCTCTCTCTCTCTCACACACACACATGCAAAAATCTAAATAGCATGCATATCCTTTAAGAGGGGGTGACTTCTGGAGAATGGTTTAACCTCAGATAATCCTTGAAGGATTGGTAGGATTCAGGTGGGCAGAGGAGAGGAAAAGGAAGTCTAGGCAAGAACAAATTCTTTCACATTGTGATTTTTTAAAAAAAGAGGTTATATTTGCCAAAAGCTTTCTTACAAATCACTTAATATACTTAAATATGAATCATCCCCTAAATATAGTCTTGTTTGTCACTTTTCCATCTAAACTGACGCCATATTCTCCTAATGAAACATTAATTTTCTAAACTATTATTCTGATGTTTGCTTGATATCCCATCCCATGACATAAATATGATATACTTAATTTAAAAATTATCTTATTGTTGGGCATAGAGATTGCTTCTGATTTTTTTTATAAAAAATAACATAGTAAAAAATATCCTCGTATGCAAATATTTGCATCTTTGATTATTTCATTCATAGAAAGCCCTAAAAAATAGAATTACTAGTTCAAAAAATTAGGAAATTAACATTTTTAAGGCTTTCAAATTAATAATGCTGAAGTGTTCTCGGAAAGGCTGTACAGTGCATTCTTCCAACAGCAGTGTTTGGACCTGCCTGCCTTGCCTCGCCAGTGGAGACCTCAGTGCTCTGGTACATACAGAGCCAATGTTATGGACAGCGTATCTTATTTTGATTTGTTTTGATGATGCTTCTTGACATTAAATGTTTTTAATATATATATTTTAAGATTTTTATTTATTTGAGAAGGAGACCACAAGCAGGGGGAGCAGCAGAGGAAGGGGGGAAAGCAGTCTCCCCCTTTTTAAATGGTATTTTGCATTATTTATTTCTGTGTTGGGGGTTTCCCTTGTATTATTGAAACATATATCTTGGGGGGTGCGTGGGTGGCTCAGTCAGCTAAGCGGATGCTTTCTGCCCAGGGTTGTGATCTTGGGGACCTGGGACTGAGACCTGTTTAGGCTTCCTGCTCACTGGGGAGCCTGCTTCTACCTTTTACTCTGCCCCTCTCCCTACTCATGCTCTGTCTCTCTCTCTCTCAAAAAAATAAAATCTTAGGGGGGCCTGCGTGGCTCAGATGGTTGGGCAACTGCCTTCGGTTTGGGTCATGGTCCCAGGATCCTGGGATCGAGCCCCACATCGGGCTCCCTGCTTGGTGGGGAGTCTGCTTCTCTCTCCCCCTCTGCTGCTCTACCTGCTTGTGTCTTTCACTCTGTCTGTCAAATAGATAAGTAAAATCTTTAAAAAAAAATGAATAAAATCTTTAAAAAAAGAAACATACATATGTGTAGCTCCATAGGTTAGGAAATATTCTTTTATAGATATTATGGTATTAATGATCAGTTTTTTAAAAATGTTGTTAAATATTTGTTCCAGGGTACCATTTCATGAAAAGTTTTCCAGGTGATTCTCAGGTTTTCTTGATACACTGAATACATTTTAAAGTAGAATACATGAATATGTATAAAACATACATACTTTACAATGTGTTACAATGATAAATACATACTGTCCTATTTTTCTAGAGCTAAGTTGCTTGATTTACTTATTTTTTTTTATTGGAGTTTAACTGATAACTAACATTATATGAGTTTCAGGCATACAACATAAAAATTCAGTATTTGTATATACTGCAAAATTATCACCACAATAAGTCTAGTTAACATCTGTTGAATTTAAAATCTCTGATTAAAGATAATATATGAGACAATCATTTATCAGTTTGAGAGAAGCACACACAAAGCCCTTTTTATCGAATTCATTTGTTTTGCGGTGGTATTTTAAGGTGTGACCTCCTGTTGGTCTGTGAAAAATATAAAGGTGATACTTGGTTTCCTCCTGTGGAACTGCATATATGTACTAGATGCAGGGTCTGGAAATGGGTCCGAATGGAAATAAGAGGGGCATGTAAAATAGACATGAATTCAAACTACCCTGGTGTTTTCCATTCATTTACAACAGTATTTACCACAGATCTATGCCCTTGGGTTAGCAGACCACTGGGCCCTCACACACTTCTGCTGGATTTACAGAACCGACATGCTTCCTCTCCTCTTTGCAACTTCACCAATATCATCCCTCTTGCTAATCACGTCTGTCTATGATCGTCATAATGGATTGCCGCAGTTGGTAGACAGAGGACGCTTGTCAGATCCTACAGATCTCTACATGGGAAAAATCAGTAGAATAGAATAGAAAGGAAGACATCACAAATGTACTTCATTATAGCCTTGAGGCCTGCTTTTCCTTCAGGCCCAATTTTTATTTATGCTTAAGCCACGTTACAGATGGAAACTACCCCGCACCCCACTGACCTTTCTTTCATTTTGTCTTTTATCTGTGACTATCTGGATAAAGACTGTGCTTATGATCCCGCTGATCATCTTACTATACGTGTTTGGATTTCACTTATAAATGTCTGACTGAAATATAACAAAATATAAAGTGAATATACAGTGTGCTAGGCTAATGATAAGCCACTATTAGCTTTTTTTTTTTTTTTTTTTTTTTTTTCTGGTCCATGCATCCTTTATTCCATGACCGACCGCTACTATTAGCTTTTACTGATTTTGTCTCTGAGACAAAAGTCCCTTGTCTGGGTGATACAGAACTAACAAAAGTGTGACTTGACTGGAACCCGAGTCTTTCCTGTGTTACTGTTGGCGGGGGGCCTGCATGAATGATACACAGCTCAGGTCAGTCCCTAATTAGGAGACTACCTTCACAGTAGAAGGGTGTTGTGTCTCTAATTACACTGATATGTACCAGAGGCTTCACTTCAGAGAGGGTTTCATAAGGCTAGAACCTACTAACAGGCAGAATTAAAGACTTTTTTTTTTTTTTTTTTTCATTCTGGCTTGTCTCCAAAGGCTGGATCATACTAATTAAAGTACAGAGGAGAGAACAACCCCAGACTTGAGAGCTTATTTTGCTGGTCTTCACTATCTTACTGACATGGAGATTGTAGGCTCTGTGTGTGTGTGTGTGTGTGTGTGTGTTTGTTGGTAACTCTGGCAACACCCCCATTTTTGTTGGCTCTCCTGGCACTCTTACTGGATTATCTGCTTCATGCTGCCTCAGGATCTGCCTTTTCTATTACTTTGTCTCCAATAAAACATTCAGTTAATTCAAACGTGAATTCAAAACCAGTTATGTTGCCTTGTTTACTGCCCCCAAGCCAGCCATTCAGTAGCTTAATTTAGAGAGAGGTGATCAAGTAGGCAAATATACGACATGAGTGGGTGTCTTATTGTTTTATTGCATCTCTCAGAGCACAGGTACCTTCACAACAGAGCCTATCTGAGCAGGATTTATTTGATTGTAGGAGAAAAGAATGTTCTATTCTGAAAGCGATGGGGACTTCCGAAAGTGGTTGAATAGCCTGAGAGAAACATTTACAGCAATGTGAAACCTGTCCTTACATTGCCTTCCTCATGTTAGTGAACTTGTTTTCTTAGAGGAAAACATGAAACACTGTTCTCATGCTCATGAAAACACGCAACAGAAACCTGGATCTGCGTCCTGTGGTTTTTATATTATCATTGAGGTTTGGACCAGAAATGAACAGGAACAATTATCAAACAGAGTCTTGCCGACTCATTTACTGATATACACTCAGGAATGAGAAGCAGATTACTTTTTTTTTTTTTCCTGTGAAGCGATAAGATCTCTAACTAAAACGTTCAAGAAAACACTCATTTAATTCTTTTGGGCAAGTAGTCTAAATCATTTGTTTCATTTGAGAGGCAGGATTGATTTAGCATGGACTTTGGAGCCCAATTCCCTGGCCCAAACCCCAGCTCTCACCCCCTGGGTGACCTTGGATGAGATACTAAACCTCTCTGTGCCTCACTTTCCTCATCAGTAATACGAAGATGAAAATGATAGGTCCTGCCTTAGGGTCTTCGTGGGGACTAAGTGACTTAACTCAGGAAAAGATTTAGGAGCCCAGAATATGAAAAGCACTCTGTGTTAGGCATTATTATTTGTTTATAAATACTATTAAAATTATTTTTCTTCAAATAATGAGTATTTTTCACTATGTATACACTCATGCTACTTATTTAAGGTGGTTATTTCTTAGAAAGTAAAAATTATCATTATTCGGCTTGAATAAACCCATTGTGAAGAACTTTGAGTTTTCATAATTATTATAGGGAAGACTTGAGAGCACTGGCCTAATCATTCAGTGGAACCCAAAGAGATATCAGAATTTCAATATTTATGGAGATTATAAAGACATTTAAAGTCCTCCAAATTTTCTGTTAATTGAAAGCTAGAGAAAGTGTACATTTTTTTTTTAAGATTTTACCCATTTATTTGAGAAAGAGACAGAAAGGGAGAGAGCATGAGTTGAGCAGTGGTAGGGGCAAAGGGAGAGGGAGAACGAAACTCCTAGCCAAGTAGTGAAGCCCAATGTGGGACTTGATCCAAAGACCCTGGGATCATGACCTGAGCAGAAGGCAGAGGCTTAACTGACTGAGCCACCCAAGTGCCCTAAGAAAATATCTATTTTAAAGCGGAGGACAGAAATTGTCAAGGTTTTTGTATGTGTAATGTTCTTTTAACATTGAAAAGCATAGATTTCTTACTACAGATATGTGCTTTCACCAGTATTAAACATGGGGAATTATTTCGGGGACAGTTTGTTTCTATTTCAGGGACAGTCTATCAGGGAGGCTTTTCCCCTTGCCCTTGTTAACATTAGGAGACCTCTCCATGGTATGCTATGTGAAATAGTCAATATCCCCATCCAGATCATCTTTGATAGTGAGTACAGGCCACACATACTATCTGGGTATATATCTAGAGAGCAAAGATGATAATACTTAGCATTTAAGTTTGAAAGTTCCTTTGCTTTTAATGTTGGCATGGCTTTATTTCCATGGGACCATCTCATGTTTCTGACATTGATGACTGTCCCATTTCCCAACAGTTCTGGGGATAGTGGGAATATGTTTGCTACAAACCTACTTGCCCTAACTTTCTCCCCTCTTGCTATTTCCCATTCTTACCTGCCTTCCCACAGTCCCCCAATTTTAAACGGAGACCTGGTAACTAGCCTAACAGAAGAGTCTGAAATGGACAGAAGAATTAATGCTTTTAGAGGGCACAAATACTTAACATGGATTCTGTTAAAGCATAATTACTATTTTTAGGGAGCCCAACTAGAAGGTCAGTAAAAAATCCTGCTTCCCAGAGACTTTTTACTTTAACTTATAGATTTATTTTCGGTAATCTGTTTCTTAGAAGTACAATTTGTTTAGATTGGTAGAATCACTGACAATGATTCTCTGGCATCCATATTTGCTAATCATCAGAACACAGATGGATCTGCTGTGTGGCCAAGGTTGTGAACCATCGTTAAGACCAGTAATTCTCAATTTTTATGTACATCAGGATCACTCAGAAGACTTGTTAAAACACAGACTGGTGTGGGGCACTTAGGTGAGCATCCAACTCTTGATTTCAGCTCAGGTCATGATCTTGGGGTCATGAGATTGAGCCCCACCTCTGGCTCTGTGCTCAGAGCAGAGTCTGCTGGAGATGTTCTCCGTCTCCCTCTGTCCCTCCTTCCATGTGCTCTCGCTCAATTTAGGTTATACATGGATCCCTTGTCCTGGGAGAAGACATTTTACTCCCGAGATCTAGGTAACCTCTCCAAAGTTACCAAAATTCCATGCTCATGATTCTGACAAATCCTGGAGTGAGACTTACACTCTCAGGTCCCCTCCTGTCTTGTGCTTCTTGGGGTCCTGCTCCCTCTCAAATGCACAATGGTGACTCAGCCTCTTCTTCTATCTCAGTTGTGAGTGAAATAAACCTCAGTAGAAATGTTTCAGGGAACCCAAAGAAAGGCCTAGATCACAAAAGAGAACACCTTCCCTCATCCTCAAGTGTCCCGTCAACTTCACCTTGCCGGCTCTGGCCTCGCCGCATTTTCTGCCTTCTGTCTCTCCCCACTCCATAGTCTTTACCCAGCTGTCAGGAGGAAGAAAAACCCATCCCTGTCCATGAAGAGTGGCAGAACTATCACATGTTGTTCTGCAGGTCCTTTCCTCTTAGAAACGTCTAGCACAGTATTAGCCCAAACAAAGACAGGTCTCTTCTGGGAGTAAGTCTGGTGCCAGATGTTAAGATAACGATCACTTTTACTTTATTATTACTAAATACCCATCAAAATGGCAACACTGTAATAACCCTCTGGATTTATCTACTATTACCCCTTCTCTAAGTATCTCCAAGTAGAATCTGAAATCTTTAGATCTTTGCCCATTTCTTCTTTACTTTTTTTGTTTTTTGTTTTTGTCTGGAAATTTTATTCGGTGTGTTCATTGCATGTGCTGCTGTTAGGGAACTATATTTGCAGTCTCTGTCTGGATGGGAGGGCAGGACTGGTAGGGGAGGAGGGATAGTGTGGGGTTAATGAACATGCAAGGCCAAGGTAAATTTGGGGGCTGAGTTTTTGAAAACTTCGTTAAAAAGTACACTTTACTATCTATTCTCATAACTTTTTGTTCTCATTCTCCTTTCCAGAGTTTATTCATTGGCTAATTATTGTCACATTAGTTTGGAACATGTGAAACTCAGTCTCTGTAAGAATGTCACCCTGGATGTGGTTCAAAAACTGTGAAAACTGTAGATGGTAAGAGAATATTGATTTTTGTCCACTTGTTTCTCTTTCAGTCCTAAATGTCATCACAAAATGAAAACTTGGTATCAGCTGTGCATTGGTTTATTATTTAATGTTTATATTATTATTATTTATAAATTCTCAGTGTTGTTTCCATTTTATCAACAAGAGTTCTAGCCATCATTAAATATTTCCCAGAAAATAGCTTCTGGTAACTTCATTTAAGACCATACCAAGTTTTCATGACTTCTCATATAGCACAAAAATCATATTACTTCCTTTGTACTTTGAAACTCATTTAGAGTTCAGGAAAAAATACTTGAGGCATATTAGATACTTTTCAGTTATGTTGACCTCTGTCCTTGGGATACCCTTTACCTGAATGATAGACAAGCCAGGGAAAGAAAAACATTCGAGGAGTTTTTGGAGTTGAAACTACCATTTCAGATGTCCCATATTTCAAGAATTATTTGATTAACCCTAGTCTCCTCATGTGAAATCTGAACTTCTTGGAGGAAATCTGAGATTTTTGTAATGAGTTAATCTTCCAGGAAATAGAGGAATCCGTAGAACAAATACTTCTGTATGGAACCCCAGAACTTTTTAGGTTTCAAAATGAACAAAATAATGGAACAGTTTGAGGAAATTCAGTTTGCTGATTGTCTATGTCTTATAAAAATTAACTAATAATTTATTACTAAAAAATATGAATTGAGAACTTAGAAGATATAATGGAATTTACATTATTTTCCAAAACCCTAAATATATGGCATTCCTCCACAAATGTTGAATAACCAGTGTTAGAACAACTAGAAAAACAGTAAAAATAGTGAAGTTAATTCTATAACTCATAACTGACCCAAACCAAATTCCAGACAGAATAGAACTTGAAAAGTAAAACCATAGATTTAAAAAAAGGGGGGGGGGCTTTCCTGTGCCTTGTTTATTTGAGCTGACATAATTCATACTAAGTAATATCTTTGTGAACAGGTCACAATGAAATTGTGGAAACTTATTGTAGGAACAGAAGGATCCAACTCTTCCATGAAGGCTGGGAAATGGTATGGTTAGACAGAAGAGGGGAAAATTAAGTTTGATATTCACATTTTGTGATGATAATAAGGAGCTATTATGTTAATTACATAATCCAGATCTTTCCCTTGACAAATTGTGACAACCAATAATGTCTCCAAACATTGCCAGATGTCTCCCGGGAAACAAAATTATCATAGATTGAAAAAAAGAAATATCAAAATGATCGAATTTTTAAGATCTACTACCCATTAAGCAGTCAGTATTAAAGAAACAATAGCACTGCTAAAGTAAGTGTTTAAAAACAAAGGGTAACATGCACTTGGACATAAGATTTCCCTAAGATTTATGTAAAAAAATTTTAAAAATCACCCTAGTTTTTAACTGTCGCTGCCTGCCAAAGGATTTTGATTACTAATTCTTTCTCAGGTTGTGGAGACAAGGACCGAGAAAAATTATTCGGATGCAGGGATCTATGTGATTTCTGATGTGTATTAACCAGAAAATGGGGTGTTCTGGTAAATCTCGTAGATTAGTTTGCAAGAAAACTTGTATATGCAGACGTTTACCAAAGTTCCGCAATTACAAGAGACTGAAATACTCACAACATTAACCAATTTGGGAGTCCTACCCCTATCCTCCTTTGCTCTTTTTGTCCAGGTAGCTTTTCACACTCCTGCTAGCCCTTTGCTTTACCTGAGCAACCAGTGTTTCACTCCAAAGACCCTGGCAAACGCTACCGCTGAAGCCCCGGTTCTGGCGGGTGTCCCAAGTCCAAGAGGCCCCAACCCGGGCTGGGCCGGATGGAGCCTGGCACAGAAGGGACAGCGGGCTCCGGAGGCGTGGGAGTCCGAGCCACGCGCCCCTCCTACCTGGCTGGGCGGAGTCAGGCCGAGCGGAAAGTGTGAGGGCCGCTCCGCCGGGCGCTCAATCTCCGGCGGCCGCTGCTGCGCTGTACTCGGAGTCCGGCTCCGAGGGCCCCGCAGGAGCAGCGTTGGAGCGCCCCGCCCCGCCCGGACATTCCTGCAAGCGGCCCAACCAGCTGGACCAGGTCGACTTCCCGGGGCTTCCGGCAGCAGCAGGTGGCCCCGGACTTCCCGCTGTCACCGCTGCCCTGGCGGGCCGCGCGCCCCGTTGCCCCTGGAGCCCTTTGGGCTACCCTCACCGGGCGGGGACCGGGAGGAGCTGGCCCACCTGCGCTCGCTCTTCGCTGCCTGCGACGCGAACCGCTCGGGGCGCCTGGAGCGCGAGGAGTTCGGCGCGCTGTGCGCGGAGCTGCGTGTGCGGCCGGCCGACGCCGAGGCCGTGTTCCAGCGGCTAGACGCTGACCGCGACGGCGCCATCACCTTCCAGGAGTTCGCGCGTGGCTTCCGTGGGTCCTGCCGCGGGGGGCGGCACCGAGGCTGGGCTCCCTGGGAGCCCGCGTCCGCCTCAGCCCAGGTGGGACCCGACCCCGAGGACAGCCAAGAGGACGAGGGCGACGGGGACGCGCTGGCAGACCCTGGGGTCGGGCGAGCGCCGGGCAGGCTTGGCAGGACTTCCAGGCGCGACTTGGAGACGAGGCCAAATTCATGCCCAGGTGCGTGTGTGGGTTGGCGGGCGGGATGTGAAGAGGGTGTTACCTGCACTCACCGGTGCGCTGGCGTTTCCCTCTTAACCCGCCCAGTGAGCAGACCTACCGGACCCAGCTCTTCTTTCTGAGTTGCTTTTCTCTGTCCAACTATTCCAAGGGGCGAACCACTAGAGCTGAAAAAAACCAAGAAATCACTTCTCATTTTACGAGAAGAACCTCATTTTCCACTGAAGGAAAAGCCGATCTACATCTGAACTTTCAAAACTTACACTGAAGAGCAAGAAACAATCTTCAGCCATAAATTAAAAACTTGCTTTAAACTCTCATTTCTCAAGAGAGTCAGGGCTTCACAGCCCTCCATGCCCCAGAAGTTGGGCCCTGCCTGTCCGCCCGTCTAGTCAGAAAGCAAACAACACAGGCTATTTGTAATGACAGGCAAACACTAATGAATTTCGGAGCATGTCTGGTGCTTGCATTTATGGATCATAAAATCATCTGGCTTCTTCTCCCCCCGTGCTGACATGTCAATGAGGCAACCCTGAGTATTGACAGGCAGGAAGGGGACTGCCAGGACCACTCTGTGAGAGGGAGGCTGGGAGTTGAGGGGGATGGCTTGTTAACCTTCCCATTCCATACAAACCCATTTTTATGCTCCTACAGTCACAGCCTAAACCTTGGCATGCAGAATCCCATTAAATGCTATTTATTTTTTTAAACATCTTGAGGTGGGAAAGAGAGGCAATCTGTCTCAATTGCCTAAGGTATAAACCCAGTCAGAAGTTACCAAAATGGCTTTTTAAATACCAGCTAGATATAAAGAAAGAATTTGAAATGCAGTTAGATTTTTCCAGTTAAACATATAATTTGTCTAGTACACCCTACTAAATTCTAAGTGTCTAGAAAAAAGGTACTTCCATAAAACATAGGCTTTCAGTCTAGGAACACCACACACAGGCTCAGCCACCAGGGTAGAGCCCCTCATTGCCCAGCCAAGGCAGAGTCCTGTTCTGGCCACACTGCCATGACCACCTGGGAGGAAGGGACCGTGGTGGCTTGGGACTCTTTCCATTGACAGGAGGTCTGGGGGAGCCTCTACGGAACCCAGGTAGCCCAGATAGGCCACAGTTTATCTGGGGCCCTCCAGAGGCTGACGCTCATTTCTCGAGGAGGTGCACATCAGAGACCACAGGAGGAGTTCTAAAATGCAGAATGAGCCCCTGTGTAAGGGGAATCTTTCTTGACTCCAAAGGGTTGTGTGAGTTCATTATAGATCCTGGGTATCAACCTTTT
Organism: Mustela erminea; assembly: GCF_009829155.1. Lineage (NCBI taxonomy): Eukaryota > Metazoa > Chordata > Mammalia > Carnivora > Mustelidae > Mustela > Mustela erminea. The sequence goes on from NC_045625.1 coordinate 70,489,787, forward strand.
GTCTGTACTGTCGTTTGCAAATATTTTCTCCCATTCTGTGGGTTGCCTCTTTGTTTTTTTGACTGTTTCCTTTGCTGTGCAGAAGCTTTTGATTTTGATGAAGTCCTAAAAGTTTATTTTGCCTTTGGAGACATATCTTGAAAGAAGTTGCTGTGGCTGATATCGAAGAGATTACTGCCTATGTTCTCCTGTAGGATTCTGATGGATTCTTGTCTCACGTTGAGGTCTTTTATCCATTTTGAGTTTATCTTTGTGTACGGTATAAGAGAATGGTCGAGTTTCATTCTTCTACATATAGCTGTCCAGTTTTCCCAGCACCATTTATTGAAGAGATTGTCTTTTTTTCCACTATATACTTTTTCCTGTTTTGTCAAAGATTATTTGACAATAGAGTTGAGGGTCCATATCTGGGCTCACTACTCTGTTCCACTGGTCTATGTGTCTGTTTTTATGCCAGTACCATGCTGTCTTGATGATCACAGCTTTGTAGTAAGTAAAGCTTGAAATCAGATAACATGATACCCCCCGTTTTATTTTTGTTTTTCGACATTTCCTTAGCAGTTTTGGGTATTTACCCCAAAGATACAGATGTAGTGAAAAGAAGGGCCATCTGTACCCCAATGTTTATAGCAGCAATGCCCACGGTCTCCAAACTGTGGAAAGAACCAAGATGCCCTTCAACGGACGAATGGATAAGGAAGATGTGGTCCATATACACTATGGAGTATTATGCCTCCATCAGAAAGGACAAATACCCAACTTTTGTAGCAACATGGACAGGACTGGAAGAGATTATGCTGAATGAAATAAGTCAAGCAGAGAGCGTCAATTATCATATGGTTTCACTTATTTGTGGAGCATAACAAATAGCATGGAGGACATGGGGAGTTAGAGAGGAGAAGGGAGTTGGGGGAAATTGGAAGTGGGGATGAACCATGAAAGACTATGGACTCTGAAAAACAATCTGTGGGTTTTGAAGGGGTGGGGGGTGGGAGGTCAGGGTACCAGGTGGTGGGTATTATAGAGGGCATGGATTGCATGGAGCACTGGGTGTGGTGCAAAAAATAATGAATACTGTTATGCTGAAAATAAAATATAAATTTAAAAAAAAAAGGAAAGATTACTGGTTTCTCAGGGTAGGAGCAGGGAGGAGGGGGAGTGACTGCTAACAGGTATAGTTTTTAGGTGATGAAAATGTTCTGGAATTATGTACTGATGATGGGGAAAGTTTTATAACTGTGAATAGACTAAAGATCAGTGGATCATACACTTTAAATTGGTGATTTAATGGCGTGTGTATTGTATCTCAATAAAGTTGTTATAAAAATTACATTTGTTTATAGTTCCTTATGTTGTTTTTGTAATATTTTGTAAAGGGTTCATGAATTGAGTGGCTCTGCTATAAACACACCTTTCCATTTCCATCTACTTGTCATCAAGTCTTCTCAGCACTTAATTCTATCACAATGAGAAATATGTTGGTACTGAACCCAGATGTGCTTTAGCAGTAGTAGTATTTCTCCATGGATAAAGAATAAAGAATAATCTCATTTGTAACATTAAGAGATAAATTTCTAATAAAATTTTCTTTTTATTATTAAGCTATTTTAATAATTACTTAGTATATCCCTGATGAACATGGATGCAACAATTCTCAATAAAATACTCACAGATAAAACCCAATAATGCTTTAAAAAAACCATTCAACACAATCAAGTGGGATTTACTTCTGGGTTGCAAGTGTGGGTCAATATTCACAAATGAATCAATGTGATTTTCCATATTAGTAAAAGAAAGGGTAAGAACCATGTGACCATTTCAATAGATGCAGAAAAGGCATTTGATAAAATACAATACCTATTCATGAGAAAAATCCACAAAAAAGTAGGGACAGAGGGGATACACCTCAACATAATAAAGGCCTTCTACGAGAAACCTGCAGCTAATATCATCCACAATGGATGATAAATGGGAAAAACCAAACGTTTTTTCCTCTATGGTCAGGAACACAGGGGTGTCCACTTTTACGACACTTATTAACTCAGTACTGGAAGTCTTAGTCACAGCAATCGGACAACAAAAGGAAATAAAAGGTATCCAAATCAGTAAGGAGTAAGTTGAAATTTCACTATTTGCAGACGACATGATATTATATATAGGAAATCTGAAAGCCCTACCAAAACCCTGTAGAACTGATAAATGAATTCAGTAAAGTCACAGGATACAAAATCAATGTACAGAAATATTTTGCATTTCTATGCACTAGTAATGAAGCAGTAAAAAGAGAAATCAAGGAATCCATCCCATTTATAATTGCACCAAAAATATAAGACACCAGGAATAAACCCAATTAAAGAGGTGAAAGACCTGTTCTCTGCAAACTGGAAAACACTCATGAAAGAAACTGAAGACCACACAAAAAAATGGAAACACATTCCATGCTTATGGATTGGAACACCAAATGTTGTTAAAATGTCTATACTACCCAAAACAATTCACACACTTAAGGCAATCCCTATCAAGATACCAAAAGCATTTTTCATAGAGCTAGAAAAAACTATCCTCAAATGTGTATGGAACCACAAAAGACCTGAACTGCAAAGCAACCTTTGAAAAAGCAAAGCAAAGTTGGAGGCATCACAATTTTGGATTCAAGTTATATTACAAAGCTATATATAGTGGTCAAAACATGATGGTACTGGCACAAAAGCAGACACATAGAACAAGAGAAAACTCTGAAATGGACCCACAACTATATGGTCAACTAATCTTCAATAAAGAAGAAAGAATATGGGGGGAAAAAAAGAGACTTCAACAAATGGTGTTGGGAAAATTGGACCTGAACATGCAAAAGAATGAAACTGGACCACTTTCTTACACCATACACAAAAATTAACTCAAAATGGTTTAAAAACCTTAATGTAGGGGCGCCTGGGTGGCTCAGTGGATTGAGCCTCTGCCTTTGGCTCAGGTCATGATCCCAGGGTCCTGGGATTGAGCCCCACATTGGGCTCTCTGCTCGGCGGGGAGCCTGCTCCCCGCCCCTCTTTGCCTGCCTCTCTGCCTACTTATGATCTCTGTCAAATAAATAAATAAAATTTAAAAAAAAAAAAAAAACCCTCCAAAAAAACCCAAAAAACCCAAACCCAAAACCATAAAAATTCTAGAGGAGAACACAGTCAGTAAATTCTTTGACATTGGCTATAACAACTTCTTACTAGACAGGTCTCCTGAGGCAAGGGAAACAAAAGCAAAAATGAACTATTTTATCCAAATAAAACGCTTCTGCACAGTGAAGGAAACAATCAACAAAACTAAAAGGCAACTTGCAGAATGGGAGAAAATATTTTCAAATGACATATTGGATAAAGGGGTTAGTATGTAAAACATAGAGAAACTTGTAAAACTCAATATCCTAAAAATGAATTATCTGATTAAAAAGGGGCAGAAGGGGCACCTGGGTGGCTCAGTGGATTAAGCTGCTGCCTTCGGCTCAGGTCATGATCTCAGGGTCTTGGGATTGAGCCCCGCATAAGGCTCTCTGCTCAGCAGGGAGCCTGTTTCCCCCTGACTCTCTGCCTACTTGCGATCTCTCTGTCAAATAAATAAATAAAACCTTAAAAAAATAAATAAATAAAAAGGGACAGAAGATATGAATAGACATTTTTTTCAAGAAAGACATACAGGTGACCAACAGACACATGAAAGGATGCTCAACATCACTCATCAGGAAAATGTGAATCAGAACTACAATTAGACATCACCACATACGTGTCAGAATGACTAAAATTAACAACACAAGAAACAACAGGTGTTGGTGAGGATGCGGAGAAAGGGGAACCCTCTTACACTGTTGGTGGGAATGCAAGCTGGTGCAGCCACTCTGGAAAACAGTACGGAGGTTCCTCAAAGAGTTAAAAATAGAGCTACCCTATGACCCAGCAATTGCACTACTGGGTATTGACCCAAAGGATACAAAAATTCTGATTTAAAGGAGCACATGCACCCTAATGTTTACAGCAGCATTAACTACAATAGCCAAATTATGGAAACAGCCCAAGGGCCCACTTACTGGTGAACAGATAAAGATGTGGTGTGTATGTATATATGGTGTGTATATATATATGTATGTATATACATACATGCATATGGACAGACATATGCAGTAGAATATAACTCAGGCATAAAAAATGAAATCTTGCCATTTGCAAGGACATAGATGGAGTTAGCATAATTCTAAGAGAAAGAAGTCAGAGAAAGACAAATACTCTATGATTTCACCCATATGTAGAATCTAAGAAAAAAAAAAAACAAGCAGAGGGGGGAAAAAATAGAAGGCGGCAAACCAAGAAACAGACTCTTAACTATAGAGAACAAAGTGACGGTTACCAGAGGGGAGGTGGGTGGGGGGCTGGAGATTAAGGTGTGTGCTTGCTGTGAGGAGCACTGGGTGTTGTATGGAAGTGTTGAATCACTATACTGTACACTTGACACTGACACTAAATGGTATGTTAACTGGGATTTAAATAAAAACATATAATAAGAAAATACTGCATTTTTAATAAAAAAAAAAACTATAATGAGGATAGTGATGGTTTAGTGCTTTTATAATAATGACAAAAAGCCAGAGCATCAAAGTGGTCCCTAAAAGGCATAATGAAAGCATCTGGTATACCTGGAGAAGAAACTGTTGTAGTAGGATGATGAAGAGCTTGGGCTCTGAGACAGATGGCCTGGGCTCTAAGCCCAGCTTTGCTGTTCTAAGGTGTGACCTTGGGCAGGTGGTTTCGTCTTTCTGTCTTGATCTCCTCACCTTTAAAATGACATGATTTATAGCACTTCTCTCAGAGTTGTGAGGTTTAAGTGAGTTCTTATTTGTAAATCCTTTGGAAGAGAGCTGGACACACAGTAACTGCTTAGAAGGGTTAGCAGGTGGGGCGTACAGTCCTGCACCCCCAGGGCTGCAGACTCATGGTAACCTGGTCAGTTATCTAGAACCTTCTGTTCTACCAAAGCAACAGCATCTCTGAAAAAAAGATAACAAAATTGGATCTGGAAGTTTCAGAAAAAGATATTAACCATAAAGAATCAGAATTTGCTTTTTAAAAAAACAAACATCTCTTTTTCTTCTTTTTCTTCTATCTCCACCTATAAACCAAACATTTTGTGATCTGTAAAGTCACACTGGATGCAGATGCATCCAAAAGAGTTTTAATTCTTCTCAAAGTTCAAGTGCTAAGAATGTGTCCATAGCCACATGGTCCAAAACCACGGTATACTTGCAATTTAGGTATGGAATATGTCAAGAATAAGAGAGACTCTTCCACATTATGGATTCCTGTGGAACTTTAAGGCACAAGATGGAGAAAATGTAATACATCAAAATTCCTTTCAGGAAGAAAACTATATTCATAAAGAAATGCTTGGACAAGTTGTTTTGGGGCAGGGAGTATATAAAAGGTCAAGTTACAAATGGAAGTATAAGTGGCCTCTTAAGGAAGAGGCTGTCCAGCTGCTAGAATTCTTGGTTTCTGTTTGCCCAAATTTTGGGGTAGAAACTGGGTCAGATCTCAACTACCCTGCAGAGTAAAGCGGAAGGTGATAGAGTTAGAGGTGGGGGTAGAGAAACTCAGAGAGGGTAAAGAGAGAAGTCAGAGGGACTTGATGCAGAATCTCTATGAACCAGAAAGAAAAGTGAAAAATAATACATCTTTTCTGGTGAACTGTGCATTCAACTTTTTCATCCAGTTTCTACTAGGTTGTTTGTTTTCTTACAATGGAATTTTGAGAGTTCTTCATATCATCTAGGTAGAATTACTTATCATATGCACTTTGCAAATATTTTCTCCCAGTCTGTGGCTTATCTTTTTGCTCTCTTAACAGTACCTTTTGAAAAGTACTGTAAAAGTAAGTTTTAAATTTTAGTGAAGCACATTCTATTGATTTTTTTTCTTTTATGCCTCACACTTTTGGTGTTATAGCAAAGAGGTCTTCACCTAACTGAAGGGCAGAAAGATCTGCTCCTATGTTTCCTTCTAGATATTTTATAGTTTGGGGTTTTATATCTACCTCTGAGGTCCACTTTTCCTATTATCTTTCCTCTTGTTGAGGACTTCAGTTGCAAGTATAGTAGACTGCTTATGCTCTTTTCATTTATTTAAGTTCTTATTTTCTCTTTGGGTTTCCTTTTGGAGAGTTTCTATTGTTTGGTCTTTAAATTCACTAATTTGTGTTCTATAACATATGATGGCTATTAGTCTTACCAAGAGTATATTGATTTTTTATCTTATACAATGTAATTTGCATCTCTAGAAATTTTATTATTTTAAAGATATACTTATTATATAGAGAGAATGAGCATGCAAGCAGGAAGGAGGAGCAGAGGGAGAGGGAGAGAGAGTATCAAGCAGTCTCCCTGCAGAGTGCGGAGCCTGATGCAGGGCTCAATCTCATGACCCTGAGATCATGACCTGAGAGAAAAATTAAGAGTCAGATCCTTAACTGACTGAGCCACTCAGACCCCCTAGAAATTTTTAAAAAATTATCTTTAATATCTCTACTTAATCTTTGAACATATTAAAACACATTTAATGTTCTTAGCTTTTTTTTTAAGACTTTATTTGACAGCCAGAGAGAGCACAAGCAGGGGAGTAGCATGCAGAGGGAGAGGGAGAATATGTAGGGCTCCATCCCAGGACCCCGGGATCATGACCTGAGTTGAAGGCAGACACTTAACTGACTGAGCCACCCAGGCACCCCAAGTACCTAGCTTTTAATTACAACACCTTTGCCAGTTCTGTTTTTTTTTCTTCTCTTACATGTCATATTTTCTTGTTTCTTTATAGGCATGCTAACTTTTTAAATGGTAATCTTTAATTGGATAACACTATGAATTTTACTTTCTTGGGTGCTAGATACTTTTGTATTCGTATAAATGTTCTTTTGCTTGTACTGAGGTACAATTAGTTTTCTTAGAAATAGTTTGAGTCTTTGGGTCTTGCTTTTGAGATTTGTTAGGAAAGAGGGGAGAAGAATTTATTGTTGGGCTAATAATTCTCCACATCTGAAGCAAGAATCTTCTGTGTATTCTAGTGAAAGCTCGCCAAATTATGAGCTTTTCATCACTGATGATGGGAACATGCAGTATTCCCTACTCTGTGTGAGTGCCAGACACTATTTCTTCTAATTATTTTGGGCAATTCTTCTTGGTTATTAAGTAGCTTCCTCACGTAATTTGTTGATCATTACTCTGTTGCATACTAGAGCAGGGCTTTCTAGAGATCTACTGGATTTCTATTTCTGTGCAACTCTGTCCTATCTGGTATTTTGTTCTGTGTTATAAACAAAAACCAATACACATGAATTACACAAATATCACATCCAAGCTCATGTAGGCAGGAAGTGATAGGGCTGTTTGGAGCCAGATCACCCTTAGTACCTGTAAGACCCAGACCCAGCACCAGGGCAGCCAGCAAGAGGGTGGGGAAAATAATAGGTTTTATTTTTTATGGTTACTTGAGTAATGGTGAAAAGTGGGAGTAGACAGCAGTCAGCCCTTAAATAGCAGAAGAAAGTGTGAAGTATCAGCTTCTGATAGGAGGCAATCTTTCTTCAAAAGTCATATGGTCAGGAAAAACTGGGAAATTAATTTGCTAGAAGCTGAATTGTAAATAAAGCGAAACCTTCATCAAGCAAAGAGGCAGAGATCAAAGGAAGCCCCTTCCTGTTTATATGGAAGGGAAAGTCTGAGAAGAGTATAGAACACATGCCTTCCTCTGATCTTTGGAGCAGATGATGGTACTATTTACAGATTTCTCCCCTGGAAGAACACACACTCTTTCCTTTGAGCTACAATTAGCCTGTCTGCAGAAATATTTAACCATGATTAGAGATCTACTTTTGGGGGAGGAGCCGGGGCAGCCCATGAGGGCTCCAGCAAAAGGAGCAGTTTGCACCCAATTTAAATTTGATCTGGATATTAGGGGCCAAACTTCTGGAAACTTAATCCTCTGGCAGGACTTATGGGCTGGAGCCCAGAGATCTCCTAGCCATGCTGTTTAGAGAAGCCAAAAATGAATGTGGTTGAAAAGATGACTGATATTTAATGTCGTTGGGCCAATGCGAAGCATTATGCCAAAGGGCCTCTAGGATGTCCAGCAGCTGGTCAGGGCCAGGACTGTGTGCAAAGCTGTGTATCAGAAGAACTAGATGCTTGGAGCCAACTAGGTGGTATTCAAGAATAGAAGGGAGAGAAGTCATGCAGGCAGGGAAAAGATACCCAAGATGAAAGGCCAGTGCTGCTGTGGGGAAGTGTAGGATTGGACAGATGGAAGAGGTTGAAAGGCTAGAATAAAGGCAGTTGAGGCGGGTGCCTGGGTGGCTCAGTGAGTTGGGGCCTCTGCCTTTGGCTCAGGTCATGATCTCAGGGTCCTGGGATGGAGCCCTGCATCGGGCTCTCTGCTCAGTGGGGAGTCAGCTTCCCCCTCTCTCTCTCTGCCTACTTGTGATTTCTCTACCAAATAATTAAAATCTTAAAAAAAAAACTTTATTTAAAAAAAAGGCAGATGGGTAAATTTTTATTGTTAGAAAACCATGAAGTTGGAAACTCTGAAAGACCCTCTGCTCAGTCCGTTTGCTCCAATTGAAGGATTTAGCATTCCTCCAACTCTGAAAAATTAAAAAAATCTAAAGTTAATATTAGATATTCCCATGTAGCAGGGTTATTTTTGAGTAATAATATGGGTACTTCAGGAAGATATAGCAGAGCTCAAAGAAATTACCCCAAGGAAAGAGAAAGGAAGTTTGGGGGCCAGCAGGACCCTCCTAAAACTTAGAGGGAGAAGTACTTAGAGGCGGTAACAGCTACAGATTCTAAGATTTTCTAGGTAACTTCTCCAACTTATGGGAACCAACTCACACACCCAAGGTACAGAAGCTAAAATTTGACTATGTAGTTTTTAATCCCCCTAAATTCCCTCCTTCTTTATAGTCCCTTATATCCAAGGCTGTTTCCTCTTCCTCTTCTTTTTTTTTTTAAAGATTTCATTTATTTATTTGACAGACAGAGATCACAAGTAGGCAGAGAGGCAGAGAGAGAGAGAGAGAGAGAGGAGGAAGCAGGCTCCCTGCTGAGCAGAGAGCCCGATGTGGGGCTCGAACCCAGGACCCTGGGACCATGACCTAAGCCAAAGGCAGAGGCTTTAACCCACCGAGCCACCCAGGCGCCCCCTGCTTCCTCTTCTTAAGAATGTCTTTTACCAGGCTCCTCGTTGGAAGCAGAGAGACCTATACACAATGTCTCTCCTGATCCAGTTATGGATTGAAGCACTGGGACCAGCATTAGCCTTCTAGGAACAATCCTGGCCCCCCTCTCAGCAGTGTGGTGTAATGGAATAGGGGCCGTTGGGAGTGTTCTTGCTGGATGTGGTTGCCCTAGCTTAGCCTTTCCTCCCCTGCCTTCAGATGGCTCTGCTACCCTTATTCTACCTGTTCTCTGCTCCTCAGTTCTGGGGCCAGAAGCAAGCTAAGGTCTACAGCTGTGACTCAGGGCATGGATCTAAAAACTGGATGGCCCAAGACTGCTCTGTATCTCCCCCTACACACACACTCCGCCTGTCCCTCAGTCTGTATCTGGAGGACCTACCTAGCTACTGTAGCTTCCCACATACCACGCAACCCCTCCTGTCACTGCCCTGGTTCCATCCTGCTCTTCACTCCATGTTTCTCTCCAAAACCCAACCCACAAGATTCTGACTCTCCATTTTTCTCAGAAAGTTGAGGTATTTCCCCCTTCATGCTCCCCAAAACTAATGTTTCATTAGTATCTATGACCTAAATAGAACCCAGGTAGAAAAAAGAAGGAAAGGGAAAGGGGGAAAAACAAACAAACAACAAAAAACTATTTGTTGGTTTCCAAAGGTAGCACTTTGAGAAAATCCCAAATTTGGTGTCTTCTTTGGAAGGTGTTAGGAAGAGCAAAACTATGAAGCTCTGATTGTTCTAACTCCCTGTAATGCACTCAAGGAAGAGACCTCAGCACCCGACCTTCTCCTGAACCCTCACCCAGGCCCTCAGATTTCTGCCTGTTTTGTATGCTCTCCTTAGCCTCTGTTCCACAACACAGGATAGCCACCATTCAATTATTTGACAAATATATATTAGTCCTACTATGTTCTGGGCATTCTACCAGGCCCTGGGGCTGGAAAGAAGACTAGTGCACAGTGTCTCCCTTAAAAAGCACACTGTCTGGTTAAGCACATATATAAGGAAAGTAGTAAGAACACTTTCCTGTGTTAAATGTTATGGAAGAAAAAGGCATCAAGTAGCTTGTACTTTTCCTGACCTTACCACTGGGGCAACATGTCTACATCCCACATATCTGGGGTAAAATCATGAAAGAAGCAATCATCAAGAAACTATATCCTGTTTCTCACTCACAATATGGCTCCAGCCCTCGTCCTTCTGTGGGTGTCTATAAGTTGGTTGGTTTGGGCTCCTGATCCACCATCAAGGACTACAGCCCTGGCTCTACCTTTGTTCTAAAGAGCTCCTTTGGATGACTCCCCTGAGCAGCTACTTGAGAATCCATCCATTACTTTCCATCCACAAGTCCACATCCCATATGAGCTGTCCATCACCCCAGAAAGGCAGATTTGGACAGACTGGAGCTCAAGGAGACCTTGGTTCTCTTTCCCCCAAGACAGGTGAGCTCCTTGCCTTCAAAGTGGCAACTCAAAATATTTCCTAAAAATGCAGTGTTGGGCCCATTTGTCAAGTTTTCTAATTAACAATATATACCAACAACTTAGGGAAAATACTGTTATTCTCAAGTCTTCTCTTTTGGGCAGTCTATCCTTCCAGTTGTTCAAACGCTGCTCAGAGACTCTCACGTGCCATATCCAATTCATCAGCAAAACCCGCTACCTTCAAATATGTCTAGAGTCTAATCATCACTAACCATCTGCACTGCTACCACACTAACCCAAACCATCACATAATCTGAATTACTGCAATAACCTAATCGGTCCCCCTAGCTTCCACTCTGGCCCATTTTTTGTCCATTCTTCAAAGAAAACTAAAAAAAAACTTCTAAATGATCAGGTAACATTGATGGAATAATGACCTCTTAAAATTCTCTCCTCCATAAAAACCAACAAAAAAAAAAAATCAGCAAAAATTGTCAGAATTGACTCTTCCCAGAACTCTGGAAAGTAATCAAAGATTTGCAGCTATTTGGGGAGCATTTATTCAACAAAAACAACAATATTTAGGTTAGAATAAATGTTTTGTGGCATTTTAACTCCCACTACTCCCATCCTTCTTTTTCTAGTTCCATTATGGTCTTAAAAAAGCTTTAAATTATGATGAAAACCAGCAGTCTGGAAGCCATAGGAGGGCAGAACATGGGTAGACCTTCTTCCAAGCCTTAGTCTCAAAGAATTGTCATTATGTGACCTATCTCGTGGTTCTCTGGAAGACTCCACTTGAAATGCTGTTTTGATTTGCCCTCACTAAGTTTTCCCTGAGTGAGAAAAGTCTCTTTCCAGAACACTTGTCTAACACAATTAGACTCAATTGTTTAACTTCAAGTTTGCCTAAAATAGTGGATAACCACTGTGGCAAAAAATAAGCTTATCAAAAAACTTTTAAGCTTTTAAGGAGACATAACTCACCTACCCAATACATAGAAAGAGGGACTTGTGAAAAATGTGGAAATATGTTCCAAACTAAAGAATAAGACAAACCTCAGGGGAAAAAATGAAATGAAACAGAACTAAGCAACCCACCAATAATGAGTTCAAAGTAATGATCATTCAAATGCTCATCAAACTTAGGAGAAGAATGGGTGAACATAGAACATCAACAAAGAGATAGAAATTATAATAGAGAATCTTTAGAGTGGAAGAATATGATAAAAGATGAAAAATACACTAGAGGGAATGAATAGCAGATTAGATGATGCAGAGAACAAATCAGCAATCTGGAAGACAGGGTAGTAGAAATTAGAAATTAGAAGATAGGGTAGTAGAAATTAGGTAGTAGAAATTAGCCAATCAGAACAGCAAAAAGAATGAACAAATGAGGATAAATTTAAAGGCCTCTGGGACAGTATCAACTTAGCATTCATATTTTAGGGGTCTTAGAAAGAAAAGAAAGAGATAAAGGAACAGAAAACCTATTTGAAGAAATAATAATATTGAAGGAAAAATAATCTCCTCTAACCTGGTAAAGGAAACAGACATCCAAGTCCAGGAATCACACTAGGGAGTCTCCAAGAAGATAAACCAGGAGTCCCATACCAAGACACATTATGAACAAAGTGTCAGCAGTTAAAGAGAAAAAGCAGCAAGAGAAAAATAACTAGTTTCATAAAAGGAAACACCCATAAGATTATCAAGTGATTTTTCAGCAGAATCTTTACAGGCCAAAAGGGAGTGGCAAAATATATTCAAAGTGATAAAAGGAAAGAACTTACAACCAAACATGCTCTACTAGGAAGTTTTCCGGACATGCAAAAGCTTAAAAAGTTCATCAACACCAAACAAGCCTTACAAGAAATGTTAAAGGAACTTCTTTAAATTGAAAAAAAAAAAAAAGGCCATTATTAGAAACAAGAAAATTTAAAAACCTGGAAAAGGTAAACATATAGTAAAGGTAGTAGATAAACCACCTGTATAGCTAATATAAAGGTTAAAAGACAAAAGTAGCAAAAATCTTATAAACCTAAAATAATTTGTAAAGGGATACACGAAATAAGTTGTAAAATAGGATGTCAAGAAATAGGATGTCAAAAACTTAAAAAGAAGTGGCAGGGAATAAAAATGTTGTGCTTTTAGAACATACTTGAACTTAAGTAATAATCATCAATAATAAAATAGACAGCTACCCATATATATACACATAGGATATTATATGTGAACATCATGATATCACAGAACAAATATGCATAATAGATACACACACACAAAAAAACAAAGGGATGCAAACATAGCACTAAAGACAGTCACCAAATTACAGGGGCAATAAGTACAGATCAATAATTACTTTAAATATAAATGGACTAAATGCTCCAATCAAAAAATAAGGTATCTAAATGGATAAAAAAAAGACTCATATATGCTATCTACTAGAGACTCATTTCAGATCTAAAGACATACACACTGAAAGCAAAGGGATGGAAAAGATATTCCATGGAAATGAAAAGAAACCTGAAGTAGCAATACTTACATATCAGACAAAATAGACATCAGAACAAAGGCTGTACTGCCAGGATGTGTGCCCCTAGAACACCCTGGACTGCACCTTCCTTGACTCCAGCCACCCCATGAAAATCACCCTGGGTAAAACACCCCAAACCATTGCATTGGGCTCTACCTTGGCTCTAGCTGCCCTACAAAAGCATCCCCTGAGCAAACTGCTCTAGAGCCACAGGGTCCATACCAGCCTCTCCTCCAGGTGAGCTGACAGCCTGCCCATCTGGGGAGCTCCCTGGGACACTCCAGTTTCCACCCACTTCAGGTTCAGTCATCCTGCCAGCATACCCTTTGCACAGAGATCTCCTGGGCTTCCCAAGCTGCACACAAAAAAGCTTTAATTATCCTGCCAGAGTATGTTTAGAATAGAGAATGACAGCACAGTGGGCTGTGCTCACTGTTGCTTCATCTGTCTTCTTAAGGCACCCTCTGCACAGCAAGGCCTGAGATTGCCCCAGTTTATGCCTATTTCAGCTCTAACCAACCACCAAGATGGCTCCAGCATGGAGTGCCAAGGAAAAACCAGCACACAACAGCCATAACTCCAGCTAGCCCCCTAAAGTCACCAGGCACACAGAATTTACACAGAGGATGCCCATCCACAGGACCATTATCCTATCAAGTTTAGGATAATTAGTTGTTCTGCCTAATACATAGGAACAAACACAGAAAGCCATGCAAAATGAGGAGACAGAATACATTCCAAACAAAGAATGAGACAAAAACACAAAAAGAACTAAATAAAGCAGAGATAAACAATCTGCCTGATAAAGAGCTCAAAGTAATGGGCAGAGAGATGTTCACTGGGATAGAGGGAACTGTGTATCAACTCAGTGGGAACTTAAACATAAGGAGAAAATAGAAAAAGAAAGAACCCAAGTTGAAGAATAACTAAAATGAAAACTACATCAGAGGAAATCAACAGATTAGAGGATGCAGAAGAACAGATCAGTGACCTGAAAGACAAGGTAATGGAAAGCACTAACTCTGAACAGCAAAAAGGAAAAAAAGAATTTAAAAAAAGGAGTATAGGTTTAAGTGACTTCTTAGACAACATCAAATGAACAAACTACCACAGTTCAAGGTCCAGGAAGGAGAAGAGAGAAATGGGCAGAAAACGTATTTGAAAAAAAAAAATAGCTGAAAACTCCCCTAATAGGGAAGGAAACAAACATCAAAATTCAGAAAGCACAGAGTGTTCCAAACAAGATCAAGCCAAGGAGGTGCACACCCTGACACATAAAAATTAAAATGTCGAAGATGAAAGATGAAGACAGAACTTTAGAAGGCAACAAGAGAAGTGTCTAGTTATAAACAAGGGAAACCCCATAAAGTTATCAGCTGATTTTTTGTCTTTGGTTTTTTTTTTTTCTGGCAGAAACCTGGAAGGCCATGAGGGAATGGTATGATATACTCAAAATGCTTAAAGGAAAAAAAAATCTACAACTAAGAATATTCTATCCAACAAGCTTATTATTCAGAATTGAAGGAGAGAGAAACAATTCTCCAAACAAACATTGAAGGAGTTCATCACCATTAAATTGGGCTTAAAAGAATATGAAAGGGACTTCTTTAAGTGGAAAGGAAATGGTTATAATTAGGACAAAAGTATGAAAGAAAAATTTCATGAGTAAAAGCAAATATACAATACAGTTGATCAACACTTTAAAGTTAATATGAAAGTTAGAAGTCAAAAGTAGTAAAATATACCTAAAAAATTAGTTCAGGAGACTCATAAATGAAAAGATGTAAAATATGACAACATATACACAAAATATGTGGGGGTACCAGGGAAGTGAAAATAAATATTTTTAAAATGTGTTCAAACTTAATACACATGAATATATATATATATATATATATATATATATATATATATATACACACACACACTATGATATATTTAGGATGCTGTCCTAAAAATTTGTAATAGACACAGGATAAAGGGAAAGGTAAGCTGAACACTAAAGAAAAATCATAATTCACAAGGAAAAAGAGCAAAAGAAAAAGGAAATAAATGACTAAAACACCAAGAAATAATAAATAAAATTGCATGGAGCACTGGGTGTGGTGCAAAAACAATGAATACTGTTACACTGAAACGAAATTTTAAAAAATTGGTATTTTCTTTTTAACAGTTTGATGGAAATACCCTGAAAAGCTGTATGGGCCATTTTGGTTGGAGGGGCTCTTTAATTTCTTTGTTCCACTGTAATTTTTCTGTTTAGACCCTCTCTCCCTACTGAGGTGTATTTGGGGAGGTTGTGTTTTTCTTTAAAAATAATGATCAATTTCAGGGCTCCTGGATGACTCAGTTGTTAAGCATCTACCTTTGGCTCAAGTCATGATCCCAGAGTCCTGGAATGTTGCCCCACATCTGGCTCGTTGTTAGATGAGGGGCCTGCTTCTCCCTCTCCCACTTCCCCTGCTTGTGTTCCTTCTCTTTCTGTCTCTCTGTCAAGTAAATAAAATATTTTTTTTAATTTTTTAAAATAAAACAAAACAAAAAAATAAAATGGCAATAAGTACATACCTATCAATACTTACATTAAATGTAAATAGTGTAAATGCTCTAATCAGAAGACATAGGGTGATAAAATGAATAAAAAATAAAACAAAACCCATCTGTATGCTGCCTATAAGAGACTCAATTCAGACCAAAAGATACATACATACAGCCTGAAAGTGAAAAGATGGAAAAAGATATTCCACATTAATAGAAGTGTGGGGGGGTGGGGGGTGGCTGAGGTAATGGTACTTATATCAGACAAAAGGGACTTTATTATAAACACAAGACAAAGAAGGGATTACATAATGGTAAAACAGATCAATCAAACAAGAAGATAAACAAGTGTAAATATTGATTCATGCAACATTGGAGCACCTAAACACATAAAACAAATATGAACAAGCATAAAGATGAAATTGACAGTAATATAATAGGAAATTTAATAACCTATAATATATCAAAGGATAGATCTAGCCAGAAAATCAAAAGGAAAACAGTGTATTTGAACACAGACAGTATCTGACCACAATAAGACAAAAACTCAGTTATAAGGGGAAAAAAAGCACAAACATTTGGAGGCTAATCAGCATGCTACTAAACCACCAATGAGTCAATGATGAAAACAAAGGAAATTTTTTAAAAAATACCTTGAGACAAAGTTAAGGGAAAACAAATAGTCCAAAATGTAATGGATGAAGCAAAAGCAGTTTTAAGAAGTTTTTGGTGATATGGGTCCACCTGAAGAAACAACAACAACAAAAAAATACATCAAAAAAAAAATCTAAATTTATATCTAAAGGACCTAGAAAAAAGACCAAATCAAGCCCAACATTGGTAGAAGGAAGGAAATCATAAACACGAGAGTAGAAATAAATAAAATAAAGTCTAAGTAACAATGAAAAAAAAACAATGAAACTAATAGCTGGACTTGGATAAGATACAATAATAAACCTTTATCTAGGCTCATTCTAAAAATATAAAATAAAATCAGAAATGAAAAGAGAAGTTACAACTGACAACCCAGAAATACAAAAGATCATGAGACTACTAGGAAACAGATATATGCCAACAAATAGGACCACTTAAAGGAAATAGACAAATTACTGCAAATGTACAATCTTCCAGGAGTGAGTCAAAAAGAAATAGAAAATTGAAAAAATTACCAATCATGAAATTGAGACAGTAATCAAAAAAAATCCCAAAAAATAAGAGCCTAGAAGCAGATAGCTTCACAGATAAATTCTACCAAACATTTAAAGATGAATTAGTAACTATCCTTCTGAAACTGTTCCAGAAATTGAAGAGCCCAGAATGCTTCCAATTTCATTCTTTGAGGCATTACCCTAATGAACACTTACACAAAATTTCAACAAATATTAGCAAACCTGAGTAAGCAATACATTAAAAGGATCATCTATTATGACCAAGTGGGATTTATTCCAGGGATGCAAGGAGAATTCAATATCCATGAATCAATCAAAATGATCTACCACACACACACAAAAAAAAGTAATATAATCATCTCAATAGATGCAGAAAAAGCATATAATTTAATATCCATTTATGATAAAAACACTCAACATGGCATACAGAGGGAATATACCTAAACATAATAAAGGCCATAAAGACAAACCCACAGCTAACATCATACTCAATGGTAGGAATATGATGTTAAAAAAAAAAAAAAACTCAAAGTTTTTCTAAGGCCACTCTTGCCACTTTTATTTACATAGTACTGGAAGTCCTAGCCACAACAATCAGATGCCCCCCACCCCAAAACAAGAAAAAAAAGACATTCAAATTGTAAAAGTTAAAAAGTGACTATTTTCAGATGATGTACTATATTAGAAAACCCTACAGATGCCATGAAACACTATTAGAATAGAATTCAGTAAAGAAGAAGGACACATATTTAATACATAAAAATATGTAGCAACTATACACTAATAATGGATTAATAAAAGAAGACTCAATACCTATTCTTCTCAAACTATTCCAAAAAATAGAAAAAGAAGGAAAACTTCCAAATTCATTCAATGAGTCCGGCATTACCCTGATACCAAAACCAGATAAAGATTCTACTAAAAAGAAAAAACTACAGGCCAATAACCCTGATGAACATGGATGTAAAAATTCTCAATAAAATCCAGTGGTGCATTAAAAGAATCATTCACCACAATCAAATGGGATTTATTCCTGGTTTGCACAAGTGGTTCAATACTCACAAATCAAACAACATGGCATACTGCATTAAAAAAAGAAAGGAGAAGAACCATATGATCCTCTCAATAGTTGCAGAAAAAGCATTTGACAAAGTGCAACATCTATTCCCAATAAAAACCCTCAACGAAGTAGGTACAGTGTCCCCTATTCACCAGAACCTGGCCCCTCAGGTGAGTATCTTGTGTTTGTTGCTTATACTCTACTCTTGTGTCTGAGTCACTTTTCCTGACTTTTAAAGCTCCAAGTTCCATGTCCCACTACTTACAAAAACTCATGGAATTCTGTCCCAAACTCGTGAAATTCAGCCCCTCTGGTATGTATGTATGTTTTTAATGTATTTTTAAGATTCTATTTATTTATTTGACAGAGAGAGCAAGGGAGCACAAGCAGGGGGAGCAGCAGAGGGAGAGGGAGAAGCATACTCCTCGCTGGGCAGGGAACCCAACACGGGGCTCAATCCCAGGACCCAGGGACCACGACCTATGCCAAAGGCAGATGCCAAATGGACTGAGCAACCCAGGATGACCTCTGGTTTTAAAAGCAAAACGTTATGGGGATTAGTGTCTCTTGTGTGAGCTCCGTGGTGCCATGGCCTATTTCTCTGCCCTCTGTATGCACACAGTTCCCCCTCCTGCTGACAACTTCTATTAA
Source organism: Mustela erminea (assembly GCF_009829155.1). Taxonomy (NCBI): domain Eukaryota; kingdom Metazoa; phylum Chordata; class Mammalia; order Carnivora; family Mustelidae; genus Mustela; species Mustela erminea. The sequence goes on from NC_045625.1 coordinate 70,508,423, forward strand.
TTTTTATTTTGTCTATCAGTGGCTACACTAATTGTTAATAGAGACAAAGAATGTTTTATAAGGATAAGAGAATCCATCCATTAGAAGATACAGCATTTACAAATGTACACATATTTACCAATAAAGCCCCAAAACACATGAAGCAAAAACTGTCAGATCTGAAAGAGAAACAGACAATTCAGAGACTAATTGGGGACCTCAATATCCCTAACTGTAATAATGGCTAAACCCCTAACAGAAGATCAAGAAGGAAATAAATATGTGAATTCTATTATCAACCAGTTAGACCATAAGACATTTGGAGAAGCCTATAACCAATGACAGCAGTATCTTTTCTTCTAAAAAATAGATGTAGATCATCCTTCAGGATAGATCATATGTTAGTCCATAAAACAAGTCTCAGTACATTTAAGCAACAAAATTTATACAAAAAATATTTTTTAAGATTTTATTTATTTGACAGACAGAGATCACAAGTAGGCAGAGATAGAGGGGGAAGCAGGCTCCCCGCTGAGCAGAGAGCCCAAAGTGGGGCTCGATCTCAGGACCCCAGGATCATGACCTGAACCAAAGGCAGAGGCTTTAACCCACTGAGCTACCCAGGTGCCCCACAAAATTTGTTCTTTAATCACAATTATAAATCAGTTATTGAAGAAAATATGAGAAAATCACAATAATGTAGAAATGAAACACATTTTTAAATAACCATTGGTTCAAACAAGAAATCCCAAAGGGCTTATAATTTCAAAAGAAATCATGCAGGCTTTTGCAGCTGCTGCTCATGGACATATAAGCTGGTAGGCTTAGGTTTGTGGGTCCCCTAGGGACTAGAACTAATGGAAAGAGTTCTCAACAAGCTATACCCCAGAGCACAGCAGATGGGAACAAACTGAACCACCCCCAGTCTGTGTATGAGAGAGGTTATTAGTTTGAGCACAGCTGTTGCCTGAGAGAGAATGGGTGCTGCCTTTAGACTCTCCATGTGCCTCACTCCATGTTGTTGGTATCTCCCAGAAAAAAGCGTGTGCACATGTCTGCTGCCACAGATTTTTTTTTTAAATTTATTTATTTATTTATTTATTAAGGATTATTGATTTATTTGACACAGAGATCACAAATAAGCAGAAATGCAGGCAGAAAGAAAGGGGGAAGCAGGCTCCCTGCTGAGCAGAGCCCGATGCAGGGCTTGATCCCAGGACGCTGAGATCATGACTTGATCCAAAGGTAGAGGCTTAACCACTGAGCCACCCAGGCAGCCCTCCTGCCACAGTTTTTGTGGCTGACCCCCAAGGGCCATCTTCTGATTGCCAGGCTCTGGGAGCCAGCAGGGCTTGTGTTCACAGGTTCAACTAGACAGTAGCAAAGAAAAAGTTTTTTTTTTTTCTTTTCAGTGTAACATCATTGTTTATCCACCACACCCAGTGCTCCATGCGATACATGCCCTCCATACTACCCACCACCTGGCTCCCCCAACCTCCCACCCCCCACCCCTTCAAAACCCTCAGATTGTTTTTCAGAGTCCAAATTCTCTCATGGTTTATCTCCCCTTCCAATCGCCCTCAACTCCCTTCTCCTCTCCATCTCCCCATATCCTCCATGTTATTTGTTATGCTCCACAAATAAGTGAAAGCATATGATAATTGACTCTCTCTGCTTGACTGATTTCACTCAGCATAATCTCTTCCAGTCCCATCCATGTTGCTACAAAAGTTGAGTATTCATCCTTTCTGATGGAGGCATAATACTCCATACTGTATATGGACAACATCTTCCTTATCCATTCGTCTGTTGAAGGGCATCTTTGTTCCTTCCACAGTTTGGCGACCATGGCCACTGCTGCTATAAACATTGGGGTACATTTGGCCCTTCTTTTCACGACATCTGTATCTTTGGGGTAAATACCCAGTAGTGCAATTGCAGGGTCATAAGGAAGCTCTATTTTTAATTTCTTAAGGAATCTCCACATTTTTTTCCAAAGTCACTGCACCCACTTGCATTTCCACCAACAGTGGAAGAGGGTTCCCCTTTCTCCACATCCTCTCCAATACACATTGTTTCCTGTCTTGCTAATTTTGGCCATTCTAACTGGTGTAAGGTGGTATCTCAATGTGGTTTTAATTTGAATCTCCCTGATGGCTAGTGATGATGAACATTTTTTCATGTGTCTGATAGCCATTTGAATGTCTTCATTGGAAAAGTGTCTGTTCATATCTTCTGCCCATTTTTTGATATGATTGTCTATTTTGTGTGTGATTTTGAGGAGTTCTTTATAGATCCTGATATCAACCTTTTGTCTGTACTGTCATTTGCAAATATCTTCTCCCATTCCATGGGTTGCCTCTTTGTTTTGTTGACTGTTTCCTTTGCTGTGCAGAAGCTTTTGATCTTGATGAAGTCCCAAAAGTTCATCTTCACTTTTGTTTTGCCTTTGGAGACATATCTTGAAAGAAGTTGCTGTGGCTGATATCGAAGAGGTTACTGCCTATATTCTCCTCTAGGGTTCTGATGGATTCCTGTCTCACATTGAGGTCTTTTATCCATTTCGAGTTTATCTTGGTGTATGGTGTAAAAGAATGGTCGAGTTTCATTCTTCTACATATAGCTGTCCAATGTTCCCAGCACCATTTATTGAAGAAACTGTCTTTTCTCCACTGTATATTTTTTCCTGTTTTGTCAAAGATTATTTGATCATAGAGTTGAGGGTCCATATCTGGGTTCTCTACTCTGTTCCACTGGTCTATGTGTCTGTTTCTATGCTAGTACCATGCTGTCTTGGTGATCACAGGTTTGTAATAAAGCTTGAAATCAGGTAATGTGATGTCCCCAGTTTTGTTTTTCTTTTTCAACATTTCCTTAGCAATTTGGAGTCTCTTCTGATTCCATACAAATTTTAGGATTATTTGCTCCAGCTCAAAGAGATCAAGGATCTGTACTTGAGGAGCTACAGAACACTCATGAAAGAAATTGAAGAAGACCCAAAAAGTTGGAAGACCATTCCATGCTCTTGGATCAGAAGAATAAACATTGTTAAAATGTCTATACTGCCTAGAGCAATCTATAATTTTAATGCCATTCCTATAAAAATTCCACTGGTATTTTTCAAAGAAACAGTACTTAACGGGCTACTGCCCCAGGGCTCAGTGCAGAGGGTGCACACAGAAACACCCATTTTCCATTCTTCCCATGCAGGAAGTACATTTGCATACTTTAAAACTTTCTGTGTCAGTGTCTGGCTTCCCAGCGGCCCAAATTTAGGTGCTGATTGAGATACTCCCATTGGGACCCTGACAAGCCTAGGCACCCCATCATCTAATCAACTACTGGGAGCCACTAAGAATAAAGTAGGCTGCTTAGACAATCAAAAAGTTTTGAGAGACAAACAAGAGTTAAGGAAGGGTTGAACGCTAAGGTTTATCTCCAACACAAGGCCACTCCCTCAAGACTGGAAAAGGTGTTTCTTTCTTTCTTTATTTCTTTCTTTTGTAAAGATTTTATTTATTTTTTTAATTTGACAGATCGCAAGTAGGCAGAGAGGCAGGCAGAGAGAGAGATGGGGAAGCAGGCTCTCCTCTGAGAAAAGAGCCCGATGCGGGGCTCTATCCCCAGACCCTGGGCTCAATCTCAGGACCCTGGGATCATGCCCTGAGCTGAAGACAAAGGACTTAGCCCACTGAGTCACCCAGGCACCCCAAGGTGGCTATTTCTATAATGCGTAGAAACCAACACAGAGAGTCAAGGAAAATGAAGAAAGCGGACTATGTCCCAAATGAAAGAGAAAAATCTTATGATTTGCCTATACAGAATTCAAATTAATGGCCATAAAGATGCTCACCAAGCCCAGGAGAAGAATGGTTCATCCAGTGAGAAGTTCAACAAAGAGATAGAAAAATATAAGAAAGTACCAAAGAGCAGTTACAGAGATGAAGAATATAACAACTGAAATGAAAAATACAATAGAGGGGTTCAACAGTGAAGCAGATGAAGCAGAAGAAAAATTCCATGAACTCTAGAAGGCAGCAGGGGAATTCACCCAATGAGAGCAGAAAAAGAAAAAAGAATGAACAGGACAGAAGGTAGGCTAAGGAACTTAAAGGACAATATGAAACAGACAAACATTTGCATTATAGGACTCCCAGCAGAAGAGAGAGAAAGGGGGGCAGAATACTTGCTTAAAGAAATAATGGCTGGAAACTTTCTTAACCTAGGAAAGGAAATAAGCACCCAGACCCAGGAATCCTAGATAATCCCAAATTGGGAACCAAAGGAGATCTACATGAAAAATCTGGACAACCTAAAAAAAATAGATAAATACCTAGAAGTCTACAACCTACCAAGACTGAATCATGAAGAAATAAAAGATCTTAATAGACCAATTACTAGTTAGGAGTGCTCATATAACAATAAAACATGATTCTGGCCAGCTGTGTGTGACCTACTTAAGTATCAATTATTTCTTACATGACTCTTTTTTAAAGATTTTATTTATTTTTTATATTAATTTATTTATTTTCAGCATAACAGTATTTATTTTTTTTTTTAACAGAGAGACACAGTGAGAGAGGGAACACAAGCAGGGGGAGTAGGAAAGGGAGAAGCAGGCTTCCCACAGAGCAGGATGCCCAATGTGGGACTCCATCCCAGGATCCTGGGATCATGACCTGAGCTGAAGGCAGACAATGACTGAGCCCTTTCTTACATGACTTCTTATTATAGCTCTTCTTCCATGATAAATAAGGGACAGGGCAAATTACCCAGGGGATGCCATGATCAAGGAGTAAGGTCAAGTTTCTTTTAGGAGCGCCTTTCTTTTAGTGGCTCAGTGGGTTAAAGCCTCTGCCTTCGGCTCAGGTCGTGATCCCGGGATCCTGGGATCAAGCCCTGCATTGGGTTCTCTGCTCGGCAGGGAGCCTGCTTCCCCTTCTCTCTCTCTGCCTGCCTCTCTGCCTACTTGTCATCTCTGCCTGTCAAATATATAAATAAAATCTTTAAAAAAAGTTTAACTTAGTAATGGACTATGAAACATACACCATTCCATATTTAGAAAATGGTGGACATTTCAGCAAATTTATCTCTTGTTTGGATTGCTAACAAATGATGAGATTACTTAAAATTGTGATCTTGACCTTGAATTGAACATCTACTTTCAGTGGATGTCAAGGATGAGATTATTGTCTAAACCAATCATTTTTCCTCCCTGGCTTCATTCAAGTCCCTGGTAGAACTTCATTCTGGTATGAATGGTGGCATAGGCTACCTAGAGAATGAGCAGGTGAAAACACACCTTGCTGTTACTTTAGTACTATCCAGTGTGGAAAGAGGGATAGGCATTTCTCTTCTTTGAATTACTCCAAATAGACGGAAAAATTAGATCCATAATAAAAGATACATATACTGATATTTAAACTCTGGAAAAATATAGATGAAGCCAACTAATATGAAACTTGAAACATGCTAGCAATGGTTCTATTATATTTAAAAAGTGGGGGGAGGAGTAGAAAATGAGAAAAAACATTGGGATGACTATAAACAAAAACATATCAAAGTTCATGGATGCAACAAAAACAGGGCTCAGAGAGAAATTTAGAGTTATAAATGCTTATATTTAAAAAGATCTCAAATCAATAACCTAACCTTTCACCTTAAACTAGAAAAAGTAGAATTAAACCACAAGCAGGCAGAATTGAGTATGTAATAAATATTAGAGCAGAAATAAATGGATAATTAGTAGAGAAAACAAAATCAAAACTTGCCTCTTTGAAAAGATAAAGTGATTTCTTTTTTTGCTGCTTTGGATGCCTTTTATTTCTTTAATTTGTTCTATATTCCTTATTTCTTTTATTTCATTTATTTCATCCAGCTGAGGCTAGGACTTCCAGTACTATGTACTATGCAGAATAACAGTGATGGTAGTGGACAGCCCTGCCATGTTCCTGACCTTAGCGGAAAAGCTCTCAGTTTTTCCCCATTGAGAATGATATTTGATGTGGGTTCTTCATAGATGGCTTTCATGATATTGCGGTATGTACCCTAGATGCCTACACTGTGAAGAGTTTTCATCAAGAAACAGTACTGTACTTTGTCAAATGCTTGGTCAGCATCTATTGGGAGTATCATATAGTTCTTGTTCTTTCTTTATTAATGTTCTTTCTTTATTATTATTTATTAATTCTTGTTCTTCTTTAGTAATCACATTGATTTGTGGATACTGAACCAACCTTGCAGTCCAGGAATAAATCCCACTTGGTCGTGGAGAATCATCCTTTTAATGTACTGTTGGATCCTGTTGGCTAGATTTTGGTGAGAGTTTTTGCATCTGTGTTCATCAAGGCTATTGGTCAGTAATTCTCCTTTTTGGTGGGGTCTTTTCTGGTTTGGGGGTCAGGGTGATGCTGGGGTCAAGGTGATGCAGGCCTCATAGAATGAGTTTGGAAGTTTTCCTTCCATTTTTATTTTTTTGAACATTAGCTAGACATACATAAGAAAAAAACAGAAAAACTCAAATTACTAAAATTAGGTGTGAAAGATAACTACTTCTAACCTTAAAACCATAAAAAGGACTAGAAGGGAATATCATGAACTATCAGAGGAGATAATATAGATGAAGGGGATAAATTTCTAGAAAGACACAAAGTACCAAAACTGAATCAAGAAAAAACAGAATAGGGGAGGAGTCAAGATGGCTGAGAAGTAGCAGGCTGAGACTACTTCAGGTAGCAGGAGATCAGCTAGATAGCTTATCTAAAGATTGCAAACACCTACAAATCCAACGGGAGATCAAAGAGAAGAAGAACAGCAATTCTAGAAACAGAAAATCAACCACTTTCTGAAAGGCAGGAATGGCGGAGAAGTGAATCCAAAGCAACAGGAAGATGGACTGCGAGGGCAGGGGCCGGCTCCCAGCAAGGAGCCGAGCAACGGAGCACAAAATCAGGACTTTTAAAAGTCTGTTCCACTGAGGGACATCGCTCCAGAGGCGAAACCAGGGTGAAGCCCATGCGGGGTCAGCCTGGCCTCAGGTCCCACAGGGTCACAGAAGGATCAGGGGTGTCTGAGTGTCACAGAGCTTGCAGGTATTAGAACGGGGAAGCCAGCTACAGAGACAGAGCTGAGAAGTGAGCTCTCAGATCGGGGTTACCTTGAACTGGTCGCAGGCTCAGTGAGCTAGGAGTGTGGCCGGAGGTAAGGGAGTAATTGGACGCTATTCTCTGAGGGTGCTCCGAGGGCACATTGAGGACGGGGTGCCCGAGCTCTCCAGGCTGGAGACTGGGAGGCTGCCATTTTCATTCCCGTCCTCCAGAACTCTACGGAAAGCATTCAAGGAACAAAAGCTCCTGAAAGCAAACCCGAGCTGATTACTCAGCCCAGCCCCCGGTAAGGGCGGTGCAATTCCACCTGGGGCAAAGACGCTTGAGAATCACTACAACAGGCCCCTCCCCCAGAAGACCAACAAGAAATCCAGCCAGGACCAAGTTCACCTACCAAGGAGTGCAGGTTCAATACCAAAGAGAGCAGAGGAATTCCAGAGGAGGAGAAAGCAAAGCATGGAACTCATGGCTTTCTCCCCATGATTCTTTAGTCTTGCAGTTAATTTAATTTTTTTTCTTTTTCATTTTTTTTCTACTAATTTTTTTAACTTTTACCCTTTTCTTTTTAAACATTAACTAGGTTATCTAATATATATTTTCTTTTTTATATTTTTTCTTTATTTGTTTTCCTTTTTTAATTTTTTTTTCCTGAATCTTTTTTTAATCCCCTTTCTCCCCACCACGATTTGGGGTCTCTTCTGATTTGGTTAAAGCATATTTTCCTGGGGTCTTTGCCACCTTTTTAGTATTTTACTTGATCCTTCATATACTCCTATCTGGAAAAAAAGACAAGGCCGAAAAATTCACCACAAAAAAAAGAACAAGAGGCAGTACCGAAGGCTAGGGACTTAATCATTACAGACATAGGTAATATGTCAGATCTAGAGTTCAGAATGACAATTCTCAAGGTTCTAGCCAGGCTCGAAAAAGGCATGGAAGATATTAGAGAAACCCTCTCGGGAAAAGCCTTTTCTGGAGAAATAAAAGAACCAAAGTCTAGACAAATTGAAATTAAAAAAGCTATTAATGATGTGCAATAAAAAAATGGAGGCTCTCACTGCTAGGATAAATGAGGCAGTAGAAAGAATTAGTGATATAGAGGACCAAATGACAGAGAATAAAGAAGCTGAGCAAAAGAGGGGCAAACAGCTACTGGACCACAAGGGGAGAATCAGAGAGATAAGTGACACCATAAGACGAAAAACAGAATAATTGGGATTCCAGAAGAAGAAGACAAAAGAGAGAGGGGAACAGAAGGTATACTGGAGAGAATTATTGGAGAGAATTTCCCTAATATGTCAAAGGGAGCAAGCATCAAAATCAAGGAGGTACAGTGGACCCCCCTCAAATCAATAAGAATAGGTCCACACCCCGTCACCTAATAGTAAAATTTACAAGTCTTAATGACAAAGAGAAAATCCTGAAGGCAGCCTGGGAAAATAAGTCTGTAACATACAATGGCAAAAATATTAGATTGGCAGCAGACTTATACACAGAGATCTGGCAGTCCAGAAAGAGCTGGAATGATATATTCAGACCACTAAATGAGAAAAACATGCAGCCAAGAATACTATACCCAGGTAGGCTATCATTGAAAATAGAAGGAGAGATTAAAAGCTTCCAGGACAAACAAAAACCAAAAGAATTTGCATACACCAAACCAGCTCTACAGGAAATATTGAAAGGGGTCCTCTTAGTAAATAGAGAGCCTAAATGTAGTAGATCAGAAAGGAACAGAGACAATATACAGTAACAGTCACCTTACAGGCAATACAATGGCACTAAATTCATATCTCTCAGTAGTTACCCTGAATGTTAATGGGCAAAATGCCCCAATCAAAAGACACAGGGTATCAGAATGGATAAAAAACAAAGCCTATCTATATGTTGCCTACAAGAAACTCATTTTAAACCTGAAGACACCTCCAGATTTAAAGTGAGGGGGTGGAAAACAATTTACCATGCTAATGGACATCAGAAGAAATCAGAAGTGGCAATCCTTATATCAGATCAATTAGATTTTAAGCCAAAGACTATAATAAGAGATGAGGAAGGACACTATATCATACTCAAAGGATCTGTCCAACAAGAAGATCTAACAATTTTAAAAAGCTATGCCCCTAACATGGGAGCAGCCAACTATATAATATATATAGCCAATTAATAACCAATTAATAACAAAATAAGGCAATTAATAACAAAATAAAAAAACACATAAACAATAATACAGTAATAGTAGTGGACTTTAACACTCCCCTCACTGAAATGGACAGATAATCCAAGCAAAAGATCAACAAAGAAATAAAGGCTTTAAATGACATACTGGGCCAGATGGACATCACAGATATATTCAGAACATTTCATCCCAAAGCAACAGAATACACATTCTTCTCTAGTGCACATGGAACATTCTCCAGAATAGATCACATTCTCAGTTCTAAATCAGGTCTCAATCGGAATCAAAAGATTGGGATCATTCCCTGCATATTTTCAGACCACAAAGCTCTGAAGCTAGAACTCGATCACAAGAGGAAATTTGGAAAGAACCCAAGTACATGGAGACTAAATAGCATCCTTCTAAAGAATGAATGGGTCAACCAGGAAATTTAAGAAGAATTGAAAAAACTCATGGAAACAAATGATAATGAAAATACAACAGTTCAAAATCTATGGGACACAACACAGGCAGTCCTGAGAGGAAAATATATAGCGGTACAAGCCTTTCTCAAGAAACAAGAAAGGTCTCAGGTACACAACCTAACCCTACACCTAAAGGAGCTGGAGAAAGAACAAGAAAGAAACCCTAAACCCAGCAGGAGAAGAGAAATCAAAGATCAAAGCAGAGATAAATGAAATAGAAACCAAAAAAAAAATAGAACAAATCAATGAAACTAGGAGCTGGTTCTTTGAAAGAATTAATAAGATTGAAAAGCCCCTGGCCAGACTTATCAAAAAGAAAAGAGACAGGACCCAAATAAATAAAATCATGAATGAAAGAGGAGATATCACAACTAACACCAAAGAAATACAGACAATTATAAAAACTTACTATGAGCAACTCTATGCCAACAAATTTGACAATCTGGAAGAAATGGATGCATTCCTAGAAACCTATAAACTACCACAACTGAACCAGGAAGAAATAGAAAACCTGAACAGACCCATAACCAGTAAGGAGATTGAAACAGTCATCAAAAATCTCCCAACAAAAGCCCAGCACCAGACGGCTTCCTGGTGGAATTCTACCAAACATTTAAAGAAGAACTAATTCCTATTCTCCTGAAACTGTTCCAAAAAATATAAATGGAAGGAAAACAAATTTTATGAGTTTTACAAAACTTCCGAACTCATTTTATGAGGCCAGCATCACCTTGATCCCAAAACCAGACAAGGATCCCATCAAAAAGAGGAACTACAGACCAATATCCTTGATGAACACAGATGCGAAAATTCTCACCAAAATACTAGCCAATAAGATTCAACAGTACATTAAAAGGATTATTCACTACGACCAAGTGGGATTTATTCCAAGGCTGCAAGGTTGGTTCAACATCCGCAAATCAATCAATGTGATACAACACATCAATAAAAGAAAGAACAAGAACCATATGATACTCTCAATAGATGCTGAACAAGCTTTTGACAAAGTACAGCATCCCTTCCTGATCAAAACTCTTCAAAGTGTAGGGATAGAGAGCACATACCTCAATAACATCAAAGCCATCTATGAAAAACCCACCGCAAATATCATTCTCAATGGAGAAAAACTAAAAGCTTTTCCGCTAAGGTCAGGAACATGGCAGGGATGTCCATTATCACCACTGCTATTCAACATAATACTAGAAGTCCTAGCCTCAGCCATCAGACAACAAAAGGAAATTAAAGGCATCCAAATCGGCAAAGAAGAAGTCAAACTATCACTCTTTGCAGATGATATGATACTACATGTGGAAAACCCAAAAGACTCCACTCCAAAACTGCTAGAACTTGTACAGGAATTCAGTAAAGTGTCAGGATATAAAATCAATGCACAGAAATCAGTTGCATTTCTCTACACCAACAACAAGACAGAAGAAAGAGAAATTAAGGAGTCCATCCCATTTACAATTGCACCCCAAACCATAAGATACCTAGGAATAAACCTAACCAAAGAGGCTAAGAATCTATACTCAGAAAACTATAAAGTACTCATGAAAGACATTGAGGAAGACACAAAGAAATGGAAAATGTTCCATGCTCATGGATTGGAAGAATAAATACTGTGAAAATGTCTATGCTACCTAAAGCAATCTACACATTTAATGTAATTCCTATCAAAGTACCATCCATCTTTTTCAAAGAAATGGAACAAATAATTCTAAAATTTGTATGGAACCAGAAAAGACCCCGAATAGCCAAAGGAATATTGAAAGAGAATGCCAAAGTTGGTGGCATCACAATTCCGGACGTTAAGCTCTATCACAAAGCTGTCATCATCAAGACAGCATGGTACTGGCACAAAAACAGACACATAGATCAATGGAACAGAATAGAGAGCCCAGAAATCGACCCTCAACTCTATGGTCAACTAATCCTTGACAAAGCAGGAAAGAATGTCCAATGGGAAAAGGACAGCCTCTTTAATAAATGGTGTTGGGAAAATTGGAAAGCCACATGCAGAAAAGTGAAATTGGACCATTTCCTTACACCACACACAAAAATAGACTCAAAATGGATGAAGGACCTCAATGTGAGAAATGAATCCATCAAAATCCTTGAGGAGAACACAGGCAGCAACCTCTTCGACCTCAGCCGCAGCAACATCTTCCTAGGAACATCACCAAAGGCCAGGGAAGCAAGTGCAAAAATGAACTATTGGGATTTCATCAAGATCAAAAGCTTTTGCACAGCAAAGGAAACAGTAACAAATCCAAAAGACAACTGACAGAATGGGAGAAGATATTTGCAAATGACATATCAGATAAAGGGCTAGTGTCCAAAATCTATAAAGAACTTAGTAAACTCAAGGAACAAAGAATCCATTCAAGAAATGGGCAGAAAACATGAACAGACATTTCTGCAAAGAAGACATCCAGATGGCCAACAGACACATGAAAAAGTGCTCCACATCACTTGGCATCAGGGAAATACAAATCAAAACCACAATGAGATATCACCTCACACCAGTCAAAATGGCTAAAATCAAGAAGTCAGGAAATGACAGATGCTGGCGAGGATGTGTATTAAGGGAAACCCTCTTACACTGTTGGTGGGAATGCAAGCTGGTGCAACCACTCTGGAAAACAGCATGGAGGTTCCTCAAAATGTTGAAAATAGAACTGCCCTATGACCCAGCAATTGCACTACTGGGTATTTACCCTAAAGATACAAACGTAGTGATCCGAAGGGGCACGTGCACCCGAATATTTATAGCAGCAATGTACACAGTAGCCAAACTATGGGAAGAACCTAGATGTCCATCAACAGATGAATGGATCAAGAAGATGTGGTATATATACACAATGGAATACTATGTAGCCATCAAAAGAAATGAAATCTTGCCATTTGCGACAATGTGGATGGAACTAGAGGGTATCATGCTTAGCGAAATAAGTCAACCAGAGAACGACAGCTATCATATGATCTCCCTGATATGAGGAAGTGGAGATGCAACATGGGGGTTAAGGGGGTAGGAGAAGATTAAATGAAACAAGATGGGATTGGAGAGAGACAAACCATAAGTGAATCTTAATCTCACAAAACAAACTGAGGTTTGCTGGGTGGAGGGGGGTTGGGAGAAGGGGGTTGAGGTTGACATTGGGGAGGGTATGTGGTGTGGGGAGTGCTGTGAAGTGTGTAAACCTGGCGATTCACAGACCTGTACCCCTGGGGATAATAATATATGATATGTATATAAAAAATAAAAAAAATTTTTAAAAACAGGAAACAGAATATGTGAATATGCCTATGACAAATAAAGAGATTGAATTAGTCATCAAAAAAACCTCCAACAAAGAAAAGTCTAAACCCAGATGTCTTCACTGGTGAATTCTTTCAAACACTAAAAAAGAGTTAACACCAATCCTTAAAAACTGCTGCAAAAAATGTCTGAGGGAGGCACACTTTCCAACTCATTACCCTGATACAAAAACAGATAAGGATCTCACAAAAAAATTATAGGTCAATATCACTTAGGAATATAGATACAAAATCCTCAATAAAATATAAAGAGACTCCAGCAACACAGAGTAGGGGTTATACCCTATGACCAAGTCCGATTTATCCCAGGAATGAAATGTTGCTTTAACATACGAAAAAAAAATCAAAGCAATACAAAATATTAATAAAATACAGGATGAAAAACTCATATGATCATTTTAATAAAGTATCTGAAAAAAACACAACATCTTTTTATGACAGAAACACACAACCACTAGGAAAATAAATTTTTTTCTTAACTTTGTCAAGAAAGATCACCTAAGAAAAACCCACAGTTAACTTCATACTGAATCAGCAAGAAATGAAAGTTTTCCCTGCCCCAAAGATCAGAAACAAGAATGTCTTCTCTCTTGCCATTTCTATTAAACATTGTGCTGGAGGTTCTAGCCAGGAAAATTGAGCAGGAAATAAAGTAATAGGTATATAAACTGGAAAGAATTAAAACTATCTCCATTTTCATAATGCATGCTCTTGTTCACAGAAAATCCTACAAATACACAAAAAATTATTAGAGCTAATAATGGAGTTCAACAAAGTTATAGGATAAAAGATCAATATACAGGTAATGTAATGCCTCCAGTTTTATTTTTGTTTTTTAACATTTCCTTAGTGATTCAGGGTCTCTTCTGATGCCATACAAATTTTTGGATTATTTGCTCCAGCTCTTTGAAGAATACAAGTGGAATTTTGATTGGAATGGCATTAAAAGTATAGATTTCTCTAGGCAATACAGACATTTTAACAATGTTTATTCTTCCGATCCAAGAGCATGGAATGGCTTCCATCATTTTGTGTCTTCTTCAATTTCTTTCATGAGTGTTCTGTAGTTCCTCGAGTACAGATCCTTTACCTCTTTGGTTAGGTTTATTCCCAGGAATCTTATGGTTCTTGGTGCTATAGTAAATGGAATCGATTCTCTAATTTCCCTTTCTGTATTTTCATTGTTAGTGTATAAGAAAGCCACTGATTTTTTTTAAAGATTTTATTTATTTATTTGACAGAGATCAGAAGCAGGCAGAGAGGCAGGCAGAGAGAGAGAGAAGGAAGCAGGCTCCCGGCCGAGCAGAGAGCCCGATGCGGGGCTCGATCCCAGGACCCTGGGATCATGACCTGAGCCGAAGGCAGCGGCTTAACCCACTGAGCCACCCAGGCGCCCCAGAAAGCCACTGATTTCTGTACATCGACTTTGTATCCTGCCACGTTGCTGAATTGCTGTATGAGTTCTAGTAGTTTGGGGGTGGAGTCTTTTGGGTTTTCCATATAAAGAATCATGTCATCTGCGAAGAGAGAGAGTTTGACTTCTTCATTGCCAATTTGGATACCTTTTATTTCTCTTTGTTGTCTGATTGCTTTTGCTAGGACTTCTAATACTATGTTGAACAAGAGTGGTGAGAGTGGGCATCCTTGTCATGTTCCTGATCTCAACGGGAAGGCTACAAGCTTTTTCCCATTGAGGATGAGATTTGCTGTGGGTCTTTCATAGATAGATTTGATGAAGTTCAGGAATGTTCCCTCTATCCCTATACTTTGAAGAGTTTTAATCAGGAACGGATGCTGGATTTTGTCAAATGATTTTTCTGCATCAATTGAGAGGACCATGTGGTTCTACTCTCTTCTCATATTAATTTGTTCTATCACATTGATTGATTTGTGAAGGTTGAAACATCCTTGTAGCCCAGGGATGAATCCCACCTGGTCATGGTGGATAGTCTTTTTAATATGCTGTTGGACCCTGTTTGCTGCTTTATTACAAAGCTGTGATCACTAAGACAGCATGGTACTAGCATAAAAACAAATACATAGACCAGTGGAACATAGTAGAGAGCCCACATATGGACCCTCAACTCTAATGGTCAATTAATCTTCAACAAAACAGGAAAAAATATACAGTGGAAAAAAGACAGTCTCTTCAATAAATGGTGCTGGGAAAACTGGCCAGCTATATGTAGAAGAATGAAACTCGACTATTCTCTTACACCATACACAAAGATAAACTCAAAATGGATAAAAGACCTCAACGTGAGACAGGAATCCATCAGAATCCTAGAGGAGAACATAGGCAGAAATCTCTTTGATATCAGCCACAGCAACTTCTTCCAAGATATGTCTCCAAAGGCAAAGGAAACAAAAGTGAAAATAAACTTTTGGGACTTCATCAAAATCAAAAGCTTCTGCACAGCAAAAGAAACAGTCAACAAAACAAAGAGGCAACCCATGGAATGGTAGAACATATTTGCAAATGACAGTACAGACAAAAGGTTGATATCCAGGATCTATAAAGAACTCCTCAAGCTCAACACACACAAAACAGACAATCATATCAAAAAGTGGGCAGAAGATATGAACAGACACTTCTCCAATGAAGACATACAAATGGCTATCAGACACATGAAAAAATGTTCATCATCACTAGCCCTCAGGGAGATTCAAATTAAAACCACTTTGAGATGTCACCTTACACCGGTTAGAATGGCCAAAATTAACAAGACAGGAACCAACATGTTTTGGAGGGGATGTGGAGAAAGGGGAACCCTCTTCCACTGTTGGTGGGAATGCAAGTTGGTGCAGCCTCTTTGGAGAACAGTGTGGAGATTCCTCAAGAAATTAAAAATAGAACTTTCCTATGACCCTGCCATTGCACTTCTGGGTATTTACCCCAAAGATACAGATGTCGTGAAAAGAAGGGCCATCTGTACCCCAATGTTTATAGCAGCAATGGCCACGGTTGCCAAACTGTGGAAAGAAGCAAGATGCCCTTCAACAGATGAATGGATAAGGAATATGTGGTCCATATACACTATGGAGTATTATGCCTCCATCAGAAAGGACGAATACCCAACTTTTGTAGCAACATGGATGGGACTGGAAGAGATTATGCTGAGTGAAATCAGTCAAGCAGAGTCAATTATCATATGGTTTCACTTATTTGTGGAGCATGGAGGACATGGGGAGATGGAGAGAAGAAGGGAGTTGAGGGGGATTGGAAGGGGAGATGAACCATGAGAGAATTTTGGATATGAAAAACAACGTGAGGGGTTTGAAGTGGCGGGGTGGTTGGAGGTTGGGGTACGAGGTGGTGGGTATTATAGAGGGCACTGATTGCATGGACTACTGGGTGTGGTGAAAAAAAAATAATGAGTACTGTTATGCTGAAAATAAATTTAAAAAATTTAAAAAAAAGATCAATATACAAAAAGGTTGTTATATTTCTACATACTAGCAATGAATAATACACAAATAAAATCACGAAAACCTTTTTTTAAATTTTTTATAAACATATATTTTTATCCCCAGGGGTACAGTTCTGTGAATCGCCAGGTTTACACACATCACAGCACTCACCAAAGCACATACCCTCCCCAATGTCCATAACCCCACCCCCTTCTCCCAACGCCCCTCCCCCCAGCAACACTCAGTTTGTTTTGTGAGATTAAGAGTAACTTATGGTTTGTCTCCCTCCCAGTCCCATCTTGTTTCATTGATTCTTCTCCTACCCACTTAAGCCCCCATGTTGCATCACCACTTCCTCATATCAGGGAGATCATATGATAGTTGTCTTTCTCTGCTTGACTTATTTCGCTAAGCATGATACGCTCTAGTTCCATCCATGTTGTCACAAATGGCAAGATTTCATTTCTTTTGATGGCTGCATAGTATTCTAGTGTGTATATATACCACATCTTCTTTATCCATTCATCTGTTGATGGACATCTAGGTTCTTCCCATAGTTTGGCTATTGTGGACATTGCTGCTATAAACATTCGGGTGCACGTGCCCCTTTGAATCACTACATTTGTATCTTTAGGGTAAAACCCCAGTAGTGCAATTGCTGGGTCATAGGGCAGTTCTATTTTCAACATTTTGAGGAACCTCCATGCTGTTTTCCAGAGTGGCTGCACCAGCTTGCATTCCCACCAACAGTGTAGGAGGGTTCCCCTTTCTCCGCATCCTCGCCAGCATCTGTCATTTTCTGACTTGTTGATTTTAGCCATTCTGACTGGTGTGAGGTGATATCTCATGGTGCTTTTGATTTGTATTTCCCTGATGCCGAGTGAAATGGAGCACTTTTTCATGTGTCTGTTGGCCATCTGGATGTCTTCTTTGCAGAAATGTCTGTTCATGTCCTCTGCCCATTTCTTGATTGGATTATTTGTTCTTTGGGTGTTGAGTTTGCTAAGTTCTTTATAGATTTTGGACACTAGTCCTTTATCTGATATGTTGTTTGCAAATATCTTCTCCCATTCTGTCAGTTGTCTTTTGATTTTGTTAACTGTTTCCTTTGCTGTGCAAAAGCTTTTGATCTTGATGAAATCCCAATAGTTCATTTTTGCCCTTACTTCCCTGGCCTTTGGTGATGTTCCTAGGAAGATGTTGCTGCGGCTGAGGTCGAAGAGGTTGCTGCCTGTGTTCTCCTCAAGGATTTTGATGGTTTCCTTTCTCACATTGAGGTCTTTCATCCATTTTGAGTCTATTTCTGTGTGTGGTGTAAGGAAATGGTCCAATTTCATTTTTCTGCATGTGGCTGTCCAATTTTCCCAACACCATTTATTGAAGAAGCTGTCTTTTTTCCATTGGACATCCTTTCCTGCTTTGTCGAAGATTAGTTGACCATAGAGTTGAGGGTCTATTTCTGGGCCCTCTATTCTGTTCCATTGATCTATGTGTCTGTTTTTGTGCCAGTACCATGCTGTCTTGATGATGACAGCTTTGTAATAGAGCTTGAAGTCCGGAATTGTGATGCCACTAACTTTGGCATTCTTTTTCAATATCCCTTTGGCTATTCGAGGTCTTTTCTGGTTCCATATAAATTTTAGAATTATTTGTTCCATTTCTTTGAAAAAGATGAATGGTACTTTGATAGGAATTACATTAAATGTGTAGATTGCTTTAGGTAGCATAGACATTTTCACAGTATTTATTCTTCCAATCCATGAGCATGGAACATTTTCCATTTCTTTGTGTCTTCCTCAATGTCTTTCATGAGTACTTTATAGTTTTCTGAGTATAGATTCTTAGCCTCTTTGGTTAGGTTTATTCCTAGGTATCTTATGGTTTGGGGTGCAATTGTAAATGGGATGGACTCCTTAATTTCTCTTTCTTCTGTCTTGTTGTTGGTGTAGAGAAATGCAACTGATTTCTGTGCATTGATTTTATATCCTGACACTTTACTGAATTCCTGTACAAGTTCTAGCAGTTTTGGAGTGGAGTCTTTTGGGTTTTCCACATGTAGTATCATATCATCTGCAAAGAGTGATAGTTTGACTTCTTCTTTGCCGATTTGGATGCCTTTAATTTCCTTTTGTTGTCTGATGGCTGAGGCTAGGACTTCTAGTATTATGTTGAATAGCAGTGGTGATAATGGACATCCCTGCCATGTTCCTGACCTTAGCGGAAAAGCTTTTAGTTTTTCTCCATTGAGAATGATATTTGCGGTGGGTTTTTCATAGATGGCTTTGATGTTATTGAGGTATGTGCTCTCTATCCCTACACTTTGAAGAGTTTTGATCAGGAAGGGATGCTGTACTTTGTCAAAAGCTTGTTCAGCATCTATTGAGAGTATCATATGGTTCTTGTTCTTTCTTTTATTGATGTGTTGTATCACATTGATTGATTTGCGGATGTTGAACCAACCTTGCAGCCTTGGAATAAATCCCACTTGGTCGTAGTGAATAATCCTTTTAATGTACTGTTGAATCTTATTGGCTAGTATTTTGGTGAGAATTTTCGCATCTGTGTTCATCAAGGATATTGGTCTGTAGTTCCTCTTTTTGATGGGATCCTTGTCTGGTTTTGGGATCAAGGTGATGCTGGCCTCATAAAATGAGTTCGGAAGTTTTGTAAAACTCATAAAATTTGTTTTCCTTCCATTTATATTTTTTGGAACAGTTTCAGGAGAATAGGAATTAGTTCCTCTTTAAATGTTTGGTAGAATTCCCCCGGGAAGCCGCTGGCCCTGGGCTTTTGTTTGTTTGGAGATTTTTAATGACTGTTTCAAGCTCCTTACTGGTTATGGGTCTGTTCAGGCTTTCTATTTCTTCCTGGTTCAGTTGTGGTAGTTTATAGGTTTCTAGGAATGCATCCATTTCTTCCAGATTGTCAAATTTGTTGGCATAGAGTTGCTCATAGTATGTTCTTATAATTGTCTGTATTTCTTTGGTGTTAGTTGTGATCTCTCCTCTTTCATTCATGATTTTATTTATTTGGGTCCTTTCTCTTCTCTTTTTGATAAGTCTAGCCAGGGGTTTATCAATTTTATTAATTCTTTCAAAGAAACAGCTCCTAGTTTCGTTGATTTGCTCTATTTTTTTTTTTTTTTTTTTTTTTTGGTTTGTATTTCATTGATTTCTGCTCTGATCTTTATGATTTCTCTTCTCCTGCTGGGCTTAGAGTTTCTTTCTTGTTCTTTCTCCAGCTCCTTTAGGTGTAGGGTTAGGTTGTGTATCTGAGACGTTTCTTCTTTCTTGAGAAAGGCTTGTACCACTATATATTTTCCTCTCAGGACTGCCTTTTTTGTGTCCCAAAGGTTTTGAACCATTGTATTTTCATTATCATATGTTTCCATGATTTTTTTCAATTCATCTTTAATTTCCCGGTTAAGAAAACCTTTTTCTACTTACAATACACAAGAGTAAAATACCCAGTAATAAATTTAACAAAAGAAGTACAAGTCTATAAGAAACTCTTAATCTCAAAAAACAAACTGAGTGTTGCATGGGGAAGGGGTAAAGGGAGAGGGTAGTTGGGTGATGGACATTGGGGAAGGTTTGTGCTATGGTAAGTGTTGTGAAATGTGTAAACCTGGCAATTCACAGACCTATACCCCTGGGGCTAATAATACATTTTATGTTAATAAAAAATTAAAAATTAAAATAAAAAGAACTACAAGTCTTGTATGCTGAAAATAACAAAACATCATTAAGAGAAATTAAATAAGACTTAAGAAAAGGGAAAGACATTGCATATTCTTAGACTGGAAAATTTAGTATTAAGATGACAAGACTCCCCAAACTGACTTCTGTATTTAAGGCAATCTCTATCAAAATCTCAGCTGCCTGTTTTGCAGAAGTTGGCAAGTGTTCCTGAAACTTCATATGGAAATGCAAGTGACTCAGAATGGCCAAAACAATCTTGAAAACAAAGAACAAAGTTGGATTCTCACACTTCCAGGTTTCAAAACTTAATACAAAAAGCGACAGTAATCCAGACAGTGTGCATTGGCATAAGATGAATTGATCTACAGAATATAATCAAGGCTCCAGAGGTAAACCCACACACTTATGGACAAAGATTTTCAAAAAGGGTACCCAGACAATTCAAAGCGGGAAAGAACAATCTTTGACAAATGGTCCTAGGACCACTGGCTATCTGAATACAAAATAATGAAGCTGGACCCATTCCTCACAGCGCTTAAAACAAAAATTAAAAATGAGTCAAAATGGATCAAAGGCCTAGATGTAAGAGCCAAAACCATAAAACTCTTAAAAGAAAAAAGGCATATATCTTAGTGACCTTAAATTAGGCATTGGTTTTTAAATATAACACTAAATGCATTACCAACAAAATAAAAATGCATAAATTGGAACTTATCAAAATTAAATACTTCCATGCTTCAAAGGACACCCTCAAGAAAGTAAAAAAGAGAATCCAAAGAATGGGAGAAAATATTTTCAAATCATTGAAGTGATAAGAATCTAGTATCTAAAATATATGAAGAAGCATTTCACCTCAACAATAAACACACAAATAACCCCATTTTAAGATAACAGATTTATTTTTCCAAAGAAGTAGTGCAAATATCTAATAAGCACATGAAAAGATGCTCAGTATCGTTAGTCTTTGGGAAATTCAAATCAAAACCACAATTAAATACCACCTCACACCCACCAGGAGGGCATAAAAAAAAAAAAGCAGATGGCAGGATATGGAGAAATTGGAACCCTTATGCATTGCTGATGTACACTGCTTGGAAAAAGTTCAGCAACTTCTTCAGAAAGTTGAACACACAGTTACCACATAACCCAGCAATTGCACTCCTAGATCCATACCCAAGAGATTAAAAACAAGTTCACACACACAAGAATCTATTCATTTGCATATGAGTATTTATGATAGTATTATTTGTAACAGCTCTAAAGTGGAAAGTACTCAAATGTTCATCAACTGAGGAATGGAGAAACAGATGTGGTATAGCCATATGAAGTAGTATCATTCAGATATGAAAAAGACTAAGGTACTGATGCAGGGTACAACATGAATGAATCCTGAAAATATGCCAAGGGAAACAAAAACCAGGCCCAAGAATCCATACATTATAGGACTTAATTTTGTGAGATGTCCAGAGTTGCCAAGTTCACAGAGATGAAAACAGGTTAGTCATTTCCCAGGACTCGGGGGAGGGAAGAATGGGGAGTAATTGCTAACAAGTACTACAGCGTTTTTTGGTTGGATGAGAATGTTTTGGAATTATATAGTGCACAACTCTAAGTAGACTAAAACCACTGAACTGTATACTTTGAATGGGTGAATTTAATAATATGTGAATTAGATCTCAATATTTTAAGGAGCCGATCATAACATTCTCCTTCAGCAGGCTCATATCTCAGAGAAAAAGTCAAAGGAATACAAGGGTCTGTAAAGCCACACTCCCCACTGCTTCTCTGACCTCACCTCCTATCACTCTCCTGCCTGCTCAGTCAGCTCCAGCCACACTGCCTCCTTTCTGCTCTCCAAACCTGCCAGCTCACTCCCACCACAGGGCCTTTGCACTTGCTTTCCCCTCAGCCCTGGAAGACAATCCTCCACATACTACTGCACAATTAACTTCTCCAGTTGCTGAGGTCTGTGCTTGAATGTCCCCTTTGCAAGGAGACCACATGCCCCAACACTTCTTTATCCCTCATCCCTGCTTTCCTTTTCTCTTCTGTATTGGTCACTATTTCATATACAGCATGATTTTCTTATATATTATTTGTCTGCTCCTCCCATTAGAACATAAGCTCCATGACAGCTAGGGTTTTTATGTTCTTGTTCACTGCTGTAGATTTCACACTCTACATGACACACAGTAGGAGCTTACTAAATATCTGCTGGGTGATCACAGAAGGAGTGAATGCCTACAAAGGTAAAGAATTTAGAGGACCCATCCTGAGAATCAAGAATTTTCAGGTTCAAGCAATGGACATACAAATGACTTTGGGAATAAGCTTTTTTTTGAACATGGGTTCCTGCCTGTCACCAAAGAGTTGTTGAATCCTAAGAGCGGGCAAGTCTTTTCTGATACCTGCTAGTTAATCATCGTAAGCACGCAGGAAAGCAGCAAGCCCCAGGCTCGCTCTTTCAGCAGTGGAGGCTGTGAGCCTTGGCCACCTTCTCATCTTTGATCCTTCCGTTTCAGCTGTACTTCCCACTCGGTTTCACACAGTGACACGGATGCGGGCTAACTCGCTCTCTCCCTGGACATGTGTGCTTTGAGTCTGGCTAACTCTGCAGACTGAGAGACGTTCTGGAAGAGCCCGGGGACAGGAGGAACCCTTCTCCAGCAGGAACTCCCCTGCCCTCGGCCCAACCCGCCCCCCCCCCCCAGATCCAGAAAGCCTCTCTGTTGTACTTAAATGGGCCTTTCATAGGAGCCCTGCAGGAACGCACATGTTAGCAAGCATTTAAGAGGAGGCTCAACGGACAGACTTTTTTCTGTTATTTTTAACTTCTGATTCATTCCCTTCAGTGATTCAGCCTTTCTTTGACTGTGAACTTGAAACATGAGAGAGACTTCTGATAAGGCTTCTGAAAAGTCATAATGCTTTCCAGAAACTGAGTCTTCGGTAGAAATCCCTCTGTATTTCTGCCATTTAGATTCTCTATTTTGCAGATAAAATAGATTTTTGCTGTGTCTGTGTAGGCTGTGGCAGAAAAGACCGGAAATAGAGAAAAAGTTCAGAGACCCGTCTGTGTCACCTTCAAAATCTCCCTTTCCTCAAGTGTCCTGAAACGCACCTGTCCTCTCTACCCCCTCCCACAAACATTTTCTCTGAAGCTGACACTATTATGCCAATAATTTTCAGTAGCACCGGGGATCCCAATCAGTATAATTCAGAATCAGGATCCAATTTCACACCTGTGTTTGGTCCACCCAAATATCCCACAGCTTCTTTGGGTTTGGTTTCATTCTAGCTGAGGCTAACTTATATTCTTTCCAATAAAATAAAATTGAAACAGCAAAGCCAGGGCACCTGCGAGGCTCAGTCGGTTAAGCGTTGGACTCTTGGTTTCCATTCAGGTCATGATCTTATGGTCCTGATATCAACCCTGAGTCAGGCTCCACGCTGGGGTAGGAATCAGCATGGGATTCTCTCTCTCCTCTCCCTCTGCCCCTTCCCACCCGCTGTGTATTCTCTATCTCCCTGTCTCTCTATCCAACCCTAAATATACGTAAATTTTGAAAAATGAAAAAAAAATTAATAACAAAAAATCCTTGTGCTTTCATTGCTAAGCCTAATGGCAGTACCTTCTCCTGAAGGTACTCGGTGAAACCAGGAAACTCAAAGTCAAACTTGACTCTCCACTCAGACGCTATGGAAATTGTCAGTCATGAAGTCACTGCTTTGATGCTGTTCCAGCAAATTTTCCCCAATTTTTCCTAACCATATAGATCTTGAAAAAGAATAATTTCCTGCCCGCCATCAAAAGCTGACACTGGGGGGCTCACTATTTGAGAGCAGACTACTGTTTCACCATTATTACTCAGCTGACCCTGGAAATAAAACCTGTTGTTCTGCCCCAGTCCTGCGGGTTCCCGTGGTGCTGGGCTGGGTTCTGCCTTGTACTAAGGAAGCTCTGACTCTGAATAACAGCCCTGTCATTTTCTGCCTACTCAAGGCTGGATACGGTTTTGGAATAACTTGTGTCAATTTGTCTCTAAAATGGGGATAGACTGATACCTCAGAGGGTGGTTCCAAGGGGTAAAAAATACCAAGTGCCTGAAACATACTCATTAACATATCCCCCAGCAATTTAATTCTTTATCGCCTCTTTTTTTAAAGATTTAAATATGTATTTATTTGACAGACAGATCACAAATAGGCAGAGAGGCAGGCGGAGAGAGAGAGAGAATGAGAAAAGGAAGCCGACTTCCTGTTGAGCAGAGAGCCGGATGCCGGGCTCGGTCCCAGGACCCTCAATTCCAGGACCCTGGGATCATGACCTGGCCTGAAGGCAGAGGCTTTAACCCACTGAGCCATTCAGGCACCCCATCCCCTTTTTCAAATGACCTCTTCCATCCCTCTCCTGGAAGGCTGACCTAACCGATTTTGCCATCGCCCTGCTGAGAAACCAGAAGCCCCAACAGCTCTGTACCATCCACCTTACACAAACTTCATGGGGGAGGTCACACCATTTCCCCAGCTGAGTGTTTCCCAAAGGGGGTTCTGTGACCATAGTTTGGTCTGCGAGTCACTCTCAGAAAGAAGGTGCCATGGAAATAAATGCTCATTGTTGTAGCTTTATCTTGAGAAATTACAATACACACTAGCTCAGGAAATCCCCTTGTGTAAAACAGCTTTTGTTGGCCTTACTCATTTCAACTCCCTCGCACTCACTTAGCAATAGTTCCGATTTGGAAGAAGTTTGAATTGGAGGAAGTACATTCTACGCTAATATAGAATATCTGCCTTTACATGCCATGCATATGACACGGAAGTCCGATCTAGAAACAGGTTACCATCACAAGGCATGGTAAATGCACGGGGTACTAGAGACCCAAAGATGATCCCACTCTAGGGAGCTCCGTTACTGCCCCATTCCTCCTAAGGAGACATTTCTCTCTGCATCCAAACTCCGCTTTCTAGAACAGCTGATATTAACCAGACTGCGGCAGAAATAAACTGGATTTAAAAACACGTGGACCCGTTTGGCGGAACGAACAGGAACAAAGGACGAGGCTGCCCCCTAGTGGGCAACCCACAAAGAGTAGCGACGCTTCCAGTCGGTTTACACTTCAGGTTAAGAAACTGAAGTGTTCCTGCCTTTCCAGCTCCAAGGACTCCCCCAAGCTAGAGAGCCGCTGGTGAGGAAAGTGGGTGCAGAGTCTTCTACCACTACGAGGAGGTGTGTTGGGGCGGGGGGCGTTGAGGAAAAAAAGAACAAGTGAACCCGGTGTTCCCCCAACCTCCCTACCCTATGTAGCACCTGGTTAAATCCAGATTCCGGGTCCTCGCTGCGGAGATTTTGATTCAGCCGGTCGGGAGTGGAGGCCTGGGGTCTGGGTTTCCAACCAGTGTGATTCTGAGTTGAGAAGCAACTTTCTGTTTCCGGTCCCCGGGAAAGGCCCAGCTCTTGAGGGTCAAAGGAAGTCAGTAGCTTTATTCCCTTGGCGGCTCCTGCCTGACCCTCCCACTTGCCCCCATCAGCCCCTAGGCAGCCACGGTTTCCATGGCGACCCAAACCGCGCCGCCTGCGGCTTGCTTAAGACCCAGCCCCTTTCACCTGTCTGTCCCAGCGCCCACCACCCTATGGAGAAGGAGATTCGGGTCCAGGACAGTCAGGCTAAGAATTATCTTATTATTATT
Organism: Mustela erminea; assembly: GCF_009829155.1. NCBI lineage: Eukaryota > Metazoa > Chordata > Mammalia > Carnivora > Mustelidae > Mustela > Mustela erminea. Next base: position 70,534,269 of record NC_045625.1, read on the forward strand.
ATTGCCACTACTATTATTATTGATTTGAGTATTTTTGTGCCTTATTTAAAATAAGCGTTAAGAGTTTTGGGGTTTTTTGGGGGGTGGGGGGGGGAGAAGAGGAATACACGCTTTCCTAGTAGCTTTATGTACCATTTTTACCTTCAGTTCAAATGCTTGGGACAAACTGACCCCCGACCCCCCGCCCCCGCCCCCAGCTGTGAGAATCTGGGATTTTTACTTGCCTTAGCGATTTACCTTTGCATAGTCTTCCTGTGATGCACGAGGGCACTCAGGCCTGTGGCTTATGCATTTGTGCCAGTAAGTGGTCACACCAAGGAGATTTCCAGAACTTGGACTTTTTGTCCCTTTCAGTACTGCCTTTCTTTTCAAGGGCTGCTGCTTCAGCTGAACCAGATGGAGGTCAGGTTCTCAGGGGGTAAAGTGGGAATGAAAACTGTGCGATCAGATACATCTGGGTTGAGCCTGGTAATTCTAATCAATGAGCCTCAGCTCATTCCAGTCAGTTTCCTTTAGAAGAGGGCCATAGCCTCAAAAAGTGCTGGGTTTTCTGTTGCCAACTCTTAGGCTTGAGCAAACCCTTAAAATATGCCAAAGTATCTAGCTGGTATGTACATTTTAGCTAGTGGGTCCTCCTATCCTCTGGCTGGGGGCTGGGGGATTGGGTGTCATCTCTTATTTTTGGTTATTGATAAAAACCATTGGACCACTTCTGAAATGCTTCTTTAGGGCAGTTCGAGATACCTGGAGACTACATGGAAATCTAGGTTTCTAGAGTAAGTGCCTCAGAGGAGAAGTGGGGAACTCCAAGAAGAAGTGTTGCTTTTTCCTTTTCTCAGTAACCCAGTGGGGAATTATTATCTCCGGCTTAGCAAAAATGAGAATAAGGGAAAGGCAGGGCTAGGTAGGAAGAGACTAGGTAGGGGGTAGGTAACTAGGGTCAAGCAGAGGGTAAGTAACCTGGCTCACAGAAATCCCAGATTTGGAGAAATGTTATAGACAAGATATTAACCAGAGAGAAGGGAACATAACATCTACTTTGTCCTTAATGTTATAGACCAGATATTTACCAAGTTCCTTGGTCCATTTTCTACAAAAGACTAACCATAAAAACCCTTAGGGGCAACCCATTTGGGACTCCTCTCATTCTAGAGAGCTCCTTTCCTTTGAGTTCTTATCTTCACTTAGTAAACTTTCACTTCACTTCATTCTTTTTTCCCCCTGAGAATCATTCTTTAAGTCCACGAGACAAGAACCCTGCAACAAAAGGGAGGCACAGAGAATTTCAGAAACTTGCCCAGTGGTGGAGTCCAGAATTAAATCCACTCGGGGTCTGGCTTATGAGCTCACACTCAGTACTCTAAATTTAAGTTCATTTTCTTTGGCCATAATGGAGCTTATTCAAGCCCCAGCCCCTCATTAATTTAAGCAAATTCATCCACTCATTTAACAGTGAGCTGTTTCATTGTTGTCTCCACCCCTTCACTGTAGTTCTATGGGGACAGAGACAACCACATCCATTCTGTCCTACAGAAGTCTCCCAGGAACGTTTGACAAATGAAAAAACAAAAAAGAGAAAAAGTGCTTCAGAGTTTTCGCATTTGTTGTATAAATTAAGAGGAACAGGAAGCACAACTGAGCTTTAAAATTATTTCTTCTGGCCCAGGAATCTGGAGTAAATATCCCCATTTATTTCTACACCATGAGATAGGGAGGGAACTGTTTTTCTACCTTTTTTTTTTTTTAATGAATGAAGAAACTAGGGCTAAGAGGCACTGATCACTTATGGAGCTAGAATTTAAACTATGGATTTTTTGCAAGAATCCCAAATCCACAATTTTCCCACATACCACATTGCCTGCTGGAACATCTAGAATGATGTAGTAGTGGCTAAGGAGAAGGTAGAATTTTTTTTCTAAGTGACAACTGAAAAGTGAAAATTAGACTGTGATTGTGTTTTTCTTTAGCCAGTCAATAAGCACATGAATGCTGAGAGGGAAAACATGTACATAAGAGCAAACGTGCTGTGGCCAAGAGAGCCTTTCCTTTACTGTTGTTTCACTTGGGTCCTGGCTTAGAGAATCCTTCAACTTCAACATGAAAATGGGGGCTGGGAATAGAAGCGTTTTCTCATTTTCTCTATCAGCTCCTTCCATCACAGGCTGGCCTGAGATGAAATTGCAGATTATTTAGTTTTATTTTAAACTAAGAAGATATTGTGTAAGCACAGAACGGAGCAGTGGGTTCTGATGGATTTGTGGGGGATACAGTTTGCTGTGGAGTCTATAGTGCCTTTAAAGTTTGTGTTGTGTTTCCAGCTTTATCTTCCTAGAAGATTCTCTTGTGTGTTCTAATCATTTATCGGGGTACTCATGGTTTGGGTTGAGGTGAAGCCAAACTCCATTTCCGGTCTGTAATTGAAACCCTTTCTACTTTTCCCAGCTGTTCATTTAATATGGTTAACATTTTTGTTTTCTTCTCTCCCATTTGATTGCCATTTCCTTTAGTCCCCTCTGCTGGCTTTCTTAATGTTGCTAGTTTTTGTGCCAACCGTCTCCTCCCTGCTGTTGCCTTACCTTGACTTCCTTCCGCTCTGCCTCCTGGGGCTTTGGGGATGACAGTCCATTAAGCAATCCTGTTGGCTGCCTCGGAGAAAACCAGCATCCTCTTATGCCTGTAGATGGCACGTGTAGACTGCAGACTGCAGTCCTTGGAGGGTCTCGGCAGTAGGGCTGAGCTCTTGGAAGATTTCAATGGATTGCAGGAAACAAGATTGAAACAATGAAGCACTGGGGTCTTGAAAGAAAGCTTGACATTTACCAAGGAATGAGAAACAGACCTATTAAGTAGACATCTGTTATCTGTGTAGACTACCACTGCGAGTTCTGTACCCTGCTCTGAAGTCATTTGCCAGCTGTGATTTTAAAACATTTGTTTTTTTTTTTTTTTTCTATTTGACTTCAGATGTTTTCTTTTTCATGGGCAGGCTGGCCTGTTTGTATTTGAATTAGTCACTTATCAATTCGGGCTATTCATTGGTTATGTCAGTGCAGAGCCAACTAAGTAATTAAGTTATTATCCAAGAGTTAAGAGCAAGAACTCTGACCCTTCCACTTATGAGCATTTGACCTTGGGCAATTTACTTGGCTTCTTTGTGCCTCTATTTTTAAAACATTAAGTGCTTTGTGTTAGCAATTATTGTTATTGTGATTATGTGGTGGCCCATGTTATAGGTATAGAGATAGACAGCCCATACACCTAAGGGTTTTGGGTGTTTTTTTCCTTTTAAGTTACTGGGTTTGGGATTTCTGATATAATCGACATATAATTTCCTGACAGTGGTGTTCATGCCATCATTGTTTATGGTCAAAAACCTGTGGAAAGAATCTACAGGTTCCCTTAAAACTCCCTACTGGAATCTGGGCTTCCAGAATCTACAGGTTCCCTTAAAACTCACCCACTACTGCCTGTGGGCATAGCTGTGGTCCTCCTCTCTCCAGACCTGAGTGTCTATCTCTAACAAGTAACAGGCACCATTGGCCTAGGCAAGAGCCAAGTCATCTTACCCCACTGTGGCCCTAATAATGCTCAGTGTGCATCACAACAAAAATAAGGTCAATGCAAGGCCATACACAGGCTCATTTCCGTAGTCCCGGTATCTCACTCCTTGTTGGGTTAGTCCAGTGCTGCTAGGGCTTGTGGGGCCAGCCTAGAATGAGTATTGTTAAGGTCGAGAAGACCTCAACCTAGGGAGGCGCAGAGGAACGACACCAAGGCAGCTCTTTCTGCAACAACATGGGCTTTATTGTTCCAGCATGCTGGGGCTCTGCAACATACCCGAAGATCAGGCAGAGGCTGAGAGCCCTGATCAAAGGGAGCATATGGTTTTTATACATTTTTTAGACAAAGGCTCGGTACAAAGCCACAATCTCAGTGACCTCTTTACACAGTTACAGTTTCTGGTATGCTCTGCACAGTTTACATTTTTCAGTTAGCCATATCTTATCGTCCGGGTGTAGCTGGGCGGCTGTGAAACTAGGACAAAACAGTTCTCTTCTTTGTTAACCACAAGCATAATTCAAGGACATCTCTTAAGCAGGGAAAGTGCTCAGGATGTAGGGCCTCGGGGGAATGGAGGGGAACACAAGGGGAGGGCCATGCTCCTACTTCTCAAGGTTCAACCAGCAAAGCAGGAGAGCAGTTACAGAAAAGCAAGTTAGCAGAAGCTTCACACAATTTAACTCTTTCAGCTCTGGATCTCTTCATTCCCCACGTCTTCTTGTGGGTATCTCTAACCTTAGAGATTGTGAAGATCATCCGAGTGTAATGCTTCATATTGTTGCCTTATTACCATTAACTTGATCTGTCCTATTCTATCTTGTACAAAGGCTATCAACTTATTTAAAATACAGGGTCCTATAGTCAAAAGCAGGAGGAGAATAAGTATGGGTCCCACAAGCACTGACAAAAGAGTTGTCAGCCAAGGTGACTGAGAAAACCAAGATTCGAACCATCCTCTCTGAGCCTCTCTTTCTTGTTGGCGAGCCTCCAGGCCATGGATTCCTGGACCATTCCAGAGTGGTCTGCATAAAAGCAACATTCTTCCCCAAGAGCGGCGCATAGGCCGCCCTCTTTCATAAACAGGAGATCTAAGTCCCTTCTATTCTGGAGGACCACCTCAGCTAGGGAGGTCAGAGAGTCCTATAAGGCAGTGATAGAGGTTTCTAATGCCTTAAGGTCTTGATCAATGGCAGCCTGTAGGTGGGCAATTTGGCTGGAAGTATGCACCATGGAACCTACTCCTGTTCCCACTCCTGCTGCAACCCCTAGGCCCATGAGACTAGCCAGAGAAATAGAAATAGGCTCTCTCTTATAGCGAGTGACCAGGGGCCTGAAATGGTCTTCAAAGCTGTCGGAGGAGTGGTATAGAATGCGGGGATATAGTTGTACCATCACACAGAAATGAGCAGAGGCATTGAAGATGCCAGTAGAGATGCAAGGGGTGAGCCCTGTGTCACAGGCCCACCATAGGCCAGAGCTAGGTGCCAGATAGGGATCAGAAGAATTAGAGTCCATGGTTTCAGCGCACAAATCTTGCAAGGCAGTAGGAGCGGTCCTGATGCAGATTCCCTTGCCTCTCACCTCAGGGAGGGTCAACCGGGGTTTTGCATCCCAACTACAGGCCGTGGTGGAACTAATGGTTCCATTACTGGCTACACCTTCATGATAGGGAAGGGAAGCTGATAAGCAGAGCCAGCAGGAGGTCGTTAGCTCACTATGAGTAGCATTCAGGGCAGAATAGGCCCCCTTTATTAAGTGGAATAATGCTGGACCGGGGGGAGACTGAGTAACGGGGGATGTTAGAGGGAATTGGGTCGAGGATGGTGAGGTGGGAGAAGAGGTCCCCGGAGCTAGAGTTCCCAAAGGGGGGCTGCTGGTTGTGGGCAGAGAGTGGGGCTCCGAAGGGGGTCCTGGCATTGGGGCTGGACGAGATGGTTTGAGAACTGGATTAGGACCTACCAGTTTAGGAGTCTCTATCGTCCGCAAGCAGATGGTAAACCATAGACCATCATCATAACCCTCTTTATATAACCGCAGTCCCCATGTCCTTCCTTTATACCATTGAGTTAAAGTAGAAGGGTCTCTCCCAGCGGGTGTAAAGGTAATATTTAAGCCATTACACAGTGCCGACTTCTCACATCCTGATACTCCAGTCCAACAGGCTGGTATTGGATCCCTTTTGTTGTGATGGGTATTATTTCTCTGGACTTGGATCCAATCCCATGAGGATGAGGGTCGCCAATAGGCATATCCCGTGTTCTCGCACCCCCAAGCCTTACAGTAGAAAGATTCTGGACATTTTAGAACTTGGGCTCGCTTCTGCCCATCCTTAGGACAAACATAAAAATCTAGGGAGCTAAGTGCACATCGGACCTGGGCAGTCGAGCACCCATAATAGGGCTCCTTATCAAGAGGGTAAGGCATGAAAATGGGCATTTTATTCTGGTTTTCTTGGTCTGGTATGTCCCAGGTATCTAACCCCATGAATAACTGGCAAAGATCAGGGGTTAATGATGGCCACCACGCACCAGGGGTATGAGTCCTATGTATCTTCCATACGACCTGGCCCGTAGGATTTGAAATCTCCCATGCCATTTGTTGGGGCGCATGGGGATTGCTATAAATCATTCTAAGTTGGCTGCACAGAGTTAGTGCTGCCAGGAGCGAAAGGACTGGCCCGAGAAACAGAGTCATGTTGTGGGATTCTTACGGGCCAGCTTGATGCGGAGGGGGTTGGTTGGGTGCCGATGGGCAGTCCACAGGTTTCCTGCGCTTGGAGTAGAGCCTGTAGACTGGTGAAGGTCGTCAGTGCCACCTGGTTGCCCAAGTCTGTTAGTCTCAGGAGGGGACAGGAGTGTGCCGCTCTGGTGTCGATCAGCAGGAGCAGGTCTGAGCTGACTAGCATGGATCTAGGCCACAATGCCGTCGACCTTGACAGCAGTTGGCGTGGTCAGCAGGATCAAGTAGGGTCACTTCCACCAAGGCTCAAGGCTGTGTACCTGGTGTCAGCGGATGTAGACCCAATCACCTACAGAATAAGAGTGGGGAGTAACAGTACCCGGTCGGTAGGCCTCTGATAGGCCCTTCCAGATATATTTCTGGATGGCCTCCAGAGCCTTAAGTCTGGGTATCAGCATGGCAGAGGAAGTAACAGATGTCCCATATCCATGTTCAGTCATGTGTTTTAAAGGAGGGGGTCCCCCATAGAGGATTTCAAATGGGGTCAGGTTCCTCCTAGAGGGGGAAGGGGTATTACGCGCACAGAAAAGGGCATAAGGAAGGAGCACCCTCCAATCTTTCAAGCCAGTCTCTATAGCTAATTTGGTTAAGGTCTCTTTTATAGTTCTATTCATTCTTTCTACCTGCCCTGAACTCTGGGGTCTATAAGCACAATGCAGTTTCCAATTAAACCCCAAGACCCTGGCCAATCCCTGACTTACCTGGGCCACAAATGCAGGTCCATTACCAGATCCTATTACCTTAGGCAGCCCAAATCAGGGAAAGATCTCTTCTAGGATCTTCTTGGCGATGACCATGGCCGTCTCCTTCTTAGTGGGGAAGGCCTCGACCCATCCTGAAAAAGTGTCTATAAAGACTAGCAGATACTTATTTCCATATGTTGCTGATGTTACCTCGGTGAAGTCTACTTCCCAGAAGATTCCAGGCCGGTTTCCCCGGTCCCTGGTTCCGGGGGAGCCGTCTGCTCGTTGCACGTTTGTCACTGTGCAGGCTTCGCAGGAGGAAACAATGTCTTGAGCCAGTTCCTTCGCCCTACCCAGAGGTAGGGACGGTAGATTTTGGTCCTTTAATAACTCCAGCAGCACTCTGGTACCTAGATGGGTGAGGCTGTGGGTGAAAAGTAAAAATTCATTTACCTTTTCCTCCAGGGTCTCCAGCTCAGTGACTTCTTCCAATGTAGTCGGGATGTTTGCTACCGGGGGGTCATGCAGGGCGGCCGCTCTTGCTTCTTCATCTGCGCGACGGTTGCCCTGGGCAACTGGGTCTTCACCTTTTTGATGTCCAGGGCAGTGTATGATGGCTATCTCCTTTGGGAGGTGGATAGCCTCAAGGAGATCTATAATCTCCCGTTTGTTCTTGATTTCTTTCCAGTGGAGGTGAGAAGCCCCCGCTGCCGGTAGATGGCACCATGTACATGAGCAGTGGCAAAGGCATAGTGGCTGTCTGTGTAGATATTAGCCTGCTGGCCCGTCACCAGGCGCAAGGCTTGGGTTAGAGCAATAAGTTCTGTTTTCTGAGCAGAAGTTCCAGGAGTTAAGGGTGCTGACCAAACCACAGTTCGAGGCCCAACCACCGCCGCCCCAGCCCGTTGCTCCCCTTGTTGTAGGAAGCTGCTCCCGTCCGTGAACAAAGTTACATCAGCATGGGGCAGGGGTCTGTCCTTGAGATCTGGCCTCGCGCCTGTTTCTTCAGCCAGGATATCCTGGCAGGAATGGATTACTGGGTCATCCGTGTCCTCTGGCAGCAGGGTGGCGGGATTAAGGAGCACAGGATTGCCAAAAGAGATGCGGTCTTTGTCTAACAGGAGGCTCTGATAGTGGGTTATGCGAGCATTGGAGAGCCAGCGGTCTGGGGGTTGCCGGATCACACTTTCCAAAGTGTGAGGGGCAATAAGAGTGATTTTCTGTCCCAAAGTCAATTTGTCAGCATCCCTGACAAGTAAAGCTGCGGCGGCTATGACTTTCAGGCACCTTGGTCATCCGCCAGCAACAGGATCCAATCTTTTGGATAGATAGGCTACGGGGCGCTTCCAGGGGCCCAAGGATTGGGTCAGTACTCCTCTTGCCACCCCGTTCCTTTCTTCCAAGTACAAGGTGAAGGGTTTTTCTACATCTGGTAAGGCCAAGGCGGGGGCTGAAAGCAGTGCCCGCTTTATCCCATCAAAAGCCTCTTGTTGTTCCTTCCCCCATTCATAGGGGGCCTCATTTTTTTTTTAAGATTTTATTTATTTATTTGACAGAGAGAAATCACAAGTAGATGGAGAGGCAGGCAGAGAGAGAGAGAGAGGGAAGCAGGCTCCCTGCTGAGCAGAGAGCCCGAAGCGGGACTCGATCCCAGGACCCCGAGATCATGACCCGAGCCGAAGGCAGCGGCTTAACCCACTGAGCCACCCAGGTGCCCCGGGGGCCTCATTTTTGGTGAGGGGATAAAGCGGGGCAGCTAAGGAAGCGAAGCCAGGTATCCATAAGCGACAGAAGCCTGCCATCCCTAGGAACTCCCTTAGTTGCCTTCTAGTCTGAGGAGGCGGTATTTGAGTAACAATCTTTTACCTTGCGTCCGTGAGCCACCGTTTACCTTCCTTGATCTTATAGCCTAGAAACGTCACTTCTAACTGGCAGAGTTGAGCCTTTTTGGCAGAGGCTCGATATCCCAGGGTAGCCAGAGCCCTTAACAGGGCTTTAGTCCCATGGAGACACTCCTGCTGGGTCTCAGCAGCCAGTAGGAGGTCATCCACATACTGCAAAAGAGTCAAAGTGGGATGTGTCTCCTGGAAGGATTTCAAGTCCTTATGCAAGACTTCATCAAACAGGGTGGGAGAAGTTCTAAAACCCTGGGGAAGCCGCGTCCAGGTGAGTTGACCCGAAATTCCAGCGTCAGGATCGGTCCACTCAAAAGCAAAAATGTGTTAGCTGTCAGGATGCAGCCACAAACAGAAGAAGGCATCTTTTAAGTCTAGCACAGTGTACCAGACTCGGGAGGGACTTAGCGTGCTGAGGAGATTATATGGGTTTGGCACCGTAGGGTGTATTATCTCCACCCAAGCATTCACTTCCCTTAGGTCTTCCACAGGGCCATAGTCATTAGTTCCAGGTTTCTTTACAGGGAGTAAGGGAGTGTTCCAGGCGGACTGGCAGGGCACTAAGACTCCTTGTTGAAGGAGCTTGGTGATGTGAGGGCGGATGCCCTCTCAAGCTTCCTTACTCATTGGGTATTGTTTTACCTGGATAGGGGTGGCAGAGGTCTTAAGTGCCACCACTACAGGGGGTTGGGCAGTTGCTAAGCCCAATCCCACAGTTTCAGCCCAAGCCTCAGGGAAGTCCTGTAGCCATCCTTCCAAATCCGGGAGGTGGTCGGTAGGGTTGGGCCCTTCAAACAGCTTGTACTCATCTTCTAGGGTGACAGTCAGGGTATTGACTACAGGCGGAGTTAGTGGAGGGGAAAGATCCTTATCCAATCGGCATAGGCCCACAATGGGGTTTAAAAAAAATCAAAGGCCCAGAATCAGTGAAGGTAATCCTGGCTAGCAATTTGGTCAGCAAGTCTCTCCCCAGCAGGCAGGGCAGTCAGAGAGCACCAAAGAGGAGTGGTGCACCCTCCCGTTCCCTAAATCCACCATCCGCTTGGTGGTCCAGGGGCGGTACCTGCTCCCTTTCGCCCCTCCTGACAAGGGCCCGTTTGGATGAGAGGGGCCCTAGGGCCTGCTGCAAGACTGAATAAACAGCTCCAGTATCGATCTCAAAATCGATAGGAGTCCCCTCCACCAGAAATTATACCCTGAGCTCAGGGAGGGGGCCCAAGCCCCGTCCCCCCTAATCATCATCTTCAAGAGCCAGGAGGTTGGTAGTGCGGGGTGGTGGCTTGTTCTTCTTTTTAGGACATTCCTTAGCCCAGTGTCCACGCTCTTTACAGTAGGCACACTGGTCTGAGGCCAAGTTCGGGCGTCGCCTAGGAGAGTGGCCCAGGTTCCTTATCTTTCCTGAAGTCTTAGTATCTGATTTTCTACCAGTTTCTACCACTGCCGCCAGGATCTTAGTCAACTCTCTGTTCCTTCTTTTATCCCTTTCTTTTTCCTTTTCCTCTCTTTCTCTCTCCTTCCTTTCCTCTTTCTCCTCCTCTGTTTCCCTTTTATTAAAAATTTTGTGGGCGCCTGGGTGGCTCAGTGGGTTAAGCCGCTGCCTTCGGCTCAGGTCATGATATCAGGGTCCTGGGATGGAGTCCCGCATCGGGCTCTCTGCTCAGCAGGGAGCCTGTTTCCTCCTCTCTCTCTCTCTGCCTGCCTCTCTGCCTACTTGTGATCTCTGTCAAATGAATAAATAAAATCTTAAAAAAAAAAAATTTTGTTAGCTTCTCTGACTAAATCTCTAATAGTTAATTCTTGTAATCTCTCCAGCCTCTGCAGCTTCCTTCTTATGTCTAGTGCAGACTGCCCAATGAAAGCCATGGCTATTGACGCCTGCTGTTCCTCCGACTGAGGGTCAACGGGAGTATACCTCCGGTAGGCATCAAGAAACCTTTCTAGAAATAGAGAGGGGCTTTCAGTAGGGCCCTGGATCACACCTCTTACCTTAGCCAAATTAGTGGACTTTCGGCCCGCTTTCCTGAGACCCGCCGCTAGAGTCTGGTGATAGATTTCGAGGTATCTCCTACCTTCAGGCAGATTAGGATCCCAGTCAGGGCGCATCAGAGGTGAATATTCATCAATCAGATTAGGAAGCTGGGTAGGTTGCCCGCTGGGGTTAGGCACATTCTTTCGGGCATTCAGGAGGACATTCTCCTTCTCCTCAGAGGTGAGGAGGACTGAGAGCAGCTGCTGGCAGCCGTCCCATGTGGGCTGATGGGAGTTCAGTAGAGAGGTAATTAGATCTGTTATGCGGGCAGGGTCCTCAGAGAAAGGAGGGTTATTATTTTTCCAGTTATAGAGATCAGAGGAGGAGAAAGGCCAGTACTGGAGGGCCGGCATGTGGCCCCCTTGCCCATTTGGAATGTCTGGGCCATATGGTCTGAGCGGGAGCACGACTGCCTCCGCCTCAGGACCTTGATCATTATCAGCCCCGGCCGTGCAGCTACGGATGCCATGGGCTGGTCCGGAAGGAGAGACGGAGGAGTCAGGCACCGGTGCAGAGGTGGTGGAAGGCGGATCAGAAGGCACCGGTCCCGGTTGAGGAGGAATATGAGGAGGTAGGGGCTGTGGACCAGGTACTGGAGGGTAAGGAGGGGGAGCTTCAAAGAGGAGAAGGTCCTGTGAGTCTGGAAGTACAGGGGGCTTAAAGAGACTTTACAGGGGAGTTGGAGTGGGTCCGGCCAGGGGGATGGGCGTTGTTAGAGCAAGGACCATCGGATTTGCAGGCAAAAGGGACAAAGGAAGTGGGAGATTAGGAGCGGGAGGCAGAAAAGGCTTAACCCAAGAGGGAGGATTTTCGCAGAGATCCTGCCACACCAAGATATAAGGCTCCTGGTCCAGATGTCCCTCGGGTCGGGGCCGGTAGATGACGCTCTTGACCTGCAAAATCAGGGAAAGATGGAAAGACCCCTCGGGGGGCCAGTTGATCTTGAAAGATGGCCATTCAGTGGCACAGAGAGTCTGCCATTTAGTTTTCTTTATATAGAGAGAGAGATTATGAGCCCTAGCCCGAACCTCTGACCAATGGGCTAGGGTTAGGGACAGGGGAGTTGATGTGTTTTGTCCCATCTCGAAGTACAGGAAGATTCCTGCGGTCACCAAACCTAGAAGAAAGCAGGACACAAGTGCTTGTCCCCACTGGGACTGTAGGAGAGATGAAAAATAAAATAGTGGCCTATGATAGTGTTTTCTGGGATATAGCAGATGTGGATCCTCTGGATCTACCCGATAGGAGGCCACCAGGCGTCCCTGGCCCTCCTTCACCTCCAGGGCGTCCCCCAGGGTTGCAACCGGTGTCTCCCAGACACGTCTGTCAGACACTGAAGGTTGCCCAGATATCACCAGAAATCACGAGAAAACAGAATCAGACTAACATATGCGCATGAATATCGGTACCAAAAGAGGAATAGGTGCCGTAGACTTACCCAAAGAGTGAGTTGGGGCCGTCCTGTCTGGCGTCCCGTTGGCTGGGTCAAATCTCGGTGGAACCTCAAATGTTAGGGTCAAGAAGACCTCAATCTAGGGAGGCGCAGAGGAACGACACCAAGGCAGCTCTTTCTGCAACAACACGGGCTTTATTGTTCTAGCATGCTGGGGCTCTGCAACATACCCGAAGATCAGGCAGAGGCTGGGAGCCCTGATCAAGGGGAGCATATGGTTTTTATACATTTTTTAGACAAAGGCTCGGTACAAAGCCACAATCACAGAGACCTCTTTACACAGTTACAATTTCTGGTGTGCTCTGCACAGTTTACATTTTTCAGTTAGCCATATCTTATCGTCCGGGTGTAGCTGGGCGGCTGTGAAACTAGGACAAAACAGTTCTCTTCTTTGTTAACCACAAGCATAATTCAAGGACATCTCTTAAGCAGGGAAAGTGCTCAGGATGTAGGGCCTCGGGGGAATGGAGGGGAACACAAGGGGAAGGCCATGCTCCTACTTCTCAAGGTTCAACCCGCAAAGCAGCAGAGCAGTTACAGAAAAGCAAGTTAGCAGAAGCTTCACACAATTTAACTCTTTCAGCTCTGGATCTCTTCAGTATGTTCTTGACTTCTAAAGAGAATGTAGAGTGGTGAGGGACTGTGGAAGAGAGAGAGAGTCTTTCCATTCTTCAGCTCTGCTCTCATGGGACCACCAGGGTTTGGGGGACTTTGGGTTGTTGCTGAGAACAACTAAGTCAGTACCCCAGTAGAATCGTGGCTACCTTTACCTGCTCGCTCCTGTTGGTTGACCAGTTATTTATGGGGCAACTTCCACAACGATAAACATGTTCTTCGTGCTCTATGCTTTCAGCATACAATGTGTGTCCCAAAGGAACTTGGACCCTAGCTTATCAGAGAAACCACCTGTGGCTATCTTACAACATCACTGAAGATAAGGAGAGACTGAGGAACCGTTCCAGATTGAAGGGGACCAGAGAAACATGAGAACTAAATGCAAAGTGGGAATCAGAAGTGAATTTCTTTCTTAGAAGGACATTGTTGGGACAGTTGCTACACATGAATGGAGTCTGGGAATAAGAGAGTCATAAGGTGTCAATGTCACTTTCCTGATTTTGATGGTTTGTAAGTTATGACAGAAAATGTTCTTGTAGAAAATCTACACCAAAGTATTCAGAGGTGGTGGAGTACCAGGTGGGCAACTTATAGGGGGTGGGGGGTGTCTTTGAATTTGGAGTAACAGCCACTCTGGTGTGCTTGGGACAGTCCCAGTTTTGGCATTGACAGTCCTGTGTTTGGGAAACCCCTCTGTCCCAGGAAAATGATTGGTCACCCTGTTTTTACTGTGCCAGCAGCTGTTCTGGAAATTTCAGTTGTTTCAAAATAAATGTTTTGGTAAAAAGTAAAATAATTCGAGTAATAATGATTCAAGTGACTCCTGCAAGCATGGTTAAAGAAGGAGTTTCCAAGCAATAGGACAGATAGAAGCGGTGTAGTGGGCAGAAGTGATCACAGTCGGCTGGACCCGCCAGGGGCAGGTGAGGGCCCGTGTGCGGTCTGCGAGCTCCTCATGGTGTGCCCACCAACTATGCACCATTGTGTGCTGCCCTTGACCTTGTTGCTTAGTTATTCCATTCTTCAGTCTCCTCGTCTGTAAAATAAGAATGCTGTAGAATGTGGGTTTCCAACATTCTGAGAGGCAAAACCCTTTCCGGAAAGGCAGTCTTACTATTTCTGAGGCAATGGAACTGCTCTAGTTGAAGTGTATGATGCTTGTGCCATCCTGCCAAACCACTGGCCTTACCTGAGCCTGCTACCTTGTACTCTTATCTTCCCTGACACCCTGGGGCTGGAGGAAATGTAACAGAAGGCACTGGGTGGGAAAATATTTCTTTGTTATTTATGATCACCTTTTTTTCTCTTCACATAGTTACTATTTTGTATGTGTGTGTGTTTGTGTGTGTGGTAAGAATACTTAAGATCTACATTCTTAGCAAGTAGCAAGTATACAATTCAGTATTATTAATTATAGTCACTGTACTATAACTTCGATCTCTGGAATTTGTTAATCTTATAGCTGGAAGTTTCTACCTCTTGACCAATGCCTCTCCATTTTCCTACCTCCCAGCCCTTGGCAACCACAGCTCCTCTCTTTTTCTGTGAATTTGACTTTTTTGGAACCCATGCCTAAGTGATTTCATTTGGTGTCTGTCTTTCTGCGACTGTCTTATTTCACTCAGCATCATGTCCTCTAGGTTCTTCCATGTTGCAAATGACAGGATCACCTTCTTTTTATGGCTGTATTATATATATGTGTGTGTGTGTGTGTGTGTGTGTGTGTGTGTGTGTGTGTGTTTGTGCATACACACACATATATAATTTTTTTTTCTTATCCATTTATCCATCAACACCTAGACTGTTTCCATATCCTGGCTATTGTGAATAATACTGCAATGAACATGAAAGCGCAGATTTTTTTTTTTTTTAAGATACTGATGTCATTTCCTTTGGATTTAGACCCAGAAGTGGGATTACTGGAACCTACAGCTACAGCACTTCTACTTTTATTTTTTTGAGAGGAAACAAACAAACAAAAAATGAAAAGGGAACCTATGGAGTGGGAGAAAATATTTGCAGACTATGTATCTGATTGAAGTTAATATCCAAAATATGTATGGAAGTCATATAAGTCAATAGCAAAAAATAAAATAAAAATAACCTGCTTAAAAATGGACAGAAGGGGCACCTGGGTGGCTCAGGGGGTTAAAGCCTCTGCCTTCGGCTCACGTCAAAATCCCAGGGTCCTGAGATCAAGCCCCGCATTGGGCTCTCTGCCTGGCAGGGAGCCTGCTTCCCTTCCTCTCTCTCTGCCTACTTGTGATCTCTGTCAAATAAATAAATAAAATCTTTTAAAAAAATCGACAGAGGATCTGAATAGACATCTCTTCAAAGAAGACATACGATGGCCAATATATGAAAAGATGCTCAACACCACTCATCATCAGGGAAATGTAAATCAAACCCACAAGACATAACATCTCACAGCTGTTCAGATGGCAGTTATTAAAAAACAAAAGAGAGAAGGTGTGAAGAAAAAAGAACCCCTGTGCACTGCTGATGGGAATGTAAATTTGTGCAGCCACTATGGAAAACAGTAGGGAGGTTCCCTTGCCTCCTAAGATGGATGGGTCCCTTCTCCTTAGAAAATTCCAGATGCAACTGTTACTTTCAAGACACACATGGTATCTTCAGGAATCATTTCTCAAAGTGCATACATGCATGTTTAAGAGAAAGTGTCCATTTAATACTATTTAGTATCAACATTATTTATATAACACTATAATTTGTCAGTAACACCTGGGAATGCATTTATTTATGAGATTGATTTTCTATTTGGTGGAGAGTCAGATCAACCTGCAGACACTTAATGGGATTGGAGAAGGGGAGGGTAGAGGTGAAGTCTAGGTCAATGGAACATGACTATTTGAATATAAGGTCCTGGTCCCAATCTGAAAGTTCTTATTCCAAAACCAACCTGACAGTCATTATACTTTTAGGATAATGATTGAGAAAATTCACAATGTCAAAATACTTCTCTGGGCTCAGAAGTTGTTTTTATGTGACCCTGAATTCCAGGGTCATTTGTTTTTTTACCCAGGCCATTGTCACATAAGCTCACATAAAGATTCTTCAACTACTTGTAGTAACTGATTCACCCCACTTCTGGGGTTCTGCAGCCTTCTGCTTGGGCCAAGAGTCTTCTGGCTAAATTTTCTCTTATCTGGAAGCCTCCCCACCTGCTGTTCTGTCTGCTTGGAACATTCTTCCCTCCGTTCTCTTGGCTGGGCTAACTTGGTATGAAATTCAGGTCTCAGCTGATATATTATCTCTCCAGAAGTCTATTGATATGCCTCTTCTATGACACCCCAGCATCTTGAGCTCCTATGGTTAGGTGGGATGATGTTCTGCATGGGGACATATGGAGAGGTAACCCCTATTGACTGGGAAATAGTTGTATTCAGAGAGCAGTGAGGATGAGACATTTCCTGAGAGGCCACAACTCCGCCACACTTCTGAAGGAAGTAAGGTTTTAGAGGAAACCAGACAGAGCTCACCCAGAAAGAGTTACTTCTGGACTCCACTGACTGATAGCTCAGAGGAGGAATGTTTGGATGAACCTGCAGAAAGTAAAGGGACACCTAGAAGGTATGTTCTAGGCAGGCAGTGTAGAGGGTTCTCAGAAATTGCCTTGTCTCCCACAAGTGACTGCATATTAGTGTCGAAAACCATAGGGCTAAGTGGTTCCCCTGCCCCTGGGGGTGCATCCTGCAGGCTAAAGTGAGGAAGGTCTGCAGAGGACCAGAAGAGTCCTTTCTGAGGACCACCAAGGGTGTCACAATGCAGTTCAAGGCTGACAATTCCAGAGGCGAAGAGCCCATCTAGAAACTTCCTGGGGGTCCCAGTATAACTCCAGTCACAGCTCCACTGGAAAGAGGAAGGAATCAGATAATATGGGGTTCACTTTAGGGTCCCCCAAACTGATATTAACCACAAAAATGAATGGAAACCTGCCATCACAGAGAGAGTAAAAGGGACTATTATGGGGATAGTGCCAAGAGGTGGTCAGAACAGAGGCATGCAGAGTTCTACTAAAAACAGTCCTTCTTTATGAAGAATTATAATTGTAGGCAGAACCTCTTGAAAGCAGCTAGGACAAAGAAGATCCTTACATACAGAGGAAAGCCCATCAGAATAACGTCAGACCTGTCCACATAGACATGGCCAGCCAATATTCAGGGCACTGAATGAGAAGAAAATGTAGCCAAGAAAGACTGACATTCAAAATGGATGGAGAGATAAAGAGTATCCAAGACCGGCAAGGCTTAAAAGACTATGCAACCACCAGGCCGATACTGCAGGAAATATCAAGGGGGCTTCTTTAAAGGAGGAAAAAGCCCAAGAATAGCATTGAACAGAAATATAGAGACAATCTACAGAAAGAAAGACTTCAAAGGTAACACAATGTCAATAAAAATGTATCTATCAATAATCACTCTCAATGTGAATGGCCTAAATGCACCCATAATACGGCACAGGGTTGCAGACTGGATAAAACAACAGGACCCATCCATATGTTGTCTACAAGAGACCCATCTTGAACCTAAAGATGCACCCAGACTGAAAGTGAAGGGATGGAGAAGCATCTTTCATGCCAATGGGCCTCAAAAGAAGGCTGGGGTAGCGATTCTTATATCAGACAAATTAGATTTTAAACTAAAGGCTGTAGTCAGAGATACAGAAGGACACTACATAATTCTTAAAGGGACTATCCACCAAGATGATCTAACAATTGTAAATATCTATGCCCCCAATATGGGAGCAGCCAATTACATAAGAAAACTGTTAATCAAGATAAAAAGTCATATTGATATGAATACACTAATAGTTGGAGATCTTAACACGCCTCTTTCAGAAATAGACAGATCATTGAAGCAGAAAATCAATAAAGAAACAAGAGCATTGAATGACACATTGGACCAGATGGACCTCATAGATATATACAGAACATTCCACCCTAAAACAACAGAATACTTATTCTTCTCAAGTGCACATGGAACCTTCTTAAGAATAGACCACATACTGGGTCACAAATCAGGACTCAACCGATACCAAAAGACTGAGATTATTCCCTGCACATTCTCAGATTACAATGCTTTGAACTGGAGCTCAATCACAAGGAAAAGTTCCAAAGGAACTCAAACACCTGGAAGCTAAAGACCACCTTGCTTAAGAATGCTTGGATCAACCAGGAGATCAAGGAAGAACTGAAACAATTCATGGAAACCAATGACAATGAAGACACTTCGATCCAAAACCTATGGGATACAGCAAAGGCGGTCCTAAGGGGGAAATACATAGCCATCCAAGCCTCCCTCAAAAAAATTGAAAAATCCAGAACACAGCAGCTGTCTCTACACCTTAAAGAACTAGAGAACAACAAATCAACAACAAATCAAACCAACTCCACATAATCAAGATTAGATCTGAGATCGATGAGGTAGAAACCAGAGATACAGTAGAAGGTATCAGTGAAACTAGAAGCTGGTTTTTTAAAAGAATCAATAAGATTGATAAACCATTGGCGACACTAAACCAAAAGAAAAGAGAGAAAGCTCAAATACATAAAATTATGAATGAAAAGGGAGAGATCACAACGAACACCAAGGAAGTAGAAACAATCATCAGAAGTTATTATCAACAGTTATATGCTAATAAGCTAACCTAGATGAAATGGATGCATTCCTGGGAAACTATAAACTCCCAAAATTGAACCAGGAAGAAATTGGCAACCTGAATAGACCAATATCTAGTAACGAGATTGAAGCAGTTATCAAAAACCTTCCAAAAAAACAAGAGCCCAGGACCTGATGGATTCCCTGGGGAATTCTACCAAACTTTCAGAGAAGAAATAGCACCTATTCTCCTGAAGCTGTTTCAAAAAATTGAAGGAAAAGGAAAACTTCCTGACTCTTTCTCTGAAGCCAGCATTACCCTGATCCCCAAACCAGGCAAAGACCCTACCAAAAAGGAGAATTTCAGACCAATATCACTGATGAATATGGATGCTAAGATTCTCAACAAGATCCTAGCAAATAGGATCCAACAGCACATTAAAAAGATTATCCACCATGACCAGGTGGGATTTATCCCTGGGCTACAGGATTGGTTCAACATTCGCAAATCAATCAATGTGATAGAACAAATTAATAAGAGAAGAAAGAAGAACCACATGGTCCTCTCAACTGATGCAGAAAAAGCATTTGACAAAATCCAGCATCCGTTCCTGATTAAAATGCTTCAAAGTATAGGGAAAGAGGGAACATTCCTGAACTTCATCAAATCTATCTATGAAAGACCCACAGCAAATCTCATCCTCAATGGGAAAAAGCTTGTGTCCTTCCCGTTGAGATCAGGAACACGACAAGGATGCCTACTCTCACCACTCTTGTTCAACATAGTATTAGAAGTCCTAGCAAAAGCAATCAGACAACAAAGAGAAATAAAAGGTATCCAGATTGGTAATGAAGAAGTCAAACTCTCTCTCTTTGCAGATGACATGATTCTTTTTTGGAAAACCCAAAAGACTCCACTCCCAAACTACTAGAACTCAAACAACAATTCAGCAACGTGGCAGGATACAAAGTCAATGTACAGAAATCAGTGGCTTTCTTATACACTAATAATGAAAATACAGAAAGGGAAATTAGAGAATCGATTCCATTTACTATAGCACCAAGAACCATAAGATACCTGGGAATAAACCTAAACAAAGAGGTAAAGGATCTATACTCGAGGAACTGCAGAACCCTCATGAAAGAAATTGAAGAAGACACAAAAGATGGAAGACCATTTCATGCTCTTGGATTGGAAGAATAAACATTGTTAAAATGTCTATACTGCCTAGAGCAATCTATACTTTTAATGCTATTCCAATAAAAATTCCACCGGTATTCTTCAAAGAGCTGGAGCAAATAATCCTAAAATTTGTATGGAATCAGAAGAGACCCCGAATCACTAAGGAAATGTTGAAAAACAAAAATAAAGCTGGGGGCATCATGTTACCTAATTTCAAGCTTTACTACAAAGCTGTGATCACCAAGACAGCACGGTACTGGCATAAAAACAGACACATAGACCAGTGGAACAGAGTAGAGAACCCAGATATGGACCTTCAACTCTAATGGTCAAATAATCTTTGACAAAACAGGAAAAAATATACAGTGGAAAAAAGACAGTCACTTCAATAAATGGTCTTGGAAAAACTGGGCAGCTATATGTAGAAGAATGAAACTCGACCATTCTCTTACACCATACACAAAGATAAACTCAAAAATGGATGAAAGACCTCAATGTGAGACAGGAATCCATCAGAATCCTAGAGGAGAACATAGGCAGTAATCTCTTCAATATCAGCCACAGCAACTTCTTTCAAGATATGTCTCCAAAGGCAAAGGAAACAAAAGCGAAAATAAACTTTTGGGACTTCATCAAAATCAAAAGCTTCTGCACAGCAAAAGAAACAGTCAACAAAACAAAGAGGCAACCCACGGGATGGGAGAAGATATTTGCAAATGACAATACAGACAAAAGGTTGATATCCAGGATCTATAATGAACTCCTCAAACTCAACACACACAAAACAGACAATCATATCAAAAAATGGGCAGAAGATATGAACAGACACTTCTCCAATCAAGACATACAAATGGCTATCAGACATATGAAAAAATGTTCATCATCACTAGCCATCAGGGAGATTAAAATTAAAACTACATTGAGATATCACCTTACACCAGTTAGAATGGCCAAAATTAGCAAGACAGGAAACAACATGTTTTGGAGGGGATGTGGGGAAAGGGGAACCCTCTTCCACTGTTGGTGGGAATGCAAGCTGGTGCAGCCTCTTTGGAGAACAGTGTGGAGATTCCTCAAGAAATTAAAAATAGAACTTCCCTATGACCCTGTCATTGCACTACTGGGTATTTACCCCAAAGATACAGATGTAGTGAAAAGAAGGGCCATCTGTACCCCAATTTTTATAGCAACAATGGCCACGGTCACCAAACTGTGGAAAGAACCAAGATGCCCTTCAATGGATAAGGAAGATGTGGTCCATATACACTATGGAGTATTATGCCTCCATCAGAAAGGACGAATACCCAACTTTTGTAGCAACATGGATGGGACTGGAAGAGATTATGCTGAGTGAAATAAGTCAAGCAGAGAGAGTTAATTATCATATGGTTTCACTTATTTGTGGAGCATAACAAATAGCATGGAGGACATGGGGAGTTAGAGTGGAGAAGGGAGTTGGGGGAAATTGGAGGGCGAGGTGAACCATGAGAGACTATGGACTCTGAAAAACAATCTGAGGGTTTTGAAGGGACGGGGGGTGGGATGTCGGGGTACCAGGTGGTGGGTATTATAGTGGGCACGTATTGCCTGGAGCACTGGGTGTGGTGCAAAAATAATGAATACTGTTATGCTGAAAATAAAAAATAAATTAAAAAACACAGTCCTTCTTTGATAACTCAGAAGCAATTTGATCTAATACATCCTGAAAGTTATTTGGACCCTGAAGTTGCCTGCCTTCCAATGAATGTGGCAGAGGACTCCTTGGAGAATGCTGCTTTTCATGGATGGTTAGGTGTCATTGTCTTCCATGGGCCCACCACAGATGCACGTGGTGCCCATGGCAGCACTTGGTTTGACCAACTGCCTCCCCCTAGGACAGAGGGCAGATCAGTACAGGCGCCCTGAGTGGTCACCAGACAAGGAACTCATGAACAAATGGAAAAGATACTGCCTTCAACCTTACCCTATTTCCAGAGGTATTTCTATAACTGGTTTGAAAGGATCCTTTCCTTTCCAAGATGATGGTGATGAGCAACTGTGTACACCAGAGCTAGAGGCCAATGTGCTGGAGACATATTTCTATTACTTACACATGTTGAACAGATCAGGAATGTCTCTTCAGAACAGAGGAACTCCTCTTTGCCTTTCAGGGGCCTAGAATATATGAATCAGAGTCAGTAATCACACCTTCAGAAGGGAAGGGCAGGTCCAGAAGGGCCAGCCTGGACAGAAAGACCAAGGAGTGGAGAGATGGGGGTGATAGCATGCAGCTGTAGAAGGTGAGGGGGCCCCCATCCCCAAGGACAAGGCTGTGCCAAACAGGCAGCTCTGGAGGAGATCTGGAAGAGAGAACCTCAAGGCATCTATGGTATAAAATCAAAGCTGGGGGAAGGGTTTCATGAGCATCACGTTTGTTGACACTTGTCTCACCTATCACGTGGCCCCTGAGGATAAGCCACAAGCTTCTGGCTTCATCATGTGCTTGATGTATTAATGTATTAATTCTTTGCTTCATTTTCCATAGATATAAAATGGGGATTGTCTTGGTCCCTCTGGGCTGCTGTAACAAAAATTCCGTCAGCTGTGGTGTTTAAACAACAAACATTTATCTCTCACAGTCCTAGAGGCTGGGAAGTCCAAGACCAAGGTTTCAGCAAATCCAGTGTCTAGTGAGGGTCTGCTCCTATATCTGTGCTATGTCCTCAACATCGCAGAAGCAGAAAGGGGAAGCAAGGTCTCTCATGACTCCTCTAAGGGCATGAATCCCAACATGAACCCCCCCCCCCCGCATGACCTCATCTAACTCTAATGACCCCCATGACCTCATGTAACCCTAATGACCTCTCAAAGGCCCAATTCCTGATACCATCACATGGCAAGTGGGAGGTGGGTCTCAACATATGAACTTTGGGGGGACACAAGCTCTCAGTCCATATCAGGGATAACTTGAAGTATAAACTGTTGAGATATTATGCAAATATTAGCTTTATTTTGGCAGACCAAAACCATTAGCTAATTAAAAAATAATCTCAGAAAATAGTTATTTGGAAAGAGCAAAGCAACAGCATTCTTTTTGGCTAAAGAGATCTCTCTCTCAGGTGCCTGCATTTTTTATGAGCAGAATTCTATTCATTCTGCTGTCGAGTAGTTTGTGTGGAAATAAACATTTTATGCCTTTGATGTAAAATACATTTTAATAACCTAGCATTAGAAAATAGAATTTGCCTCTCCAATTTGAAGGCTGTGTAGACAGAAAATGATTAATGCATTTTCATTTCATAGAATAAGCTCAGATTAGGAATTCACAATTTGCTAGATCTTTATGCAAAAACAAAAATTCTTATTAGAATTCATTCCTTTTTGGGTTTTTTTTTTTTGGAACAAGGTTACAGGATTGGTTATAAAGAGTAATAAAATAGAATACTCAAAAGCTTTTTGAGATACAGCTGAAATGGGAGAAGATACATATTAAAGTAGGCTTACAATATTCTTATAAGATCTGGGAAGCTGAGTGGCATGACTTCCAGCACTGCAGATTCTAAAGGACACCGGTAAAATCCAATCCATGTGCTTAAAATGAAATGTGATGGATTTGTAACTTTTTATTTTGTACTTTTAGGGAAGTTATGTTCTACTTCCCTCAAAATGACATCCAGAATGGTCGGCTATGGGAGAGATCAGGAAATAGTCCAATATTGGATGTTCAGCTCTTAAATGTGGAGATGTGAAGCCAAGGTTTGACTTCCCTTCTCTCACATAATATTATCATTTTAAATAGCCAAGTATCAATAGGGGCAATCTTCTGAGAAATTAGTTCATACTCTAGCTTATACAATGCAGTAAGGTCAATTATGTATTGGTGGTCTATCATGGAAAGATACAGGGTGTTAGACACAGAAGGGAAGAAGAAATAGTTACTCTAGAATATGAAGTTCTCTAAGAGAAGTGCAAACAAAATGCTTGGAGAACAAAAGGAGAAGTTGTTATGCTGGTGGAATCAGAAAATTCTTCCTTTACTTGATGGTAAGTGAGGTTTTGAAGGATGGGTAGGAGTTTAACAGGTAAGAAAAGGAATACCAGGGGTTGCCTGGATGGCTCAGTCAGTTAAGTGTCTGACTCCTGATTTTGGTTCACGTCATGATCTCAGAGTTTTGAGATGGAAACCTGCATCCCCAGTGCTGAGTCTGCTTGAGATGCTCTTTCTCCTTCTCCCTCTGGCCTCTTACACTGCCCCCCTTTCTCTCCCTCTCTAAAAAGAAAGAAAGAAAAGGAAAGAAAGGAATACCATTTGGTGGAAATAGCATGACTATAGTCAAAGATGTAAGATACTTGGATTTTTTTTTTTGAAGGAGTAGTGAGTTTTCTAATACATTGGCTATATTTGGATTATTTTGTTTGCAAGTGATGGAGACACTGCTCAGACTACTGAGGTAACAAAAAATGTATTGGTTTGCTTATTTGTTATGGTTTCATCTAGCTCATTTGTTATGGTTTCATCTAGCAATTCAATGCAATAACATCAGCATTCAGCCTCTTTCCATTTCTTGGCTTTGCTTCCAAGATGGCAAGAGCCCTCATCCATCTTTACTGTTACATTTGGCTATGGGGCAAAACTGTGTAGAGCTGGCTCCTAAAGCAGACTTCTCCAAAGAGTTCCTCACTTGTTTTATGACCTTGAACCAGTGCTGGAATACAGAAGCTGAAGTCATCAGAGACTTGAGTAGGAACTATGGCCCTGCCATTTCTTGACTGAGTGGCTTTGGTTGAGTTAGTAAAACTCTCTGAGAGTCAGTTTTATGACTTATAAGGTGGGTATGATATTTATCCTGTCTATTTGAATGGTTATTGTAAAAGTTAATTGAATAAAGTATATGGAAGTACTTTGAACATTATCAAGTGCTATGTACATGTAAGGTAAGATTAGTAAAAGTAATATTAATACTATGTGTATTTGATAAATCCCAACTTCTGGAACTGTTATATCTTTTTAGTATATGTTTATACCCCTTTTATAAAATAGCCCCATGACTATCTTAACAGTCCTCCTCCTCTTCCTGAAAACAGTGAATGTTTACAAAGTACTTACTTTGTATGTGCTAAGCATGTTTCATGCAGTGTTTCATTTATTCCTTCCAGCAGTCCATTTTGCAGAAGATGTCACTGAGATTAGGGAGGTGAGGATCTCGTCCAGGTTCCCCTGGTTAATACATGGCAGAGCCAGTGTCCAGCCCCATCTGAGAACTCTTGATTTGAATCCCTCCAGTCTACTTTCTCTGCAGACTGATTTTCTACAGTCCTGTAGGTCATTAACACCACATTTCTTAACCGGTTCCTGTGTACGCCCATGCCACCACAGCTTTAAACTCCTGTGTGAAGGAGCCTGCAGTAATCTCTTCTGGTTTCCAGTTCTCCTGAATGCCACCCCCAGAATGTGACTGTGAACTTTCGGTTGAATATAATTTGATATGAAAGCAGTTGTATGTTGTGCCATGTTGACATATCCTTATGTTAAATTGCAGCCACTGTTCTCCATTAGATTATATGTTCCCATGGTTGGTTTGAGCTTACCGATGTGGAATCCATTTTTCTTGCTTCATCCAATGTCTTTAGAAAGTGCAAGTGATTTAATTCCTGAGATTTCAGGAATTGTATCAAAAGCACCCAAGTTTTCCCTTGGGAAGTTTTGGTTCTTGCCAATAAAATCTGTTGTTCCACAACCAGTGGAAGCACAGGGCTTGAACATTATATCTTACCCTCAAACGTGGTCTCTGGACTCCAGACACAGGCCTACATCCTCCTGACTGACACACCACCTGAATGTTTCACTGGAGCTCCACATTAGGCAAGTCTAAAACTACATCCATGGGTCCCTGTTCCTCATCCCATGATAGCCCTGCTGCTCTGTAGTATCTTCCATTAGTGCCTGGCACCCCTACACACCCAGCTGTCCGCGTCAGAACCCTGACAGCTGTCCTGACTTTGCCCCCTTCTTTACCCTCCATTGTGGTGCCTTCCAAATCCCACGAGTCTTTGCCTCCTGAATATTGTTGATTCTAGCTATTTTTCTTCTGCTCATACTTTTACCCTCTGCTCTCCCTGGAGGACTATAGTAACCTCCTACCTTATTCCCCATAAATACTCTGACTCTCACTTTGATCTATTCCTCCTACTGCCATCAGAGTGATTTTTTTTTTTTCCAAACGTCTTAAAAGGTCACTCTGCTGTGGACCTCCATTGTCCTTAGAGTGAAGGTGACCTTCACTAACACATCCTCTGGGCTCAGCATGGCCCCATCCCTTCCTCTTGCCCTCTTCACTGCAGCCACAGTGCAAGCTGGGTGCATTCAGTCCCTTGGCCACAGTGCTCTTCCACCCCCACGCCTTTCCACTTCCCTCTGCACCATGAGCAACTCACCTACTTAAGGGATGACCACTCCAGAGCTGAGCTTAAAGCCCCAGGGCCGCTCCCCACCCCACCACCCTCAGACTAGATCAGGTCTATTAGTCTCTTTGCTCTCAATGCACTCTGTTTTCTTCTTTCTAGGAACTTATCTAAAATAGGATGAAATAGAAAGTAAGGAGAGTCTACAAGGGCAAGGTCAACTCTGTCCAGCTCACTTGGAACTAGCACTGTGCTTAGCACTTCATAAGAGCTCAAGGAGTGCCTGGGTGGCTTAGTCAGTTAAGCATCTGACTCTTGATTTGGGCTTAGGTCTTGAACTCAGCATCGTGAGTGCAACCTCTGTGTTGGGCTCGGTATTGGACTCCATGTGGAGCTTACTTAAATAATAATTAGGCGCCTGGGTGGCTCAGTGGGTTAAGCCTCTGCCTTCAGCTCAGGTCATGATCCCAGAATCCTGGTATCGAGCCCTGCATCAGGCTCTCTGCTCAGCAGGGAACCTGCTTCCTCCTCTCTCACTGCCTGCCTCTCTGCCTGCTTGTGATCTCTGTCTGTCAAATAAATAAATTAAATATTTGGAAAAAAAATAATTTAAAAAATCTCAATAATTATTTATTGAATAAATGAGTAAATAAATGTAAAGTTTGTGGAAAGCTGACCTCATTTTTAGTGGATTGCTGTGATGTATCATCTCTAATATATCTATAAATTATATGTGTAATATATATACATGACTATTATATGGTCTCTATATAAACATTTCCATTTTTACTAGCTTAAGGAATTAAAAGTTGGGTCCTTTGAAGAAATAATCCAGATAACAATAACTTTCTCTTTTAAATACTGCTTCTTTTTAAAGCAATTTCGGTTTAAAAATTTTTAAAAATAAATTACAAAAGCTCGCTGTCATTTCAACATATGCTGGTCATAGTTAAATACTGTCTTGACAATTAATCTTCATTATTACCTATGGTTCTGTTTTCCCTTTTATTGTTATCATCTTTCTCACCCCTGAATCATTTTAACAGTCTTACTACTATGTCCTTCCAATCTGTTTTAGATCTAGAAATTAATTAAACATACTTGTTAAGCTTGTGCATTAAATAAGAGTTAATAAGGCTTTGAGTGAAAGCCTAAGGAGCAAAGTGCATGGTTCTATGCGGCAGAGTGATTTTAGCTTCCTTCGTGTATGTCCTAGGCTGGTTTTTGGATGCTCAGAATAGTCCAAGGTCTGATAACCTGGGAAGAGAGATATTACCATATTTATTCATGCATTTAGGAGCTAGAGTATTTAAAATAGAATGCAAATCACTTGAAAAATGGAATTGAAGAGAACACAAGCCAAGCATGAAATTGCACCAAGTAATTTTCCCTATCTACATACTAAGTAGAGCTAGATCTTCAGGAGGTAACTAATTTGTAGTTAGGAATGAAGAAGTAGAAAAAACATCCCATTAATATCTACAGTTACCCAACTGCTACATGTTGGCCACATGACAAGTCACGTTTTATTCTAAAAACATTTCTCAGAATGCTATTTTTTAAAAATTATGAAATGGAGCTGGATTGCTTAAGGAATTGCCCCCCACCCCAGCGCCCCTGAATCTGATTAGTATTTGGAGCTGTCTCCCTTAGCAAGACCTCTGCAAAGAGAATACTCAAGCTATGGTGATTTACAATTATTTCAGCAAGGTACGATGCTAGGAAGATACATTCTTGTATGCTGTGACTCTTGAATGGGCCGTTTCTTAGCATTCTGCTGCATCTTTTTGATACAGTTTGAGGCTGAAGGAAGTACGCTATGTGGAGAAGAACCTCATTCCAGACAGAGACCTGAGGCCGGTGGCCATCCCATCAAAGTCAGGGTACAGTCAGCTGGTTTAACTTAGCGGGTAGGTGTCTTTCTTCCCCAGCTTCGCCAGGATGGTCCCAAACCTGTGCAACTGATGGAAGTCAATGACCTTCTAGGAAAAGGAGGGCCATCCTTTTATCAAAAGTCTATGAGTAGTTGCATTCCCTGTTAGAACCTGGACTCAAACATGTTCCAGAGAATGAAAGCCTTGAAGGACAGAGTCCTAGATTCCTTAGACCCACTTCTAGTGTGAAGTCAGCTAGAGATCACGTCCAAGGCGGCTTCGTCCCTATTTCATTGCCTTGGTGGCCCTTAAGTAATTTCTAGGTCTTTGTACTTTAGGGAACATCAATAAAGGGAACATTTCATCTTAACTAATTCATGTAACAAACATTGAGTCCTTGTTATGAGCAGACACTGCCTCATGCACTGGGGACACACAACAAAACAGATAAAAAACATCCCTCCCCTCATGAAGATGATAATCTAGGGAGTGGGGCAAAAATAACACACACAAATAAGTAAACCATGAAATGTGGCAGCTGACAGTAAGTGTTTGAGAGGAAAATAAAGCAGCAAAAGGGGATAGAGAGTGCTGGAGGGGTTGGAATTTTAAATATGGCAGCCAGGGGTTTCCTACTGAGATGAGGATTGACTGTAGAACTGAGAGGAGGCTCTGGGGGAGGAGCTGAACAAGGGCAACCACAAGCGCGAAGGCCCTGATTGGGAACCTTCTTTTTGGTTGGGTATGTGTGAATCTTTTTGGAAGACTTTCCTGCATCCATGTGGGTACGTATGTGTGCGTGTGTGTGTATCCATAACACATGTACACAAATGCCACCATTAAAGAGCATACTCTCTGCTATTTCTTACTTAAGCACGTCTTAGAGGTCCTTCCTTACCAACAGACAGGTATGGCTCAGTCTTTGGCAGCTCTACCGTGTTCCGCGTCACACGTGTGATATCTGTAGTTAATCAGTTCCCCATGAATGTACTAGGCTAGGGCTGGTTCCCAGCCCACCTCCGGGTCTGAGAACTAGAGAGGCACTTCCCCTGCCCATTTCTTTGTTCTCCTTTTCTGTCACCCCTACTGGCCACGTGGCGTATCTTGGCGTCTCTCTTGCCAACTCCGGGGTCCTACCTGCTCTCATCCTTCCTTCTGACCTTCGGTTCAGGAAAGACTTGTCCTCCGTCCTGCTACCTTCTGAGTCCTTCATTCTGTGTCAGCTTTGGCTGACAGGTGCTGTCCTGTCAGGTGAAGTCCCTTACATTATCTTTAGACGTGGAAGGAAACTCTTTGTAAGAGGATTCAGAAGTGCCTTGTGCAGACCTGTCACCCATGGCTGTGGGTGTCACTCTCTGACGTCTTGGGCTTCATTTCTCCCTGAGTCTGTACTCACCCGGAATCTCAGGGGGGCCTCAGCAGCACTGAACACGACAGTCTCGTCCTGACCTCTAGTGGATGACGCTGTTTCAACATGCAGGCTGCCCATGTTGGTGAGCGATTTCCTGCTAGACAGGCGGCCTCAGTCAGTAGATGCAGGCATGCTTGCTTTTGCTGAAAGTGCGTAACTCTCCCTCTCTCTTTTTTAAAGATACTGTTTATTTATTTATTTGTCAGAGAGAGAGAGAGAGGCACAAGAAGGGGGAGCAGCAGAGGGAGATGGAGAAGTAGGCTCTCCCGTGAGCAAGGATCCTGATGCAGGACTTGATTCCAGGACCTGGGGATCATGATCTGAGCCAAAAGCAGACACTCAACTGACTGAGCCACCCAGGGGCCCCAGTGCAGAACTCTCTAGAGCAGATCTCTAATAGGAAAATAAAACTGACTTTGCCCTAATAAGTTTTCAGGGGTCAAGTGCTATTTTGTTTTGGGTTTTGTTTTTGTTTTGTTTTGTTTAGTCTATCCAGGTGTCTCCAAAATGTATGGGGTGGGGGTGGGGGGGGATGATAACTTCCAAGCCCCCAACTTGCAAAAGTGTAACCTGGTTTTGTTTCCTGACCTAAAATCCTGCCAAACTTTGGAAGAGGGTTGGATCTTTTTTCTCTTGCAAAGGTCTTGGAAATAGTTGGGGAGTCAGCAAGCAGAGTAATTTGAGATGAAAGCCTCTCAGGGCTCAGACCAGGTGTCTGAAGTTTGTAACTTTTGGATGAGTTCTTTGTGTGCTGACCCCTTCGTGTGGCAATCCTCTTTCCTTCTTTCATTGTCTAAATACTTTAGGTGTTTATTTCCATGGCAAAGTGTTTTCTGTTTATCCCTTTCCTCTGCCTATCTGGAGGTGTTTAAACTGTAGAGGAATAGAGAGCTACTCCTTCTGCCTTTTCCCATCCTTTGGACTTTGCTTTCTCCATCCCTGTCTACACAGGAGGCGACAGGGCCCCCAAACCCATGTAACTACAGTGGGCTCAGGGAGGGGCGTGCTGACGGGGGCATGGCTTTAGCTTCCAGGCCTGGCGAGCAGGTTTACTCTGCCTGAGACACTGGATTGAGGTGAGTGGTGGGTGGTAGGAGCTGGAAGGAACCTGAGATCCACTAATTGGCCTCCTGATCTCTATGTGTGTCTCATTAACTGGTCCAGTGGGCTAATGAATTGGGGCCACTGTCTGGGGTCTGCCAGCAGGGCGCCTGGCATGGGGGTCCATCCCCTATAAAAATATGCAGGGTGTGGAAAGTGAAAACCTTCCAAATTTGCATAAGGAAAGAGCTTTCCCTATGCATAATAAAAGAAGCAGAAACTGTTGGCATTGCATTTTTTAGACAGTAGAGAGGAAGGGGTGAAGTCCCTTACATTATCTTTTCCTAAATTTTGTGTTAGGTTACCTGTTTGCTTTGAATGTAAGTGTCATGTACTCATAGATTTCAGTTGGCTCCTTATTTCCAGATCATATGTCTGAGGGATTTAGCAAAGAATACGTTATTTGGGGAGTCCTGACATTACGTAGGAAAGGAATGATGAACTGTGATTACTTCATTATAAATAAATAAATAGGTCATTATCACTTCATTATAAATAAATAAATAGGTCCAAGAGGTCATTTGTTCCTGGGGCATCTAAGAGATGAGAGAGAGGTTTTGTGAGTTCAGTGTGGGTGCGATGACTTCCAGGAGGTGTACACGTGAACTTGCAAACTACAATTCTCTCTCTTACACAAGAACAAAGCAGTGCCCCCATCAACCGGCTGAATTGTTTCCCTGTCCTTTTGTTGCTGAAGATCTCAAAGTATTTCCAGACCCTGCTGGGCTGAAGCAGAGGAGAGACTTTCCACTGGGACGCCACACCCCGCCAATGCTTATGCGGTTGGTAGATGGCCAAGTAGTGAATATGCCAAGTGGTCAGATCTGCCAGATGGGAATAGAGAGAGAAATTGCATGTGCCAGACCCAATTAAAATGGAAAACCCAAGGGCGCTGATAGGCAGGAGTGAAGAAAGGGGAGCTGGGTCTATGATATGCAAACTGCTCACATGTTAACATAGTGTTCATAGAAGCACCCGTTAACTCTGTGGTTTCAAAAATAATTTCCAAAACTTTCCTTCAGAAATTCCTTATTAGGAGATCAATGGAACAGAATAGAGAGCCCAGAAATAGACCCTCAACTCTTCGGTCAACTGATCTTCGACAAAGCAGGAAAGAATGTCCAATAGAAAAAAGACAGCCTCTTCAATAAATGGTGCTGGGAAAATTGGACAGCCACATGCAGAAAAATGAAATTGGACCATTTCCTTACACCACACACAAAAATAGACTCAAAATGGATGAAGGACCTCAATGTGCGAAAGGAATCCATCAAAATCCTTGAGGAGAACACAGGCAGCAACCTCTTCGACCTCAGCCGCAGCAACATCTTCCTAGGAACATCACCAAAGGCAAGGGAAGCAAGGGCAAAAATGAACTA
This sequence comes from Mustela erminea, assembly GCF_009829155.1. Taxonomy (NCBI): domain Eukaryota; kingdom Metazoa; phylum Chordata; class Mammalia; order Carnivora; family Mustelidae; genus Mustela; species Mustela erminea. The sequence goes on from NC_045625.1 coordinate 70,566,191, forward strand.
TTGGGATTTCATCCAGATCAAAAGCTTTTGCACAGCAAAGGAAATAGTTAACAAAATCAAAAGACAACTGACAGAATGAGAGAAGATATTTGCAAACAACATATCAGATAAAGGACTAGTGTCCAGAATCTATAAAGAACTTAGCAAACTCAACACCCAAAGAACAAATAATCCAATCAAGAAATGGGCAGAGGACATGAACAGACATTTCTGCAAAGAAGACATCCAGATGGCCAACAGACACATGAAAAAGTGCTCCATATCACTCGGCATCAGGGAAATACAAATCAAAACCACAATGAGATATCACCTCACACCAGTCAGAATGGCTAAAATCAACAAGTCAGGAAATGACAGATGCTGGTGAGGATGTGGAGAAAGGGGAACCCTCCTACACTGTTGGTGGGAATGCAAGCTGGTGCAGCCACTCTGGAAAACAGCATGGAGGTTCCTCAGAATGTTGAAAATAGAACTGGCCTATGACCCAGCAATTGCACTACTGGGTATTTACCCTAAAGATACAAACGTAGTGATCCAAAGGGGCACATGAACCCGAATGTTTATAGCAGCAATGTCCACAATAGCCTGTGGAGAGCCATGCAGCAGGAGTAAGGAGTCACGTACTAAGCAAGGCATGAGAGGCCAAGGCTGTAGATAGTTTGCCTAAGGAATGCGAGCAGATGCAGGGAGTCACGTACTAAGCGAGGCCAGAAGAGTGGGAGGAGTGAGAGATTAACCCAAGGACTGTGAGTGCATTCGCGGGTGACGTTTGATAGATACCAGGAGTCAAGGGAAAGGCGCATGATCTGTAGAACAAAGAAAACCTATGGAGTCACATACGTGCTCACGAGCACGATGCGTGCACATAGATAGTCCTTCTGATTGGTAGTTTTGTTAGTCGTGGTATACTCTGATTGGATATAGTTCGCACTTGGTGGAGATATACTTGGGGGTCTTAGACTGGGGGGGGTCCCCGGCTGAAGATTGTGAATAAAGAAGTTTGCCACTCACCTCGCCTACGGGTCGTTCTTGCGGGTCGAGAGCGACAACTGGTGCCGAAAACCCGGGGACCGAGACGCCGGACGTGGAGCGAGGATTGGGGTAAGAGCAACGATAAGGAAAGTGTGCACCCATTTCTGTCTTTGGACAGGGAAGGTTCTCTGGGGACGATCATAGACAAAGCTATTTAGGCTCCTCAGGGACTATAGTAACGAAAGATTTCCGGAATGGGAAACGAACTTGCTAGATATAGGATAGAGGGCCCCTTAAGAGACATCCTTAAGGCAAACGGCACTCCTATGAAGTCAAAGACAGCTCGTGACTTCTTAAAAGAGGTAGGGGAGATTGCCCCCTGGTTTATAGAAGAAGGACTTTTGAATGTCCCTCAGTGGGAACATCTGGGGGAGGATTTAAGACAAAGCTCCACTGTCACTGCCGGAACCCTTGCCGTGTGGTCCCTTGTGAAGGTATGTTTGCAGTCATCCCGGGAACAGCTAAAACAGGTAGTGCAGCAAGGAGGGGAGATTTTAGAACAGTTAAAGAAGGAGTCACAAAAGGGGTCCTCCCGGGGTTCCGATGCTGACAGTGAGAGTTCGGAAGGGTTTTCAGATGAGGAGTCACAAGGCTTGGAAAAGGGGAAGGAGAAGAAGAATCTAGAGGTTTCAAGCTTACCTACAGGGGCAAAACCTTCAGCTGTAGCGCAGTCAGCAGCGAAGGTAGACCATGCACCGCTTCCTCATTCTAGCCCCACGGCACCACTTTATGAGTGGCCCCCGCCGTACCGGCCAGGTTGCGCGAAAGTGTGTCATTGCTCAGACTGTACCGCGGCAAACTGGAGAGAGGTCCTTGGCCCGGGAAAAGGTTTTTTTCCAGTGTTAGAAGATCAGAATCAGCAGAGGTACCACCAGCCATTAGATTTTAAGCTGGTAAAACAACTCAAGGAAGCGGTTAGTGCCTATGGGCCCCAAGCAGCTTTCACAGTATCTCTTGTGGAATCGTTAGGGGCGCTTTTCCTTATTCCCGAGGATTGGGCCAATTTGGCCAGAGCAGTTTTGAGCGGAGGGCAATATCTGGAATGGAAAATTCAAAATCAGGATAACTGCCAGGATACAGCGCGGAGAAATGCAGCTGCTGGAAACCCCCAATGGGACTTAGAAATGTTAACAGGTACCGGACCATATCTTGGGGCTCAGGTGCAGAGTACCTACCCCCCTGCCATATATCAGCAGATTGCTACCGCGGCTGTCAGAGCATGGAAAACTTTAAGAGGTGCAGGTGATCTGCAGGGGCAGCTGTCCAGAATAGTACAGGGGCCAAATGAGCCCTATGCTGATTTTGTGGACAGGCTTATACAGATAGCGGGCAGAATGTTTGGGGACGCTGATTCTGCAATGCCTTTAATTAAACAACTAGCTTATGAAAATGCTAATAAGTGGTGTCGGGAGGCCATCCGACCATGGAAGGCTAGAGACCTATCTGCCTATATTAAGGTATGCAGAGACATCACAGGGCCCGTGATTCAGGGGCAAGTTATGGCTGCAGCCTTTGCTCAGGTTATGCAGGGCCAACAGGGAGTTCACCCCCGGAGGTGTTTCCAATGTGGACAAGAGGGCCACATAAAAAAAAAAACTGTCCACAACGAGGAACTCAGCTTGGTAAGGCCTCCAGGACTAAGCCGGCGGGGAATTTTAAACCCCAGCTTTGTCCACGGTGTAGGAAAGGAAATCATTGGGCACATGAATGCCGATCTGTAGCAGATATCGAAGGATATCCTTTACCACCTAACAACTGGGGGAGTTCAAAAAACGGGAGGCAGGGCCCCACTCCCCGGGGCCCGAAGCAAATATACGGGGTGGCGATGTCCCTGCCTACCAAGCCACGATGGGCTTTCCCACCCTCCAGTCAGGGGAGCCAGTCCGCGCAGGGCCCAGGAGAGCCACAACAGGTTCAGCCGGACTTGACGTCTGTGCCACCACCCGAATGGTCCTAACACCTGAAATGGGGGTACAGGCCATGCCATCTGACCTGCATGGAGGGCCTCCAAAAGGAACGGTGGGACTGCTCCTGGGTAGGAGTTCCTCTACTATGCGGGGACTTCAAGTACACCCAGGAGTTATTGACCCCGATTTTGAGGGGGAAGTTAAGATTTTAATTTCGTCTCCTAGGGGTATTAATATTATAAATCCAGGGGACAGGATTGCACAGCTCCTAATTTTGCCTAGTAACCACGAGGAATATCCATCTACAGGCCAGGTGAGAAAAGGTGGTTTAGGATCCACAGGATCTTCCCTCGCATGCCTTACTATGAGCATGAAAGAGAGGCCCATGCTTAAGTTAAGGATCAGAGGAAGGCCATTCTGGGGGCTCCTGGACACAGGGGCAGACAAAAGTATTATCAATTATCTAGATTGGCCTAAAGCCTGGGCCCTGGTTAAAGCCAGCCAAACCCTCCGAGGACTAGGAATAGCTACCAGCCCAGATATCAGTGCTGCATCTTTGGATTGGGAGGATGAGGAGGGACATAAAGGCATTTTCCAACCGTATGTTTGTGCCACCCCCGTTTCTCTGTGGGGACGCGATGTGCTGGAGCAGATGGATATTAGACTTACTACTGAAAAACTGTATAGTGAGGCCTCCCAAACCATAATGAGGAACATGGGATATAAGCCTGGCCAAGGCCTTGGAGCCAAGGGCCAGGGAGATCCCGATCCCCCTTCCATGGGAGGTCAGGGTTTTTCCTAGCGGCCACTGAGGCAAATCGAATAACTTGGAAACAACAAGAGCCGCGTTGGGTACCTCAGTGGCCTTTAACAAAGGACAAATTGCAAGCAGCAAAAGAGCTAGTTCAAGAGCAGCTCAGAGCAGGGCATATTCAGGAATCCACGTCCCCATGGAACACTCCCATATTTGTGATAAAAAAGAAATCAGGCAAGTGGCGATTGCTACATGACTTGCAACAAATAAATGACCAAATGCAAGTCATGGGACCCATTCAACTGGGGCTTCCAGTTGTAACGGCGCTGCCGAGAAATTGGCCCTCTATTGTGATTGATATTAAGGATTGTTTCTTTTCCATTCCATTGCACCCTGCAGATACAGAGCGTTTTGCCTTTACTTTGCCATCAATTAATCATACTGAGCCCGACCAGAGATATGAATGGAAAGTGCTACCTCAGGGAATGGCTAATAGCCCCACCTTGTGTCAGTTGTATGTAAGCAAAGCTTTGGAACCTTTTCGAGCAACATTTCCAGACCTGCTTTGCTATCATTACATGGATGATATCCTAATCTGTGGGCCGAATAAGAGATCTTTGCCCTCGGCCCTCACCTTTCTACAAAAACAGCTGGCGGAATGGGGGCTAGCTATCTCCCCTGAAAAAATTCAGGCAGGGAATTTACAAAAATATCTTGGTATGCAGCTCTCCATTACTACAGTGAAACCTCAGCTAATGCAGATCCGTAGAGATCGTTTGCACACATTAAATGACTTCCAGAAACTTTTAGGGGACATTAATTGGATCCGGCCGTATATAAAACTCACCACAGCAGAGTTAAAACCCTTATTTGATATCCTGCCTGGAGACCCTGCATTAGATTCCCCAAGAGCTCTTACACCAGCTGCCCTTAAATCATTACAACTGGTTGAGAATAGACTAGCCTCCACTACAGCGGATAGGTGTGACCCTGAAAAGCCTATACATGCTGTAGTTATTCCGTCCCCTGGATCACCCACAGGAGTATTATGGCAGGGGGGACCTTTGTTATGGATTTACTTGCCCCATAATCTTAGCCGCGTTATTACCCCGTATCCTACAGCTGTGGCCATAATAGCAGGTAAAGTACTTAAGGCTAGCATACAGGTCCTCGGAAGGCTGCCCGATTTGTGCATAGTCCCATATGATAAAACTCAAATAAATACTCTGACACATGAAAATGATGACTGGGCCATTTTGACAGTCGCTTATCCTATTACATTTGATAATCATTATCCCTCACACCCCCTAATTGGGTTCTACAAAAATACACCCCTCATTTGGCCTAAATCCTGCCGATTGGAGCCATTGGTCGGGGCTCTCACAGTGTTTACAGATGGTAGTAAATCGGGAACTGGCGCCTACGTGGTGGAAGGAAAGGTGATTCCGGTTGTTGTGCCATCAACCTCAGCTCAAAGAACAGAGTTGTTGGTAATTATGTGTGTTCTACAGAGGTTTCAAAATCAGCCTATTAATATTATTTCAGATAGCAAATATGCAGTTGTAGCTACCAGAGCTATTGAAACTGCCATTATCTCAGCTAGTCAATCAGAAATTTCCTCCTTGCTGACTGAATTGCAAGATCTCATTCTCTCTCGTGGTGCCCCTTTTTATATTGGGCATCTTAGGGCACACTCGGACCTCCCAGGACCTTTAACCGAAGGCAACCGAATAGCTGATGCAGCTACACGTTTTCATGTGTGTAATGTTCTAGAGGATGCAAGGGCTTATCATAAAAAATGGCATGTTAATGCCCACACTTTGAAGACGCGTTTTAATATCTCCAGGGCTGACGCACGGGATATTGTCAAATCTTGTGGCAACTGTGTAATACACTTGCCTTTACTCCCTCTAGGGGTAAATCCAAAAGGGCTCTTGCCCAACCATCTATGGCAAATGGATGTAACACATATACCTTCTTTTGGACAACAAAGATATGTCCATATAAGTGTGGACACTTGCTCGGGGGCTGTTAGTGCAACCCCCTTACGAGGGGAAAATGTTAAAAATGTGATATCCCATTGCCTACGCAGTTTTGCCTGCTGGGGAGTACCAAAACAAATAAAGACAGACAACGCTCCTGCCTATACCTCTGAGAGCTTTTCCAACTTCCTAGCCTGTTATAATATTCAACATGTTACAGGCATTCCTTATAACCCTCGAGGCCAGGGCGTTGTAGAACGCACTCACCTGACCTTCAAAATTACTCTGCAAAAAATACAAAAAGGGGGAGTCGGAGAGGAGTATCGTACCCCCACTGACCTCACCAATTTGGTCACCTTTATTTTAAATTTTCTCACACTTGACAAGGATGGCGTTTCAGCCTCAGAACGTCACTGGGGCCAACAGAAAATGCAGCAATCTATGGTGAAATGGAAGGATGTTCTCACTGGTTCGTGGAAGGGCCCTGACCCGGTGCTTCGGTGGCACCGAGGTTCCCTTTGTGTTTTTCCACAGGATGCGTCTGCTCCACTTTGGGTGCCGGAACGCCTCACTAGGCTGGTGGCTGTGGAACCTGTGAAGGATGCTGCTAATGATGATGATAGCAACGACGACCGTCCTGCAACCTGTCCCCGTGAAGGCGGAGTCAATTCAACTGTGGCCGAGACAAGAGATTGCCCAGCTTCAGGCCCCTCTTCAAATGACTCACCATAGAGTGCTTTTTTCTTATCCGGACTCATGTTTGTTACTGATGCTTATTCTTATACAAATATTGGCAGCCCAGGGCGCATTGTATTGGGCATATGTCCCCAATCCGTGGGTTGGGATATGAGTTCTATTCCTGTGTATGTTAATGATACTGTTTTACTAGGCCTTCCCTCCTCTGTTCATCTCCAGCCGCAGCAGGCAGCCATATCTTACAAGGGTTATTCTGATGTTTATCCTATGTGTTTTACCATGAAGCGCAAAATGTCATATTGTTTTCGTGTAGCCCCACGATCTAGTTATGATGATGTAATGATAGTTGGCCCTAACACCACCTATGGCACTGTAGTAACTTCTGGTATTGCCCCGAAAGACATTCCACTTTGTGCAGCTAATTTAAGTATAGCCAAGGGGATCGGAGTGCCCTGGAGGCTTTGTGTAGGACGAGAAGCTACAAGGTACTCGCTAAAAGACAGTTTTAAACTATGGGATTGGGGGCCTGCAGTATTCTCTGAATGTCCTGCATGCCGTCCAAAGATACCTCCAATTCTTGCTCCTCGACGTGGCTATCCGGTGCAAACTGAGATTTGGAGACTTATTGCTGCTTTCGGGGGCGCAATGCGCTATGTCCATCAGATCAGCAACGTCAAAACTGTGTTTGGATACCAGGATATTGGACAGGATTTCAGATATCCCCAAGCCTGTGTGCCTCATCCCTTTATGCTAGTTGTAGGAAATCTCATTGTAAAGAAAGAAAAGGCTACTTATTGTTTTTCCTGTTATAACTGTACTCTAACCAATTGTGTTCAAGGTATATCTCCAAATGATGGCGTATTAGTGGTTAAGCAACCTCCATTTATCATGATTCCAGTTAATGTCTCTGAGCCATGGTATTCCAACCCTGGCTTAGAGTTGTGGGAACGTGTACATTCTGCTCTGAGCCGATCTAAGCGGGAGCTAGGGCTGTTGGTGCTTGGAATAGTTTCGCTGATAACCTTGATTGCCACAGCCATAACAGCATCTGTGTCCCTTGCTCAAACGGTGCATAATGCCGACACAATAAATCAGCTTGCGCATAACACCTCATTAGCAATGGGGACTCAAGAAGATATAGATAAAAGGATTGAAATCAGACTAAACACTCTTTATGATGCTGTGAGGTTTTTGGGAGAGGAAATTCAGAGTTTAAAGTTGCGCACCAGAATTCAATGTCACAGTGATTATCACTGGATTTGCGTGACTCCTAAGAAATATAATGTCTCTGAGACTTTTTGGGATCGCGTGCAGCGCCATCTAGAGGGGATATGGTCAAATTCTAACCTATCCCTTGACCTTTTACAATTGCATCAAGAGATTTTGGATATAGGAGAGGCTCCCAGCGCTAAACTTACGGTGGCTCAGCTTGCTGATGATTTTGTAAATTCTTTGTTTTCTCATTTCCCCTCTCTAACGCATGCATGGTATGTTATAGGATCTATTATAGGTGTGCTAGTAGTGGTTGTTATTTTTATGTGCCTTTTACCGTGTGCGGCTAAAATTATACTTGTAGAAGTTTACAAGTTGAGAGCCATCGTGCGTAAACAACAGCAGGTCCATCGTGGGAAGCTCAAACAGCGACCTTAATCGCCACATAGGTGCCCTCTGACCCTGGTATTATAGAAAGTGTTTGACATTATTCCTCCTCAGGCTGGAAAAACAAACAAGCCTAATGAGTGACTCTGATGCTCTTAAAGCTGTTGCTGCTAAAACACATGGCAGACTTGGCCATGGTGGCTCCAGAGACTAGCCATTCCCCCTCAAAATTATAGCTGGCAATGCTGGATCGGTAGCCAAAGACGGGTAAGACTGATCCCTCACCATAGCAACCTAAGACAGGGGCTCCTCGGCTAGGGGGAGTACCCGATGACGGGTAAGCATGTGTGCAGAGGATTGGCGACCTAAGACAGGCACGATCCCTGCCATATAAAAATACAAAAAGGGGGAGCTGTGGAGAGCCATGCAGCAGGAGCAAGGAGTCACGTACTAAGCAAGGCATGAGAGGCCAAGGCTGTAGATAGTTTGCCTAAGGAATGCGAGCAGATGCAGGGAGTCACGTACTAAGCGAGGCCAGAAGAGTGGGAGGAGTGAGAGATTAACCCAAGGACTGTGAGTGCATTCGCGGGTGACGTTTGATAGATACCAGGAGTCAAGGGAAAGGCGCATGATCTGTAGAACAAAGAAAACCTATGGAGTCACATACGTGCTCATGAGCACGATGCGTGCACATAGATAGTCCTTCTGATTGGTAGTTTTGTTAGTCGTGGTATACTCTGATTGGATATAGTTCGCACTTGGTGGAGATATACTTGGGGGTCTTAGACTGGGGGGGGGGGGGTCCCCGGCTGAAGATTGTGAATAAAGAAGTTTGCCACTCACCTCGCCTACGGGTCGTTCTTGCGGGTCGAGAGCGACAATAGCCAAACTATGGAAAGAACCTAGATGTCCATCAACAGATGAATGGATCAAGAAGATGTGGTATATATACACAATGGAATACTATGCAGCCATCAAAAGAAATGAAATCTTGCCATTTGCGACAACATGGATGGAACTAGAGCATATCATGCTTAGCGAAATAAGTCAAGCAGAGAAAGACAGCTATCATATGATCTCCCTGATATGAGGAAGTGGTGATGAAACATGGGGGTTTAAGTGGGTAGAAGAAGAATCAATGAAACAAGATGGAATTGGGAGGGAGACAAACCATAAGTGACTCTTAATCTCACAAAACAAACTGAGGGTTGCTGGGGGGAGGGGGGTTGGGAGAAGGGGGTGGGATTATGGACATTGGGGAGGGTATGTGCTTTGGTGAGTGCTGTGAAATGTGTAAACCTGGTGATTCACAGACCTGTACCCCTGGGGATAAAAATATATGTTAATAAAAAATAAAAAATTTAAAAAAAAAAAGAATGTGATCTTAAAAAAAAAAAAAAAGAAAGAAATTCCTTATTAGGGAATCACCATTGAACACACCAGCATTACTTGGATACCCTCTGTCGCTTTTCTTCCTCTTGCCACCACTTGAGGAAACAAAGGACAGACTCCCACCAGCTGCTCCGTGTGCCCATCAGAACCTTGCCAAAGACCCCTCTCCAGGTTGGTCTTTCTTTGGCTCCCAAGGGCTGCGTTTACGCAGTATCAGGAGATGCTTCGTGAAGACATAGAATGACTCTTGTGACCAGGGAGTGTTGGGTCCCAGAGGCTGATTGGGGCCATGTTGCTCAGTTTTCAGTGACAGCGTCACAGAACAGCAGCTCACCCCTTCCTGTCTGGGGAACAACCTGTTCTTCACTGGAGGAGCAACTCTTGAGAATTTTCATCCTTCCAACAACTGGTGAAGATTTAATTGATGTAGCGGGATTAGATTTCCAGGTCTGCGGTTTGCTTTTTGGCCTCTCAGCTATGATAAAGACTGATTAGCACATATCACCACCTCGAGGAAACTCCCACTGGGATGTCAGAGATCCAGGGAGGCAATAATTAACACCGATTTTTTCCCATCCCAATTATGGGAGGACAGGAGTCAGGCAGAGAGAGATGAAAAAACCATCTTTATTATGCAGTAGCGCAGCTGTGGTTATGGGTACGAGCTGGCCTCAGACTCAAGACACAGAGAGGCTTCAATCCCATATCGCATTTAGGGGGCTTTACAGAAAGGTACAAAATGGGAGGTACAGGAGGTACAGCGTCTCCACGTTCTCGAGAGGTCGGCAGCAGGCCAAGGACTGTTCTCTGCCCTGTCTCCCTCAGGACTTGCGTAAGGCTGACATGGATGTGCATGCGAGCAGGGCGTGGGGGCTCACGTGGACCCACAGAAGCCAGAGTTCCACTTTCTACATGTGACTTAGATCATTCTAGCTGTGCAGGCTGAGACTTACAGTCTGATCCAGGTGCAGAGTCACAGGAGTGGGAAAGGAGTTTGTACTGATCGTAGCTGTTTGTCAGGTAGTTCTGAGGGGGCCAGATCTGTGTGGCGCTTTCCGACACTGACGTTCATACTTTCTTCACCATTACTAATGGATCGTGTCTCTGATTGAACTCCTGATCCTCTCCACCCCAACTGATCCCGCACCCGTCCCCGTCTCGGTCAAGTCCAATTCTGTGAGCCAGTGGTGCAGACCAAACACCTGGGAATCCATGGGTCCTTCTCTCTTCCGTGTGCGACTCCTTCTGCCACCACCCCGGTCCAAGCCATCATCATCTCTGGCCTCGGTAACTGTGGGAGCCACTCAGCTAGCCTTCCTGCTTTGCCCTTTACCTTCCTACTGCCCAAGACTCCTATCAATAGGCCACTTTAAACTTGACAGAGTGGCCCCTAAGAAAAAAGAGAAAGGAGAGGAACTATTCCTCCATTCAAAGCCCACTAATGAGCTCCCCCTCATTCAGAGGCTCCTGGACCCTCTTCCCTCGGGTCTCTCTCTACGTAGCCTGCTTTGTGTGTTTCTAGCACTGCTAGCCCTCCGATCTTTACATATTGGTTCCTGCTTGTGATCCTTATTCCCCTGCAAGTATGTTAGCTCGATGAGGGAAGGAAGTCTGGTTTTCGTGTGCCTATTTTTCCACTGCTGTATCACCAGTGCCTGGAACAACTTGTATATGAGGTAAATACATACTTGTTACCCAAGGAACAAACGAATGCATGAATGACTGATTGACACGACTTAGCAGCATGGCCAGGGTGCGCCTCCTCATCCTGAGACCAGCTGTCGCCACCCCACACCCTCCTGAAGGCATCAGGGACTGCTGCCTCTGCTCTTCTGTCAGACATGTTGGAAAGAGAGAACCCTGACAGGGCTGAGGAAACTTAGTTCCCTCTTTCAAAATCACCAGATAATTCATTCTGCCTCTGAGTGGTAGAATGAATGGTTCAGGGTCCAGGTGAGCCCATACACCTTGGCTCTTACTCATGTCCAGGGCAGAAAAATTCCTCAAACTGAAGTCCCACCACACAGAAGTGTGAGGTCCCAGACATGGGACAACCATAATTCAGTAAGGAGATGCTGGTGGACCAAGTCCATGCTCCAGGATAAGCCACCAGGGGAGGCCAGGCCTGTCACAGACAGTTGGAGTGTGATCTCTGAGCACCCAACCAATGGGGAACCCAGTGCATGGCTCTTTTCGTCTGACACCATTCTCTGATCAAAGGAAGCCAGTCTCCATGGAGAGATGACTGTTTGTAGGGCTGGGGCACAGAAGGGAAGGGGGGTCAGGAACATCTTGCAACACCAGAGGGTAAGAAATTTTTCAAGAAACAAAAGGGTGGACACATTAAAGGAATGCAGGAGCCATCCCACTAGAGCTGACCAAAGCAGGAACAATTTGAGCATGAAAATCAATAACCTAGAGTTAGAATTGAAAGTATAAAATTGGGGGAAATTGGAAGGGGAGGTGAACCATGAGAGACTATGGACTCTGAAAAACAATCTGAGGGTTTTGAAGGGACGGGGGGTGGGAGGTTGGGGTACCAGGTGGTGGGTATTATAGAGGGCACGGATTGCATGGAGCACGGGGTGTGGTGCAAAAATAATGAATACTGTTATGCTGGAAATTAAAAAAAAAAAAAAAAAGAAAGAAACCAAGGATGTGAATAAATACATTATTTGTAAAAAATAAATAAATAAATAAATAAATAAATAAATAAATACAAAAAAAAAAAAATAAAATAAAATAAAATATCCATGAGTCCATGCTGATAGAAATGAATAAATAAATAAATCAGTGGTAGAGAAGAGATTACATCTTCTTTACAGAAGAATTTCAAATAACTTAGGTATTAATAGTTTATATAATATGCAGGTGGAGCTTGAGCTCCCCTCCCCCAATTCAAGACTGGGCTATACTTAATGACTTCAGAGTATGGAAGGCGGGGAAGTAATCTTACAGTAGCGGAACTGGCAAGCTCGACCTTGACCAGGTGGTCAAGATCAGCATTATCAGTGATAAGTCAATAAGTCATCAGCATTATAAGTGATAGCCAGTAGTCCACGGTGTTTAAGAAGGGCACTTCCCTGGGGCGCCTGGGTGGCTCAGTCGGTTAAGCATCTGACTCTTAATTTCAGCTCAGGCATGATTTCATGAATCATGAGATCAAGCCCAGAACTGGGCTCCGTGCTTAGCAGGAATCTGCTTGAAGATGCTCTCCCTCTGCCCGTCTTCCACCTCAAATAAATAAATAAATCTTAAAAAAAAAAAAAAGGCACTGCAACTCTATAGTCTTCTTCTCTGAAAGCCAGAAACTCAGGTTAACTGTGAGGAAAACATCAGATAAACGCAAATCAATGAACATTCGACAAAATACTTGACCAGTAGTCCTTAAAACTGTCAAGGTCATGAACAAGGGAAGTCTGAGAATCCCTCGATCCTTCGCAGGTGAGAGGAGCCTAAGGAGATCTGACGACTGAACGTACTGTGGTGTCTTGGATGGGATCCTGCGACAGGAAAAGGGCCTTAATGGAGAAACTATTAAACTCAGAATCAAGTATGGAATTTATTTAATACTAATTTGCCAGTGTTGGTTTCTTACTAGTGCCAAATATTTTATGGTAATGTAAGACATTAACAGGCAAAACAAAGAGGGGGTGTAGGAACTAGAGAGTTCCTTTTTTTATTTTATTGCCTTTGTGACTTTTCTGTACATCTAAAACTATTCTAAAAAGCGATGAGGAGTTAGTAAACACTTCTGTCTGCTGCCACCCAAGCTCATGCAGCGTAGAACCTTGTAAGTTGATCTTCCTTGAGGCTTGGAGATGTGACTGAAGAGGCCAATATAAAATGCCTTTGATGTCATCAGGCTTCAGTATAATTGTTTCACCTGTTTATACACATGTGCTCTCCCTTTGACCCCCAGGATGCTCTTCTGCCACCTCCTGCCTAATTTACATTCTCTATCTTTATTTTTGATTTTAGACATGTAGGATTCTTCTTGTCTCATTTATCACATACACTACCATAAAGAAATATCAATTTTGATTTTAATATATAACTCCATATGTCTGAGACCAGTTAGGGGGAGGAAATTAGCATTTATCGGATACTTACTATGTACCAAACACTGCATTAGATGTGGTTTCATTCAAGCAAAGTAATGCAGGGTGTTTGCGTTCTGCCTACCTCAAGAATGGATTTTTCTCTCTAGGGCTCATAGAAATGCTTAGAATTATTGGCATACAAATTTTGTGTGAAGAAGTCCGTTCATCATAGTGAGGGTGAAGGGAAGATATTCCAGGGTGAGTGTACACAGTACTTGAATTTTCTCTGATCTTATATCCCTGTAGGTATTTATACTGTGGACCAGGGAATAAACCCACTCTCCATTCTCTCTCAGCTTATAGCACCAGACTGGGTTTCTGTATTGCCCTCCTGTAGGTCTGGCTGTGGAGTGTGGTCCTGGTTAAGGCACGTGGGGGCTGCCCCCAGGGAGGTGGGAGCCCCATTTGATTGGCACGCATATGGGTTTTGGCATTTCCTCTTTATCTCACTTTGCAGTGTTGTCCACTACTTCTGCTTGTGTTTGGGTCCCAGCAGCAAAGAATCCCACATTTCCGCACAGCAAACCCATTCCATATTCTGTACTCTGCACCTCAAAAAGGCCTTGCATAGGGGTGGATGTGTCCATTTAACTGCTGGATATTATAACCCGTCTCTTGCTAGGATCCTGGGCACATTATCCAATGCAGTTTCTTGGGTTCTCAAAAGTAAAGACATTTACATAAGAAATAGTACTGAGGGATGCCTGGGTGGCTCAGTTGGTTAAGCATCTTCCTTTGGCTCAGGTCATGATCCCACGTCCTGGGATCGAGCCCCACATCAGGCTCCAGCCCCACACTGGGCTTCTTGATCAGTGGGGAGCCTGCTTCTCCCTCTGCCTCTGCCCCTACTCGTGTTCTCTCTCTCTAACGAATAAATAAAATCTTTTAAAAAAAAAAAAAGGAATGAAACAGCTTACATTTTGGCATGATGTCACTACTTACTCTTTTGCGGTGATAAAATTGCACTCTTCATTACTTCCGTTAACCTGCTTCCTCCTCTCTCTCTGCCTGCTGCTCTGCCTACTTGTGATTTCTCTCTCAAATAAATAAATAAAAATCTTTTTAAAAATTTAGAAAAAAATAATGGCTGAAAATTGTTCAGATGAAATGAGTGAATCCAACCGATGACCGTGCTGCTTTCCTCACCTGATAGTCTTTTAGTCTTGGCCTGTCAAGAAGTAATAAAGGGGAAGCTGTGACGGGAAAGGGGCTGTTTCTGCAGGGGTTTGTGGTTGGTGCCTGCCTGTTCATCATTCTGTAACAGGAAACTATGATCAGACTAAGGTGCCTTCTGTCCAGGGAAAGGCCTTCGTCATTCCTGGAGACTTTGTTAGCACACTGTTTTTCCTGGTGACGGAAAGTTGAAAACCCACAGAAGCATCACAACTTCCCAGGCTGGGCTTTCCTCTCTGTGAGTTGAGCGTGATGACTTACAGCCTCCTTGGGGTGGTAGGGGACCCTGTTCATTGACTAGGGGGCTATGTCACTGGTTTCCTCCCATGGGTCTCATGTGCTAAATTTCCTTTCCTCTTCTAGGAACTGTTGAAAAAGTCTTTTGTAAGACTGTGCTTCCAGATGCGGAGACGGAAAACAAGGTAGCCAGCCCACGCACCACACGAATAATCAATATGCTAGTCTCATTTTTACTTAAGTTCGAAAAAGCCCCAAATGGGACAAATCTTGCTCTAGTAGGAATGTCATTTGGTGACTAGATGGGAGTAGGCCATGGTGGATGGGAGAGGCTGATGAGGCTTGAATAATGGTTTTGCCTAAAGCCAGGTGAGGGTTTCAGGCTTTTCCCAACGATCATTGCTGTAGCACAGTTGTGGCAATTTGAGTGAAAATGCCTTTCAATTTGGGTAGTTAGTAATTACGTGTCTTTTTTTTTTTTTTTAAGATTGTATTTATTTATTTGACAGAGAGAAACACAGAAAGAGAGGGAACACAGCAGGAGGAGTGGGAGAGGGAGAAGCAGGCTTCCCGCCGAGCAGGAAACCCAATGTGGGGCTCGATCCCAGGACCCCAGGATCATGACCTGAGCCGAAGGCAGATGCTTAACGACTGAGCCACCCAGGTGCCCCAGTAATTACGTGTCTTAACAAATGATTTAGTGAAGTGGGAACGTTGGCCAAGAACCAGTCTTTTTCCAGGTGTTCTTATTCTCTTAGTTAGGCGTCTCTTCCCCCCTAATATACAATGTTGACGTCATTAAGCACAAGATAAAAAATTCAGCATTCACAGAATAAAAATATTGAGGGCTGTGAAATCCACAGTCATAAGTAAAATGAAAAGCTGAGAGTTATTAACCTGAATCCTCAAAGACCTGATGTGTCCCACAAATGAGAGGCAAGCTCATCAACGAACAGGTGTTTTTCTTTTGTGTTGTGTATGTAGATAGATGCCTATTGTCCCATTAGAGTGGATATCTTACTGTTCATTTTTATGATTGACAGATATTTTTTTAAAACATAGTTATTTAATAGAAGGTGGAGGGAAGAAGGACATTCTGAAGAGACTGAGTAGCAAGAAGAGAGCAAAAAGACTTTGTAGCAGGTAGGGATTCCATTTGGTGACTGGTTACAGAGACCTGCAGTAATGGTGGCTTAGACTTTCAGAAAGCATTTTATTTTTTCTCATGTGACATGAAATCTACAGGTAGGTCATCTAGGATGGATTTAACTGACTTGGGATGTCCTCAAGAAGCCAGATACCTCCTTTCGTTCTGCCATCAGAGGGTAGCTGTTTGGAGGTGGAGGCTTGGGCGTTCACCGTGACTGAGGGTTCTGGTCTGAGGGGCAGGGAGAATGTGGTGGCTTCCCTAACCCTCTTATCCCGGCTTCATTCCATCACTAGACAGACAGTACTTGATGATATCTTGAGAACGGCTCTCTGCAGTCTCGCTCTGTTGTTTCAAAAATGGGGATGAGCTTCTAACAGACATGGGGAGGATTTGTGAAGAAGGAATTTCCCAAGTTGGGTCACTTGGGTTTTTTGGTTAACTTATGCAGTTGTGCTTGTGGTGTACTTTCATGCTAGGCATCAGGACATTTCTAGGATTCCCCAAACCATGGAGTCATAAACTCTAGCCACCTGGTTTTGTAGATAAAATTATTTGGGAACACACTCATGCCCATTTGCTCACACATTGCCTACGTCTGCTCTCTTGCTGCAATGGCGGGGGTGAGTAGATGCCACAAAGACCTTAAGACCCTCCAAGCCTAACATATTTACTATTTAGTTTCCTTCAAACTTTTAAAGGGAAACTTTGCTTCTTCCTGCCTAAAACATTTGATTCCACCTGATTCCTCTTTTTCCAGGATAATTTCTGTGGAGGGGAAAAAAAAAACAAACTATGAATATTTTTGCTCTTGGGCCTGGGATCTAGGAGCTTACGTAGTACTTTTTATAAGATTTAATCTTTCTTGACAAAATAGTTTTGTTTTTTAATTTATTTATTTACTTATAAAACAAACACAAAAACAAAAAAAAACCCACATGAAAACAAAACAAAATAAAATAAAATTGTGTTCTATTTGCCTGTTCTCCCATGGAACTCTGTAAATGATGTGGCTGGAGAAAAATATTAGAAATCAGTTAGGAGCCTCTCACAGGACTTTCTTACGTTTCACATTGAATATATATTTGTCATTGCAATCCCAAGTGTGAATATGAAGTCCTCAAATTTAAATTTCCCTTCAGTAGAGCAAATAATAAAAGCAAACCACTTAATTATTTTTATGGCTAGTATTAAGGAAAGGTCATCTGAAGATTAGGGTTTTAGTGTCGTGCCTTTCAACACTGGGACATAGGTTTAGAAGGAGGGTGGTAACAAGCAGGGTAGCTCGTCAGTGGGGTGAGAGAATGATTCTTTCTGGAGATCTTTGTTCTGCAAAAAATTGTGAAGGCAGCCTGTCTAATTACCACTGTAGCTTCGCATTCACTAAGTTGAGGGGGGAGGAATTCAGGAATAAATAAGATCTCCCCCACCCAGGGTTTTCAGGTGGGTGAGGCTGCACCCCAGCACACAGCAGGCTGGGGGCTCCGTCCGTGGCTCACTGCTAACACGTATAAAGGATGGGTGAGGGGGTACTGGCTTTGCTGAGCAAGAACAGGGCTGGCTCTGGTAAGTTCTCCTATCCTTGCTTTCTCATCATACTATCTTTTGTTTCTATTTAAATTATCTTTATAATTTAAAATAGAATTGTATTGTATAAAATCTAATTATGCATCTTATCATATATTATCTAATAATATATATTAGATAGAGTATATATCTTATTTAATTGCATAAAACAGAATTATAAGATGAAATTTTATAATTTAAAATCTATTTTAAATTATAAAATTTCATCTTATAATTCTATTTAATTAAATAAATAAATAATAAATAAATAATTAATAATAAATAAATTTAATTTAATCTATTTAAAATAGATTTTAAATTATACACAGTACTGTTTCCAAGCCTTAAAAGCCAGCAGGACTTACTTTGGGATTCAAGCCTTGTAGAAAGCAATGGTTCTCAAACTCAAGTGTGCCTCCTAATCACCTGAAGGTCTTGTTAAAATACAGGTGGCCGCCCTCCCCCCACAGTTAGTAACTCTTGGCTCTGGGCAGGGCTGAGTCTGTGCTTTTCTAACACATTCCCAGTCATTGATGCTGACTAGGAACCTTGATTCTGGTCTAGGAACCATCTTTTGAGTACCGCCATCATGGAGAAAACAAGCAATAAAAACAATTAATGTTGATGATTTAATAGGTTAGCAACCTGCCAATCAAGCAGTGAGGTTTTGGGGGGTTTGTGTGTGTGTTTTGTTTTGTTTTATTTTTAATTCTTATGATGCAGCTGGCCTTATACTAGGTGTTGTGGGATCCTGGTTCTTATCCTGAGGGATTTTTCTGATTGGCTGAAGAGATGAAGAATACTTAGAAACAGGAGAAAACGGTAAGGTTTAGCTAAGTGTAGAGCAGGGGTGGGATAATTCAATGTGGAATTTTGTCTTTAGGAAGGAACATGGGGTGAAATAGAGCTTGAGCTGGTCTCTGAAGTGAGAATAGGTTTTGAGTGGGGAAATAAAGGATGGGGGAAGGGTAATCTTGTCATTAAGGACCCACGAGCATGCGCAAAGGGCCAGTGCTGGAAAAGCCCCTATAAAATCACATCTGGTTGCATGACGCCAAGCATAGGACCTCTGACCCTGAAATGCAGTGTGCCTTGCTTGCCTGTGGAAGAGAACATACCCCGCCAGCCCGCACCACCCTCCCGTCGCATCTCTCCCTACCTTCCATTTGATTAGAGCCCACACTGTTCTTGGAGGACTTTCTATACGTCCTGAGGCCATTCCTGATCCTTTGTTCCTGATACTTCCTTCACTCAACATCTCCTTTTCTCCCATCTCTACCAGTCCCGTGCAGCACAGCTCAGGTGCCACCCATGACTTAAAATGTCCCTAGTCACTCCCCAATCGCAATTGTAGTGATTAGTGAAAAACTTGAACTGATGAGGATATTGTTCCGTCCCCCATTTACTTGTGTCCAAGTTTTACTCATCATCTGTCCATTCCAGTTTCCCTCCTCTTCCTCTGGGATGACCCTTGTTCTCAAAGTGTGGTCCCCCTAACCTGGGGACTTGGAAATGCAAATACTCCAACCCCACCGCAGGCCTTCTGGGTGGGTCCAGCCATCTAAGTTGTCCCAAGCCCACAGGTGATTCTGAGAAATTCTGCTCTGGGAGGAAAGCTAATTTTTCAAAAGTGGTCCCGAATTCCTCCCAGAGAGCTGTTTCCTCCCAAAGGAAATCCCCACTCTCTCATTACTAACAGTCTATGTTAAGCATTGAGATTTTGCATTTCTTTTAAGATGAAGAGTTTTAATTTCTTCAAGTAGTTTACTTTAGAAACAAAATGAGAATGTTTTCTCCATAAGTTTAACATTTCACTGACTTTATTATGTAGTACAAATGCCCTGACTGCTTTTTCTAAATGATTATAATAATTTAACCATAGATAATGAATGTTCTGGAGTCCTGTAACAAATTGGATAATAACAATGATTTAATGGAAGTCAAGCTATCTAACAGTAAGAAGAAAAACCCCGCTGATTAAATTCATTTTTTAAAAAATCATATTCATTTAAAGTAAACTGTATTCATACCTAAAATCTTCAAGCGCCTTGCTTAATCTGTGTCTAGAATATATTCTTTCACACTGGAAGAATGGAAAAAATAATGAGGAATCCTATCTAGAAACACTGCTAGATAATGTTCTGCTAAATGTTCAAGGATTCACAATATACTGCTTATTGCCAAGTGAAATTGTAACTGCTTCGCCATGTACAGAGTTTATAAGAATGATTTTCCATGCAAACAGAAATTTGTGAATAGTCTAAGTATATCTAAGTGATCCAAGTGATGTTCCTTTTACAAGTTTTTTTTTCTTTTAACGTTATTGAGGTACAATTCATGATATAAAACTCTACCCATTGAAAGTATACAATTTGATAAGTTTAGACGGTTACACTTATGAAATTAACACCACAGTCAAGATATAGAACATTTCCATTTCATATTTTCCTTGTGTACCCTTCCAATCTATCCCACCTTCAGGAGGAGGAGTGCCTGGCCTCAGACAACTTTTTGTTATAATGTATTAATTAGCATTCTATATAAATAGAATCATACATATGCATTCTGTTTGTGTCTGGCTTCTTGAACTCAGCACAATGATTTCAAGATTCATTGCTATTACTGCATATATCAGTAACCCACTCTTTTTTTCATTGTTGGGTAGTATTTCATAGTACGAATATGGCACATTTTGTTTATTCACTTGGACATTTTGAGCTTTTGGAGATTACAAAGAATTCTGCAATGAACATTCATATATAAGCCTTTGTGTGGACATGTGTTTTTGTTTATCTTGGGTAGATATCTAGTAAGGAAGGGCTAGGTCATATGCTACATGTTAAATGTTAAGATTTTTTTTTTTTTTTCAAAATGCTGGTTTCCAAAACCTAAAAACAATTTTAGGTTCCCACCATCATTGTATAATCTTAGGGTCGTTGTACCACCTCACCAATAGTCGGTATCATCGGTCTTATTTTTGATCACTATGATGTGTAGGGTGATCACTCACTGTGTATTGAATTTGCATTTCCCTGATGACTAATGGTACCAATATTCTTTTTTATGTGCTTATTGGCCATTTGTATATTTTCTTTTGTAAACTGTCTGTTCAAATAACTTGCCTTTTTTTTCTTATTAATTTGTGAAAGGTCTTTATATATTTGGGATATAAGGCCTTTATCAGATATATGTATTTGCAAGTACCTTCTCCCAGTCTGTGACTTTTCCTTTTCTTAATGGATTCTTTCAAGCAGCAAATTTCATTCATATTGATAAAGCCCAGTTTAACAATTTTTTTCTATAGTATGTGCTTTTCATATCCTATTGAAGAAATTGTTGCCTATCACTAGGTCACAAACATTTTTCTATGTTTCCTTATTGAATTTTTATCATTTTAGCTTTTAGATTTAGGTTTATCATTTTGAATTACTATTTGAGTGATGATTTTTCTTTTCCCATATGGTTATCTGATTCCTCTAGTACCACGTGTTGACAAGGTTATCCTTGCCCTACTGAATAGCCTCGATATCTTTATAAAACTTCAGTTGACTATATAAAGTGTGTCTTTTTCATAATCTCTATTTTGTCCCATTGATCTATGTTTATCCTTACACTAATACTATATTGTTTTCTGATCCATAAAGATGGTTTCTATCTCCATTTATTTCACTTATAAAAATAATATTAGCTATGTCTTAGACATTTTATTGTAGGGGTTTGCTTATCCTTTATTAAGTTTATTCTTAAGTATTTTCTGCTTTTTGATGTTACTATAAATGAACTTATTTTTGTAAATTTTATTTTTCTTTTTTTGCCCTTAGTATAAAATATACAATTGATTTTATTTTTATTTACTTATTTATTTTTAAATATTTTATTTATTTATTTGACAGAGAGAGAGCACAGTTAGGCAGAACGGCAAGCAGAGGGAGAGGAAGGAGCAGGCTCTCTGTTCAGCCAGAGAGTCCAGTGCAGGACTCGACCCCAGGACCCTGGGATCATAACCTGAGCCAAAGACAATTGCTTAACCTACTGAGCCAGCCAGGCACTCCTACAATTGTTTTTATATATCAACATTGTGGGGCCCCTGGGTCGCTCAGTTAGTTAAGCATCATCTGCTTTTGGCTCTGAGGTCATGATCTTGAGGTCTTGGCATTGAACCCCACGGAGATCCTGACTTTGGGCTTCCTGCTCAGCAGGGGGTCTGCTTTTCCTCTCCCTGTGCCCCTCAACCCTCTTCTGCTTGTGCTCTCATTCCCTCAAATAAATAAATAAAATCTTTTAAAAATTATATATCTATCTACTTATCTCTCTATCTCAGCATTGTGTCCCTTTAGCTTGCTAAGCTCAATTCTTATATTTAATATTTGTTTCTAGATTTATTAAGATATAAATAGTAATGTTACTTGAATACAGAAACAGTTCTACATCTTCCTTTCCATTATTTTTGCCTTTTGTCTTCTGGTCTTCATATAGTGTCTAGGACCTGTAGGATGATGTTGGGCAGAAATGATGGATCAGTCATTCCTGCCTTTTTTCCCAGTCTTGCAGGAAACAGTTTAATATTTCATCCTTGAGATTGATGTTGGTTATTGGTTTTAAGTAGATGACATTTATCAGATTGTGGATATTTTCTACTCCTAGTTTGCTGAGAGTTTTTGTCATGAATTGATATTACATTCGATCACATGTTTTTAATTTATTTAGTAAAATGATACACTTTTTCTCCTTTATTCTGTTAACATGATGAATTGCATTGATTGATTTTGGAATATTAAACTAATCCTTCATTTAAATATTAAACTCAAGCACATCATTGAGTGTTATCCTGTTTGTTAAGTTCTTAGATTTTTTTTCTTCTTATCTTTCAGTTCTAGAATTTCTCTTTTTTCATTAAACTTGCTACTCTTTAAAGTTTGCAGATTCATTCTAAGATTTTATTTTCTGAAATATACTAACTGTACTTGTTTTAAAGCCCATGTCTGGTAATTTATAGCCCTCTGAGTCCCTTTCTGTTGTTTCTTATTTGTGCCTTGTTTTCTTTGATTATATATGGAACATTGTTTTTGAAAAGTTATTTGTGGGAAAATTTGTGCCCTAAGATGGTTTTACATTCCTCCAGAATTTGATTCTGCTTGGCCCCTGGGGACACTATTAACATGGTTATCAGCTTTTTTCAGTTTTAGTGCTTGAGGTTTTCTTGACCTCCTAGGACAGTCCAGGTCCCAGGAATAGTTTAGTCTTCATTCATTCTTAATCCTAGGGCTTGGGTCAAACCCATGGGTGGTTGCCTTGTGTCCTTGGCCTTGCAGGGACTGATTCTTTCTTTTGATTCCCTCTATCCCCAAGAGCCCTGTGAAAACCACTGTCTGGTCTCTCTGCTGCCTTTGTTAGAGAGGAACATACCCTAGGGAAAAGGGGGTTCTAGACAAACTATACTGGGTTACAGCTTTTCCAGGCATTCAGCTAGGTTTTTCCTTACCATTTAGCTTTTTAGTATGTTCCAGATGAAATTAAAAATAAATTCTACATCGATTTTTTCAGTTGTCTTCAATAGGAGGTTTGGTTTGAATGACCCAAAGCAGATACCCTGATATTGCCTCCATGAGCCTGCTCCCCCCACTGATATTCATACTGTGGATTCCACATCTGTTCCCCAGATTGTATACCTTGACCTGCTGTGATTTCCCAAACATATTTCTCTAGTTTGCTCACACACTTGTTTCAGCCGGCCTCCCACCTGTGGGCATTGTTTTCTTTAAATTCAGAGCTGAGTCAGATGCAAGTCCATCCCGCACTGCACACTTCAGGAAGTACACACCAAGTTCCTTGAGAAGTCTTAGATGATCTGTCTCGAGGCTTCAGAAAAGGACCAAGTGGTACCCCACTCGTGACTGTTACCCAGAGCACATCAATAATGCTCTCCAAAGAGATTCTCTCAACTCCAACTTCTAGCCTCTCCAGCTTAAACCCTTTGATCCTGTTGAAGCAGAAGAGTGGCTAAGGGCTGCAAAATTGGTTTTCACAAACTCCCTGTATCAACATTTAGAATCCAGGTAATTGGCACACCATGCCTTGGGTGCTGAAGTAGAAATGTTTTGGTGTCCTAGTATGTATCTTACAAAATGTTTCTCCAGTTTGTCATCTGCCTTTTTTCTATAGTCTTGTTTTGATATGCCAGGGTGAAATTTTAATATAATGAAAACTTTTTATGGTTTCTAATTTTGTGTTCTTTTTTGAAAAGAAAACAAAACACACATTTGTACTTTAGAGGTTGTTAAATATTTATTTAAATTTTCTTCTGTTATTTTTATGAATTCCTCTCCTACAGTTAAATATTTCACCCATTTGACATTTGACAAATTTTGGAACCTAAAGTGTTTTTGTTTTTTTGTTTTTGTTTTTGTTTTTTTCTTCTCAAATTGTAAATTGCCCAAATACTTATATACTTACATTTTTTCCCCTAGACTTTTATATTCTGTTCCATTTGGTCTAATCTGACCATTCTGCTAATGATAATGTAATTGACTAATTGAACCCAAAATATGAGTTTATTTGCCTAAGTGTTTACACTTATCCTGATGATGTAATTCTTTATTAGACAATTGTTTTCGAATTAAATAGCCTTACTGAAGATGACTCAAAGGAATTACATTTAAATTGGAATTTTGAAAAATTGAATCACAGATTCGCTTTGATGTACAGCATAAACCTTTGGTTGTCCAGTGACAGTCATGGTATAGATGTAGGAAACTCCTGCTTTCCATGATTTAGTCAACAGGAGCTTTAAGGCCATAAACAAATACATCTGAGAAGGTGCTGATGTCTATTGATTGGTCTGCTTTTCCCCTGCTACTAGTCAGAGATTTTGGCTTCTGTGACATTCTCACAGTACAACTTGAGGCTAATGGCAACTGGCAGTGTTAACAACACTGAATGGCTGGAAGCAGCAGACTCTTATGTCTCAGACACCGTGCATTAGTGTTTTCGACATCAGGCGTGTTGTTTAGAGTGAGCAGGACTCCTGGGCGGGGATCCTGCAAATGAAGCCAGATGTTTTGAGCGGTTGTGTGATTGTCAGGCAGCCAAGGGCAATGTGCACACATCTTTGAGCCTCACCAGACTCCTTCATCTAACTAGAGTCCAACTCGCTGTGAGTAAGAGTGGACACTTACTCTGGAGAATGATCCAAACTGGTTGTGCTTTTTTGTTTCCAGGAGTGGATAAGTATTGAGGAGGAGTTAGCACAGTATGGAATTTTTATTTTTGTTTGCCAGATTAGGTAAAAAAGTAGTTTTGTAGGGCGCCTGGGTGACTCAGTGTGTTAAGCCACTGCCTTCGGCTCAGGTCATGACCTCAGGGTCCTGGGATCGAGTCCCGCATCGGGCTCTCTGCTCAGCAGGGAGCCTGCTTTCCTCTCTCTCTCTCTCTCTCTCTGCCTGCCTTCCTGCCTACTTGTGATCTCTGTCTGTCAAATAAATAAATAAAATCTTTAAAAAAAAGTAGTTTTGTAGATAGTTAAAAACATTTGTCTTGTGTTATTATTTACTTATGTACTCCATACTTTTTCCTAAAAGATTTTTGAGGTATTTAAAAAAAGTGTATAGCAATAAGAAATATAAATTTCATTTTATATTGATATCAGGACAAAACAAAAATAAGGGTCACATAAAAAAAATAAAGGAAAGGAGAAATAAATACATATAATTTGGTGTTCTTTTTAAATCTTTTCATAATTGTAAAGTCACTGCATAATCGACTCTCAGTTTTTCTGGGCCTCGAACGAGGTAAGCATGAGGAATCACAAAATTCTCATTGCTCCAGAAAAGAAAAACAAGCCAGCTGCTCGGAGAAAAGGCTTTTTACAGGAATAAATTCTTAATAGGAGAGGTACTTCTTTCTTTTTTTCTTTTTTCTATTTTAGACAGTGACGTTTCGTGTTACTTTTCTTGATGCTGTTTAGGTCCTGTGTTTTATAAATAAATTGATGAATGCGGCCAACAGCCAATTTCATAGACATTGTCTCCAATCCATATATATTAATCAGTTATTTATGAAGTGCCTTTTATGGGACTAGTATGGCTTGGTGCTAAGAGATAAAAAGATAACACCACTTACCACCCACAAGGAAAACTAGCTGGGCAAACAGGCATTAACAGAGAACAATTTTAAGGCACAATTTCACTAGTACAACAGCAGGATTAGGCACAGGAAAAGGAGCAGCGGATTGAGCTTGAAATTGTGAGAAGCAGGTTTGCTGAGCTGGTCAGAGTAACATCTATGAGTTTTGCAGCCCAAGAGGAAGAAGAGAGTCTTTCCAGGCAGAGGGACAGGATGAACATAAAGCCCACCAGTGTAATTAATACTGGCACTTCCAGCTGTCAGTGATGAGAACGTTGTGTCTGCATAGATGCCACCGGGTGGACCCAAGTTAGGCTGAGTAACAAAGGACTAAGACAAAGATGGCTGGGTATTTGAATTCCCTGATCTCAGAATTCTGCCTTGGTGTTTATGTCCAGTGCTAGGGAGAGAAGTCACGTTAACATCAGTCCAGCAATGGAAGCCCCCAGGTCCATGTGTCCCATTCTGTAGGGTCCGGGCAAGACTATGAAAGAGAGCAAGTGTGCCAGATATAACCTTCTACCTTCTTCTACCTCTTTTGCCTTCTCAAAAATACCCCAGGAAAATATCTCTCACCTGTCATGGAACTATTATGTGTTGCTGTGTTACTTCTCCCAAGGGTATTCAATTTAAAGGCTTTCTTGAATTATGCAGTGAAAGATTTAGTATATGGTCCACATGTGTCTAGTTCATTTTTTGAGAGGGAGCCCTTTCCCCATCTCCTATCTAAGAAATGCTCACCTTGGGCCACTGCATTCACAAATACCACCAAGCACAGACTCCCATTTCCCCTCATTTTAACTATCCCTACTCTTCTCCCCAAAGAAAAAATTCCCACCACCCTGCAAAGTTTTGTTTATGGCTACTTTGGTCTAGAAACACAGATTTTTAAAGATATCAATGTAGTGCTTACAAATTGTATTGACTGTGACTCACAGAAATACATTTTTAAAAAAATTTTTATTTATTTATTTGACACAGAGAGAGAGACAGTGAGAGAGGGAACACAAGTGGTGGGTGGGGGTGTGGGTGAGAGAGAGAGAAGCAGATTGCCGGCTGAGCAGAGAGCCCAATGCTGGACTCGATTCCAGGACACTGGAGTCATGACCTGAGCCAAGGCAAATGCTTAAAGACTGAGCCACCCAGGTGCCCCTCAGAGAAATACATTTTATATCATTTCTCAGCAAACATGTATGACTGAATGAAGGTTTTTTGAAAAACAATACTTGGGGCACCTGAGTGGCTTAGTTAAGTATCTGCCTCCAGTTCAGGTCATGATCCCAGGGTTCTGGGATTAAGCCACGTTAGGCTCTCTGCTCAGTGGGGAGTCTCCTTCTCCCTCTCCCTCTGCCCCTCCGGCTGCTTGTGTGTGTGCTCTCACTCTCTCAAATAAACAAAATCTTAAAAAAATATACTTAACCTTACTACATGTGATGTATTCTTATTTCTACTTTATTGTATTATGTTCTGCTTCATTCCATTCCATTCCACTTAGTTCCATTCTATTTCATTTGCTATTTTGGTAAAAAGTGGGTTGAGTGATTCTGCTGGTAGGTATCTATTCAACAAAATCCCATACATATGTGCATCAAAAGAATTCTCATAGCAGCTTTATTTGTGACAGTCATAACTGGATAAAATCTAAATGTCCATCAAGAGTAGCATGGATCAGTAAATTGTCTATTGATACAATTCATTACTAAAATGGAAATGAAAGAAGTACTGCTATAAACAAAGACACAGAT
Organism: Mustela erminea; assembly: GCF_009829155.1. Lineage (NCBI taxonomy): Eukaryota > Metazoa > Chordata > Mammalia > Carnivora > Mustelidae > Mustela > Mustela erminea. Next base: position 70,593,645 of record NC_045625.1, read on the forward strand.
GGAACTCACAATGTTAAACAGAAGAAATGAGACACATAAATAGTATATGTTGAATGATTCCATTTACAAAAGGGACAAAAACACACAGATGGAAACTCAATATAGACTATAGAACAGTGCTGTTTAATAAAATTTTCTATAATCATGGAAATGCTCCATATTTGTTCTATATGGTAGCCACTAGCCACATATGACTATAAGGAAAAACACTGAAATGTGACGAAATAAATACACTTCTAATTTTTTTTTTAATTTTAATTTATTTAAATAGCCTCATATGGTTTCTGGCTACCTTTCTGGACATAGGAGTCCTTCATGTGCCTACGCACAAATTCCTCAGACCAAGACACCACAAACATAAATGTGTCTAAGCAAGTAAAAAGAATTTTATTTTATTTTTTTTTAAAGATTTTATTTATTTATTTGACAGACAGAGATCACAAGCAGGCAGAGAGGCAGGCAGAGAGAGAGAGAGGAGGAAGCAGGCTCCCTGCTGAGCAGAGAGCCCGATGCGGGACTCGATCCCAGGACCCTGAGATCATGACCTGAGCCGAAGGCAGAGGCTTAACCCTCTGAGCCACCCAGGCGCCCAGTAAAAAGGATTTTAAAGTTGAAGTCAATTTCTAGTCAACAAGTCTTTGTTAACTGTGTTTTATAATAGGAGAGTGATGAAGAAGAATTGACAGAATGTTACCTTGTTTTATATTTAGTCAAATAGTGAGAGGGATGTGTGAACATCGGTCTTCTCACATGACTTGGATTAAATAGCTTTTTAATTGGTGGTGTTTGGGGAGGAAGTAATGGTCCTCTATTCTGAGATGGTTTGGAGGCATGTGCTATTTCTCATGGCCACATTTCTCTTCTGACCGGGAAATTACTGTGTTCAGGAAATTATCTTGCACGAAAAAATGACCACTGATTACCACGCTGCTGTCACACCTGAGGTAATAACTCTTTAAGGAAATGCTCTGTCGATCCTTCCATGACACCAGTGTCACAGGCTGGATCACACGGGTTCAGCTGGAGAGGATGCTTAGCTCTGGGGACCATTTGTGCCTCCTCCAAATCTTGTAATTACACAAAAATCCATCCCTTCTTCATCCCTGCTTTATCCTAATTTTTCTTTTAGGTTTGATCGTGTTTGGTCTTGAAGATCTGTGGTCTGATGGCAATCATATCATTATAGTCTCTGATGCTTGGGCACAAACCCTTCTCAGGAATCTGAGGCTGTCTCCCATTCTGGTTCTTCCATCCAGCTAGTGCTCAGAAATTTTTCTTATGTAAAGATAAAACCTACTCCCTGAAGCTCTGCCCATGATATGGGCTGTCTTCTGGAATCACACAAAACAATTCTATCCTAGCCCTTCTCTTTAAGTGGGTGTCCTTCAAATATTTGAAGTCAACTCTCATATCTCATAATAGCTTTCTCTTGGATAAACACCCCTGGTTTCTCCAGCACTTTCTTTTTTCTTTTCTTTTCTTTTTTTTTTTTTTCCAGTTCAGACTTTCACCATTTTGAACACACATCACTTCCTGATGCTCTCTTATTTGCCAAGATCTAACATCGTCTTCTAATTTACTTCTCCGTTATTGGGGCACATTTGAGAATAACAGGGGTGCCTAATAATTACAGGGAGACAAAAGAATGTAAACAGGGACTGTCCAGGGAAATCCAAGATGTATGGTCTTCTTAACAGAGTCTTACTTTAAAATGTATCACAAAATAAGCAGATAAATTCTGACAGAACTACACATGCATTTTCATATCCTGAGATCTGTGCTTTGCTTCTATTAGTGAAGCTAAAGGCTACAATTTGTTGTAGGTGAATATCCCTTTTGAATTTCTAGCCTCTATTTTCATTTTGATAATGGCATCCCTGATCCCTCTGGGGAAGCGGTCTTCCCTTAATTGTGTTCATCGTGATTTCCAAGAAGAACACAGGACCCAGATCTGGTCAATCATAGCAACATTTCCCTGTAAGCATCCCTACAGCGATTATTTTAAACTGAGAACAACTTTGGGTAAAACACCCACAACATTGCCTGATGCAGCAACACCCAATAATAGTAGTTCTCTTCTTTTCCTTAGATCTAATGATCTTCTTTTTCTTTCTTTCTTTCTTTTTTTAAAGACTTTACTTATTTATTTGACAGAGACCACAAGTAGGCAGAGAAGCAGGCAGAGAAAGAGGAGGAAGCAGGCTCCCTGCTGAACAGAGAGCCCGATGTGGGGCTCAATCCCAGGACCCTGGGATCATGACCTGAGCCAAAGGCAGTGGCTTAACCCAGTGAGTCACGCAGGTGCCCCTGATCTTCTTTTTCTTAGATCATCATGTTCTAGAAGTTTTACTGTGATTTGTGTCATATTTATTGATCAAATATTTCAAAAAGTTTCTCTTTCACCATGTTTTGGAAACAAGAGTAACATTTATCCATTGGTCCATTCCTGGTTTCCTTATTCATAATTGGCAAAAATATTGACTTCTGTAAAACTACAGATTTTGCAGACCTAGACAACCAGTTGCATTTAAAGTGGCTGGCTATTTATTCTTCACTGTATCTGCTTCATTCTAACAGGTTGAAATTTCTTCTTTAATCATGCTTGCTTTTCATATTTTGTTTGATTGCAAGATGCAGGTTAGTGTAATTTTTAACCATCCTGATATAGAGGTACATGTTATATGATTTAAAATATTTTCCTCTTGGTTTTGGTTCCTATATTTTGCACTTGGCTTAAAAACATTTTCTTAAAGTAATACACGTACTTATAGAATAAAATTCAAGCGCTATCAAGTGGAATATAGTGAAAAAATTTTTCTTTCTCTATTTTTCAATTTTTTTAGTTGGAGCCAACCCTATCTTTTAAAAGGTCGTCATTGCAGTCATTCATGTGTGTGTGCGCACACGCGTGTGCATGTGTGATGCAAATGGCAACATATTTTTCACACTATGCTCTCCTTGTTTATTAAGCAAAATATCAAGTTACTTGTTTTTTGATAAAATATGAACTTGTCAGAGAAATTTCTTTGCAATTACGGTAGGTTTTTTAAGGTACATTTATTCAGGAAATATCCAGTAAGCACCTCCCACACTCTAGGTACTCTAGTGTTTGACGGGCTATGAATGACAGGTGGTAAATGAAAGAGACATGGTCCTTGCTTTGATGCAACTTATCTAATGTTGGTTACCCCTTCTCATTGGACTGGGTTGGCACTGTAGATACTGAAGAAACAAAAACCACAACAATATTCATCTCTTGGAATAAGCCATCTTCTGCTTTACCCTTATCTGAGGTTTGACAGTCTTTGCTTTCTGTATGGTGACAATGATTTTGCTCTAAGACTGGGTTTCTCAGTGGTAAGAGTATTAATGCTGTGAATCAAGAAGGTTTAAAGGCTACTTAGATAAGTATTTTTTGTTTTAATAGCTATGGATTTATTATCCTAATTATCTTGCTTATGACCAATGATACTGATTTTTCAAAATAGAGATCAAATTTCCTCTTGAAATAAATCTAGGTAAGCAAATAATGATAAATATGCCATGCAAATAAATGTATGATGACAATGATAATAGTTATGGCAAAAAATTGTGAAGGCTGTACTTAGATCACTACAATTAGGGAACATGATTGTAGACAACAGGAGTCGTAATAAAAATGTTTTGGCAAGGAATCACATAATCAGATTTGTGATTTAGGAAGAGCACCTTGGTTGCCATGTAGAGAATGGACTGGCAGTGGGGAAGAATGGAAGGTTATGCTAGGCTGGTTGGCAAACAATGGAAGCTTGAGTTAAGGCACAGACTTTGGGGAAAAAGCCCAGCTCTCAGGACAGTAGAATGTGAGAAGAGAGGAGGACCTGAGGAAAGCTCCCAGCTTCCTGGTTTAGGTGGTTAGACAGTTGGATATAATTAAGCATAATATGAAATATAAAAGAGAAACAAGCTTTGGAGAAAAAGGGGAGTCCAATCTTAGCTGTGTTTAGTAAATTTGAGGTGTCTGTGGGTCACAACAGAAATGTCCAGTAGGTAGTTGGGTGCTGGGGCTCAAGGAAAGGTTTTGGCTGGAGACATGAACTGGTGGTTAGAAGACATGAGTGAAAGTATAAGCCATCAGCATGGATGAGGCAGCCAGGGCATCCAGGTAATAAGGGAAGAGAGACAGTTACACCAGCATTTACACCTCCACCAGTTACACCAGCATTTAAAAGTAGATAGAAGGAAAGAACCATTTTATGGTTTGGGGTAACCTGAATAGTGAAACAAGGGGAGAAGAAAATCTCCAGGAGGGAGTGAATAATGGTGCAGAAGGATAAGGCAAGAACTGCTTACAAGACTTGTCAACTAGCAAGGGCTTGAGTGGTACCTCAGTGTAAAATATGGTCTTTTATTAAAAGACTTATTTGTTTCTTTTAGAGAGAGAGATAAAGAGAGAGGGTGTATAGGAGGAGGAGCAGAAGGAGAGAGAGAAAATCCCAAGCAGACTCCCTGCTAAGTGTGGAGCCCAATGAGGGACTCAATCCCCACAACCCTGAGATCAGGACCTGAGCTGAAACCAAGATGCCTAACTGACTGAGCCACCCAGGCACCGTGATATGGTGTTTTGTAACAGTAAAGTGGGCTAATGGAGAGAAAGACATTTTCAAATTTAATGTCTTTGAGGAGGTGAACAATAAAGAACACAGGAGGGACTTCCACTTCTGCAATGACAGCCTGAGGATTTCTGAAGACTTACTCCCCAATGAAACAACCACACCTTGTGAGGATTATTTAAAAACAACCATTTAAAGTCCTGGAACTTGTCACTACAGGGTTTCAGCAGTAGATCTGAACCGAGAAAAGAACAAATTAACAAGCTTGAAGACAGAAATCATGAAACCAACAGAGAGAAAAAGGAGAGAATGAAAAAAACCAGTAAACACACCACCACACACATAATGAAAGTCCCCAATGGAGAAGAGAGAAAGAAAACTGATGAGAAAACAATATACATCAAGAAACTCAACAAACTCTATGTAGATAAATGTAAAGTGATCCACATGAGGACAATTTGTAGTAAAAATATTGGAAGCCAAAAATAAAGAGAAAATCTTCAAAGTGTCAAGAGAAGAATGACAAATGACATACAAAGAAATTGCAATAAGAGTAACATCTCACCTGAAACTTTTCACCAGAAACAATGGAGGCCAGAAGGCAGTTGGATGTCCTAGTCAAAATCTGAAAAGTAAACACACAAACAAGAAAAACTTTCAGCCAAGAATCTTATATTTAGGGAAACCATATTTCAAAAATGAAAATGATATGCAGACATTCCCAGATAAACAAAGATAAAGAATTTGTTGCCAGCCAACCCCCCCTACAAGAAATACTAAAGGAAGTTCTTCAAACCATTCAGAAAGTAATTTAAATCCATACAGACAAAAACGAAGAACACTGGTAAAGGTTATTATGTAATTATAAAAAACAGGATGAATGCACATTTCTTCTTTCTTGTATTAATGGATTTAAAAAGCAACCACACAGAGTGATATATATTTAATTGTACTGCAAATCTATCACATACAGAAATGTAATATGTTTGCCAATAATGTACAAATAAGGTGGTGGGAATAAGGAATATTGGAGTAAGGGATTTGTGTCTAGAATATATAAAGAACTCCAACCATTCAATAATAGGAAGACAACCCAATTAAAAATGAGCAAAGGATCTGAATAGACATTTCTCCAAAGAAGATACACAAATGGCCAAGAAGCACATTAAAAGATGATCAACACCATTAGCCATCAGGGAAATGCAAGTCAAAACCATGGTGAGATACCATTTCATCATACCCACTAAGATGACTATAAAAAAAAAAATAGTAGCAAGTATTGACAAGGATGTGCAGAAACTGGTAGGACTGCTGGAGCAGGCTCTTTGGAAAACATTTAGCTGTCCCTCAAAATGTTAAGTATCAAATTAGCCTTATAACCCAGCAATTTCATGTCTAGATACATGCCCAGGAGAACTGAAAATATAGGTCCACACAAAAAACCATACATGAATGTTCAGAGCAGCATTAGTCATAATAGACAAAAAGTAGAAACAACCCAAATGGTCATCAACTGAGGATAATAAAATGTGATATATCTATATAATAGAGTATTATTCACCCATACAAAGAAATAAAGTACTAACACTACTTGGATGAACCTTGAAAACATTATGTCAAGTCCAAGAACCCTAACACAAAACACCATACATTATATAATTCAATTTCTATGAAATGTCTATAGTAGGCAAATCTATATAGACAGAAAGTAGATTAGCAGTTACCTAGCTCTGGGGGAGGGAGAGTGAGTAATGGGGGGTGACTGCTAAAGCCGATGGGATTTCTTGTGGGGGATGTTAAAAATGTTCTACAGTTGATAATAGTGATGGTTGCAAAACTGTGAAAGTACAAAAAGTCTCTGAACTGCACACTTTAAATGGGTGAGTTGTATGGTATGGTATGTGAATTCTGTGTCAATAGAGCCGCTGCAAGAGAAAGAAAATGCAAGAGGCATATCCCCAGCATTTGTAGAATACGTATTTACAAAGTGTTACTGTCTTGAACGTCTCCTAGGCTTTTACAGCAATCCCGGGGAAGAGATTGGTATTGCCAGAAAGTAAGCTCTAAAGACTCTAAGCGATTTACCTAAGATATTTGCTAGTTTGTGGTAGAGCAAGGAGTTGCCAGCCACCATCCCCGAGGCCAGTTCCAGTGTTATTTTCATCACATGAGTTTTTTTCCCAAGGTATTTTCTGCTTACTCCTTACTTATTTACCTCTTATTTAGGGACTCATAAATAAGTCTCAATTTTGTGCCTGGCACTGTTCTAAGACCCTCAAGTATATTAACAAATTAAATCCTTTTTAGGACCTTCTGAAGAAACTACTACTTTGACCCCATTTGCTGATTAGGAAATAGAAGCATGGGGATGAACTTCCTCAGACCACAGAGCCAGGAAGTGGCAAAACTGGGATTTGAACCCAGGGAGTCTGGCTCCAGGCCCTCTTGCTCTTGAACTTGTGTACTTGGCAGAGAGCTTCTCTTCTTTGGATGCTGGGATCTTGGACCTCAACCTCAATTGCAGGAAGAGCTGAAGAGAACCTTCTCTCTCTGTGTAGTTGTGCTGAGATCCGAGGTGGTTTTGAGTTCCCAACACTGGAGCCCAAGGTGGATGGCATCAGAGAACTGATGACTTCCCGGCTCAGAGCTCAGCTGGGAGCAGAGCTTACTTTGCAGTAACTAGAGGAATCCTTCATGGGTCAGGTGATCCGGCTGAGGAGGAGCTGCCAATTGTTTGTGACCTCAGGCTCAAGAAAACCCCCTGGAAACATAACACCACTAAAGAAGGATCCGGAACAAGAGCTGTGGGATTCGAGAAGACTCACTGTGCATATACACCCAAACACACATGCATTGTGCGGATGGCCACACCACACTCCCCACAGCGTCTTACTGCTAATGTGGCCACAGGGTTGCCTGTTACTTTATACCGTGGCTCCCGGGTTTTGCGTCAGTGGGCGTCCACAGCCAGTTCCTGGACTTGTCTTTCTGGTTGGTTGTTTAGAGAAGGCTTACAGGTGCAACAGTGCTTTCCTTGTGACTTCCCGTCCCTATTTGCAATCCTGTGTGTCAAGTGTAATTAAGAGTTCCTACCAGGTCACGCAGACTGCCCTCCCCAGCTGTGTCTGTACTTGGCGACCTCGGGGGGAGGCATGGTCACACTTGTATTTTGTTTGTGGGCAAGGGCCAGATTGTTTCCTTTCACAGTTATGTTGAACCGTTCCTAGAGTTCAACAGTCAGCTTTCAGGCTGGAGAGAAGGAATATGCAGTGTTCCTAGCACTGACTTGGGAGGGGAGGGCTGCACTGACCTGACCTGTACCTCGAGCTGTCCTGTGTTGTTCACCTGTGGTTAAATCAAGGGCTGTGCACTTTATTGCGGAGGAGGGGAGGGAGACGGTGTGTCACTGCGGGGAGGGGGAGGGATGACCATGCATCTGCTAGGGACGAACCTTAGTTTGTTCATAATCTGGAGCTTCTGCAATTTACCTTCCCTTTAATATACTCAGTCATATCTTCCTCTCGATGTCCTATTTAACTCTTTATTTATTTCAAGTACAACTTAAATCTAAATTATGATTTTATTTTAGGGAAAGGGTTTATAAATGCTTCTGTATTGGAAGTTGAAGAGCAGCGGAGACATGTTAGGATATTAGGACTATTCAGTTTTAGATGACTTCTAGTTTGTTCTGGTTAATACCACCTAGTACTCTGGCTTCCACCACCTACAGGAACCTTTCTCGCTCCTAATTATCTACTAGCTAAGAGGAAGAGTAATAAGAGATAAAGTGACAGGGAAAAGAGCCAGTCTGTGTAGGTTTTACCACACAGCTATTGTAAGAACTGTAGCTCTTAATCCTGAGGAAGAGGAGAAGGTACTGGAGTTCATTGAGCAGACACTTAAAAAACCCAATTGCAATACCATTATGCCCCACACAATTAATAATAACATGCTAATATCATCACATACCAACACATATCAACCAATATTTATCCTTCTATTTCTCCCATATATGTCATATTCTAGTCTTTTTTTAGAAAAATGCAGGATCCAAATAAGAGACACACGTTCTACTGGTTGATGCATTTTTTAGTCTGTTTTAATCTGTAAGTTCTCCTCTCTCCCCTTAGTTTTTGTTTGTTTGTTTGTTTGGTTTTTTTTTTTTAACTCTTTAGTTTATTTGTGGAAAAATCCAGATTACTGTTGCTGACATTGTGGAGACTTCCACATTCTGGATTTGCTGATGGTATCTTTTGGAGCTCTCCAACATGTCTCTCTTCCCCAGTACTCCTTATACATTATTAATTAGGTTTAGAGGTCTACTCAGATTCAGGTTTTATTTTTGTCAGATACTTTTTATTATACTTATTTTTTAAAAAAGATTTTTATTTACTTATTTATTTGATAGAGATGACAAGTAGGCAGAGAGGCAGGCAGTGGAGGTGGGGGCAGAAGCAGGCTCCCCACTAAGCAGAGAGCCCGGTACAGGGTTCAATCCCAGGACCCTGAGATCAGGACCTGAGCTGAAGGCAGAGGCTTTAACCCACTGAGCCACCCAGGCGCCCCTGTCAGATACCTTTCAAATGGCATTGTGTTCTTCCATCAGGAAGTAAAATGTCTACATGTTGCTTTTTCGGTGTGGTGTTAGCACCTGTTGATATTCAATGCTTATATTTATTGATCCCTTAGGTATTGCAAAGTGGTGATATTCAAATTCTACTACTTTTAAAAAAAAAATTGCTCAGGCTTGAGAATAGCTTGGGCAGATGAAGGAGGAGTTAATCATCCAAGTGAGTAGTCTTTTCAGATTGGCTTCAGTGACTTAGTAATATGCACCTAATGAGCTGGATAGCTCATTAATGTTTAATGTTTAATGCTCAATAATATCCCATTGTCTGGATGTACTACAGTTGGCCCATTCATCTCCTGGACCTTTTATTTGCTTCTGAGTTTGGGCAATTATCAACAGAGGTGAAGTGCGGTGAACATCTCTGTGCAGGCTTTTGTATGGACATAAGTTTTTAACTCCTTTGGGTGGATACCAAGGAACTCAACTGCTGGATTGGTTGGTAAGAGCATATTTACTTTTGTAAGAAAATGCCAATCTGGGACCCCTGGGTGGCTCAGTTGGTGAAGCGGCTGCCTTCGGCTCAGGTCATGATCCCAGCGTCTTGGGATCGAGTCCCACATCAGGCTCCTTGCTCGGCAGGGAGACTGCTTCTCCCTCTGCCTCTATCCTGGCACTTTGTCCGCCTGTGCTTGTGCTCTGTTTCTCTCTCTCCCTAACGAATAAATAAAATCTTAAAAAAAAAAAAATACCAAGCTGTCTTCCAAAGTGATTGTACATTTCCAGCAGCAGCAAATAAGAGTCTCTGTTTTTCCACACCCTGGTCAGCCTTTGGTGTTGTCAATGCTCCATAAATCGGCCATTCAGATAGGTGTGCAATGGTATCTTATTGTTTTAATTTTCATTTCCCTGATGACTTATGGCGTAGAGCATTTTTTCCATATGCTTGTTACCTGTATATCTTCTTGGGTGTGAGGTGCCTGTGAAGGTCTTTGACCCATTTTTTAATGCTGATGTTTGTTTTCTTGTTGAGTTTTAAGAATTCTTTGTATGTTTTGTATAACAGATTTCTATCAGACGTATCATTTGCAAATAGTTTCTCCCAGTCTGTGGCTTGTCTTCTTATTCTTTTGATAGGTCTTTTGCAGAGCAGAAATTTTAAATTTGATGAAATACAACTTCTCAGTTATGCATTTCATGGATCCTATCATTGGTGTTGTATCTATAAAGGCAAAACACACCCCAGGTCATCTAGGTTTTCTCCTATGTTATCTTATAGAAGCTTTATACTTTGGCCTGTTACATTTCAGTTTATGATGCATTCTGTGTTAATTTTTGTGAATGGTGTTAAGTATATATAGACATTCATTTTTGTTTATATGTGGCTGTCCAATTGTTCTAGCATTATTTCATGAACAAATTATCTTTGCTTCTTTGTATTGCCTTTTGTACTTTTTAAAAAAAGATTAGTTGACTCTATTTATGGAGCTATTTTGCTGGGCTCTCTATTTTGTTCCAATGATCTATTTGTTTATTCTTTCAAAAATAGCATAATACCTTAATTGCTGTAGATTTACAGTGAGACTCGAAGTTGGGTAGTACCAGTCATCCACCCTTGTTCTCCTTTAATATCATATTGGACGTTCTGAGTGTGTTACTCAGAAGTATGTTTTTAAATTTCCAAGCATTTGGGGATTTTCCAACTACTTTTCTGTTATTAATTTCTAGTTGAGGTTCTCTATGGTATGAGAACAGACATTGTATGATTTCTGTTCTTTTAAATTTATTTGTTAAGATATATTTTATGGCTCAGAGTGTGGTCTGTGTTGGTTCATATTCCACATGAGCTTGAGAAGAATGTGTATTCTGCTGTTGTTGGGTGACATAGTCTATGGACGTCCATTGTGTACAGTTGATTGGCAGTGGTGTTGAGTTCAACTGTGTCTGTAGTGATTTTCTGGCTGGATCTATCCAGTTCTGAGAGAGGGTTGTTGAAGTCTGCAGTTAGAATAGTGGATTCAGGGCACCTGGGTGGCTCAGTGGGTTAAGCTGCTGCCTTTGGCTCAGGTCATGATCTCAGGGTCCCGGGATCGAGCCCTGCATCAGGCTCTCTGCTCAGCAGGGAGCCTGCTTCCCCCTCTCTCTCTCTCTGCCTGCCTCTCCATCTACTTGTGATCTCTCTCTGTCAAATAAATAAATAAAAATCTTAAAAAAAAAAAGAATAGTGGATTCATCTATTTCTCCTTGCAGTTCTATCAGTTTTTGCCTCATAAGCTTGGTGCTCTTTTGTTAGGAACAGATTTGTTAAGGATTATTAGGTATTCTTGGAGAATTGACCCTTTCATAATTATGTAATTACCATCTTTATCCCCGATAATGCTCCGTTTTCCAAAGTCTGTCTGAAGTTAATGTAACTACTCCTGCTTTCTTTTGATTAATATTATCATAGCATATCTCCATTCATTTACTTTTTATCTATATGTGTCTTTATACTTAGAGTGGATTTCTTGTAGACAGCATGTAGTTGGGTCTTGTATTTTGATGCATTATGACAGTCCCTGTCTTTTAGCTGGTACAGTTGCACTGTTGCAAGTGACATAGTTGGATTAATATTTGCCACATTCCTTACTGTTTTCTACTTGTTGTCTTAGTTTTTTGTTCCTATTTTTGTCTTCTGCTCTCTTTTCTGCCTTTTGTGGGTTTCCTTGAATGTTTTATATGATTTCATTTTTCTCCTTTCTTAGCATATAAGTTATACATTTTTTCCTAACTTTCTTTTGTGATTTCCCTAGGGGTTAGCAATATGCACTTAAAACTAATCCAAGTCCATGTTCAACTCACACTGTACTGCTTCACAGGTGGTGTGAGTACATTACAATGCATTATAACAAAGTAATTCTAATTCTTCCTTCCTGTCCCATTTATCGTTGCTGCCATTCATTTCATATACATATGCCTACATAATCAAGTACTTTGTTGCTCTTAATGTTTTGAACAAACTGTCATAGTTAGAACAATTGAAAATAAGAAAAAGAGAACTTTTATTTTACCTTCACTTATTCTTTCTCTGATGGTCTTCTTTTCTTTATGCAGATTTGAATTTCTGATCTATATGATTTTCCTTCTCTGTAAATAACTTCTTTTAACATATCTGTCAAGGGAAATCTTCTGGCAACAAACTTCCTTAGTTTTTGCTTGAGAAAGTGGTTGCATTCTATGATTACAATTTTTAAATTACTGATACTTTCTATTGATTTTCATCTGTAGGCCATCATATTTTAAATCAGCTCTCTTTATAGATGTCTGGATACCTAGTGAGCTCATGGTAAATCTTCTGGAGTGAACAAAAGTCTGAATTCTGATTTTTCTGTATTGAAATTTGTAAATATAGCATCTATGATATTTTCCTAAGTTTTGTGTTTATTCAACAAGTATTTTATTTGATAAAATTATCAAATAATTTGTTTATAATTATTTTCAATGTTTTTCCAAATGTAAATGATGAAAATTTGTGTATTTTCTCAATTTATTTCATTTCAATGTAGAATATAAAATTATCCAATTAAAAATAGGAGCTCCTGGGGCACCTGGGTGGCTCAGTGGGTTAAGCCGCTGCCTTCAGCTCAGGTCATGATCTCAGGGTCCTGGGATTGAGTCCCGCATCGGGCTCTCTGCTCAGCAGGGAGCCTGCTTCCTTATCTCTCTCTCTCTCTCTGGCTGCCTCTCCGTCCACTTGTGATTTCTCTCTGTCAAATTAAAAAATAAAATCTTAAAAAAAAAAAAAATAGGAGCTCCATGAAAAGAGCTATACATCAGGATATCCAAAAGAGCTATACATCAGGATATCCAAAAGCACAGTTAGAGAATTTCAAAGCTAAATATTATTTCCCATTTGAATTCTGACTACTAAATTTTTTCAATTCCTCCCTTCCTTGTTTTTATAGAATATAGTTCAGGAAATTTCTGCCTTTAAGCATTACTTATTATCACTGAAACTTTTTTTTTTTTAAGATTTTATTTATTTATTTGACAGAGAGAAATCACAAGTAGATGGAGAGGCAGGCAGAGAGAGAGAGGGGGAAGCAGGCTCCCTGCTGAGCAGAGAGCCCGATGCAGGGCTCGATCCCGGGACCCTGAGATCATGACCTGAGCCGAAGGCAGCAGCTTAACCCACTGAGCTACCCAGGTGCCCCTATCACTGAAACTTTTAAAAGCAAATTGCAAAAGCTGAAATTTTTGATACTCCATTTATTGAACATTTTACTAAAAATCTTCAAGTGATGCAGAACAAGGGGTACCAACAATTTAGAGGACTTACTTATAAAATGAAAGCACTTTTTAAAAGCTCAGACTTTTCTAAATTTGCTTGAGGTTATGCATCGAAGAGAGAAAGCATATTTTTGCCTTGCAAAAAATCTTTACATCTATTCACACACTGTTTTGTAATTTATATATGTATATATAAATCTTACAAATATTACTTACAAATATTAGATATAGTTGTAAAAATTTATAATGATTCCCATTTAATATCTGTAAGTATTTATAAATATTTTAAAATATAATATGAACAATGAATCTTGGAATACTGAAAAAATAAAATAAAAATTTAAAAATAATAATTTAAAAAATCCAAAAAAATAATAAAAACTCAAAAACTGTTCTTGAACAATAAAATAGGTAGTTACAGATTAATACCATCTACAGGACATGACCTCTGTAACCAAGTTCACTAAACTACTAAGACTGCTCTTAGTCCTGTGCTCACTCTATTTCCTGTATATTTTTTATGTCCACCTGACCTGTAATTCCTGCACTGACCCCTGACCTCACTGACTGGCAGCTGTGTCTTCATTTTGTAGGCCATGGAAGCCTCCAGAGCAACACTGGCTGGTGCACCAAGCGGCTGGTTGCTATAGGAGCTTCCAGTGTTTTTCCTTTCGCCACCTGATATCAGGAGTTAGCCAACTCTTAGTTCATTGACTGATTAATTGATTGATGGATTGAGGTGATGGGGTCCTCCACACCCAGCACAGAGCTGGATATGGAACTCGATCTTAGAACCCTGAGACCATGAGCTGAGCTAAGTCAAGAGTTGGATGCTTAACTGACTGAGCCACCCAGACACCCTGACTTAACCTTCTCTTCTGTCCAGACTTTCTTTAAAGCAGCAAGTGTCTTCAATGCTATATTTGAGAGGGAGGATTAGGTTTCATCTTGAAATGGTGGGGAAAAGAGAGATGGGTTATTTTAAATGGAACCACATGTTAATATGAAAACTTTGTTTACGCCCCATGTATCTTCCATATTATTAAACAAGATCAAGGCAGGAGTTGGAAGTACAAAGTGGAGACCTCATAAACCCATCCCAGCTCACTGTAATAAAATAATAATGATAATATTTCATTAAAAATGAAAAATCCTGGGGTGCCTGTGTGGCTCATTCTGTTAACCGTCTGCCTTGAGCTCAGGTCATGACCTCATGGTCCTGGGATTGAGTCTAGCTTCCAGCTCCTTGCTCAGTGGGAAGCCTGCTTCTCCCTCTCGCTCCATCACCCTCCTCGCCCCGCTCATGCTCTCTCTCCCTCAAATAAATAAATAAAATCTATTTTAAAAAAAGGAAATAAATCTACTAAAAAATGGAAAATCCAGGACACAAGCTAGATCAGATGGGATGCTGTTGGGACCACAGGCACAATCCAAGACTCTCCTATGCAAACCATAAAGGTTCTAGAGAAACAAATGCAAGATTATCCCACCTTTTGATAGTCAAGGGGAGAGAGTCATGCATGCAGTTAAGTAAGTGAGACTTGGGTTCCTGATGTGTCTGTTCTGGAATACATTGGGTAAAATCTACACATTTGGGAATCATCAGTATGTAGATCATATTTGAAGCCATGAGATTGGATGGGGTCACCAATGGGAATAAGAAACAGGAGAAGCCCAAGTACTATGCCCTGGGCACTCCATCATTGGAAAAGGGGAGAAGTGGAGGGGCCAGCAACAGAGACTGGAAGTTGAAACTCAAATTGCAGAATGCCACTTCTCAGGTTGCAGAGATCACTCAGATATTGCCTCAGGGTTTGCTCCATGCTAGGAGATTTTACACCCTCATGGGACTCCTGAAGAAGAGGTCCATGGGCCTGGCCGCAGAACACAAACCTTAACGCAGGTCAGTATAAGACCAGAGGGGAGAACAGAGTGTGCCAAACAGGAGAAGGCAGGCTTCCTCTAAAGGAATTTATAAAGTACATTTCACAGTTTGGGGAATCAAGGAAGTTATGTCTGTGGGCACTGTAAAGCCCGGGAGTCATAGTTTGTGATACTGGGAGGGTGGGGGGGCTGGGTATCTCAGCGGGCTAAGCCTCTGCCTTCAGCGCAGGTCATGATCTCAGGGTCCTGGGATCGAGCCCCACATTGGGCTCTCTGCTCAGCAGGGAGCATGCTTCCCCCACCCCCCACCTGCCTCTGCCTAATTGTGATCTCTCTCTGTCAAATAAATAAATCTTAAAAAAAAAAAAAAAGTTTGTGATACTGGCTATAGCTTTCCAACAGATACCCCCATGTTTCCAGGCAGGATAAATGCATCGCAGGGCCACATAGCTATTAAGTGACAGATTCTGGGATAGAAGCTCAAGTTTGCAGAGTTGGGGTTCTTTTCACTGCACCAAACTGCTGCCCTGAAATTTCGGAAAGCAAACCTTGCTGGAAGCTGACTGACAAATCCAAGTGACAAGCTGGCTCTGTCTGTCTGTATGCTGGAGTGATTGCAAAAAGTAGAGAAAATTATATGTATTTTTCTTCCAGAGTATTCTCATTGGTACGTTGAAGTATTTCTACCTCCACACCATCCTAGTTCTAAAAAGAAAATGGAGGCACTTGTTTGCATTTTTCATTGGAAGAAAATGTATGGAATTCAGGCACCATAGAGGGAAGAAGAGACAGAGGCTTCCAGGAATCCTAATGTCCCTGAAGTGTGTTTTTGGCACTCTGAACATGACTCTGGGAGACTGAATGACCCCAAAATGCTGCCTGTTATTCTTGGAGTCAATGACCTTTTCCTTTTTTAACTTTCTGGTTTATTTCAGGATTCAGGCTGTTTATTATAGGTGACTAGAATGTTCCTTCTTGGCTGTACCTCTTGAGTTTCTTACAGAACCCACAAGGTGTAACTTCAGAATATTGACCTTGAGTCAGCAAGCTGGCGTGTGGGGCCAGGCTTGGCCACATACTATCTATGTGGTCTTGGAGCACATCACCCAGCCTTTCTGATTCTTGCCTTCTTATTTTTTTAATTCTAAAACAGGGATAAAAACACCTTCTGCCATTACTTCCTTAGATAGTGGAGAACCTAAAATATAGTATTTGTAATTTCACCTTTGTAGGATATTTCATTAAGTCTGTGGATATAAATATTCTTTTTTTTAAAACATAAGCAGGAGGAAAGGTGTCTGCTGGAGTGGAGAAAGTAAAAGGCAAGCTTAAAAAAACATCAGGTTGTGAGCAAGGGAACTGCCATGGGGTAGAAAGAAGGTCAGCCAACCTTGATCAAGAACTTATAGAAATCATGTTCCAACTTATGGTGCTTTGAAAGTTCCTGATTTTTTTCATATTTCAAAGGCAAACCTGTGCACCCAGGGAGTGAGGGTAGGGGAGAGGGAGGGATCAGCTTTCTGCCCAGCTGTCAGTTCTCTCGCTGTGACTGTAAGGCAGCAGAGACCCAGTGTTCTGGAGTTCCTGACCCATCTGGAGTCACACTAGTGCACACAGGACTGTGGATGGTACTTTCCATGCTGTGGAGAAAGGGTTCCAGAAGGGTTTGGACTTTTAAATGAGACCTTAACAGGGAAATGGATAAGGTAAGGAGGCCCAAGAAGGGTGTTCCTTCAACCTTTGAAGATTGTGTAGTTCACAGGCCATCTCTCCTTTCCTTATATAACAGCAACACTGTCCATACAGGGAAGATATTATTGTTCTTGTTTTATAATAATCTGAGGCCATATTGACTGAGAGCTGGCAAGTGGCCAAATGTGGACCAGGATGTGAGCTGTTGTATTGCCTACTCTTTACCCCCAAACCATCCATGGTTCATAGTTGCTGGAGCCCAGAGAGAATAAGTAACTCTTAAAAAGTCACACAGCAATAAATAGCAGATCCAGGACTTTAAACAAGGCATCTTGGCTCTGTATCCTATGCATTCTCCACTATTCTATGTAGCCTTCCTAAGGAGCTGTGGAAAGGTTATTTGACAACTGTTGGGCACTAAGCAGGTGTCAGGGTGAGGCCTCAGTGAAGTGGTATTCCATGACTGTGTGCGACACACCTGGGTCTGCGATACCTACCTGAGAATGTGCCACAGACTCTTCACTATATGGCAGGAGCTGCCTTTTTTTTTTTTTTTAGGTGTCGCTTCTGAAGTTTTATCTTTTTATTTACCTTAAGGCCCACTGGTGCCAAGGACTAGAAGATAAAATCAAAAGGAATAAAATATCGTTAAATAGTATCACACAATGGGTCTGTATGAGACTTCTATGGCATGGGGTGGAATTTGAAAGTCTTAGACAGCTGAATTACTAGGTTAGAGAAGAAAGGGCACTGTCATTCCAGGGAAAGTACAGAAGGCAGCTCAGAGTCCCTGTGACGGAGAAACAAAACGAAAGACTACCTTGTAACATGAAATTGACATACACCTTCTCTGTGGTTTCCATAGCATTAGAGATGGTCTTCTTAAACTCTGGAGTGATTCGTAGTGCCTTGGAACATTTACAGTAAATAGTGGGCTCCCTTGAATATGCAGAGGACAGCAGATTTCTATAAGCAGTAATCAGAGAGAATTGAGGAGACCTGGTAACATTTGTCTTCACTAAAGTCATAGCATTTGAGTTGGAATTGATCGAACTTATTTCTAATTTCTACTGCAATTGACCCTTGACTGTGGGGGTGAGGAGGGCTGGCCCCTCATGCAGGAGAATATCTGTGTGTAACTTGATTCCCCCAAACTCCTAGTAGCTCACTATTGACCAGAATCCTTCCTGATAACATAAACAGTTGATTAACACATGTTGTGTGCACTATATGTTTAATATACAGTATTCTTACAATAAAGTAAGCTAGAGAAAAAATATTTAAAAAACCATAAGGAAGAGAAAACACATTTAGTCCTGTACTGTATTTATTTAAAAATTCTGTGTGTAAGTGGACCCGTGTTCATACCTGTGCTATTCAAGCCTTGACTATGTATTTTATGTTACTCTCTGCAAAACAATTTTCTGAAGGTATTCTTTTAGCAGAATCAAGCAGCATAGAATATTTCATTGGGCTGGAGCAGAAAACACTGGTCATCCAAATTCTCCAGTGGTATGCTCACTTTATTCTGAGTGCAGTGTCACTAACTGCATAGAAGGGGTTTATGTGGTTAGCAAGATTTAGTCTTGTCAACTGTGCCTGAGATTTTAATTATCTCTTTGTTACAACAGGCCCTATCAATACTGTACAAGAGGTTGGAGAGATTGATGGGAAAAAATAGGTAAGGTTTCTGAGTTAGGCCTCAGTTACAATTTTCAGTATGTGTGTATGTGTGTACATGTACACAAAAGTATTCTGAGAGTCTAGTGTCTTTCTTCATTTTCTTCCACACATGAAGAAAGACAATGGACCTGTAAGATGGAATGGTGACTTTTATGAAAGAGAGGCTCTTTCTTAGCCTGGGCTTCCTTAGATTGAAGGGCCCAAAGAAGGAAGATGGTGTGTAAGATCCCTTCCAGCTCTGCTTTTGGAATTTGTGATTCAATCTGATAAATGAAGGCAATGATAATTATTCTAGAAGTGGTCCAATATGACATGAGTTAAATTATTTGGTTAAGGCTTCACATTTGGGCTAACAGACACATGGAAAAATGTTCATCATCATTAGCCACAGATTCAAATCAAAACCACACTGAGATACTACCTTATACCAGTTAGAATGGCCAAAATCATTAAGAGAGTAAACAACAACTTTTGGAAAAGATATGGAGAAAGGGAAACCCTTTTATACTGCTGGTGGGAATGCAAGTTGGTGCAGCCACCTTGGAGAACAGTGTGGAGATTCCTCAAAAAATTAAAAATAGAGCTACCCTATGACTCTGAAATTGCACTACTGGGTATTTACCCCAGAGATACAGATGTAGTGAAAAGAAGAGCCATCTGTTCATAGCAGCAATGGCCACAGTCACAGAACTGTGGAAAGAACCAAGATTCCCTTCAACAGATGAATGGATAAAGAAGATATGGTCCATATAGACTACGGAGTATTATACCTCCATCAGAAAAGATGAATACCCAACTTTTGTATCAACATGAACAGGACTGGAGGAGATTATGCTGAGTGAAATAAGTCAAGCAGAAAGAGTGAATTATCATATGGTTTCACTTGTGGAGCATAAGGAATAACATGGAGGACATTGGGAGAAGGAGAGGAGAAGTGAGTTGGGGGAAATCAGAAGGGGAGATGAACCACAAAAGACTATGGACTCTGAAAAACAAACTGAGGGTTATGGAGGGGTGGGGTGGGGGGTTGGGTGAGCCTGGTGGTGGGTATTAAGGAAGGCATATGTTGCATGGATCACTGGGTGTGGTGCATAAACAATGAATTTTGGAACAATGAAAAAAAATTTTTTAAAAAGTCAGCACGTAAAGTTTCCTTAGAGCTGGATCTAGATCGAGGGGATGGATGCTTAGCCTCGTGAGACTTCTGGTCTATCAGATTTCCTGCCATCTTGCAAGTATTGAGCCCCTACCGCATGTGAAGACCCCGGCTTAGGCACCAGGGATATCAGAAGAGGTCTTTCTCCCTGAAATGTTCTCTCCTCTTGGTTTTGGTGATGCCAGCTTCTGTGGGCTTTCTTCTACATCTTTGGTAACCTTCCTGGACTTCCTGAAACCACATGTCACGTAAAACAAACCTATTTTCAGAGAGAAGCAAGTCTGTGTTGCTCTCTTCATACCATGTCCTCTTTAGCTCTAAGTTCCAACTGCACCAGTCACTGGTAATGTCTGTAGGCAACTCCTCACTGCAATGCAGAGTGATAGACCTTGTGTTTCTTTTCAATATCTCCGAGAGATGCTTCTTTCTCAAAACAAAGTTTGACCAAGTAATTGGGTGCGCAAGATGAGGCCAAAAATCAACCCTGGTATCTCCTAAGTTGCTTTTGGAAAAGTGAGGTAATTGCCCAGTGCCTTGGTTTTCCAGTTACAAAATGGAAATAATATTTGTCAACATACTCCCTTCTCCATGTTAGAACTCATCAAGGTTCAGCACTACTGCACAACCCTCCCTTCCCAGGCCATTCTTGTGGCATCAGTCTCCATCTACAGACCAATGAGTCCATCCCCCTGGGTGCCCAGCAGACTGCTGGGCGTGGCCTCATTCCTTTCCCCGTCTGAATGTCCAATCAGTCACAAAGCCCTAACAAGCCTCCATTATCTCTGCCACTGGCTTCCCTCCTACTGGCCTTCTCCAGATGTCTTGCTCTCCTTCAGTGCATTCTTCACACCTGTGGTGTCCTGAGGGCTGGGGGCAGAGGGAGGAGACGTGCCCTGGGTGCATTAGGAAGGAGGTACATTGACTGTAAAGAGTTTAAAAGCAGTAAGAAAACCTACTAAAAGTTACCTACTAAACCTATTATCACCATGCAAAGGCAATTCTAAATGGTTTCAGCAATGAAGTACTCATTGCTGGAAAAGAAAATCTTTTTTTTTTTTTAAGTTTATTTATTTATTTATTTGACAGAGAGATCACAAGTAGGCAGAGAGGCAGGCAGAGAGAAAGGGGGAAGCAGGCTCCCTGCTGAGCAGAGAGCTCGATGCGGGGCTCCATCCCAGGACCCTGAGATCATGACCTGAGCCAAAGGCAGAGGCTTAACCCACTGAGCCATCCAGATGCCCGTGGAAAGAAAATCTTAACCTAAGTTGTATACAACTGTTGCAGTTGCTCTGGAATTCTAATAATTAATCTATGAGCTTTAAATGAATCCATTTGCAATACTTAACCCTTTGATAAACATTGTAAACATTGTATTCTACATGGAAATGGATCCTTGAATTCTCAGTAACACTGACTCACATGGCCTCATGAATCCACATCTTTTGAAAGTTTAGTTCATGATTGTGTGTCTTCTGGAGTTCACATTCAAGTATTTAAATGGCTGATCCAAATTGCATGATCACAGCCCAGGGAATATAAAGATAAAGAGTTACTTTAGTTCCATTATTTCATATAACCACGTAGAGAATTTATAGGCTTAAAATTTTCAACAGCAGAAGTTTGATATGTCCGCTTTTTGTTCATACACGAAATGATTTGCTGATTTTAGATGATGTCTTAAGAAAGTATATTTAAAGGTATTGCAACTAAACCCAAACAGCTCCAGGAAACAATAATTGTTGTTGGAAATCATTTTGCCCTATAGAGAATGGGGAGTGTTAAGAATGACCCATCACATCTCCACGAGATGGCCAGAGTGATCTTTTTTTAAAACTCAAGATGGATTCTTGCTTAAAATCACTGGGTTCTGACCCTTATCCTAGGCCACAAGGCCGCATGCAGTGTGACCCTTTGCCACCTCATCTTGGGTCACCGCACCCCCCACTGTGCAAATGCAGGTCACACCAGCCTTTCTTCCCTTCCCTGTGCCAGGCTCTTTCCCTTCTCCCTTCCATGCAGATTCTCACGTCAGCACAAATGTCTCTTCCCAGGGAAGGCTTCTCTAACTCCGATGTTACCCTTCATACAATCTTCCAGCATCTTTACTCCATCATTGGTCAGGGTTGCTGGTGACCTTGCACACATGACCCTCCCTTGGAGGTCTGCCTCTCCCAGCTGAGCAGCCTGAGAACAGGGTCTATGTGTCTATGTGGTTACATCTCCACGTGCACCACAGTGCCTGGTACTTGCTGGTGCTCAGTAGCCTTGATGGCACTAGAGAGGACACCTGGAATGGGCCTTATCCTGAGGGTGCTATTGGAGGGGAGCTCCTTAAGGTCTTTGGTTTTATTTATTGTTATTATTTTTAACTCCCAGGAAAGCAGGTCTGGATCACAGACTGCTGCATCCTACAGGAAGACTGGCTAGTGGCTGCGGCTGGCCACCGGCCCTGTTCTCTCTCTTTGCACTGCTGCCGCCATGCTGTCCAGGCCATGACGGAGCAAGGGCCGAAGGACTTCTCCAGAGCTGTGGGGCTGCTTTTCAGGTATCAGTACTGGCTGCACGCCTGACGCTGTTTCTCCCGGGGGGAACAGTATGGATTGTGTTCTGATGGCTTCCTCCATCCCTTTCCCCTCACTCCGCATAAAACATTATCTCTTTGGCATAAGACTACACAAAAATGTAATCTGTTGGATGGGTACTACATTTGCTTGGTGTAAAAAGTGAAAAGAGTATGAAGCGCTATCCTCTGAGACTGCGCCCAGATCCATTTTGTATTAGCTGGGGAGGATGGTCATAGCAGGGTACCACCAACATGCTTATGGGATTATAGGCCCGCCCTACACCAGTTCGACCTCATCTTCACTAATTACATCTGCAATGAACCTATTCCCAAATAAGGTCACATTCTGAGGCACTGGGGATGCGGCTTCAAAATGTAAAGTTTTGGGAATCACACTTCAACCCATAACACATATCCCCCATTATATTTTAATGTCTGATTCGACTTTCATGCAGGTAAAAAAGTACTTTATAATTATCTGAGCATAGATGACTTTACATAGACACTCAAAGTAATTTTTGCACAGTTTTAATATGTGCTGAATTTCTCAGAAATGCAAGTACCATACTTACTGAGTTTGTTTTGTTTGGAAATTTACAAGGAGTTGTTCATGTCTTTGGAAAATTGGGACCACTACGATAACACACTGAGAACATGCTTCATTTACAGAAAAATGTCAGGATCCTGTAACTGTAAAAATGATCTGGAGTGTGCTTTTCATTTTGTTACACAGTTTTCTTCTTTTGAGTTGGGAAGAATGGGATTGCAAATGTTCTAAGCCAGATTTACAGATATTCCCAAAATAGTCCCAAAAATATTATGGGAAAAATACACAAAGAGATATGTATGCACTCACACGTACATATATATGACACATTTATGATCTATGCATAAAGTTAAATATTTGTAGCATTGGGGAGGTTCGGAACATAATGATTTTGTACAATATCTTGAAGATTTAAAATTTTCTTTTTTTTTTAAAGATTTTATTTATTCATTTGACAGAGATCACAAGTAGGCAGAGAGGCAGACAGGGTTTGGAGGGGGGCAGACTCACAGCTAAGCAGAGAGCCCGATGTGGGGCTCGATTCCAGAACCCTGGGATCATGACCTGAGCCAAAGGCAGAGGCTTTAACCCACTGAGCCACTCAGGAGCCCCGATTTAAAATTTTCTTAAAGATTGTTAGTTGTTGTTGGTCCACTTCTTTAATTTTCCTCCAGTTCCTGGGGGCTCTGTCTTTTCTGCACTGTTTGGTCCCCAAGTTTTCAAAAGCCCAACATTTCTAGTTGTGTCTTTTTAATGGTGGAAAACATTCCTGGGATTTCGATACAAAGACTTTAAGACAGTGAGGTGCTGAGTGCCTCATTTAGCATATGCACCCAGTTACATATTTGTTTGAAAATTTCAGTCTGAAAGAAGCATTCAAAAGGAATTTTAAATACTTAGGGAGAGTTTCTAACCTTCATCTGAGATTCAAAGATTAACAATTTAGGAGGACAGAAGGTGCCCGCTCTCTGTTGACATTCATGGATCAATTGGAGTGCAAATATTGGATTCTTTCCTGCTATAATAACAGGCAAATAGCAGCAAATCTACTCTCCAGAAAAGCACAATTACAAAATAATCAAAGGGGTCTTTGCACCCTTCTGTGCATGGGTTTAGAATTCCTTTTAATCCAAGGATATAGCACATAGTAGGGGCTCAGTAAAAAAATTTCACCAAGAATCACATTACTCAGCCATAAAAAAGAGTGAAATCTTGCCATTTGCCATGACGTAAATGGACCTAGAACGTATTATGACAAGTGAAAGAAGTCAGAGAAAGACAAAATCCATCTCACTTTTATGTGAAATCTAGAAAACAAAGCAAATGAATAAACAGATTCTTAAATACAGGGAACTGGTGATTTGCCCAAAGAGAAGGTGGGTGGGGGGATGGGTGAAATAGATGAAGGGGACTAACGGGTACAAATTTCCACTTATAAAATAGTAAGTCCCCAAGGTGAGAAGTACAGCGTAGGAAATACATTCAGTAATATTGCAATAACATTACATGGTGGCAGCTGCTGGATATACTTAAGGTGAGTCCTGAGTAATGTGGAGAATTGTTGAATCACTATGTCCTACACCTGAAACAAATATAACATTGTATGTCAATTACACTTCATAAGAACTATAAAAAGAATCACAGACATTTTTTTTCAGACCTAAAAGGACTCTTAGGGATTATCTACACTGTTCCACCTGCCAGTCATCTTCCCTCTTTCAAACTGACCATTACTGAAGTCCACAGAGATTAACTGAATTACTGGTGATTGCTCATATACTTGGCCCACTTTGAGGCATCTTGCAAAAAACAGTTGTCTTGCATTTGTACATGAATGTCTTTGAGCACTTAACTTATGAGCCACCATATGGCTCCCTAAGGAGTGTCACCTTCAAGAACTCTATTTTTTGCATTTTTAGCACTTCTTTTGTCCACTTCACATATCATCGGTTATTAAACTTTAGGGCTGAGCATTCTTTATAGCTACATTATCAACTGAACTCTTCATGAGTGCCCATGAGATAAATTTCTCAAAGAACTTGGACTTAGGGTTCTTGTCATTGTTGGGGACTTGTCATCGTTCTGAGTAACTGATTTGTGTTTACTTACATTTTGTAAACTAACCTAAACTTTGTTCTCATTTTATTTTTCTTCCCTTTTTTTTTTGTTTATTTCTATTTTTCTTTCTTTCGTATTTTTAATCTTTTTGAACTGTGGGTATTTTGAAGTTCCTTTTCCATATTGTACTTAACAGTCTTCTTTGGATCTATTATTCATTCCACAGCAAAATAGGCAAGGCCCACATTAGCAGTTGTGATGAGACAGGCTTAAGACATAGAGAATCCGATTAGCTGCCTTTTTAATATTGAATAAAACATTGGGGCCCTGCCAGGTAGAAAGAATATGAAAAGGATTCAGGTTTCCCTCAAGTTCTAAGGTCTCTTCAGCTAACTGGGAAAATAAATGATCATATTTAACATTATGTATATATACATATAAATATATATTAAAAATATAGTTTATCTTAAAAATGTAATATATCAAGTGAAATTAACCCAGAATTCTCTCTAGTGGATGGGGTTTATAGGCTCAAATCTGACATGAAAACTATATCATTTTCTGACTTCACCCCAGTGATCGGAATGTTCGATTAGCTTCTATTATAAGTTTTATAGTTCTTGCTCAATGTTTAAAGAGGGCTCTGTGTCACTGAATTTTGAACAAAAATTCAGCCTACATTCCAGCCAATCATTCTGGTTGGTAGGGATTTTTAGCAAACTGAGGAGACAGCCCCCAAAATTGCTTGAAAAAGTAGCCTCAGAATTATTTGGGGTGATTTAAATTGTCTTTTTTATGAGTTCACAGATCGTAATCCTAGAAATTAAGACTAGAAATGTTGATGAGAATCGAAACCATATTATTAATATCTTGCATAAAAATCTGTACATATTTGTGTTTTAAGTATTTATAGAATTTAAGGGGATTTGGGTTATTAGGGTAAAGTCCTTGTGATTCTAATTTAAAGAGCATAATTGGGGCGCCTGGGTGGCTCAGTGGGTTAAACTGCTGCCTTCGGCTCAGGTCATGATCTCAGGGTCCTGGGATCGAGTCCCGCATGGGGCTCTCTGCTCAGCAGGGAGCCTGCTTCCTTCTCTCTCTCTCTCTGCCTGCCTCTCCATCTACTTGTGATTTCTCTCTGTCAAATAAATAAATAAAATCTTAAAAAAAAAAAAGTGTCTTTAAAAAAAATAATAATAATAAAGAGCATAATTGAATAAATGATTTATACATGGAAACTAGGATTTGCAATCATACCAACCCGAGCCTGGGTTTTTCTCCTCCTCCATGCGGGATCCTCTAAGAAAGTAACTGATTAGTGTAACTCAGTTGCTCTCCAGTAAATAAGTTAATGCTTCCTTTCTGGGTGCTGTTTCCTTTTGTATACCAGCTGTCTCATTCTGTCTGTGTGTGTTGTGCACTTTCTTAGCCCCGTGTGTTTCTTCATACTGTTCCGGATAACCACCACCAGGCCTATCTCTACTCAGAAAAATTCAGCCCAGCCTGTAAGGCACAGCAGAAATGTCCCCCTAGCTGACATCTTCCCTCTGTCCCTCCTCCCTAAGCAGGAGCAAGATGTTCAGCAGCCTCTGTGGTGTTCTACCTTCCTTGCTCGGGAGGAAGTATGTGTGACTGTCAGCTGTGTGAGCCCACATCCATAAAAGGACAGATCATGACCTGGGTACAGTGTCCATCCGCAGCAGTCACTTAATGCCTGTTCAGTTGAGCTAACCAAATGAGTTAAATTGGCATTCAATATGCTGACCAGCCAGATCCCAGATCATAACTCAGCCAGCTCTTATTTAGGGTCCTAAAATCATGGGTATTTGAAATATAATCTAGTTCTCTCTGTTTCAAATTCTTCTGTTCTGCAGAGAATTTAACTAGAAGACAGACTTTTGTAGCATGAAATAGCACGATATCCACGGATCCTGGACAAAACCCTTCATTTTCAGATGCAAAACCTGAAGATTCTTTAAAGTATAAAAATGTAGATATCAAATTTCTTTTAAACATGACAAGACTCAGCAACACAGATTCCCATTCCTGAAAAGTGTCCATTGAGTGGCACGGCCCCCCATGTTTGCTATGGTCCTCAGCACCCCTGCCTTTCCCTGATGCAGAAGCTAAGTGTCAAGATGAGGGTTAACACTCCAAAAAGAGGACGCTGTTGTACCGTGGTAATACACCTGGCCTTCTCCCCTTGTGTATGCTACTTGCCTGTCCCTGAAGGCAATTACTCGAGGCCCCAGATTTGCAGCAGGTGTGGATCTGTGAGGTGGGAAAAATATTGTTTACAAATCAAACTTCATCTGAACTGCATGTAATTTGCATGCAATTCAGAGAAATCCACTGTAACTGTAAACCAACTCTTTTGTGCATCAAATAAACACACCTGATTATAATTCTTTGGCCTTGACAAAGAGCTACATCTTAGCTTGGCATACAATTTTGAGAGCTCAACTTGTCCTATTAAAATTGTGTAAAAATTTCTTCTTTTTATTATGACATTTACATTCATACAGGTGAAAACTAGGTTCAGTGATTATTTTTCTTCCACAAGTTATCTGTTTTTCTGGTTTTCTTTTCTCATACAGATAAGATTGTATCACTTATACAATTTTTATATGAAAATAAAACTGTTGCCAAGACAAGCTGAAGACTGAGCAATATTAATTTTTGTGAGACACATGATGAGTTCTTTAGAGCTATCAGCTGAGCCTTTTTTTAATCTTAGAAAGTTTTCCTTTTTAGACTCTGAGTCTTAATTCTAAACATTATATGGAGAATCAAATTTCAGATGAAGTAGAAAAGCTCCTCAGTGTGACTTCAATGTCACTATTCAGCCAAGATCCACTCTTTGGCTTCAACTTTGGCCTCAGCCGTTGAAAGTCTAAGTACTCAATCATCACTTCGGTGGCATTTCTGGTGTCCTTGGACTTGTGCATGACCAAGTGATCAGTTTGGTTACGACCATATGTAATCAGTGTAACTAAAAGGGAGATCATGTAGACTAGCTGTTAATATCTGAATATGCAGTTGTAAATACTACACATGTAATTGAGGGTAGAAAAGCTCAGATATTTTATATGTTGAGATATAAGAGCATAATTTTTACTGCAAATGTTAAATGTTACAATAATGGATAGTTGGGGCCATAGTTTTATGTATAAAACTATTATTTTAAAACCTTAAAAAGGAAAAGAAATTGAAAGTTTATGTGTTTGTGTGTGTGTGTGTGTGTGTGTGTGTGTGTGTATAGAGATTTTATTTATTTATTTGACAGAGAGAGATAGTGAGTGCAGGAATACAAGCAGGGGGAGTGGGAGAAGGAGAAGCAGACTCCCTACCGAGCAGGGAACCCAATGTGGGGCTTGATCCCAGGACCCTGGGATCATGAACTGAGCTGAACTGAACCACCCATTGCCCCCAAAATTAATACATATATTAAAGAGAGAATAAATTTGCTGAATAGTTTATGAAGAGTATTTTATCTTTTGGGGGCTTACAACTACTTATTAAATTAAAAAGTAATTAACTTATAAAGTTAAGAAAGTATCATTGCTTTAAAAAATTGTTTGGTATACCAACATTCATAATACTAAATAAAATAATTTTTAAGAGTTATAAAAAATGATAATAAAAATAAAATAAAAACAGTATTATTGGTGAATAAATTTCATATAAAATTTATGCATGCTAAGAGTAAAGTTCAGGGATTTTTGATTTCAGAACATTTTCATGATCCCAGACAGTTCCTACATGTTCCCTTGTGGCTAATCTTTGCTCCTACTCCCCAGTCCTAGCCAATCCTGGGCCAGGAATGTGCTTGCTCCATCAGGACCTCAACCTCAGGCAGTAGACCAACTGCTCCCCCTAACCCCCAATTCATTCAATCATCTCTTTCATCACTGTCATCAACAATGCCATTGGACATGGGTGTCACTACTAGTCGTCTGTAGTGCCTGGGTGGCTGTCAGTTAGGCATCTGCCTTCAGCTCAGGTCATGATCCTCGGGTCCTGGGATGGAGCCTTCCATGAAGCTGCCCCACGGAGCCCTGCACTGGGATCTGTGCTCAGTTGGCTTCTCCTTCTCCCTCTCCTGGCTGCTTGTGCTCTCTCTCTCAAATACGTAAAATCTTAAAATCAAAGCAAAACAAAAAAACAAAACCCAATGCCATTGGGTATAGAGGTCACCACCACCCCAAAGGGACTGAACCATCTTCCTGGAAGCACAGCGTGTGCCCTGCTTGGCAGAGCCCCATGCCTACAGAGCTGGAAGAAGCTGGGGGAGTGATTGGGGCTGTCTCATGCAAGCATGTCTCAGACTCTCACTATTCCTTCTTGAAGCTCAGCTGATGCAGATCTCCGTGCTCTGTGATCTATTGCTTTCTGTTTGTCTAATCAATTTCATCTCTTTTTCCTTCTGGAGCTTTTCTAGTTGGTGTTTGGTCCTACCGATTCTGTTTTGTAATTGGTGCCATCACACTAGTTCTGTTTTCTGCTCTGCACTGCCCCGAGCTGTGTTTTAGTTAGCTACTACCATATTCCTTCCTCTACATTTCTTACATGTCCTTGTGATTTACCTTTTTACAGGAGCCGTGTGTCTCAGTGACTTCTTTTTTCATCATTTTTTCCTTAATTTTTAAAATTTCTATCTGATTCCTCAGTGCTAATAAGAATAATTTTTCTGGAATACCTGGGTGGTTCAGTCAGTTAAGTGACCACCTTTGGCTCAGGTCATGATCCCGGGGTCCTGGGATAGAGTCCTGCATTGGTCTCCTTGGTCAGCGGGGAATCTGCTTCTCCTTCTGCCTGCCACTTTTCCTGCTTGTGCTCTCTCTCTCTCTCTCTCTCTCTCTCTCTCTGTGTTTAATAAAAAAATAAAATCTTAAAAAAAAAGAATAATTTTCCCCTGCCCATGTGGAGCAATAATAATCCTTCTTTGATCTTCAAAAACTACATCTTACATACTTTTTTTTTTTTCTGATTTCTGAACTTTGAGTGAGGAAGATTGCTTCCAGTCTGATGTTTGGTAGCCGATAGGACTCCCATATTTTATTTGGATTCTCTCACTGTCTACCAACATCAGAATTCTCTTTCAGGATGTAAGCTGGAGGTCAAACAGAAGACATTTATCCTGATCAGTATTACTTTATTGAGGCAGGTCATTTTGTTCCTATTGCTTGGTTTTCTATGAGGTTGTGTATTTACTACTGAAAATTTTGAATCAGTGTGTAGCTCCTGCTTTGTTAGAGGTAGAACATGGGTAAATTCGGTCTCCCAGTGGACCGCTTCCTTTTTATGCCCCCAGTTACTCATCATGTGACAAGATGGGATGCAATGCCCTACTGCTGGACTCATGACCTCATGGCCAAGTTGAATTACTGGGCATTATAGACTCTAAAGTGAACCCAACAATGAGGGACTGAAGAATTCCCAGGAAATAATTTTCGTAGGGAGGAAGAACTTTTCAGAAATTAGGTGTCTAGTGTAATAATGAATTTTTATGACCATGTTGCATTCTTAAGAAACCCATACATGAGCTCCCTGGCCATCATGTTTCAGTATGACCCATCTACACCACAGTTAGGACTAATTCCTCCCAGTGATTGAAAAACATCATTAATATTGTTGATTTATGGGCGCCTGGGTGGCTCAGTGGGTTAAGCCGCTGCCTTCGGCTCAGGTCATGATCTCAGGGTCCTGGGATCGAGGCCCGCATCGGGCTCTCTGCTCAGCAGGGAGCCTGCTTCCCTCTCTCTCTCTCTGCCTGCCTCTCCATCTACTTGTGATTTCTCTCTGTCAAATAAATAAATAAAATCTTTAAAAAAAAATATTGTTGATTTATATCTTTAGTTTCCACCGCTATTATAATTTCCCCAATATGTTGGTATTTTATTTTATTTTATTTATTTATTTATTTATAAGATTTTATTTATTTATTTATTTATTTGACAGAGAGAGAGATCACAAGTAGGCAGAGGGGCAGGCAGTGGGGGGGGGGGTAAGCAGACTCCCCGTTCAGCGAAGACACTGATCTGGGGCTCGATCCCAGGACTCTGAGATCATGACCTGAGCAGAAGGCAGAGGCTTAACCCACTGAGCCACCCAGGCGCCCCTGTTGCTATTTTAAAGTGTGAAGAGGAAATTAGCAGCCTGTTACCATATGCTAAAAACATCCTAATATTGGCTACACTAATGAAATGTTTTCATGTTAAGTGGGGCTTTTCTTTCTATGACCCTTAAGATTTTTAGCCCAAATCCATTTCTACACTTTACATTTTCTGTTCTAGTTTGTACAATTTCTGCTCTAGTTTATATACCAGGAAATATTTTGGAGGGGTGTGTGCTAGAGCAGCAAATCTTTTTTTAACATATAGTGCTTCTAAAACTTGAACATGCACGTAAATCCCCTGGGGATCCAGTTAAAATGCAGGTTCTGCACTTGTAACAAGGTCCCGGGTAATGTCGACACTGTCATTCGGAGCAGTAAGGTACCAGACGAGCTGGTCTGCTCGTGATTTGGAGCCCCCATCACTCGTATTTTGATTACCGTTCAGGAAGACACAAACAGGGACAATTCTGCAATGTCACATTTCCAGACTCACTGAGGGCCTGGTGCTCTGTGACCTTTGCCCCCCAAACAGAGGTTGTTCCCAAATAGTTGCTCTGTTAATAACTGTGTTCCGTTTCATGTCCAAATATTCATGGCCTTTTAATCTGGGCAGAGACTGTTTGGAAAAGAGGTGGCCACCACAGATAAGTCTTATCATTTTCATGACACCATTCATACGTTTTTATTTAAAAACCAAAGCGGGGGGGGGGGCGCCTGGGTGGCTCAGTGGGTTGAGCTTCTGCCTTTGGCTCAGGTCATAATCTCAGGGTCCTGGGATCCAGCCCCGCATTGGGCTCTTTGCTCTGCGGGGAGTCTGCTTCCCTCTCTCTCTGCCTGCCTCTCTGCCTACTTGTGATCTCTGCCTGTCAAATAAATAAATAAAATCTTTAAAAATAAATAAATAATTTTTTAAAAAGCTTCTAAGAGTTTGAAGTAGGGTTTGTTTGCAACAGTTGATGTCATAAAAATTCAGACCTTTCTTCGAGGCATGGATAGAAGTCACATAGACCGAGAGGTCACATAGCTCCGCAGGGGATTTTTGAAAGGAACACAGTCTTCCTAGTAAAATAGCCCAGGGTGTGTTTGGCACAATGGGAAAAAGAGCCATGTTGAAAAAGTTGGCTATAGTCTAGAAGAACAGAGCTGTTCATCACATTTAATGACAATAACCGCTCCTGTTGATCTAGAAGAAATGTTGTGGGAGAACCTCCAAATAGATTCCACTGTTGTCCTTTCTCTGCCCCTTTGGACATTTTTAGGGTGTCAAACCTAAATCGGAGTTAATTTTCAGGATACGATTGCTTTTTTCCCCTGCTGTGTGCTTGGCGTCCATTATTTTCCGGACTTCTCCCCCGACATTAATTACTTATTATATTTTCCTTAGAGGACCATCTTCACCATTGGCAGTTTATGGGTAATGCTGTGGCTAGGAACTGTGAGGCACGTAGCCATAAAGGCATAACTGGCCCACTTGAGACCTAACAGAAAGGACCGATAGTGGTAGCATTTTCAAAGGTGGTGCCTTCTGAAACTAACCCTCTGGGAGTGTTTGGTCAATGGACGAAGTTAGGAAAACAGTGTGCCTGGGAAGCTTTAAGGGTCTTAGATGTTTGGAAAAACAGATTAATGCAAGTACCACTGACCCAGGTTCTGTAGCTTTGGATAAATCACTGCTGGTACTATTTAATTTCTTATGCTGTGTGGTCTTTGTAAAGTAACTAACAATTAAATTGCATTTATATTTTCAAATAGGGCAGCTCCTTCCATGGATAATGTTCAAGACAGTCTTTTAAGTAACTTTTATCTTTCTTTTTTAGAAATGCAACAGCGTGTTGCCAGTTTAACCTGCATCTGTCCATCTGGCCCTTCCTTCCGCCTCCCTGGCCTCCCTCCCTGCCTCTTAGCGTTTTTTCTGCTCCACGTGCATTCCTTCTTATTCTCTTCATACATAAAAATCCCTTGTGGCTGCTCCATGGCTGCCTCCTGAATTTCCAGCCTTCTTACCCTCCCTGGCTGCAAACTGTGTTTAAATAAACTTTTTGTGCCTTTCCATAGCATTCAAATCAAGTGACATGCACTGGCCCCTGCCCCAGCTGATCTAGCTTCTGACTTCAGTCAGCAAGCTTTGCGGTATCTATCTGGACCACTCGCTTTTTCTTCTTCCCAGCATGAGCCACTCTGTTACTGTCTTGCTGTCTCTAGCTCTTTAATCCTTCTTGACATTCACCATTGTCCTGTTTTCTGTCTACTGAGTGATGTCCCACTGTTACAGGAAATGTCACATCCAGGCAGACCAAGCAGTAACATTTTTCAAGATTGACTTTTTAATATAAATGTTTCACCACACTTAACTCCCGACTCCAATTTGCTCCATTTTTATGATTATAATCTTCATTACGTACTTACTGTCTTATTAATTTTGCATCCAGGGACTATGTTCTTTTATCATGTGTACTATCAGGCTTAGTCCATAAACCAACAATTTCCCAGACAGTATTTTGATACAGTGAAAACGGGACTATCAATGAACACAATTAGAGAGCAACATAAGGTGATAGATACATGAATATATATGTGCCAAACTGTGCCTGTGTTTGAAAAAGTTAAGGAAGTGTTGTTTAATAGAGGGTATTATAGAAACAGGATAACATTTCAGTAAAATTAAGGTGAAGCCCTGCTTTATCGTGTTTCAAAATCAATCCATTCAGAATAAAAATATAAAAGTCATATCAGTTTATAATAAAAATTGACAAAGACTAGAACCTTTAGTCAATAATATACAACAGGGAACAACTTCATTTTTTAGGAGATAAATTGTAAAGGGATGATTGGTAGCTTCAAGACTATTTAAAATTTCTATACCATTAAAAAAAACCCAAAGGTGGGGCACCTGGGTGGCTCAGTGGGTTAAAGCTTCTGCCTTCGGCTCAGATCACGATCCCAGGATGCTGGCATGGAGCCCGCATCGGGCTCTCTGCTCAGCAGGGACCCTGCTTCCTCCTCTTCTCTCTCTGCCTGCTTCTCTGCCTACTTATAATCTCCGTCTGTCAAATAAATAAATAAAATCTTTAAAAAAAAAAAACCCAAAGGTGCTGATAGATACAATATTTTTAAGAACTCATATTTATGAAGATGACATTCAAACTTCAAAGGTTCACTAAAGAGGATATGGATGCATTTCACTAGACTGCGAAGTCTGTAAGGAAAGGGACATTTCTGTATATTACATTACCCACCTAATACATATGTCTTAAATATTGAATGAATAATTAACTAAAGGGGAACACACAAAATAGAAGAGCTCATCATTCCAGGAAAAAATACATGAAATAAACAACTCTGGACAACTAAAATAGGCCAACTGAAATGTTTTTAAAAATTATACCATTTAGGGGTGCCTGGGTGGCTCAGTGGGTCAAGCCTCTGTCTTCAGTTCAGGTCATGATTTCAGGGTCCTGGGATGGAGTCCTGCATCGGGCTCTCTGCACAGTGAGGAGCCTGCTTCCTCCTCTCTCTCTGCCTGCCTCTTTGCCTACTTGTGATCTCTGTCTGTTGAATAAATAAAGAAAAATCTTAAAAAAAAAATTATACCATATAATATAAGCAATGTTATAGTAGAATTGGTACACATTCCTTGTAGTGGCTCTATAGATTGGTTACCTGATGGAAGAAAAATGATAACTTGCAATAAGAGCTAATCATCCACCATGCAGAAATTTATCTTAATGAAGTACTCGAGGTTAAATAAGTCATATGTGTATATTAAATAGATACTACTACTTAGTATTTCCTTCTTCATATGTATTTCTGTATTAAAGGTGTTCACTCTAACTGTGTCATATTTAATATTAGGGACATGGCTATGCATTCTCACTTTGCACAAGTGTATATTATGAAACCATGCAAATAATAGTAAAGCTAAAGATGCATGGAGACTGTTTAAATAAAAAAGAAGGCATGTTCTTATTATATTATGATTGCAATTATAAAACATCCTATTAGTCAATAGAAGACAATAGACATATATGCAGAAATAAAAGCAATTTCACGAGGGTGATGAACTTATGGTCTTACTATTATTATTTTAATGTATTTTTAATATTATAGCTTTAATTAAAATGATGTAAGATGATGTCTCTACTATTTATATTATATATGTAACATATATATAATTTACATTCTCATGAATGTAGTGAAGCTGTTGGTCTTCTAGGGAAACTATAATAATTACATATTGACCAAGGACTCTCCACTGAGTATTGATATACACTGATGAGCCAGGTATAGGGCAGTTTCAACTAAGGGTTGAAGGATACCTTGGAAGAAATATTCTTGAATCACTGTCTACCTTAACACGTCTGTGAAATACAAATACAGGTAATGTTTCCTGCCTATAGAGAAAAAAAGCTTAGAGGCATTTGGGCTGTGTCTGCATTGACAACGGGGTTATTTTGGAGTGAACTTACTGGTGGATAATCACCAGGAAATAACCTGCAACACTGAAAATATTAATGGTACTTATTTTTATATCTTAGACTTATGGTTGGGTTTTAAAAGAATAACTGGTTTATTGAGAGATGATTTACAAACCATAAAATTCCCACCTTTAAAGCATACAATTCAACCGTTTTTAGTATATTCACTGAGTTGTACAACCATCACTGCTATCTTTCAGTACCCCAAAAAGAAATCCTGGGCCCACTAGCAATCAATCCCCATCTCCCCTCCTCCAGCCTAGATCTAGCAATACTCATCTACCTTCCATGTCTATGAATTTCACTGTTCAGGCTGTTTCATATAAATGGAATTAGAGGTGTCTTTTGCGTCTGGCTTCTTTCGTGTAACGTTTTCAAGGTTTGTCTACATTACAGCATGCATCGTTATTTCATTCTTGTTTTACGGCTGAATAATTCCATTTTATTGATATATCACATTTTGTTTATCCATGGACATTTGGGTTGTTTCCACTCTTTTGCTACTATGAACAATGCTGCTAAGAGCATTCACGTACAAGTTGTTGTATGGACATATATTTATTTCCAATCCTCTTGTCTACATACCTAGGAAGGAAATTGCTGGGTCACACGCTAACTACATATTGGACATTTTGAGGTGTTGCCAAATGGTTTTCCAAAGCAGTTACAATATTTTACAATCCTATTTGCAGGTTGCTTTTACTTTCTTCCTTCATTTACTTAGTCTTTTATAGTGGGCATATATCACTTTAATAATAATAATAAAAGTTATTTTTTTAAAAATCTGAGTGCCAATCTGTGCACCAGTCATTTTGTAACTTTTAATCCATTTGGTACCATCTTTGTCTTTAAATTTAACAAAGACCTTATTTCCTATCTGTCTATCCATCTATCCATCCATCCACCCATCTATCCAAAGCTACTATGATCGAAGAGGAACAAACTCTTTTTTTTTTTAAGATTTATTTATTTATTTATTTACTTACTTATTTTTTACGATTTTATTTTTAAAGAGAGAGAGACAGTGAGAGAGAGCATGAGCGAGGAGAAGGTCGGAGGGAGAAGCAGACTCCCCGTGGAGCTGGGAGCCTGATGCAGGACTCAATCCCAGGACACCGGGATCATGACCTGAGTCAAAGGCAGTCCTCTAAACAACTGAGCCACCCAGGTGTCCCAAAGATTTTATTTATTTGACAGAGAGAGATCATAAGTAGGCAGAGAGGCAGGCAGAGAGAGAGAGAGAGGGAAAACAGGCTCCCTGCTGAGCAGAGAGCCCAATGTGGGGCTCCATCCGAGGACCCTGAGATCATGACCTGAGCCGAAGGCAGAGGCTTAATCCACTGAGCCACCCAAGCGTCCCGAAAAAGAACAAATTCTTTGTTGGATGAAAGAATCTTCTTCCAATCAGTCTGACCAAAGTGAGAGACTCTTCCCACTAGGAAGAGATGCAAACTGCATGTTCTTCACAGGTTTTCTCTGTGTAAGTCATTGAGTTCCTACCTGTGTGTTCTCTGTTACAAAGTACAAGTCAAGCCACCTTAGCTGTTCAGGGGACTGAGAGTAGAGAGGGGAGAAGAGGGATGAGAAAGCCTGTGTGTGATGGAAAAATCCATTTCAGTACATTAGGAATACAGAGCTGTATCTATATATCTCTATCTATATGTCTGTCTCTTTATCCATATCTGTATCTATAGCTATTAAATTTGGCTATCAGAGTTTTGACTAGCACAGAGACCCAAAGTAATTTGCTTAAATAAATAATACGCTCTGTATGTAAAATAGTGTTTCTCAGTTGCAGAGGGGAACCCAAAACAATGTAAGTATTGATCACTAGTCTGTCATACTAATCATGTGTGATGAATCGGTGTTCAATTTATCTTACTTTTAAGGGCTTCATAATAGCACTGTATCTTGCCATATTGGAACTTAAGACAAAAAGAAAAATCAGTAATATTGATCCTGCTTTTTTATTGGAAATTTTGACATTTGTTCATTATAGAATTCATTTGCATGAATTTTGATAAAAAAAACTATTGCACTAAATATGTTATGTGTCAATAACTGAGATTTTTAACACCTCCTATAATTTTACATCTAAAGGGAGTGTCTTGTTGGCCTCATCTTTGTCCCAGCCGTAACTTTGACCCTATTTAGAGTTCCTTAGGTAAAAGAGCTTGAAAACTAAGTGGTAATTTAGTCATGGAGAAACTGAGTCATGATTAGAGCATTTGATGTCGTACATTGATAGTCATATAGTGACTAACTGGGAATCATATGGGTAACTCCTACTCTTTTATCAAATCAGAAAGTGATACTCCCTTGTTATGTATTTATTAAGGTTTGATACCTTTACCTTAATTCCCATTTCACATATTTGATTAGAAAAATGAACTTTTTCTAACTTTTTCAACATTCTCTCTCTAATTTTTAACACTTACAAAGTGGGCAGAAGTTTCCCAACAATCTCTAGCAGTTTAATCCTCATTCCTGGGGCGCCTGGGTGGCTCAGTGGGTTAAAGCCTCTGCCTTCGGCTCAGGTCATGATCGAAGGATCCTGGGATTGAGCCTCACGTCGGGCTCTCTGCTCAGCAAGGAGCCTGCTTCCTCTCTCTCTCTGCCTGCCTCTCTGCCTACTTGTGATCTCTGTCTGTCAAATAAATAAATAAAAGCTTTAAAAAAAATCCTCATTCCTGGCCTTTTAGAATCTTCTGGACAGGAGAAGCACTCTATCTTAAAGTCATGTGGGGAACTGATTTTACTAAGTGGAATTTTCTGCATCATTCCTTCATTCCTCTCAAAGACATTTGGCACAAAATGCCTCTCTCTCTTTCTCTAACCAACACTTTAGAGCTTTTCAGTTTGAAAGTGAAAGAGTCAGAAGAGCCAGAGGGTTATGAGAATTTCAGCACATCAAAATGTTTGCTGAACCCGTTGAAAGGACAGTATATCCTGGAGCTATTATTGGCATAGCAAATAGTGAGTGACATTCAGAGTTCATACTGTTTGCTCAGTGATATGTTGGAATGAGCTTACATCACACACAGGAGTTACCAAGAGGTGACTCCTTCTAGGCTGCCAATAACCATTTGTTCCTCAATTTATTATCACAGTGAAGTAAACTTATTATCTGGAGTTCAGATCACTGGGGGAAAGGAGAACCTGCCCGGGATAAAAATGCATCATTTTAGCCCAGTGTTTCCCAAAGTTATCCCTTGAGTGTAGCTATAAAAATGCTTTCTTGGGGACACAAATTAGGAAGTTCTGCACACTAAATGTCAGTCTTGGAGATGCACATGCTCATTTGCATATGAAGGCTCTGGGAAATCCTGCTGGGAAAGTAAAAACCTATAGAGTCTTGTTTAACCCAGCTTTGGCCAAATTTTGTGATGGAACCTCTTCCTCTTAGTATGAACAAGTGCCCCAAAATTTAGAGACTTAAAACAATAAACATTTTATTTCCTCCTAGTTTCTGTGGATCAGGAATTGGGGAAGGACTCACACCTGGAAGGTTCTGACTTGGGGGCTGTCATTCAGTGTAGTTGGGTGGTGGCTAGGGCTAGAGCAGCAGGTGGCAGGAGCAGCTGGGGTATTTTTCTCTTTACATCACCTTGGAGTATCTCCTTGTGGTCTCATGGAGGCTGGATTGCACTTCCTCACAGCATGGCTTCCCACAGTCTTAGGACTCGTTCATGGTAGCTCAGAGCTTCCAACCACAGGTGAAAGCTATGGTGATTCATAACCTTGGATACCAGGCAAGCATGACTTTCACATGTAAGTGAATCCCAAGATCACAAAAGCAAGGGAATTCAATTCTACATCTTGATGAGACAGTGGTAGAGCTCCATTAAGTGCATGTAGACAAGGAGGAGATATTATTGCTACCATTTTTGGAAAAGACATTCTAGCCCAGAACCCTCTTTTCCCTATGGAATCTGTTCAATGTCGGTT
Source organism: Mustela erminea (assembly GCF_009829155.1). Lineage (NCBI taxonomy): Eukaryota > Metazoa > Chordata > Mammalia > Carnivora > Mustelidae > Mustela > Mustela erminea. The sequence goes on from NC_045625.1 coordinate 70,633,197, forward strand.
CCAGGAAACATATACTTTGTGAATGTGGCCTTAGGCAGTTATCACCAGAGCGACTTCTAAGCAAAAAGGCAGATTGGTCAAAAAAGATGTCTTCACAGATTCTGCAGATGTCCAGATATGCACTGCATGAAGAGATTATTTGTCCTGATGATGCTAAAAGTCACCATTATTTTAAATCCCATAGTCCAGGCTGTACCCACATAGATGTTTCATTTTTATGGTTCAGAGAGGCGTAAACCTGTAACCTTCCACCTCAGTGCCAATAATCGAATCAGAGTGTGTGGAATCTCTTGGCTTTCCTGTGTCTAGACTGGAGCAGGTACGGAAGTGACCCACTGCAATCTAGAATGGTCCTGAGACATCTTCTCCAAGTAAGATGGGCTGTTATCAACCCGAATGGCTTCCTGGCAGTGACGCTAAACCTGGTCTAAGGAAGATGCACATATTTAAAAAACAAGGAACAACCTTCCACTTAATATCTCACTCTTACATGAATTGTTGGTTTACATGAGAAGAGGGTGCCTCTGCTCTTTGAAATAAATACTCCAGAGTAGTAACAAAATATTTGAATTTGAAGCACTAGCTGTTAAATTTTAATTGACTTTAAATCAAGGTGCTAAAATTCATTCCCACACTAGTGATGCAGTTTTATTTATTTTATCACTGTCTTGGCCCCAAAGGCACTATTTGAAAGTCATCCAACAAGAGTTAATAGTATATAGTCTGTGACATAGAACATCACTGGATTTTGTTTCCTTGTTTTTGTTTAAAGATAACTGACCTGTGTGGGGATAAAATCCATCGATTTGAATTATTTTTCTCTTTCTTTGCTCAGTGATTGGTAAATACCAGAATATGGACTTACTTGAACAAAATAATATGGAATAAAAACTAATAATATGGAATAAAAACTATTATATTGAAGCTATCATCACTGTTTTTAGAGTTTCAGAATTGCCGAAATGCTTCATAATGAAAACATGGTCTTTATATAAATTACGGAGTAGGAGAAGTGGAAATGTCAGAAATAATTCCATTCGTTTTTGCAAAAAATCCTCTTTGTGGGAATAGGCCCTCCATCGGTTGAGTTTCAGGTCAATAAATAGGAGCAAATATGAATTCATCCAAGAAATATCGTGAGAAATATTGTCCATCACAAGCAGGGTTGATTCTTGTTGGAAGGCACGAAAAATTAGGGATATCATTTCTAAATTTGTTTTTCTGAGTCACGGCCATGGCAGTCTCCAGGGTGTGCATTTCCGTAGGTTTGCTGGGCTTCCCACCTCCTTGCTGCGGGTGTCTGGTTTCAGGGCTGTTCGCAGACAAAGGATCGCCTATGAAAGCGGTGACACCCCTGGATCAGGACACCCGGTAACTCACCCCTACCTGTGGTGCCTGGGAAATGAAGCTCACTTTCTCCTTCCAGGCTCTCATTTCGTTTTTGTTCCTGCTTTTTGCTTCTCCACTGTCCTGCCAACACACACACCAGCCTTTCATTCACGATGCTGGAATTATTCCATTCCACATCTTAGTCTCTCAGTCTCTCACTGTCTCTCGCTCTCAGTCTTTTTCTTTGCTTTCTCCCGTGTCCTCCCCCTACCACGTTTCCTTTCCCAGTTTGTCCTAACAAAAGGACAGGTAAGTCTCAGTTAGCAGCTCTTAACCTGGTAGCGACTCTTAACCTGGGGCTCTTGTGACCTTGGAAATCCAAAGGGCTTGTGAACTTGGAAAAGAGATTACATGTCTACTTCCACTTCTACCCCTAGGAGGAGACTTAGCATCTCCTTCTATTTTGACTAATGGCAACTAATCACCTAGTATTAGTAATACCTGTGACTTGGTCACCAAAAGAAGACACACTTATTTTCATTTTACGTTAAAGTTACCGCAGAATCCCAAAATGCAGTTTATAACTGTCACTACTTCAAAATCATGGCCGTTACTGGACCAGCAGCTACACCATATTATATGCTGTATTAATAAAGAAGCAAATGTGTTACTATATCACAAATTTTTAAAAATTTTGGTACCTGTATTTCCATATAATTGGCTTCCTTGGCAATGCTGTATGTTGTATTTAATTCATTTGCAGTCATTATTCTGATGCAGGTTCATAAGTTTGCCCATCTGTCAATGGAGTCCAGGGCACAAAAAGGGCAAAAATCTTTCTGTAAACAAATAGGCAGGGCTGGAAATCCAGGCCTGTTTCTTTGGTGTCCCAGGAGAGCCCTGGTTATTTATTTATTTTTTTTTAAGCACAATGTAGCAAAAAATTAATTTTGATATTGTTTAATTAGAATAATGTTGTACATGATGCTTTTGGTGTTAATGGTAAGAATCTCCATGCCAACTTCCCCCAGAGCAAATCACTGTTCTGAGCTCTCCACTAACAATTAGTTTTGCCTTGCTGCAAAAAAATTTTAAGCTACAAAATTATTTATTTATTTATTTATTTATTTGTTTATTTATAGATTTATTTATTTGTTAGAGAGAGTACAAGGGGAGGGGCAGAAGGAGAGGGAAAGAATCTCAGGCAGGCTCCCCGCTGAGTGCAGAGCCTGATGCGGGGCTCAACCCCACAACCCTGAGATCATGACCTGAGTCCAAATCAAGAGTTAGATGCTTAACCAACTGAGCCATTCCAGGCACCCCAATCTATATTTACTAAAGAGCATTTTAAAATAACATTTAAAGAACATAATGGAGATTATAGAATATATAAAACATTTTGTAGTTCTTGTTTTCACTCAAACATTTTCTCAGTTGATTGAAAGCTCTTCATAAAAATAGCTTTGAATGGCTACACAATGTTGGCCATTTGAATGAGTTCCTATCATCCCACCATGGCTCTTGAGTTCCTTCTCTCCTGTAGTGTCATCCTTTGCTATCAGAAAGAAGGCATGGCAGTTTCAGTAAGTAGGCCTGCTGAAAGGCGGGCTGGCTAAAAAAGAAACATTCTAGTTTTGTTTCTTAAAGATTTATTAATTTATTTGGGGGGGGAGGGGCAGAGGGAGAGAATCTCAAGTAGACTGCCCGCTAGGCACAGAGTCTGACTTGGGGCTAGAACCCACAACCCTGAGATCATGACCTGAGCCAAAATTGAGAGCCAGACGCTTAACTGAGCGCCCCACCAGGTTCCCGGAAACATTCTAGTTTTGATTCCTTTCATCATATTCTCCTTCCCCCTTTGCCAAGCTGTTTATACCTCAGCCGCTGGCTTCTATGGTGATTTCTCTCACTCCCTAACCCTCTCTGTTAGTTTCTGACATCTCTTTCGGATCATGCCCTGTTCTCAAGGGATTCTGAAGCATTTCTAATGAATGCTCCCTTGGTTTTAATCACGCAGGAGCTGAATGTGACAAGCTGCAATGGTCCTGAGCTTACAGGAGACAAGGTCCTGCTCCACACAGGGGCCCTTTGCCACAGACTTACAGCTGTGGGCGTAAATTGGCTCCGAGCCACAGCTGTGGGCGTGATGGCTTGCACACAAGCAGCTTCAAGATAATGCACCTACAATTCCCCTGCCGTTCCTCCAATTAATTCTTTGATAATACGTTTTTTGAAATAACATTTCTTGCTCTTATTATATGCAAGCCACTGTTCTAAGTGCTACTTATGCATTATATTAATCCCTACGAGGTACGAATTCTTATTATTTTCTTCATTTTGCTGAGGAGTAAACTGAGGCACAGTGAGATTCAGTAACTGGTCTAACTTCACACATCTGGTAAGTAGTAGAGGCTGTTTTGGAGCCCAGAGTCTCATTGCCCTCTGCCTTCTATCTGTTTCTGGCAGAAAGAAACAGTGAGGATTTTTTTTCTGGGTTTAATGTTTGGCTCTAATCGAGCAATGATTTTTGTAGAGTCAGACCTGCTAGTCTCAGTTCACAGCCAGGAGTGTCTGGTTGTAGATGGAGCAGAGTCCAGAGCAGGAATCAGAAGACTTTCTCTCTCAAGTGGGTAGTTTATATTTTATAAAAGTAGTTTATATTTTAGGCTTGCAGGCCATACAGTCTATCATAACTACTCAACTCTGACTTTGTGGCAGCCATAGAAAACATGTAAGTAAATGAACCCAGTCATGTTCCAGTAAAACTTCATTTACAAAATCAGGTGGCAGGCTATATTTGGCCTGTGGGCCATGGTTGTTGACCCCTAGTTTAGAGAAGTAATTACAATATTATAAGTAACAACTTCTTTGAGAATCAGATGAAAGCAATGGATTCCTCACCCATAATGAGTCACCTAAACACATGCATCAAGCCTTTTGCATATATTGATAAGTATATTAATATATACAAATACATGTATGTCTATGGTATATATATGTATATTACCAACTGATGTACATATAAGCATATTAATTGGTATGATATATTTACACCTATTGATATGTTGCCTTGAAATTTTATTCTCTTCAGAAAAATCAGAACATTATCTTTACATATAGTTTATCTCATAAATACTGTCATGCAAAAGTTAATTCCATCCCCAAGAAACTGAAATAGTTCCAAACTGTATAATTAAAGCATAAGCAAAAATTAAATCTGCTCCAAAGAAACTCTAACACAAAAGCTCTTCCTGAATACAAAGATCATCTTTAACATCCTAATGGTTGTGACTTTTTGTTTTGATGGTAACGGAAGCTGAGAGTTGAGAGGCCTGACTCAGAGAGATGCATAAATGGAATCAGAACTCTAGAAGGTCTCTTTATCAGGTAATGGTTGATGGATATCAAGATCACGGCATTCTGGATTTCCCAGAGGCTCTTCAGTGGAACTGATATTGTATTCCCTCCTTTGTTCCTAAAGCAAGAGGTCACCCTGGCAAGCTTTTCATCACTGGTGCTGTTTATGACAGTGAGGAAAAGATTACAGATCTACATTTAAATTTTAAGGGTCATCTGAGTTTAAGAAACATGGAAAAGAGCTCTGCAGAGTTTCTGATTATCTGCAGAATTCTGCTTGCTGAAATACTCTGGTGGTAGAAAGTTGCCAGATTCGTTGAATCTGTCCTCAGAAAAATAGGTTACATTGTAACAAAGAACTTCTAGATCTCAGTAGCTTAAAACAGCAGAGGTTTATTTCTTGCTCATGTCCATCTTGCATGGGTTGGAAGCCCCAGTCCACAGCTTCATCTGGCTCAGACCAGGGCCTGGACCCAAAGAGCGAGCACTGTGTGGAGTACTGGCAACTGTCAGAAGGAACGGGCAGGTAGCGAATCTTGCACTGGAACCTATAGCAACTGATTCCATTTCATGGTCAAAGCAACAAGCTCTGCCGAATGGGGCATTGTAATCCTAGCACGTTTCTAGAAGGAAAGAGAAAACAAGACAATTTTACACAGCCATTCTGATATCATAATTGATCTGCTCTTAATCTCTTTTCTAGAGTAGAATTGTGGCCAGAGTAGTTTTAGTTTTCCATCTGTCCCTTTAACCAACCAATCCCTAGCTCTAACAAAGTTGACACTCTCCTAACAGTATGCAAGGCTTCTTTCAGAATTTTTAATAGAATCTTTGATGTCAGTCTATGTCAGATGCAGAAGGCAATGAAGCATTAATGGCTTTTCCATCCCAAGCAGCAAAATCAGGTGTGTTGTCAATCATCACAAATATAATGTCTGTACACAGGGTCCATAAAAACTTTTGCAAAATACATTTAGTGTCATTTTGAAGTTATCAGTGTCTTTACTGGTTTCCTAAAAGGGGAAGTAATACAGGAATCCACTGTTATATGTTTCCATATGTATATAACAGATGAAAACCAGGAAATGGCTGCACTGAGCAATATCGCTAATTTCTTCCAGTTGCCTGTGTAATGAAAATGACACAATTTTCAACTCCCTCATGGCCTGCTTCAAAATTGCAGGTGGCATGCCTGATAGGGAGGGAAGTCTCCATCTCCATGGCTATTACCTTAGTCGTCTTCTTTTGCTCCAAGTAATTATGTAAGATACACATTTCTATGACTTGTGACTTTAGTAAGGGTTCTTCAGTCATGCTTCTCAACATGAAAACTTTCCTTATAGGACATTTTAAGATAAGGACTTTATATTGAGCCTTGTTTTCAGAAAGAATCCCTACTGCTAGCGTAATCTGGTACCGGGTATGATCTTTTAGCCTTTTTTATTTTGTGCACCCAGTGGGAAGGAATGTGTCATATAAACAGCACTGTTGCTTTTATGTCCCATTATATATGGTGGTAAATCTAAAATCAAAGGCTATGTAAGACTCACTGTATTTCATTTCTTTGTTAATTTGTAGCTGAAGCCTGGCCTAGCATTGAGCACAGAGAATCTTTATAAGGATCATGATGTCATTATACACTTTCTTTAATTTATAGGAAATTATTCTTGGCTTAAGAACATGGAGGTGATGATAGAAACTATATTTTAAATGACCACACCCAGGAATATTCCATAACCTTTATACAACCATGTTCCTTGGACATAACTGAAGCCTTGATAAAATAATTTGAAATGAAAATATATTTTTCTATAAAGAAAAACTTAGAGAAAATAAATCTAAGAAATAAAGATAAATATTTGTGCCTGACTTATTGAGATGTTCCCCAAAGTTGATAAGTCAAAATTAAAGTGCACTTTTTACCAAAATTCCTCTTTGGATATCTTGAGGCTATTTGAAAAACTGAAGAACCGCAGACTTTGGTATGAAATTCTATTTTTTTTTTTTTAGATTTTTATTTATTTATTTATTTAACACAGAGAGAGAGAGAGAGAGAGAGAGAGAGAGAGAGAGATCACAAGTAGGCAGAGAGGAAGGAAGCAGGCTCCCTGCTGAGCAGAGAGCCCAATGCAGGGCTCCATCCCAGGATTCTGAGATCATGACTCAAGCCAAAGGCAGAGGTTGAACCCACTGAGCCACCAGGCACCCCTGAAATTCTTTTTTTTAAATAGAGATAATAGGGCGTCTGGGTGGCTCAGTTGGTTAAGCAACTTCCTTCAGCTCAGGTCTTGATCCTGGAGTCCTGGGATCTAGTCCCGCATCAGGCTCTCTGCTCAGCAGGGTCTGCTTCTCCCTCTGACCATCCTCTTCTCCTTCTCTCTTTCTCTCTCAAATAATAAATAAAATCTTTTAAAAAATAAAATAGAGATATTATTAAGAAGCAATTCTTTTTTTTTTTTTTTGGTATACTTTTAGCTTTCAAGGACTCTCTGTCAATGGATGGGAGATTACAGATAAAGCCATTAAAACTTTAGTTAAAAAGCATGGAAATGGGTAATAATGTTAAGCTTCTCATTTACATATACTTTTCATTTATGTATCACCTATCAGTTTACACAGTGCATTCTATGGTTTTTGTATTATGTTATTTGGTGTTTCATCAAGAACTCATTATCCACATGTGTCTGTTGAATAAACTGAGGCCCAGAGCCATTAAGTGACCTGCTAACCGGCACACAGTAAGTTATAGAAGCTAGACTTTCCAGTTTTCAAGCATAGCGTGTTCTGGCACAACTCAAGGAAAGATGTGGAAAACATTTTCCCTCACTCCTTCAGAACCTCAAGGCCAATCACAAATAACTAGAGACTTTTCCCATCATGATTTGATGAAATCAAATGGACGGAGTTAACACCATGCATTTATCCCACCATTCTGGAAAGATCAAATGACTATCTTTTCAGTAGCTGTCATTTTCCCACACTTTGGGGGAGGAACTGCCCACGCACCACGGTAGGGTGACCAGTAGCCAATGGCACTGTGGAAGCTGCTCAGACTCACAGGATTCCATAGGGATTCTGTGGAGGAGGTTTGACTTCAGTAATGTGAAGGCTCAAACTGGGGGAGGGGGGACGGGCTTCAGATACAGTGACCGTTCTCTCTGTGCTTCCACACCCTATGGGAACCATTAAAAAAAAGCTTCATGGAGAGCAGGGTTAGCCTATTTCTGAGGTGAGGTGATTTGGAGGGTGACACATTTTTGCTCCTCATGTTTGAGTCCGATTCTGATTTGTGGACATGCCACGGGAGTCTGGTGAGTCTTGCCCAGTGTGGGGACCAGAGGACACTGAAGTCCAGGCATGAACAACTCCTGGATAAACAGGACTTTTATCACAACCTCTCCCTATGGAGAGAACCTGCTGCCTTTTCTTCAACTTTTTATTTGCTTTTTAAACAAATTTTCCCATACACATTTAATATTAAAGTAGGTTGTTCTCTGAAGTTTAATAAAGAATTGTAGCTGGAAAATAAAATGGGAGGAAAAATCAAAATAAGAACAATTTATTGAAATACATGCACATTTTATTAAATTTGTATTTCAGTGTCCATTAAAAAAATAAATAAAATTTCCCAATGTTACCAGCCTGGGAAATTCTAATTGAATAGTACTTAGATGTGATAATGTGTTAAAAACATGGCAGATGAGGAGTGCGATATGAATTGGGAGTTCGATATTTTCTCAAGGATCTGTTTGAAACATCATTACTTCAATTCACTCTCTTCCTTATAATTTCATAAACCACAAGGCATAGGAATCAGTTTAATATTGTGTTTTTGGAAAGAGTAATGGAGAAACTAGATATTTGCTTAATTAAAACTGTGGTTGTTTTTGATACCTTAGCCTTTCTACTTTATAAGGAGAAAAATATTCTACTAAATTGACTCTAGTCATTGATCAACTTATTGTGAGGCGGGAGTAATGAATGGATTATAATTTATTTATATAATATCTATCCTTTTACATATTGACATGTTATTCCTTCCCCCACAAAACTTTCTCTGTGAAGTGTTCTTTAAGTAGTAGGAGAAAAAAAATGGAATCATATAAGCCTGCTCATTAGTTATGTGGATTTAGGAAAGTTACATATATTTTCTGAGCCCCAGTTACCTTACTTATAAAATATGGGTCATAATGATTATCAGGGAGAGTTGTTATGAAAATTAACAGAAAGTTTATTAAAAAAAATACACAACTCTCAGTGACTGGTATTTAGTATGTGCTCAATAAATGCCCCTTTGTTTCAGCCTACACTGATTATCCCCTTCTCTGAATGCCTGTAGCATACACTGTTTATTTCCCAGTATTTCTACAATGATAACCTTGTCTCCATAAGCAACTTTTAAAGCAAGACTACCTTTTGCACTTGCAGGATCTGGCACAATACACAGAATAATTTGGGGGAATACCCTGAATCCTCCCAAAGTCAACAGGCTGTGAATTGTGTAATAGCTTGTTTGGTAGAAAAACACACCAAGGAGCATGGTCCTTTGTGATTAAAGAAACAAACAAAGCAAAACAAACAAACAAACAAAAAAACGGTTGCAGCTGGCCAATAAAAAGCTCATCAAATTGAATTCTGATTAGCAAAGTGTGTGAGTAAATTAAGAAGGCCAACATTTCTTGAATAAGTTGGCAGCAGACTGTGGTTCCTCTGAATTATCTCATTTTTTTTGAGTCCTTGACCTTGGATAATTTTGACATATGTCAACATTAAGTGGAAAGATAAAACTAGAAATGAATTCTTGGCAGGGATTTCCAAAATGTTCAGTTGCTGGTTTCGAATTTCACCTTCACTCACTCTATAATATTAATCCTTCAGTTTAGAAAAATTCCAGTGTATTTTCCTTGTTTCTTTGTTTTAGGTATTACTATTTGCATATATTTGCTTTTAACTGTTTTTAATACACAGGTTTGTTTTTTAATAGTTTTAACTTTCTTGCCTTTAACATTTTAGGAAACAATTTCCTACATTATTGAAAACTTGTGATTAAAATCAGTTTAGTGTTTCCAAAATTTATTATCCATCTCTCAAATGTTGAACAGTTAACAGTTTCTAATATTTGAAAGTAAATACAGCCCCAGTGATGTTTCTGCATAGATATTCCTACCTCCCTTTTTATGACTACGTATTTAGGCTAGAATATCCAAAGGGATATTTCTGGGTCTAACCACAGGAAAATACCATGAAATCTTGATTCACATTTCCAGATGATTTCAAGGATTCCATCAAGTTATACTCCATCAATGGTAGAACAGAATGCCTGCTCATGATAATCTGGCCAGTCACTCTGTTGTTTGGGATGGGGTGGAGAGTTGAGGGCTGAGGACAAATTGAGCATCACTGATTTTATAGGGAGAAAAAGATATTGCATGATTCCTTTAATACTCCTGTTTTTCTTTACTTGATTTTATCTTGATTCATACGTTAGCTCTTTGCATTTCTTCATGTGTACATTTTCCATTCAAGTTCTCCTGAAGGCATAGTGTTTTTTGTAACAAAGATTTTATTCTTTTAAGATAACACAGTTCTTTTCTCTGTTGATATTAGATTATTATATCTATATTTTATTTTATTTCTTCTATATTTATTGAAAATTGATTCTTAAACCCAGAGGGATTTTTAAATTAAACACTTATTGATATTTTATTTATTCTTTTATTTTTATTTTTTTTTTAAGATTTTATTCATTTTATTTGACAGACAGAGATTACAAGTAGGCAGAGAGAGAGGAGGAAGCAGGCTCCCTGCTGAGCAGAGAGCCTGATGTGGGGCTCGATCCCAGGATCCTGGGATCATGACCTGAGCCGAAGGCAGAGGCTTTAACCCACTGAGCCACCCAGGCGCCCCTATTCTTTTATTTTTTAAAAGGTTTTATTTATTTATTTGAGAGACCGAGAAAGCAAGAGCAATGGCGGGAGGGAGAGGGACAAGAAGACTCCACATTGAACATGGAGTCCAATGCAGGGTTCAATCTCAGGACCTTGAGTTCATGACCTGAGCTAAAACCAAGAGTCAGACGTTTAACTGACTATGCCACTCAAGTGCCCCACAATGCTTGTTTTTAAAATATAAAACAATGTATATTTTAAAAAAATTAAAACATATAGAATTAGATAAAAAATTTTAAATGGCCCTTAATTCTACTACCCTGTGAGGAGCACTGTTCACATGTGATCTATTTCTTTCAGTCTTTTTTCTATATATTAAAAAAATAATTTAAATAGAACCATGATCACTAGGATAGTTTTGTAGTTTTTATTTTCATTGAGTGCATTGAAAGGATATTCTCAATTCATAAAATATCCCTTAAAAGAATAACTTTTAATGGTTGCATAAAATTTATGTACAAACTCACTAACAGATATTTGGATGGTTTCTGAATGTTTGTTATTGTATGTAATATGATGAAAAAATCTTAGAATAGAGACTTAGAGGTAGAATTACTGGATCAAGGGCATGAACATAAATATTGCAAAATAGCTTTCTAGAAAGTGGTAACAGTATGTATTTCAGCAGAATGTAAAAATGTCAATCAAACCTCATTTTACTGGCATTGAGCATTATTATAATTTTAAATAAAATTTTTTGCTTCTTAGATAGAATTAGGTTATATTTCACCATTTTGATTTACTTCTCTTTGATAGCAGAGTTAAAAGTTTAATAGAAAAATTTTTTAAGATTTTATTTATTTATTCGAGAGAGTGAGAGAGAGCATGAGCAGGGGGAAGGGCAGAGGGAGAGATGCAGGCTTCCTGCTGAGCAGGGAACCTAAAGCAGGGCTCCATCCTAGGACCCCAGGATCATGATTTTAGCTGAAGGCTAAGCCTTCAGACTGACCCACACAGGGGCCCCAATAGAATATTTGTTTATCCCAAGTTTATTATTTGCTTCTATTCTGTGAAATATATGTTCATATTTCAGAGGTTTTATTTCTTTTTAAGAGCTCTCGATATAGGGGTACTAACTTTCTATTACAGCTATTGTAAGCACTTTTCCAAGTTGCCATTTACATTTAAAAACTCCCATGTTCAGATTTATAAAAACTATTTAGTTATATTAATCTCCTTTATGTTTTCTTCCATGTTTTTAGTTTAAAAAAAGCGTCAAAAGCCCTGAACTTAATATTTGTCCACTTTTTCTATTTTAAAAAGTGTTTTCTCAATTAACTCGTTATATTTATAGTGATTTATATATATATATTTATATATTTATTTACATATATATTTATATTGATTTATATTTATTTACATTGATTTTATTCTTTGGAAACTAAAAATGTACTAAGAAAATACAATTACCTGTATTCTTATCACCCCAAACTATCTGCTGTTAGTATTTAGATTTTTGCCTTCCTTTTTCTTATCTTTTCAAAGAAAAAGTTGTCTTATTTGCAAACTCATTGTGCAGAAATCATTTTGCTCCTCAAATTTTCAGGAATTGCTGAGAATTTCAGCATTTTGTTGCCATCACTAATCCTGGGGCTGCAGGCGGAACTATGAACCAAGTCATACTGACCCTTCTTGGCTCCAGAATCTATTTATTTCCATTCAAAGGTGTTTTACGTGTATTACATTCAGTGACCTTTGCTTTTGGGGGGTTTGTTGTTGAAGAGCTGTGGATGTTTTCACTTTTCTCAGGTTTTGGTCATTCATTTCATTGGTTACTAGGAGAAGAGATTCAATGTTAAAGATGCAAGAAGGAAAAATCCATTCTTACTTATATCAGTCACTAGTGTAAAGTGATAATTTGGAATGACTTCTGTGAGCGGGGCCAGTCTTCTAATACCATTTGCTAGACAGTATTAGATATGTTTCTAAACAGTATCTTATTGGTTTAGAAGCTTTATTAGATAGTAAGCTTTCCTCCTCATCACAATACGTAGAATGTCTACCCATTCTATTACATTAATGTGTCTGCCAATTCTTGTGTTAATATCACATTTCTCTATTATATTTCTATTAAATAAAAGGAGAAGTGCTTCCTTTTATTTTTAAACATTTTATTCTCCATTCTTTCCTGTTCCATTTTTCTGGACTATATTTAGAATGTTTTCTCAATTTCCTCCAAAAATTTTCTCTGAAATTTTCTTATTAAAATTTTTGTAAGTGTTATGTTACCTGGGAAGATCAATGTCTTGTCAAATTTGTAAACGTTTGCATTCTGCATAAACCTTCAGCTCGATTTCTAGCTCATTAACTCTCCCACTGCATGCCCTTTAATCCAGCAATTGAATTCCACATTTTAAAAAAATATTTTATTTATTTATTTGTCAGAGGGAAAGAGAGAGAGAGCACAAGCAGGGGGTGCAGCAAGCAGAGGGAGAAGCAGGCTCCCCATTGAGCAAGGAGCTAGATGTGGGGCTGGATGCCAGGATCCTGGGATCATGACCTGAGCCGAAGGCACACACTTAACATCCTGAGCCACCCAGGCGTCCCTGAATTCTACATTTTAATTATTACATTTTCATGCTTGAATTTCTTTCCTTCCTTCCTTTTTCTTTTTTCCTTCTCTTCCTCCTTCTCTCTTTTCTTTTTTTTTTTTTTTAAACAGGTTCTTAACAGACATTTATTGGGGAATATCTTGCAGTACAGTATTTTCTTAAACTAACAAATGAATGTAAATACTTTGAATTACAAAATTGGTCTTAAAAAGCACAGTTCAGAGTTTTTACTTTTTCATGTCCTTTTTTTTCTTCTTAATCTCCTTCTCTCTTTTCTTTTCTTTCTTTTCTCTCTTCAAATCTGCCTATCCAAGTTTGATAGTTTTTCATTATTTGCACATACTTTTAATAATTTCTGGAATTTCTTTAGAAATATTGTATATTCTTATTTTATATTCTGTAACTAAAAATTCCAGTTTCTTCAGCTTCTGTGCATCTGACTTTGCCACTTGTTGTTTCTGGCAATTCTTGCTCATGATGCCTTGTTTCCTCATGTGACTTCTTAGTTTTTAATGTCAGCTCGTGTTTCAAGCTCCTTTCAGAACACCAGGAGGACAGGGTAAATGTACATTTCTCCAGTAAGAATTTGCCTTTTTTTCTTCCTCGTTCTAAATCAGAATCACCTTAAAAAAAATCTGGACTTGGGGGTTTTTCAGCTCAAACAAGTGGTAAAAATTTAGGACACCATGCAGTGTGAGGGCCAACTTGTGATTATAAACTGAAGGGCAGATGGGCACTTTCTGTGGTGTTTTTTGTGGTGAGCCCAGCTTATTCTTTCACTGAAGGTAGAGACATTTAAGATCCTGGTTCTATGTGCACATTTCTGTTCTGACTCCCTTCTTCTTACGTCCACTAGGGTGTTAGATCCTGTCCTCTGTGTTGCCATTTCTCAAGCAAGGTTTGAGAAAATACCCCCATTTTCATTCTAAATTAAGATGCCAGACCACCCATAGAGGACATGCTAAGAGAGTGTAAGGTTAGTTTTGCAGGATTGGCAGTTACTCTTAGTCTGTAGGAGACGTAAATGTTGTAGAGCTGGAGAAGGGAATTTGAGGAGTAAGTTAGCAGTATTCTCCAAGAGGGAAGTGCACCTTGACTTCAAGCCATGGGGGAAGGGGTGGTGAGAGCCACTTTGAGAGTTTGGCCCATTTCCCCTGTGGCTTAGGAGCCATAGGGACTAGTGTCAGTCTTAAAGAAGCCATTTTGGCTTCTAAATATGGTTGTTCTGATAGTCATCATTTGTCCACACTGAGATGGCCACTTTGCATAGGCTGATCTATGCCAATTGCTCTGAGACCTTAACAATGCTAACGACCACAAATGAATTGGCACATTTAATTTTCTTTAAAAATATAATTGTGTGGGTAATAAAATGCTTTTTTATAAACTTGGGAGGTCCATGTCAGCACAGATCTGTGGATTGTTATTGACCTGATACCAAAAATAGCAAATGTTTTCAGAAATATATTCCTTCCACTTTGGTGTTTGATTCATTGGAATTAGAGAGATTTAGCCTCCTGATGAACCCATAAAACCTTTTTACTGTTAGAAAAAAGCATTCAATCTCATTGAATGGAGAATATATAACATGGCATTTGAGAAGAAAATAAGATGGGCTAAAGCCTTGCACAACGATAGAAATGACAATTTTTTGATTAGCAAATTGTCAGCATGGGGCACATTCCTTCAATTTTCAGCAATTTGAGATCCTAGCATTAATCAGCTTTTGTAGAATGCCACCCACTGTTCGTACAGCAGCTAGGAAGGCAGTAATGAAAAACTGTAGAACTAGCATTAGATCAGAGATAATGTTGACTGGAGTGTTTTTATTTTGTGTGAAGATCCTTTCTTATTATTCTTACTATTATAATCATTATTATTATTATTTAGGAATTGCTCAAAACATGCCATGTCCTCCTCAAATGACTCTGAATGGTTTCTTTTAGGACAATAAATGCTGCTAATAAGTTGCTAGACCTCCCACCAACTAGACCTTTGATATATGTCGTGTGAGCACATTAATATGAAATAAGCATTAAAGAAACACAAGGGGTGTTCCTCGCTCATAATTGTCTTTTTATGTAATGCAAAATGAATTAAACTATTGTGTTGCTCCCAGGAAGCCTGAAACACATAAAATAATGACTTTTGTTTTTATAAATTAGTTTAATTTATCCATTTCTTTATTGCCTATGAGTTTCCTACAACATTCAAGGTGCTGCAGGGAATGGCCCTGCTGTGCAAGAGCTCAGAGTATCCACATACACGCCATCGTTTGGTCCCCATGTTTTTACTTCCTCTCCATTCTTGGTCTATTGAATAAACATGACAATATCTTCATGTGAATGTGACATTGCTCACCCCTTGTCTGTAAGCTATAGCTTTGTGCTTTTTTTCTGGTATTGAGGCTAAGGACCACCAGTTCATCACTTCTGGTGTTCTTGGTCTACCTTGATACCAAACAAGACATTTTTAGAAAAAATTCTAAGACTAAGTAGTATATAGACTGTCACCCAGAAGGAGAACAAAATACACTGACTGATGCAGGATGAGGTATTGCAATTTTATTTTATTATTGGCTATACCCTAAGTAGTTCCATGGAGGGAATGAGAGTGTGAAGAGGAAATTCAATCGTTTGTGGTTCATAGAGCCAACGTGTGGACTCTTCTCAGTGGAGTGTTTTAGTAGATGGTGATGGAAACCTCAAACAGGAAGTCTCAAGTTGGGGATGATGACTGTGCTTCCGAGGGTAGAACTTCCTGAGATTATAAGGAACGTTTTATATTTAAGAACCTGTATATTTTCTTGAGGAAATGATCTATAGCTTTCGCTGGATTCTCTGAGACAAACGTGAATCCCCCAGAAGTTACAAACTATTGGCCCAGGTCAGTATTTGGCAATTTTTTTTTTTAAGATTATTTATTTATTTGACAGAGAGATCACAAGTAGTCAGAGAGGCAGGCAGAGAGAGAGGGGTAAGTAGGCTCCCTGCCTAGCAGAGAGCCCGACGTGGGGCTTGATCCCAGGACTGGGCTCGATCCCAGGACCCTGAGATCATGACATGAGCCAAAGGCAAAGGCTTAACCCACTGAGCCATCCAGGTGCCCCACTGGCAAATTTTTTATGGAAAGCACCAGATAGTAAATACTTAGGCTTGGAAGAACATATAGTCGCTATAAAAAAATGGGTGTGTCTGTGTTCCAATTCAACTTTTTGTTGTTGTTGTTGTTGTTTGTGAAATAAATATGGTGACTGTTGGCTCTGGTTCTCTGACCTCTGGCTTAAGCCATGACTTGGTAAGCATGAACTTTCAAAATACTGTGCTGAAGTAAGTTTATCCAAGTTTTCCCTTTTATGAAACTCAGATTTAATGCAATGATTTTTATTTATTTATTTTTGTCTTAGTGAAGTATAATTTACATGGAGTTAAATAAACAAAGCTTTAAGTGTACTACTCAAAGAATGGGTCTACATCCACATAAGCATCACCAACATTAAGATATATTCTATCACTCCAGAAAGCTCCCTAATGTTTCTCTTAGCTACCATCTCTCTCCCTGGAAGTAATCATTCTTTATTTTTCTATCACCATAGCTTACTTTTACCTTTTCTTGAACTTCATTTAAATGCAATTATAGAGCAATGTGTATTTTTTGTGTGCATTTGGCTTCTTTCCCTCAACCTAATGCTTTGAGGTTCACCTGTGTTTTTGAACACACAGATGTTTAATATAGATATTCTGGTTCTTTACAGTGTTGTTGCTCAAGATCCCACTTGCTTCATTAGCAAGACTCTGTTGGTCCTTTTGGTTTTTATAGTGCTAGATTAGGGGTCACAAGGAGATTTAGGAGAATTCCTGTCTCTACCCTCCCACCACCTGGAGTCTAATCACAAACACAGAAACTGCAATTCAAGAACTCTTAGTTACAAATAACATCACAAATTGAAGCACGAACCGAGTACCCTTCCTCATTGAAGAATTTAAAGATTTAAATGTATTCTTAACAAGTGAGGGCTCTTGGGGTGCCTGGGTGGCTCAGTGGATTAAACCTCTGCCTCCAGCTCAGGTCATGATCTCAGGGTCCTGGGATCAAGCCCTGCATTGGGTTCTCTGCTCAGTGGGGAGCCTGCTTCCCCCTCTCTCTGCCTGCCTCTCTGCCTAGTTGTGATCTCTGTCAAATAAATAAATAAAATCTTAAAAAACAAAACAAAAACAAACAAACAAAAAAATTAGGGCTCTTGTTTCTCTTTACCTTTAGATCATTACAAGCCGATTTGGTTTTACACTACCACTGGCCCATAAAATTGAGAGGAAGTTTCCAATGTTCTTTGGTCCAGGGCTTCTTAGACTTGTATGTGCATATGAATTACCTGGAAGTCTTATTAAGATGCAGATTATAATTCAGGGGGTTTGGGATATGGCCTGAGAATTTGCATATCTGGCAAGTTCCCACATAGTGCTGATGCCGCTGACATGGGAAACATGTTTGAACAGCCGGGCTCTCATCTAGTAATTATTACCAATGCGGTCTGGACCAGAGACAATGGTATCCAAGGGCAGTGGCAGTGAAAAGTCAGAGAGAAGTAGGACATTTATGAGTTAAAATGGAGAGACCTTGCTGAGAAACTGGAATAGTACATGAGGAACAGAAGACACTAGGGGGTTTCCCAGGGGTCTGCTTTAGGATATTAAATAAATGGCAGTAGCTCTGGATACCTTCCAGATTGCTGTCTACCTCTTGACTGCTTCTGGCCCTGGGTCTCTTGCAGCCACGGGAACTTACGAATTTGGGTTCCTACTAGAGCAATATATATCCCATTATTTCTGTGTCTAAACTTTAAAGGTCAGAATATGCTTGTCTTCCTCTACTGGCTTTATGGTGGATTTTTTTTAAAATATCGATTTTAAAAAATTGCATTCTCTATATCATACATATTGATATATCTATTGATATAGGTATATCAATCTGCATTCTCTATATCATAATATTTACCTAATATGTTCTTATGATGCTACCTAACCACCTCTGCTTTTACGAGTTCAATTCTGGTGTAACATATGTTTTTATATTGTTAACACATGTAGGGCTTATAATCTTCACATGGACTCATGTTCATCCCATCTTCCACTGCTGTCTTTGTTAAGTAAGGCTTACTTTATTACAGGTACATTTTCAGACCCTCCTGCAAAAGGCAGATCTTTTTACAAAGACCCCTGATTTTGTTGATTTTAGTCTTTTGCTTCAGCTTGCTCACAGTCATCTCCAGGAACTCCTGTGCATACCAGCTCATGTTCATGCGTGTGTTACCTCTCCACTGAACCCCCAAACACACACATGGTATTTGCTTAGGGACTTCATTTATACAGTGCTTCTGATTATTAGTTCCATATTTTATAACAAGCACAGTCTAACTTAGTACTAGCAGGTTGTGCTGCATTTTTACCTGTGACACCCTTCCTACCGATCTCCATAATTCCAGAGCTCTATTTTTAGATCCTCACATAAACATTTCCATTACAAAGTCTTTTCTATCTTTTAAAGAAATTGCATGTATTTGAAAAATCCTTTTTGCCTAGACATTTATTTGAAGGCCTTGATGAGATGGAAGAATGGCCACAGTGAGAGTAGCTAGAAAAGTAGTTGTAAGCCGGAAGGAAAAGAAGTCAAGATCTAAATAAGGGAAGTCCTAGTCAGTAATTTCAGGGTATGACAAATTCAAGGCCATACTAACGAGTAAGTGGCTGATGGGGGTGCACAGAAGATCATAAGAGATCAGGAGGTCGAGAATCCAAGGTCAAGATGTTAGATGGGCCGTCCACTTGGCGACTAAAGTCACCCAGGCCATTGGCAGGACTTGGGTGGGGAGGAAGGCTGGGCCTGTGCTAAAGTCTTTCATAAATGATGGCGATGGAGGGATGAGGGAAGTTGATGTGTTGAAGGGTGGTAAATGACATCTAAGGGAAGTTGGAGAGGCTGTTGTGTATCATGTGAGAGGAGGCGATCATTGTTGGCAAGTGATGATGGTGCACACAGAGGACAAAAATTCTCTGTCCAGATTTTGAGCTCCATGGCAATGAGAGAATGAACAATTTCCACTTGTGAGGGATGTGGGAAAGTAATTGGGTAGGGGTGGGGCTTCTCCCTTAAGGCAAGGTTGAGGGATTTTTCAAACGGATAACTTCACAGAAGATTTTAGTATGGAGCAGTATTTCCATAGAATGGAACTCAAGGGTTTAGATGGGTTTAGAGGGATTGGCTGGGTCAAGGGCCCAGAAATCCCAACAGATGGATGAGGGTGGAGGAGAGAACAGAATGACAGAGACTCATACTTTGGATATTCCTGGTGAAAATACATAATGGGTTTTCAGTTAATCTAAGGAGAGTCAGCAATGGGCCTGTGTGCAGATGACTTCTCTTAAGCTGATGCTGGTCCTAGCAGCTGCAGTTTCTGCAATCACTGGCCTCGAGTGGTGTTCTTTCAGGCTGCAACCCCGCAGCGAAGGCATGAGATGGTGTAAAACCTTACTGTTATGCAGTCTTCTCATCAAAATCCCTGCCTATGATTAGGTTCAGCCTTTATACCCTAGCAGCACACTTGCTTGCCATAAATTGGCTGGGATCTATAATAATGTAATCATATACTTTCATAGTGTTTACAGGCCTTGGAACAGTTTTCAAGGTACTTTCAAGTACATGATGCCATATAATGCCTTGAATTTTGTTTTTAAAAACACAAAGCTTTTCTCTTACGGTTTATTCACAATTATGGCAAATTCGGGGTGAGAAAAGAGAATTTTATTTTGGGTTAATTTTTTCAGTTAGATTAATTGTTTTATCAAGTGGAAATGAAAAAAACACATTGAAGGGGATTAAGATTTGAAAAGTAAGCTTGAGGAGAGAGGGGTGAGGTGTACACCTTGTCAGTTTTCAGTGACCTTGGATGGGTCAAGGTGATGCTAATTTCAGTTGGTGCATCTTTATGTGTTGTTCTCCAGGCTTGATGGTGTCTTCCACTTTTTATTTTTTCACTTTTAACATAACGGTCCTCAGGGCTTGAGACTAATCTCTTATTTGTGACTCTTCAAGATTGGAGGGAAGTGGCCAATACTTTGAATATCTGGCTGGTAATGTAAAGCTCACCTTGGCCTTGGAAGCAGCAAAAAGAAACAAAGCATGAAGCGTGGAAACTTACCCTCTTACAGATGCTTTTAATGCTCAAGCTTGAGTCAGCTACAAAACAGCTCTTGAACCCCATATTCCTCCCTATTAACAATGTAAGTTATGAAACTCATTTACCTGGAACAAGGTAGACAGTCCATAAATGTGAAGCTTTCATTTCTTCCTCTTAGCTGAACTGTTGTTTACACTCAGCACTAAATTGATGTTTGAAAGTACAGGAAGGGTGTGGAGGTCTTCTGTCCAGGGCAAGCTAGCCTTGGTTGTGGGCAAGTATTAAATAATGTGACCTGTTTTACTTTATACTACTTGGGTGTCCCGATACTAATTTGAACATTTAGCTGTTTTTAGAGAGTGGACAATATTTTAATATCGTTGTCAGCTATATTAAAGTACCCAGACAGGACTCACTGCCCTCTAGAGAACAGAGGTAATTGATGTGAGGGGCACTGGGACTTTCTTCTCTTTCTTCTACTAGCCAGGGTCCATGAAGTTCCTTCCCACAGGCCAGCCTTACTCTGTTTGCGGTCCCAGGAGGTGGGGAGGGTGGGGAGAGTAGGTTCTTGGTACTCAGGACTGGATCTTGTGGTTGGCCATGGCCTACCTGCTGCCCGGCTCTGTCTCCTCCCAACGACTGGCCCAGGCCGAGTTTCTCTTGCTAGGTGGGCTCTGGCGCAGGGTCTCATGCTTGTGGAGGGATCCCCATCCTAGGGGCAAGGAAGGGAACGATCACAACCCCTTCAGTGCATGAGGATATCAGCCAGCCACAGAGAATTTCTTGGCCTGATCCCTCCCTGCTCCAGCACCCAGGGAAGTAACTCTCAACTTGTTTTTAATTTTTGTTTGAAATAAAGTTTTTAGCTAGCTAAAGACAAAAAAAAAAAAAAAAGTATACAAAGTTAAATGAGGGGTTTGACAGTTGATGTCATCTACCAAGAATATAATTGTTTGGAAAACAGAATTGACTCGTCAGATGAAACAAAGAATTTTCCAGGATTTGTCACTGAGGTTTTCTTGTTATGGGAAGATAAAGGAAGCAATTTCTTGCAGTTTGATTGTACCAATACCACCAAGTATATTTGTACAGATTCATACTCTCTCCTTTTCTCTAGCAGACCTTGATTATCAAGTGCTTTGTCACTACATACAACTTTTTGATTAAAGGATCTCTTATGTTAGTCATCTCCTTTTATTGCACAGACGGACTCAGTGTTTCTTTAATCTCTTTCAGTAGCTTTACAGATATTGTGAAAAGAAGACTCTCCAAGGATCGTCTCTTTTTTAATTTCCTCTGTTGATTGGCTTAGAATTATGGTTTATGGGGTTTTTTTGTTTGTTTTTTGTCTTTTTTTTTGGCGGGGGGGAGAGTTGTTGTTTTAAGGATTCTTATTTTTCCAAACAAGAATAATGAATTTGGGGAAAAAGTTGCTCAACGCAAAAGTTGATCACTTTATGGAAAGTTTAAGGAAATGCTTATGTAAATCCAATGCCAACAATGTGCTTAAAGAAAGGTCCACTGATACTATTAATATCAACATATTTTCCTTTTCCTTCTGTTGGTAAGTCTTCCAGGAATTTTCACACCAAGATTTCTGAGTGTAGTCTTTGGAGAATTCTTTCATCAACTTGGCACAGATAGAAATGTCATCTTGACCTTGTTTCTGAAAGATGTTTTAACCTTACTAATTAAGCAACCTCCACCACTATTCAGTAAAGCTCTCTTGAGAGTGAAGAGCCTTTGATTCGGGAAATCTCCTAATTGAATAGGACCTCTCATCATAAACCAGTCATAACATGTTGATTATAGTTTTACCATTAGGAATTCCATTGCTTAATACAAATGGATTATAATAAGAATTTGATTAACCTAAGTCAATTTTAGCCTGGAGATACTTGGAACCATTGACAAGATCAAGTTGCTTTAGCAATCCAGGAGTCCAAGGAAAGAGGGCCTTTGATTTATGACAGGAAAAAAAAAAATTGTACAATAGAGTTTGTGTTCTTACATAATAGCTGTTTTCCAGTGATGGCTAAAGTCTAATGCTTCTTTTCTCTCTCAACTTGTACTTCCCACAAACCCATCATTCACCCTCAGTATTACCAACATTTTATCAATCTTGTGTCATCAGTCCCCTCCACTTCTTGTTTGTTTTCTGGGGTTATTTAGAGCAAATCCCAGGTACATTATTTCACCCATAAACACTTCAGTATTTGCCTCTGTTGATCTACTTTTATGTTATTAAAATTACTACAAATGATGAAACTTACATAGTGCTTTAAGGCTTTAAAGTGCCTTATCTCATTGGGTTATCACAATCATTTGTTATGTATTACTATTACTGGTCAGCACATTACAAACAAAACAACCCAGAGGTTTTGAGTGCTGATGACATTCAAGGGCTACTGAACAGTGACAATGGGTTTGAAGCTTGGGTCTCCTACAGATAGCTCTGTGTTGTACTTGCTGTGGATATGACCACATCGAATACAAGCTGATTCCTTGGGTATTTGACTTCACCTATTCTGTGCAGACGCTCCCTTCTTTTGCTCTTATGATACCTGAGAACCATGTAAAGGAGGCTGAGAATAGCCAGAGGGAAAGAGGTCATGGGAGATACAACTTTTTATTCTGATGCTTTGACATCTAGGGCCTTGGTGGCCCTAGAGAGACTGTTGTTCCCAGGGCTCCAGTTCCCAGAGAGTCAAGGACTCACTTGCAAGTGTGGTTTTCATATGCGAGCCAACCAATCCAAGTCCAAACCCTCCTACCCACATTCTTTATCTCTCTATTATAGTCCATGCCACTATTTGCCTGTCCCAGGAGGGCCAGGCACCAGACAACTAGGGATAGCCCCTGTGCCCTAAAGCCCACCAAAATTATCCAAACTAATTCTAAACTGGCTTACCCTGCCTCACCGATTCTTTCCCATGGAAACCACCATAAAGGCTCTTGCCCATGTGGCCAATGTCCCGTGGCGTGCCCCTCCTCTTAGGAACTGTTGGTCTGTGGGCCTCACTCTACTTGGATAACAATAATATTTTCCAACAAGGTGGTAAAAGCTGAGTAAAATCTCTTGAAACTAATATCAAGGTCTTTCTAATATTGGACAAGCCTAGCTGGAAGCAGGTTAAGGGTCCAGGTTCAGGTAATTAAGTTGGAGATCAAATTCTATGAAAAAACAGCCACTGGGACAGATAATGAGGTCAAATGCACACGAACAACATCATAGTGGAAGGGCACTAGGCGATTGTTAACCTTGCTGGGCTTCAGCTGGGCTGAATTCCAGGGGGAATTACATTTTTCCTTAGGTATGAATGTCATTCAAATACATTCCCTTAGGACCAGGAAGGCAGCATTCCCTTGTGCCCTGATGTTGATGTCTCCCCAGTATTTCTTCCCTCAGGCTACCGTTCCTGCTGGTCCTGCCTGTCCCATCCTATCTTGCAGTAGCTAACAGTGAACGACTGCACCTGAGGCTTTCAATTTCTGCCTCTACCTCAAGTGTTTCCTCTTCTCTGAGACTCGAGTTCTCAAGCCAATGCTTACATATCCAAATCAGTGTCCCCTTCAGGTAGAATTTTAGATCAGGCACCCTAGACTTCTCTAATCTCCTCATTTTACAGATGAGGAAAGTGAGCTTCAGAGAGGTAAAGGATGGGTCCTAAGAACACGGGCTGCAAAAAAAAAGGCAGAGGCCTTTGACACTGAAGTACACATTCCCTTACTATGTTGGGAACTTTCAGTAAAATCTGACTTTTATTCAATATAGATCATATCTCACAATGAGTTTTAGCTGACTACTAGATGGCCAGAGCACAATCAGTATAATAAATATTTATTTAGGTAAATGGGAAATGACTTTAAGAAAAAAAATGTTCTTATAACAGCATATGTCATATTTCATTATAATTCTGATACTATAATATGCTAGATTTCTCTTTCTGACTTTTGCTTCCATCTACACAACTATCCTCACAAATTCCACTAACACACAACATAAAGACACCCCACATCTGAATATATGCTCTTTTTTTGCCCTTAAAAAAAAAATTTCCTTGGGGCTCCTGGGTGGCTCAGTGGGTTAAGCCTCTGCCTTCGGCTCAGGTCATGATCTCAGGGTCCTGAGATCGAGCCCTGCATCAGGCTCTCTGCAAGGCAGAGAGCCTGCTTCCCTCTCTCTCTCTGCCTGTCTCTCTGCCTATTTGTGATCTCTCTCTCTCTGTCAAATAAATAAATAAATAAAATCTTAAAAAAAAATTTAAAAAAATTTCTTAACTCAAATGAACCTGTCTCAATTGATGGGGCAATAATAGGCTATGTGTTAAAATACTTCACAATAACTCGTTAATTTTCATACAAGTTGCTCTTGAAATAACGTTCTAAAAGCATGCCATCATTTGAGGTAGTTTATTATTTTGTTCTGGTTCTGGGAAATAGGTAATTAAAGCTTCATTACTCACTAAGGAACTCACTTATCTGAGATGTCACTATGGATCCAAGACCCACGTGCCTGTGCTAAGGACTCAAGTGACCTGGATATGATGAGGAAAATTCCTGAGGCCCAGCTCTCTCAAGCTAGAGTTGCAGGGAGGGGAGGGGCTTGTCAGCCACAGGGTGCTGCATTCCACCTTCTGAGCTTCTGAGACAATAGGTCTGGGGAAGCCCCAGCTGTCTGCATTTCTAACAAGGTTCTTCTGGTTCAAGAACCACATTTACAGAGGGCTGCCATCAGGAGCTGGCAGAAACTCCCAGATTCCTTTAGAGCCAATTCTTGTTCTTGTAGCTTTATACCAAGTAGACATGTTATTGCTAACTACCTTCCCCTGCTTCTGCCCTGAACCAAAATTCTCTTAAGACGAGGCTCCTAAAGCACAGCAAGTAGTAACCCCAGTCAGACAAATGTGTGTGAAAAGTAGACCAGCGCCAGCCACGTGATAGATACTGCACACTTTCAAGCCTTAGTGCTTTGCAGCAATCAGACAGGCTTTATATGCCCTGTAAGTAATTTGAGCATGAGGGATGGTTTCATACTCCTGTGTAGTATCAATCTATAAGAAATGTGATGACATTTTTGATGAATCTGCACTACCCTTGAGCATGGTTTCCCTGTAATTCAGGAGTCCTTAGCACAAGCTAAGGTCATGTTGCTTCTCCTTGAAGCTGCCTTTAACCTCATCTATTATTGCTGATTTTAGTGTATTGATATTGTCGATCCTCCTTATTTGGGGATGCCATATTTGTGAACTTGCCTATTTGTTCAAATTTATCTGTAATTCCCAAATCAACAGTCGAGGTGCCTCCCTGGTAATAAACCTGCATTGCCTGCGGTGCGTGTTCTGAGCTGACATCCAACTGGGTGAGGCTCTGCCTTCTTGTTTCGGTTCTCATAGTGTAAAAGTGTCCCTGAGGCAGTCCACTTAGTGCCATGTTTTTCACATTTTTGTGCTTTTGTTGTAGTTGTTAATTCTATTGCTTAAGATGGTCCGCAAGCATAGTACTGAAGTGCTGTGCAGTGTTCCTAAGGGCAAGAGGCTGTAGAGTGTCTTATGGAGAAGAAGTATGTGTCAGCTTAATTTATTTCAGCAGGAGTTACAGCATTGCCCAAGAGTCCTATGCTGATGAATAGGTGATATATATCTTAAAATAGGTGTCTTTAGGGGAGCCTGGGTGGCTCCGTTGGTTGAGCATCTGCCTTCGGCTCAGGTCATGGTCTCTGGGTCCTAGAACCGAGCTCCATGTTGGGCTCCCTGCTCAGCCAGGTGTCTGCTTCTCCCTCTCCCTCTGCCACTCCCTGGCTCAGGCTCTTGGGTGTTCTCTCTCTCTCTCTTTAATAAATAAATAAAATCTTCAACAAAGAAATAAATGTCTTTAAACCAAAACACACATAAAACAGGTTACGTATTGACCAGCTGACAAAAATGTCATGACCAGAGGCTTGCAGGAACCTAACCTTGCATTTCCTTTAGAAGCAACGATTAAGTATTCATTAATCCAGTGTTTGCAGCAACTGTACAGAACGTGACTGTCAGGAATAAGGGGAATCAACATGACTTGTTTTTGTGAAAAATACTTCCACTCTTGAGGAATTTTATTCATCTGGTGATTAAATTTACCAGCTCCATGTTATCAGCATCATATACTGACTTCTCAATACGCAGGCTTCCCACCATGGAAGCTTCCCACCATGAAAAAGTAAAAATGCCACACAGGTGACATAAGGGATCTTCTCAGATGCAGTGGATCACAGAACGTGGTAAATTTTGCTAATTCTTCTTTCTTTCTTCCTTAGTCTCCGCAAAATGGGAGTATTTGGCTGCCTTGCCCCTATCGCTGAGGGTGGCCTTGCACTGTCACACCTGAGGACCCTGAGCACAAGGAAAGTCCCCAGGCTTTCTGAGGCCTGCCTGGTCAGGAACCTGGAGAACTTAATGAGAAATTACCACACTTAATGCTGCTGGTCACAGTATGGTGAGACCTCTTGGACCAGACTTTTAATGAAGTCTCCACATTCCTATGTTTCCAGAACATTAAACTAATAATGCTTCTGTGGCTTTCCAGCCTTAGGTGACAGACCTAATAGTCAACCCATTAACTGCATCTTCTACCACTTTTTAACTGAACTAATATTTATAGTAATTCAATAAAACTCTTGAACAAACAAGAGATAGTGATAATTGTTTTCATTTATTGAGCCCCTCCCATATTCCAGGAACTGTACAAGGCACTTGTTACAAGCATTAGTCCATTAGCTTCCCATCTATCTTCTTTGTGGGAGAAGAAACATTATCCCCAACTATCAAGTGGAGTCATTGAGGTTCTGGGGGTTAAAAGAAATAGGATACAGGTCACAAAGCTAGTATACCTGGACCCAGGTGTGCTGACTCCCTGCTTCTCCCCACCCTCTGCCCCCCCACCTCCCATAACCACTGGTTTCTGCGTATGAGGAAGGACAAGGCGGGCTGACTTCCCCCTCCAATATAATGAACTGAAAGGTGACATGACCATGGGACAGGCTGATTTTCACAAACTGAATGTGGACTGCAATTGCATGACCTTGGAGTGGACAACACTTCTGGCTGAGAACATATTTTTATGCTTTTTGACAGTGGTTGATTAGAAGCCAGTGGAAAGGTGATCTGTTGTAAGCAGCTGAATTAAAACTTCTGTATTGTTTTCTCTTTTACAGCTTCATCTTGAGCACCGAATTGTTCTTGCCTTGAACACTGCTCGGAATGAAGTAATGAGAGAAGGACAATACTGCATTTCTTTCTCTTTTAATCAAAACGTCATGTCTTGAAAAGAATTCCCCATTGAAAGTAGACAGTCTGCTCTTAGCTTGCTTGATGATGTATTCAGATATGTTTGGGGAAGTCTTTCACAAGCTCAAAATTCTTAGTCTCTTTTTGCTCAAAACAGCAAACTGACATAGTAACAAAAGCTTAATCTTATTTAATTTCTAGATGTTCACTTCTAATCCACAAAGAGCTCCCAAATTAGCACTACCTGTGCCATG
This sequence comes from Mustela erminea, assembly GCF_009829155.1. Classification (NCBI taxonomy): domain Eukaryota; kingdom Metazoa; phylum Chordata; class Mammalia; order Carnivora; family Mustelidae; genus Mustela; species Mustela erminea. The sequence goes on from NC_045625.1 coordinate 70,661,076, forward strand.
TTGGGTTATTGATATCCTGAATGAGAGGATGGATGTTGTACAAAGCCAGAGCCTATCACTTAAATGATAGAAGGCTAGTTTAAAAAATGCCATATCACTATCAGTTTTGTGGTTCCTTAGTTAATCTAAGTACAATATGGGATAAGCACCCCTATGACTCTCTGATTTATATATTTTAATGTATTGGGAATGCTGTAGATTCTAACAATAAAATAGACATACCAGACCACAGATTTGGAGCTCAGGTCCAAAAGGTCTTGGGGCTCTGGGTGTTGATATGTCAATTTAAATTTTGTGAGTCAAGTCTTATTTGGGGGGGGCTTCTTATATTTAAGAACTTTGCTTAGAATTATTTTAAAATGAATAGCTACTTCCTCATTTGCCCTCTGTTTAAGTTGGACTTTCTCTTATCTAAGGTTTCCTTGAAATGTGGGTCATCTGAGTGTATGAGAAAATCACTTAGCATAACATGATGTCCTGGACAGGATCTCTCCTGTGATTTTCCATCTTCTTTTGTCCTGGAAAGTCGAAGGCCCTTTATGATAGTCTCTAAATGTCAAACCTTTCAGTAAGTTCTTAAGAAAGCTGCCATGGGAGGGAGGAGTCAAGATGGTGGAGAAGTAGCAGGCTGAGACTATTTCAGCTAGCAGGAGATCAGCTAGATAGCTTATCTAAAGATTGCAAATACCTACAAATCCATCGGTAGATGGAAGAGAAGAAGAACAGCAATTCTAGAAACAGAAAATCAACCACTTTCTGAAAGGTAGGACTGGCGAAGAAGTGAATCCAAAGCCACGGGAAGATAGACCCTGGGGGGAGGGGCCGGCTCCCGGCAGGCGGTGGAGAAACGGAGCACAAAATCAGAACTTTTAAAAGTCTGTTCCGCTGAGGGACATCGCTCCAGAGGCTAAAAGAGGGTGAAGCCCACGTGGGGTCGGCATGGCCTCAGGTCCCGCAGGGTCATAGAAGGATCGGGGGTGTATGAGTGTCACAGAGCTTACAGGTATTAGAACGGGGAAGCCGGCTACAGAGACAGAGCTGACAGTAAGCTCACAGCTCAGGATTACCTTGAACCGGTCGCAGGCTCGGTGAGCTCAGAGCGCGGCCAGAGGTCAGGCAGACGGGAGTTACTGGGCGCTGTTCTCTGAGGGCGCACTGAGGAGTGGGGCCCAGGGATTGGCTCCTCTGGGCCAGAGACCAGGAGGCCACCATTTGTATTCCCGTCCTCCGGAACTCTACGGAAAGCGCTCAGGGAACAAAAGCTCCTGAAAGCAAACCCAAGCGGATTACTCAGCCCGGCCCCAAGTAAGGGCAGTGCAATTCCGCCTGGGGCAAAGACACTTGAGAATCACTACAACAGGCCCCTCCCCCAGAAGATCAACAAGAAATCCAGCCGAGACCAAGTTCACCTACCAAGGAGTGCGGATTCAACACCAAGGAGAGCAGCAGAATTCCAGAGGAAGAGAAAGCAAAGCACAGAACTCATGGCTTTCTCCCCGTGATTTTTTTTTTAGTTTTGCAGTTAATTTAATTTTTTTATTTTTCATTATTTTTTCTCTTCTTCTGCTAATTTTTTTTTAACTTTTACCCTTTTTTTAACGTTTTTTAACTAGTTTATCTAATATATATGTTTTTTCCTTTTTATATTTTTCTTTATTCGTTTTCTTTTTTTAAATTCTTTTCTTTTCTTTTTTTCTTTCTTTCTTTCTTTTTGAACCTCTTTTTATCCCCTTTCTCCCACCTCACGATTTGGGATAAAAGCCCTTTCTGGAGAAATAAAAGAACTAAAATCTAAACAAGTTGAAATCAAAGAAGCTATTAATGAGGTGCAATAAAAAATGGAGGCTCTCACTGCTAGGATAAATGAGGCAGAAGAAAGAATTTGTGATATAGAAGACCAAATGACAGAGAATAAAGAAGCTGAGCAAAAGAGGGACAAACAGCTACTGGACCACGAGGGGAGAATTCGAGAGATAAGTGACACCATAAGATGAAACAAAATTAGAATAATTGGGATTCCAGAAGAAGAAGAAAGAGAGAGGGGAGCAGAAGGTATACTGGAGAGAATTATTGGGGAGAATTTCCCCAATATGGCAAAGGGAACGAGCATCAAAATTCAGGAGGTGCAGAGAACGCCCCTCAAAATCAATAAGAATAGGCCCACACCCCGTCACCTAATAGTAAAATATACAAGTCTTAGTGACAAAGAGAAAATCCTGAAAGCAGCCCGGGAAAAGAAGTCTGTAACATACAATGGTAAAAATATTAGATTGGCAGCAGACTTATCCACAGAGACCTGGCAGGCCAGAAAGAGCTGGCATGATATATTCAGAGCACTAAACAAGAAAAACATGCAGCAAGGATACTATATCCAGCTAGGCTATCATTGAAAATAGAAGGAGAGATTAAAAGCTTCCAGGACAAACAAAAACTGAAAAAATTTGCAAGCACCAAACCAGCTCTATAGGAAATATTGAAAGGGGTCCTCTAAGCAAAGAGAGAGCCTACAAGTGGTAGATCAGAAAGGAACAGAGACAATATACAGTAACAGTCACCTTACAGGCAATACAATGGCACTAAATTCATATCTCTCAATAGTTACCCTGAATGTCAATGGGCTAAATGCCCCAATCAAAAGACACGGGGTATCAGAATGGATAAAAAAACAAAACCCATCTGTATGTTGCCTACAAGAAACTCATTTTAAGCCCGAAGACACCTCCAGATTTAAAGTGAGGGGGTGGAAAAAAATTTACCATGCTAATGGACATCAGAAGAAAGCAGGAGAGGCAATCCTATATCAGATCAATTAGATTTTAAGCCAAAGACTATAATAAGAGATGAGGAAGGACACTAGATCATACTCAAAGGGTCTGTCCAACAAGAAGTTATAACAATTTTAAATATCTATGCCCCCAACGTGGGAGCAGCCAAATATATAATCCAATTAATAACAAAATCAAAGAAACACATCAACAATAATACAATAATAGTAGGAGTCTTTAACACTCCCCTCACTGAAATGGACAGATCATCCAAGCAAAAGATAAACAAGGAAATAAAGGCCTTAAATGACACACTGGACCAGATGGACATCACAGATATATTCAGAACATTTCATCCCAAAGCAACAGAATACACATTCTTCTCTAGTGCACATGGAACATTCTCCAGAATAGATCACATCCTCTGTCCTAAATCAGGACTCAACCGGTATCAAAAGATTTGAATCATTCCCTGCATATTTTCAGACCACAATGCTCTAAAGCTAGAACTCAACCACAAGAGGAAGTTTGGAAAGAACCCAAATACATGGAGACTAAACAGCATCCTTCTAAAGAATGAATGGGTCAACCAGGAAATTAAAGAAGAATTGAAAAAAATCATGGAAACAAATGATAATGAAATACAACGGTTCAAAATCTGTGGGACACAACAAAGGCAGTCCTGAGAGGAAAATATAGAGCGGTACAAGCCTTTCTCAAGAAACAAGAAAGGTCTCAGGTACACAACCTAACCCTACACCTAAAGGAGCTGGAGAAACAAGAAAGAAACCCTAAACCCAGCAGGAGAAGAGAAATCATAAAGATCAGAGCAGAAATCAATGAAATAGAAACCAAAAAAACAAAAGAACAAATCAACAAAACTAGGAGCTGGTTCTTTGAAAGAATTAATAAAATTGATAAACCCCTGGCCTGACTTATCAAAAAGAAAAGAGAAAGGACCTAAATAAATAAAATCATGAATGAAAGAGGAGAGATCACAACTAACACCAAAGAAATACAGACAATTATAAGAACATGCTATGAGCAACTCTACGCCAACAAATTTGACAATATGGAAGAAATGGATGCATTCCTAGAGACATAAAAACTACCACAACTGAACCAGGAGGAAATAGAAAACCTGAACAGACCCATAACCAGTAAGGAGATTGAAACAGTCATTAAAAATCTCCAAATAAACAAAAGCCCAGGGCCAGACGGCTTCCTGGGGGAATTCTAACAAACATTTAAAGAAATAATTCCTATTCTCCTGAAACCGTTCCAAAAAATAGAAATGGAAGGAAAACTTCCAAACTCATTTTATGAGGCCAGCATCACGTTGATCTCAAAACCAGAAAAGGATCCCATCAAAAAAGAGAGCTATAGACCAATATCCTTGATGAACACAGACGCGAAAATTCTCACCAAAATACTAGCCAATAGGATTCAACAGTACATTAAAAGGATTATTCACCACGACCAAGTGGGATTTATTCCAGGGCTGCAAGGTTGGTTCAACATCCGCAAATCAATCAATGTGATACAACACATCAATAAAAGAAAGAACAAGAACCATATGATACTCTCAATAGATGCTGAACAAGCTTTTGACAAAGTACAGCATCCCTTCCTGATCAAAACTCTTCAAAGTGTAGGGATAGAGAGCACATACCTCAATAACATCAAAGCCATCTATGAAAAACCCACCGCAAATATCATTCTCAATGGAGAAAAACTAAAAGCTTTTCCGCTAAGGTCAGGAACACGGCAGGGATGTCCATTATCACCACTGCTATTCAACATAGTACTAGAGGTCCTAGCCTCAGCAATCAGACAACAAAAGGAAATTAAAGGCATCCAAATTGACAAAGAAGAAGTCAAACTATCACTCTTCACAGATGATATGATACTATATGTGGAAAACCCAAAAGACTCCACTCCAAAACTGCTAGAACTTGTACAGGAATTCAGTAAACTGTCAGGATATAAAATCAATGCACAAAAATCAGTTGCATTTCTCTACACTAACAACAAGACAGAAGAAAGAGAAATTAAGGAGTCAATCCCATTTACAATTGCGCCCCAAACCATAAGATACCTAGGAATAAACCTAACCAAAGAGGCATAGAATCTATGCTCAGAAAACTATAAAGTACTCATGAAAGAAATTGAGGAAGACACAAAGAAATGGAAAAATGATCCATGTTCCTGGATTGGAAGAATAAATATTGTGAAAATGTCTATGCTACCTAAAGCAATTTATACATATAATGCAATTCCTATCAAAGTACCATCCATCTTTTTTAAGGAAATGGAACAAATAATCCTAAAATTTATATGGAACCAGAAAAGACCTCGAATAGCCAAAGGAATATTGAAAAAAAAAAAAAAGCCATAGTTGGTGGCATCACAATTCTGGACTTCAAGTTCTATTACAAAGCTGTCATCATCAAGACAGCATGGTAATGGCACAAAAACAGACACATAGATCAATGGAACAGAATAGGGAGCCCAGAAATAGACCCTCAACTCTATGGTCAACTAATCTTCGACAAAGCAGGAAAGAATGTCCAATGGAAAAAAGACAGCCTCTTCAATAAATGGTGTTGGGAAAATTGGACAGCCACATGCAGAAAAATGAAATTGGACCATTTCCTTACACCACACACGAAAATAAACTCAAAATGGATGAAGGACCTCAATGTGAGAAAGGAATCCATCAAAATCCTTGAGGAGAACACAGGCAGCAATCTCTTCGACCTCAGCCACAGGAACATCTTCCTAGGAACATCACCAAAGGCAAGGGAAGCAAGGGCAAAAATGAACTATTGGGATTTCATCAAGATCAAAAGCTTTTGCACAGCAAAGGAAACAGTTAACAAAATCAAAAGACAACTGACAGAATGGGAGAAGATATTTGCAAACGACATATCAGATAAAGGACTAGTGTCCAGAATCTATAAAGAACTTAGCAAACTCAACACCCAAAGAACAAATAATCCAATCAAGAAATGGGCAGAGGACATGAACAGACATTTCTGCAAAGAAGACATCCAGATGGCCAACAGACACATGAAAAAGTGCTCCATATCACTCGGCATCAGGGAAATACAAATCAAAACCACAATGAGATATCACCTCACACCCGTCAGAATGGCTAAAATTAACAAGTCAGGAAATGACAGATGCTCGCGAGGATGTGGAGAAAGGGGAACCCTCCTACACTGTTGGTGGGAATGCAAGCTGGTGCAACCACTCTGGATAACAGCATGGAGGTTCCTCAAAATGTTGAAAATAGAACTGGCCTATGACCCAGCAATTGCACTACTGGGTATTTACCCTAAAGATACAAACGTAGTGACCTGAAGGGGCATGTGCACCTGAATGTTTATAGCAGCAATGTCCACAATAGCCAAATTATGGGAAGAACCTAGATGTCCATCAACAGATGAATGGATAAGGAAGATGTGGTATATATACACAATGGAATACTATGCAGCCATCAAAAGAAATGAAATCTTGCCATTTGCGACTACATGGTTGGAACTAGAGAGTATCATGCTTAGTGAAATAAGTCAAGCAGAGAAAGACAACTATCATATGATCTCCCTGATATGAGGAAGTGGTGATGCAACATGGGGGCTTAAGGGGGTAGGAGAAGAATCAATGAAACAAGATGGGATTTGGAGGGAGCAAACCATAAGTGACTCTTAATCTCACAAAACAAACTGAGGGTTGCTGGGGGGAGTGGGGTTGGGAAAAGGGGGGTGGGGTTATGGACATTGGGGAGGGTATGTGCTTTGGTGAGTGCTGTGATGTGTGTAAACCTGGCGATTCACAGACTTGTACCCCTGGGGATAAAAATATATTATATGTTTATAAAAAATAAAAATTAAAAAAATAAATAAAAAAGAAAGAAAGAAAGCTGCCATGGAAGAAGGGCAGCTCTTTTGCTTTTGAAACTGTAGACTTTGTGGTCCAGAGCCCAAGGTTTGAAAAGTGGTCTTTGGACTCACTCACATAAAGAGTATGATGTATATGTGCAGTTAAACCAGACTATAAGGTAAAGGCAATAACTATTAGAGCATAAATATGATACATCATGAATAAATTCACAACGTAGATAAATACTGATCTAGGTAAAGGCACAGAGATGGATAGATATAAGGGTCGGAGAGCACTGTAGGACTTGATTTCCCCTTCTGCATGGGTATATAAAGGGATGGGACTTCCAAGATCCTGCTCTATTAAAAATCATGAGAGGGAGAATCCAAGTCTGTGTTCATTCAGTGCCTAGTACCACCCTTATTGCAATTAGGTGATTATTAGTGATTTTTCCTGATGACGAAAATGTCAGGGAGAGGAATAGAACCTTCCTAGTAAGGCAGTACTCAGCAGTCATTACTATGATGGTGATAAAACCATGATGAGTGGTGGTTAAAAGAAGCAGGAAAATCATGCGAATCCATGCCATTAATCACAAGTTAGATCTGATTTTCCTGTCTGCTTCTAGTTTGGTGCATTTCCATCCTTCATAACACCTCATTTTCCTAAGGTTCCATAACTGATTTTATTCTAATAATAAAACTGAACCTAAAACTGAACCTACTAGGCCTATACCCGACATTCATTTTATAATCTTACAACTAAGTCCACTTTCTATCATTAATTTATCAAAGTCTCTCTTAGTGCCTGATTTTATTAACAGGAAACCTTTGTGCTTGCTTGCATCAGATGACCAACTCTTACCAGGTTAGTTCTTAACAGAAAGTGCTTTGGGAAAAATACGGGCTTTGGAACCATCAGCTCTAAACTTTACTGTTTGCTTTGCCCCTTCCTTAGGGACAGCCTCAGCAAGACGTTCAACTCCCAGGTGCACACTTTCCTTATTGTAAAGTGACACTAATGTTATTTTGTAGGACCACTGCAAGGAGTATAGTTAGTGCATACGAAGTGACTAGCTCAGAATCTGACATACCTCAGGCACTCCTCAATCAGAGCTGTTAGTATGATGAAGACAATGACAATGCATCTGAAAAAAAGGCACATTTTAACCAAAACATTCCTGAATCACTGCCCTGTCTTTGCTGGGCAGGGAGCCCGGTGCTTGAAAAGAAATTCTTATTTATTTCATCCTGTAGGTAAAAGATTGGATTGTCCATCTCATTGTGACTTGGTGCCCTAAGGTGGACAGTCCTGTCCTCAGTGCTTGCTCTTGGTAAAGACAGGAGCTTGGTGGAAATCAGTGCCCATGTGCGAACCCTCAGGTAATCTCTTCTCTCTGAGCACTGTCCCAGACCTCAGCACAGTGGTCACGTTGTTCTTTAAGACTGTGTCTTTGGTCTGTGTTTTTTCTTGATTTAAGTCACTGAAAAAACCAATACACACTTGTGGATGGATGAATTAGGAGCCAGAGTTCTGCCTGATATGTTTTTGTGTAGAGCGCAAAAGCCGGCATCATTCTGTGAAGGGACCTGACCCATCAACACTGACTGGAATGGAACGAAACAGAAAGGACGGGATGCACGGTTTGAGGAAGTGTGAGATTCGGTCTAATCAAAGGTTGTTTGAAGGGCAAATTTAGGGTAGGATTCCAACAACAGCACAGTGACCATTCTATATCCTTAACGGGCCTGTCTTAACAACAGCAGTAAATAGTTCTAACCTCTTCGTCCTTCTACCCTCAAATGTAAGCAAGAATGGCGATGGTGACAAGAGGTCAGGGGAAGGCAGAGCAGTCAGGCAAAATACCATCTATAACAGAAGTCCACTTAGCCAAGAGTGTTCACCAGGGAGAGACACGGTGTTAAAGCTGATGCTGGAAAGGTCTGAGCCTCAGCACCGTGTGCTTAACTGATTCCCATCTCACGACCAGTTTCTTCACTTTCTTTTAACTGAGAATTCCACAGCTGCAAAGGACATGGAGGACAACCTCCTATCTTTATTTTATATGGTATTATTAGCCTTTCTTCCAGTTACCATTTCTGTATAATAACTGCCCCTGGAATCAAGTGGTACAAAATAACCATTTTATTAGATTCCCAGATTCTTTGGTTTGTGTATGGAAATGATTGCTTATCTCTGTTCTATATGATGTCTGTTCTTCCCTAAACTGGGAAGACTGAAAGGGTCTAGAATAATCTCTCACTCACATGTTTGGCTTCTGGATAGGAATGACTTGAACTCTGGACTGAACGGATACTGTCCTCCAAAGAGCTTATATATGGCCTTTCCCTATGGTTTGGCCTTCCTTCCTCATGGCATGACTGCCCAGGACAGTGCAGCTTTCTACATGGAAACTCATGGCTCTAGCAGGAGTACCTAGGAAGCAAGGAGGCAGCTGCATCCCTCTGTATGACGTAGCCTTGGAATTCATGTAGTATCATTTCCTCTGTGCTCTAGTGATACAAATAGATAATGAGTGTGCCCACTTTTATAGGGAAAGGCATATAGATCTCACCTCGCAGTTGGAGGACTGTCAAAAAGTTTTACGGTCATTAAAATAAAATGGCCATTCTATAGTTGAAGCACTTAAGGAAATATTAATAACTTATCATATAACATCTATGATAATTATAGATTTTGAATTTTTGAGCCAAAGAAAACCTTAAAGATTTCCCTAATCCAAACACTTCTTTAAATAACAAGGATAGTATCAAGACCCAGAGAGGGTGCTGTGACTTGCCCAAGCTCCCACGGCCGGGCAACGGCAGGACTGGGATCAGATCCCAGGTCATCTGACCACCAAGTGCTCTCTCCATCAGAACGAATGAGTATTAGCAACTGAGCATCGCTCACTACAAACTACTCTCTCTGATGAAAGAGAGCTTTGGAAGGGGTGATGACACCACTAGCAGGAACAGTTGCACTGAATAGGGACTGCCACTGCTGCTGAAAACATGGGGGACAGAGGAAGAGCTGGGAAATCCAGCAATATGCCACCTCTTTAATAATACTGCCTTCCATCAGAGTAGCACTTTCACAGACACATACACTGACCGCCGTAATAACTAAATGATAAACAGCTACTCCCATTATTTTTTCCCCAAGGGAAACTGGGGTTTAAAGGAATTAAGTAACTTGTCCAGATTTGCATAATTAGTAAATGGCACTGTGAGACTCCACACCAAGTCATCTGGCTGCACATCCTATGCCGTATTTTCCCTAATAGAAAGCTGGTTTTAATATTTCATTTGCAACCTAAGTAGATAAGGATACCCTAATTTTATGGAAGTCTGCCTTGTGCAAGGGGAGAGCTTGAGTGTCATGGGATGCATCAGAGAACAAGGACACAAAACCAGCACTTTTGACTCCAGCCCCTGTACCTGTCTAGTGAGCCTTTCCTTTCCTTTTCTTTTTTTTTTTTTTTTTTTTAGATTTTATTTATTTCTTTGACAGACAAAAATGACAAGCAGGCAGAGAGGCAGGCAGAAAGAGAGAAAGGGAAGCAGGCTCCCCGCTAAGCAGAGAGCCTGATGCAGGGCTGGATCCCAGGACCCTGGGATCATGACCCCAGCTGAAGGCAGAGGCTTTAACCCACTGAGCCACCCAGGTGCCCCAAGCCTTTCATTTCTTAAGAATGTCCTATTTCCTTTAAAAGAGGGAAAAGGGAGTAAAAGGCAAACAATGTCATTCTTGCTGCTAGAAATGCCCCCCTTTTTATGAGCATCTACTGCTGGCTTTCATGCAAATCAAGCAAAGGCATTCTGAAATGCTTGTTTGCTTCCTTGGAGAAGCCAGGCACGGAACCTGTGGTGGTTTCTGGAAATAAGACTCTAGAAGAGAAGACCCTGGAAGTGATTTTTGTCTCATGAGCTTGAAGGGTTGTAAACTGACTCTCCAAGGTGACTTTTGACATTAAACAACAAAAAAAGAGATTAATAACAAAGAATATAAATAATACAGATAATAAAATGTTAAAATATAGTTACCATCATATCTGAGTAGATGTTTATATTACAAGCCTTTCCCTGTTATGAAAGCTGAAGCTGTTCTTGCTCTTGCAAAAATTTGACAATGATTTTTCAAATACCTTTTGATTAGAAACCTCTTTATTCTATATCTTGATTTTGATACTTAAAAATACTTAAAAGAAAGCTGCAAAAACATTTGAGTTTTATTTGAACTCTGGTCATAGAAATCTTGCTTATATTATCTTTAATACTTTTCAAAATAACTCTCAAGATCAGATCAATCTATAAAATTCTAGGTTAAGACTAAACTTGTTTAAATACTTAGAGCTCATGATGGTTAACTAAATAGATGTAGGGGGCAGTGTAGACAGATCTCTATCTCTAGGAATATAAGACTTGGGCAAAGGACAATGTGATTTGAATTGCGTAGGTGTGTGCTTTCTTTGTAACAGCAAATTCCATTGAAGTGTCCTTTCCTCTCAGAGACTCAGTTAAATATGACATTAATGTTTCCCCATATAGAAACACCAACTCTTTTTTTTTTTTTTAAGATTTTATTTATTTATTTGACAGACAGATCACAAGTAGGCAGAGAGGCAGGCAAAGAGGCAAGGGGAGAGAGAGGAGAGAGCAAGCTCCCCGCAGAGCAGAGAGCCCGATGTGGGGCTCGATCCCAGGACCCTAAGATCATGACCCGAGCTGAAGGCAGAGGCTTAACCCACTGAGCCACCCAGGCACCCCTAGAAACACCAACTCTTGATCTGCTAGTTAGGAAAGGGGAAACTGAGTGTGCCCATTTATTTTATTTTTTTAAAAAATATTTTTATTTATTTGTTTGACAGACAGAGATCACAAGTAGGCAGAGAGGCAGGCAGAGAGAGAAGGAGGGGAAGCAGGCTCCCTGCTGAGCAGAGAGAGCCCTTTGCAGGGCTTGATACCAGGACCCTGGGATCATGACCCCAGCCAAAGGCAGAGGCTTTTAACCCACTGAGCCACCCAGGTGCCTCAAGTGTGCCCATTTATGAAAAGCCCCTACTAAATCCATTTACTTAAACTCTACAGGTATCCCGATGTGAGTGAAAACCTACAGATTACAATGCAGGAATCCACGTATTGACAAGAAGCTGCCGCCAGCTCAAATATCTAGACCTCAGCTCTACAGGAATAAGCAGAAGAGGGTAGGGAAATGAGATTGTCCTTTTTTATCCAGTTGCTTTACAAAAATGAATCATGAGTTAATTATCCACTTCAGTTCATCATTTTAAGGGCACCTTAAATGCAGCCTATAATGTAGACCATGAGATGGTAGGCCAAAAGGAATCTGAATTTGCTTATGGCATTCCTGGGCCCCAAGCAGGTCAAGGGATGTGACAAAATGCCTATTTCAGTGACTCTTAATATTTGATCACAGTTAATAATAGACGATATTCTATCATTGTGGTAGCTAGTTCCCAAACTAGCCCCCAAAGATTCCCAGCTCCTAGAATTCATGCCCTGTGTAGGTCCTTCCAACACTGTATTAGCATTGGTCTCGGAGACCAACAGAACACAGCAGAAGTGATAGCATCTCACATCTGAGACAAGGTGATAAAAGACTGAGCCTTCCATCTAGGGCAGCTTTCTTCTTTCTCTCTCTCTCTCTCTCACTCATTATTTCTTGTGGGAGAGCCAGCAGTTACATCATAAGGACACTCAGGCAATCTGGGAAGAAGTCCACACGGTGAGGAACTAAATTCTCTGGGCAACAGCCAGAAAGGAACAATAACCATGTGAGTGAGGTTGGAAGGAAATCTTCCCACAGCCAAGCCTATAGATGAGACTCAGCCCTCCCAACAGTCTGACTACAATCTCATGAGGCACCTTGAGCCAGAACCACTCAACTAAGTTGTACTTGGATTCCTGAGGCAGAGAAACAGAGATATTATGTGATATTATTTTAAGCTAAGTTTGGGAGTAACTTGGTATACACCATGTAATTAACACTCATGGAGAAGTGTTCAGAGCTGGCATTATTTCCACTTTCTGAGTAACACACTGATGACGGTTCTTGCTTAAGCCCATATATCACATCTGGTTGCTTTTATAGCTATATATTTGAACAAAAATATTCTTGAGCTCTGAATGGGCCATCTCATCAAACAATGATTTTAAGGGATTAATTGTACTTCATTCCATCTCTCATAACACCTAATACATTTACTACACCACAGGGTCATTAGTGGGTTAGCTCCAAATCAGGGTTGATTACTTAAAAAATCTTCTTTGCCAAAGATACCTGACAATATTTAAAAAATAAAAACAATAAAATAAACATAGAGGGGATATTGGTTTGGAATGTGAAGGGTCACACACACTTTAATAATTACTGTCTGAAGTTTTGCAACATTGCAAAGGATGCTTAAATTATTTTGTCTCATGAAAATTGAGATTTTATATCTATAAAATAATTTAGAATAATCAAACTTACAGAGAATCAACTTTTTAATGATTACAAGAAGTCAACAGATTCTCCAGCTTCTAGATATTATTACTATTATTATTTTTAGTTTTCAGGGAAGTCGGAGGACAGGGTTGTTGTGCCCAAGTTTTCACATCTGAGAGACCACCAAGGAGCCAACAGCAATGTAATCACATGAGGGTTTATTTGACAAGCTTAAGCTTGGGCCCAAGTGTACCTGATGCAGCAGAGTAGAGACCTGTACCCTGAATCAGATTACAGTCAGGGTTTTTAAAGGCAGAGCAAGGGTGGACTCAGCGATGGGTGAGGACAAAGGGGGTGTTCAGAAGGGCTATCGGGATAAAGAAGACTGTCAGGATATTGGAGGCCTACTTATTATCAAGCCAAGGCCGTTTTTCCCTCTAATATGAAGACAGTTGGGAGTTTCCTGGTGGAATGTCACATTCCTCCTATCAAGCGTCCTTGTTAGTGAGATTTTGCATTGAGACATTTGTAAACCAAGGGAGACTCCTGTCTTGCAGGATTGTGATTTCTGCAAGTTAACTATTTGTTCATACATACTACTGAGGGGAGGGGAGCGAGTGGAGAGGGGGGTGCAAGGTGCCAGCTTTTGCTTTGTCAAGATGGCTGTACTTATGTCAGTGCTAGACTTGAGGTGAGTACAGCCTTGTTTTTCTTGGCCTCCACAAGGGAATGGTTTACTGGAAGCATTTTATTTTCCTGGAAACATCGAATAATGTTCTTGTACTTATTTTCTCTTACTGGTACATATCTTTAAAAATTTTCAGATAAAAGATTGCTTTGTGGTTCAGTCTTAACTTCTTAGGATCACAAGAGCTGACTATTCTGGGAGTAGATGCAACAAACTCCTGCCATCGAGTTTAATCGGCATACTTTAAAAAGATCATAAATTCAAAATAATTAGGTGAGCTGTTTGCAGTAAGGGATAGAAAACAATATCCAGACAAGTACTTCCTTCAAGGTACTTACCACCTAATTTAAGAAAAGTATCTCCTCTCTCTCACACACACACATGCAAAAATCTAAATAGCATACACATCTTTTAAGAGGGGGGGTGATTTCTGGAGAATGGTTTAACCTCAGATAATCCTTGAAGGATTGGTAGGATTCAGGTGGGCATTCACATTGTGATTTTTTTAAAAAAAGAGCTTATATTTTCCAAAAGCTTTCTTACAAATCACCTAATGTACTTAAATATAAATCATCCCATAAATATAGTCGTTTGTCACTTTTCCATCTAAACTTATGCCATGTTCTCCTAATAAACCATTAATTTTCAAAAATATTATTCTGATGTTTGCTTGATATCCCATTACATAAATATGCTATACTTAATTTAAAAATTATCTTGGGTGCCTGGGTGGCTCAGAGGGTTAAGCCTCTGCCTTCAGCTCAGGTCATGATCTCAGGGTCCTGGGATCGAGTCCCACATCGGGCTCTCTGCTCAGCAGGGAGCCTGCTTCTTCCTCTCTCTCTCTCTCTGCCTGCCTCTCTACCTGCTTGTGATCTCTGTCTGCCAAATAAATAAATAAAATCTTAAAAAAAAATTATCTTAATGTTGGGTGTAGAGATTGCTTCTGATTTTCTTTATAAAAAATAACATACTAAAAAAATCCTCATAGGCAAATATTTGCATCTTTTATTATTTCATTCATGGAAAGCCCTAAAAAATAGAATTACTAGTTCAAAAAATTAGGAAATTAACATTTCTAAGGCTTTCAAATTAATATTGCTGAAGTGCTCTCGGAAAGGCTGTACAGTGCATTCTTCCAACAGTGGTGTGTGGACCTGCCTGCCTCGCCAGTGGAGACCTCAGTGCTCTGGTACATACAGAGCCAATGTTATGGACAGCGTATTTTGCTGGTGCTTCTTTTTTTTTTTTTTTTTTAAGATTTTTTATTTATTTATTTGACAGACAGAGATCACAAGTAGGCAAGGGAAGCAGGTGGCAGAGAGAGAGGAGGAAGCAGGCTCCCTGCTGAGCCGAGAGCCGGACGCGGGGCTCGATCCCAGGACTCTGGGATCATGACCCGAGCCGAAGGCAGCAGCTTAACCGACTGAGCTCCCCAGGCGCCCCTTGCTTCTTGACATTCAATGCTTTTAATATATATATATTTAAGATTTTAATTTATTTATTTGAGAGAGAGGGAGACCACAAGCAGGGGAGCAGCAGAGGAAGAGGGAAAAGCAGGTTCCCCTTTTTTTAATATCCTTAATGGTATTTTGCTTTTATTTATTTCTGTGTTGTGGGGTTTCCCTTGTACTATTGAAACATATATCTTGGGGGTGCCTGGGTGGCTCAGTCAGTTAAGTGGTTGCTTTCTGCTCAGGTTGTGATCTTGGGGACCTGGGACTGAGACCTGATTTAGGCTTCCTGCTCACCAGGGAGCCTGTTTCTACTTTTTACTCTGCCCCTCTCCCAATGCATGCTCTGTCTCTCTCTCTCTCTCTCAAAAAAATAAATCTTAAAAAAAAGAAACATACATATGTGTAGCTTCATAGATTTATAAATATTCTTTATAGATATTATGGTATTAATGATCAATTTTTTAAAAATTTTGTTAAGTATTTGTTCCAGTATACCATTTCATGAAAAGTTTTCCAGGTGATTCTCAGGATTTCTTGATACACTGAATATAACTTAAAGCACAATACCCGAATATGTATAAAATACACACACTTTACAATGTGTTACAATGATAAATACATACTGTCTTATTTTTCTAGAGCTAAGCTGCTTGATTTACTTATTTTTTTATTGGAGTTTAACTGATAAATAACATTTTATGAGTTTCAGGCATACAACATAAAAATTCAGTATTTGTATACTGCAAAATTATCACCACAATAAGTCTAGTTAACATCTGTTGAACTTAAAATCTCTGATTAAAGATAATATATGAGACAATCATTTATCAGTTTGGAAGAGTCACACACGAAGCCCTTTTTATCGATGCATTTGTTCTATGGTGGTATTTTAGGGTGTGGCCCCCTGTTGGTCTACAAAAAATATAAAGGTTATACTTGGTTTCCTCCTGTGGAATTGCATATATATACTAGATGCAGGGTCTGGAAATGGGTCTGAATGGAAATAAGAGGGGCATGTAAAATAGACATGAATTCAAACTACCCTGGTGTTTTCCATTCATTTACAACAGTATTTACCACAGATCTATGCCCTTGGGTTAGCAGACCACTGGGCCCACACACACTTCTGCTGGATTTACAGAACCGACATGCTTCCTCTCCTCTTTGCAACTTCACCAATATCATCCCTCTTGCTAATCACGTCTGTCTATGATCATAATGGACGCCGCAGTTGGTAGACAGAGGACGCTTGTCAGATCCTACAGATCTCTACATGGGAAAAATCAGTAGAATAGAATAGAAAGGAAGACATCATAAATGTACTTCATTATAGCCTTGAGGCCTACTTTTCCTTCAGGCCCAGTTTTTATTTATGCTTAAGCCACATTACAGATGGAAACTACACCCCGCCTCCGCCCGCTGACCTTTCTTTCATTTTGTCTTTTATCTGTGAGTATCTGGATAAAGACTGCGCTTATGATCCCACTGATCAGCTTACTATACGTGTTTGGATTTCACTTATAAATGTCTGACTGAAATATAACAAAATAAAAAGTGAATATACAGTGTGCTGGACTAATGATAAGCCACTGTTAGCTTTTACTGATTTTGTCTCTGAGACAAAAGTCACCCGTCTGGGTGATACAGAACTAACAAAAGTGTGACTTGACTGGAACCCGAGTCTTTCCTGTGTTACTGTTGGTGGGGGGCCTGCATGAATGATACACAGCTCAGGTCAGTTCCCTAATTAGGAGACTACCTTCACGGTAGAAGGTTGCTGTGTCCCTAATTACACTGATATGTACCAGAGGCTTCACTTCAAAGAGGGTTTCATAAGGCTAGAACCTACTAACAGGCAGAATTAAAGACATTTTTTTTTTTTTCATTCTGGCTTGTCTCCAAAGGCTGGATCATACTAATTAAAGTACAGAGGAGAGAACAACCCCACACTTGAGAGCTTATTTTGCTGGTTTTCACTATCTTACCGACACGGAGGTTGTAGGCTGTGTGTGTGTGTGTGTGTGTGTGTGTGTGTGTGTGTTTATTGGTAACTATGGCAACACCCCCATTTTTGTTGGCTCTCCTGGCACTCTTACTGGATTATCTGCTTCATGCTGCCTCAGGATCTTCCTTTTCTATTTTACTTTGTCTCCAATAAAACATTCAGTTAATTCAAATGTGAATACAAAACCAGTTATGTTGCCTTGTTTACTGTCCCCAAGCCAGCCATTCAGTAGCTTAATTTAGAGAGAGGTGATCAAGTAGGCAAATATACGACAGGCATGGGTGTCTCATTGTTTTACTGCATCTCTCGGAGCAGGGGTACCTCTACAGCAGAGCCTATCTGAGCCGGATTTATTCGATTGTAAGAGAAAAGAATGTTCTATTCTGAAAGCAATGGGGACTTCCGGAAGTAGTTGAATAACCTGAGAGAAACATTTACAGCAATGTGAAACCTGTTCTTACATTGCCTTCCTCACGTTAGTGAACTTGTTTTCTTAGAGGAAAACATGAAACACTGTTCTCATGTTCATGAAAACATGCAACAGAAACCTGGGTCTGCGTCCTGTGGTTTTTATATTATCATTGAGGTTTGGACCAGAAATGAACAGGAACAATTATCAAACAGAGTCTTGCCGACTCATTTACTGATAGACACTCAGGAATGAGAAGCAGATTACTTTTTTTTTTCCTGTGAGGCGATAAGATCTCTAACTAAAATGTTCAGGAAAACACTCACATAATTCTTCTTGTGCAAGTAGACTAAATCATTTGTTTCATTTGAGAGGCAGGATTGATTTAGCATGGACTTTGGGGCCCAATTCCCTGACCCAAACCCCAGCTCTTTTATTAGCTGGGTGACCTTGGATGAGATACTAAACCTCTCTGTGCCTCACTTTCCTCATCAGTAACATGAAGATGAAAATGATAGGTCCTGCCTCAGGGTCTTTGTGGGGACTAAGTGACTTAACTCAGGAAAAGATTTAAGGGCCTTAAATATGAAAAGCACTCTGTGTTAGGCATTATTATTTGTTTATAAATACCATTAAAATTGTTTTTGTTCAAATCATAAGTATTATTCACTATGCATACACTCATGCTACTTATTTAAGGTGGTTATTTCTTAGAAAGTAAAAATTATCATTACTCAGTTTGAATAAACCCATTGTAAAGAACTTTGAATTTTCATAATTATTATAGGGAAGACTTGAGAGCACTGGTCTAATCATTCAGTGGAACCCCAAGAGATATCAGAATTTCAATATTTATGGATATTATCATGACATTTAAAGTCCTCTGATTTTTCTGTTATTAATTGAAAACTAGAGAAAGTGTCCATTTTCTTTTTTAAAGATTTTACCTATTTATTTGAGAAAGAGACAGAGTGAGAAAGAGAGAGAGCATAAGTTGTGGGGCGAGGGGCAGAGGGAGAGGGAGAAGGAAACTCCTAGACAAGCAGTGAAGCCCGATGTAGGACTTGATCCCAGGACCCTGGGATCATGACCTGAGCAGAAGGCAAGAGGCTTAACTGACTGAGCCACCCAGGTACCCTAAGAAAATGTCCATTTTAAAGATGAGGACAGAAATTGTGGAATTTTTTGTATGTATAATGTTCTTTTAACATTGAAAAGCATAGATTTCTTACTACAGATAATGTGCTTTCACCAGTATGAAACATGGGGAATTATATCAGAGACTGTCTAAGGAAGCTTTTCCCCTTGCCCTTGTTAACATTAGGAGAACTCTCCATGGTATGCTATGTAAAATATTCAAAATCCCCAAACAGATCATCCTTGATAGTGAGTACAGGCCACACATACTATCTGGGTCTATATCTGGAGAGCAAAGATGATAATACTTAGCATTTAAGTTTGAAAGTTCCTTTGCTTTTAACGTTGGCATGGCTTTATCTCCATGGGACCATCTCATGTTTCTGACATTGATGACTGTCCCATTTCCCAACAGTGCTGGGGATAGTGCGAATATGTTTGCTACAAACCTACTTGCCCTAACTTTCCCCCCTTCTTGCTATTCTCCATTCTTACCTGCTTTCCTACAGTCCCCCAATTTTAGATGGAGACCTGGTAACTAGCCTAACAGAAAAGTCTGAAATGGACAGAAGAATTAATGCTTACAGAGGGCACAAATACTGAACATGGATTCTGTTAAATCAGAATTACTATTTTTAGGAAGCCCAACTAGAAGGTCAGTAAAAACTCCTGCTTACCAGAGGTTTTTGACTTTAACCTATAGATTTATTTTCAGTAATCTGTTTCTCAGAAGTACAATTTGTTTAGATTGGTAGAATCACTGACAATGATTCTCTAGCATCCATATTTGCTAATCATTGGATCACAGGTGGATCTGCTGTGTGGCCAAGGCTGTGAACCATCGATAAGATCAGTAGTTCTCAATTTTTATGTACATCAGGATCACTCAGAAGACTTGTTAAAGCACAGGCTTGTGTGGGACCCTTAGGTGAGCATCCAACTCTTGATTTCAGGTCAGGTCATGATCTTGGGGTCATGAGATTGAGCCCCACCTCTGGCTCTGTGCTCAGAGCAGAGTCTGCTGGAGATGTTCTCCGTCTCCCTCTGTCCCTCCTTCCATGTGCTCCTGCTCTCTCTCTCTCCCTTTCTCTCTCAGATAAATATACAAAATCTTAAACAGAAATACACACACACACACACATACACACACCCCTATAGACACAGACTGGTGAGCCCCAACTCTATAGTTTCTGAGTTAGTGGATCAGGAGTGAAGCCCCTCTCCCCCAAATTTTCTAACAATTTCTTAGGTGATGCTGATGCTGCTGGTCCAGGAGTCATCCCGTGAGGACTAACAATTTAGGTTATACATGGATCCCTTGTCCTGGGAGTGGACATTTTACTCCCGAGATCTAGGTAGACTCTTCAACGTTTCCAAAATTCCATCCTCATGATTCTGACAAATCCTGGGGTGGGACTTACACTCTCAGGTCCCCTCCTGTCTTGTGCTTCTTGGGGTCCTGCTCCCTCTCACATGCATAATGGTAACTCAGCCTCTTCTATCTCAATAGTGAGTGAAATAAACCTCAGTAGAAATGTTTCGGGGAACCCGAAGAAAGGTCTACATCACAACAAAGAGAACACCTTCTCACAGCCTCAAGTGTCCCGTCAACCTTACCTTGCCAGCTCTGGCCTCGCCCCATTTTCTGCCTTCTGTCTCTCCCCACTCCATGGTCTTTACCCAGCTGTCAGGAGGAAGAAAAACCCATCCCTGTCCATGAAGAGTGGCAGAACTATCACATGTTGTTCTGCAGGCCCTTTCCTCCTACAAACGTCTAGCACAGTATTAGCCCAAACAAAGACAGGTCCCTTCTGGGAGTAAGTCTGGTGCCAGATGTTAAGATAATGATCACTTTTACTTCATTATAACTAAATACCCATCAAAATGGCAACACTGTAATAACCCTCTGGATCTATCTACTATTACCCTTTCTCTAAGTATCTCCAAGTAGAATCTGACATCTTTAGATCTTTGCCCATGTCTTCTTTACTTTTTTTTGTTTTGTTTTTTGGTCTGGAAATTTTATTCGGTGTGTTCATTGCATGTGCTGCTGTTAGGGAACTATATTTGCAGTCTCTGTCTGGATGGGAGGGCAGGACTGGTAGGGGAGGAGGGATAGTGTGGGGTTAGTGAACCCGCAAGGCCAAGGTAAATTTGGGGGTTGAGTTTTTGAAAACTTCATAAAAAAGTATACTTCACTATCTATTCTCATAACTTTTTGTTCTCTTTCTCCTTCCCAGAGTTTATTCATTGGCTAATTATTGTCACATTAGTTTGGAACATGTGAAACTCAGTTTCTGCAAGAATGTCACCCTGGACGTGGTTCAAAAACTTTGCGAAAACTGTAGATGGTAAGAGAATGTTTATTTTTGTCCACTTGTTTCTCTTTCAGTCTTAAATGTCATCACAAAATGAAAACTTGATATCAGCTGTGCATTGGTTTGTTTAGTATGGAATATTTGTATTATTACTTATAAATCCTCAGTGTTGCTTCCATTTTATCAACACAGAATTCTAGCTATCATTAAATATTTCCCAGAAAGTAGCTTCTGGAACTTTATTTAAGACCAAACCAAGTTTTCATGACTTCTCATATATCACAAAAAATATATTAGTTCCTGGTACTTTGAAGTTCATTGAAAAGTTGAGGAAAAAATACTTGAGGGACATTAGATATTTTTCAGTTATGTTGGCCTCTGTCCTTGAGATACCATTTACCAGAATGATATACAAGCCAGCGGGGGAAAAAAAACATTTGAGGAGTTTTTGGAGTTGAAACTACCATTTCAGATGTCCCATATTTCAAGAATTATTTGATTAATCCTAGTCTCCTCTGTGAAATCTGAACTTTTTGGAGGAAATCTGAGTTTTCTATAATGAGTTAATCTTTCAGGAAATAGAGGAATCCATAGAACAAATACTTCTGTATAGAACCCCAGAACTTTTTAGGTTTCAAAACAAACAAAATAATGGAACAGTTTGAGGAAATTCAGTTTGCTGATCATTTATGTCTTATGAAAATTAACTAATAATTTATTTATTACTAAAAATATGAATTGAGAACTTAGAAGACATAATGGAATTTACATTATTTTCCAAAATCCTAAAGTATGGCATTCCTCCACAAATGTGTTGGTGGGCAAATAATTCTGTCTTCTTCCAATATCTCATTGCATGGTGCAAATGCGACCTCTTACTTTTTTTTTTTCTTTTTAAGCTAGATTTCACTTTCTTCACCCATCTTCTTTAACATTAAAGAATACATGTAAGAGTGTTAGAAATCCTAATTCTGTATTTCCAATTACTACATCAGTAAAAAATTAGTGTCCTAGTTCATTGCTAAGCTGAGACTCTAGGGTATTGGTGGAAGAGACCTATTTGAATATCTCATCCTTTGAATACTGAATTATAGAATACTTTCTAGAGGAAAAGGAAGGGTTTTTGAATTTTATAGATATCTATCTGACTGATCTAGTTTTTCCCATTTTGTACTTCTGGTAACAGGAGCTTTAATCTTTCTTAGTCTAAAAAAAAAAGATAAATATTTTACCATCTCCTATTATAGAACTGGGAACTTCCATGCCACATAGAAATGTACAATTCTCCATTATTTTCAATGAATATAAATGTGTCTCTGATCTAACAATGCACACATTGCATTCCCTGGGGCTAAAAGTAATTTTTGAGCATTTGAGATCAAATTCATAGGATTTCCTAAGAAGAAATCCATTGTGATCTTAGAACATGATTTGTCTTTTGTTAGAATGTAAGTTTGGGAAAAAGTTGAGTGTGTCCCAGACAGTTCTAAAACAAGTAGTAGATTGAGGCACCTGTATGGCTCAGTCTGTTAACTGGGATCGAGTCCCATGTCCAGTTCCTTGCTCAGCAGGGAGTCTACTTCTCCCTCTCCCTCTGCCTGCTGCTCCCACACTTGTGTTTGCTCTCCCTCTCCTTCTCTGTGTCAAATAAATAAAAAAAAACTTAAAAAAAAAAACAAGTAGTAAACTAATAAGGGAATACTGACATGATTATTGTTCCAGTACCATCAACATTAAAATGCACACAATTGCCTAATAGTTGTTTATAATTATTCCTAAATTTAAATACTGCCTCCTTTCCAAAGGCTTTAGGACTTTTTTTTTTAATAGGTAAACACACAGACACATACACACACACACAGCTGAGCAGTTTGAAATTATGGTAAAAAAAAAAAAAAAAAGTTTGCTCAGAAACCAAGTAGAGAAACAGGAGAAATGGAAGTGGGGTCAAGGTGAGTGAAGACTGAAGTTGGAACTACTGGCAGGGAGAGCAAAATGGGAAGCACCATAAAAATCATGGCCCTTTTTGCCTTCTGAAACTAGGCCTGGCAATTCTTTATCAAAGGCAAAATTAATACATCCTGAGAAGAATTTATTACTGGATTTTTCTATAATACTGAGAAACGAAAAACCTTAACAGTCACACATATCAGCTGATTGCATAAGATTCTGCCTGGTCAGTATTTCCTTATTTTAAAAAAATGCTAAATGAGTCACTGTTGATGGAGTTTCCGCATTCTTCCTTCATGCTACCACTATTGCTGTGGGATGACTGCACTTCTTTCCCTGTAAGTTGAAATATTATGTTTTTATTGGATTTGAGGAATTTTCAGAAGCACGAGGTAGAGGATTAGTTTGAAAACAAGGAGATCCTTTGCGAGAGCATTTTGTTAACTTGTGCTATGAGAACATGTGAGATATGTCCTTCCCTCACTACTTCACATAAAGCAGGGTTGGAAAAATCCTTTTGTAAAGGGCCAGAGAATGAATACTTTAGGTTTTACAGGTCAGATGTGCCTATTGCAACTACTCAGCTGGGCCCATCTAGCATGAAAGTGAAAGCACAGGACTGTGTTCCAATAAAACTTTATTTATGGACAGTGAGTGTTACAGTAGCACAGAACATACCCTTTCCTTCAGAATATAGCTGGTCTTCAACTTCAGATATTCTCACCATTCCTCACTAAGGCGACAGAATTTTATTTTATTTTTTTTTAATTTTATTTATTTGACAGAGAGAGATGACAAGCAGGCAGAGAGGCAGGCAGAGAGAGAGGAGGAAGCAGGCTCCTTGCTGAGCAGAGAGCCTGATGTGTGGCTCGATCCCAGGACCCTGAGAGCCACCCAGGCGCCCCTAGGTGACAGAATTTTAAAATGTACTTGATGTTCTCAAGTTTGATGCTATCTTTCTCCTTGAGAAACATAAAGTACTTAACATAAATAATTTTCATACACTTACCATGCTTAGAATCTAGGCTCTATTGTCTCCACTCTACATAATTGGGGGTCTTGTCTCTTCACTTTTTTTTTTAGGTTGAAGATTCTCCATCTATATGGCTGCATTGTAACTTCTGACATGTGCAAAATAAAAGAGACTTTCAAAAGAGACCAAGTATTATATGATGCTAATGTTTTCAGGAAAATAGAATTTCTAGTAATAAAGACATTAACAATATACTAAGTTAAATATGCCCAGAAATATTCCCAATTAAAGCAAGATATATATTATTTTTGACTTAAGAGGTAGACAATCAAGGAATAATTGCATGGTACTATGTTGAGATCTTATAAAAAATAATCCATTTTTGTATGTCAAATATCTCTACCCCCCATAATAAAATAAAAAATGATAAAATTTTAAATATTGGTATTTTCTTGCCAGTTTGTACTATTTGTTTATAATGAATTTAAACTTTTACCTGAGATTCCTAATTGGTAAATTGCAATCTACTTTTGAGTCACTCAGTGTGTTAAGAGAGAATCATATGTCAGTTAACTCTGGAAGGAATATTTTCCTTTTATATGCTATATATATTTAATTGTATGCATCATGGTTTATATGTAATACAGCAATGCCCAATATTTTATTTCTTTAGAACTTGTATCAGGGCATTGTAGTGACTTCTGGGAAGCCCATATATCCCACAGGGTCATGCCCTTTGACTTGAGTCTCTGTAGTGACTATTTCATGCCGAGGACGTAGGTGTACACTGTATGGCAGGTTACCCAGACACTGGGATGAGGATTCACATGGACATGGAAGGTAAGGGAAGTGGGGCAGGTAGAACAGTCAAAGGAAGGAGGATAAGCAACAGTGCACCACTGACATCAAGTAACATCACCCAGTGGGTAACTTTGTCTCTGTCCCAACGATGAAGATTGTACGGGTCAACTCAGAGTTGTTCTACAGCGAGCGCAAGGGGGCTTGACCACCACTACTTTCAGAGGAGATACAAATTGCTTGGTATCTACAGCTAACTAGATGTGCAGGCAAAGTAAACTCGAACAGCCTCAAGGCTGACTGTTGGGCAGAATGCATAGGGGATGGGGCCAAGCAAGAGAGCCTTTGGTACTTGTGCCATGTACAAGTGCCATGGAGCACTTGAGTCGGGCAATCTGGTTTGAATCCTAGTTTGAGTAGCTGTGTGATTTTAGTCATAACACTCAACCTCAGATTTAATTTTCTTATCTCCCAAATTGGGAAGCCTAACTTTGTGAAAGGATATTTAAAGGATGAAATATGATTGCATGGTGGCAAAATAGGGAAAGGATCCTGGGCAGAGGGAATATTGTAGATGAAGTACAGCGTCTTAAAAAGAACGCTTAGGGGCACCTGGGTGGCTCAGTGGGTTAAGCCTCTGTCTTCAGCTCAGGTCATGGTCCTGGGGTCTTGGGATCAAGCCCCGCATCAGGCTCTCTGCTCAACAGGGAGCCTGCTTCCCCGCTTCCCCCTCTCTCTCTGCCTGCTTCTCTGCTTACTTGTGATCTCTGTCTGAAAAAAAAAAAAAAAAAAAGAATGCTTAATGTTTGGGAAACAATATGGCTGGAGGACAGATCCGCATGTGCAGTAGGTATGGGGGTGCAAATGGGGTTCTATGGGGACACTTAGGAGGAAAGCATAATCTCTTTTTGGAAAGTCAGGGAAATGATACCTAAGTTGAGGTCTAAAACAGGTGAGGGGAATATCAGGTAAATATGGCAGACAGAGCTGAAGTGAAAAATAGCCCATCCCACTTCAGACAGAGATGTAGAAAACAAAAAGGATGTAATATAAAGCCCAACTCAAAGCAAAAAAGGTGTAGTAGATTAAAGATGGTCAAAAATTCTTTACTACTCCTCACATTGAGTGATGGTGACAATTTACCCTCCTTTTGAGTTGGCATTGGCCTTAGTGATTAGCTTGACCAATAGAAGGTGGCTGAACTAACACTGGAGACTTCTGAGGCTAGGTTGTAAGAAGCCTTGCAGCCTTGGCCCAAGACTCTCTGAAAACTCATGGTAGGAGCCCTAAGGCACCATGTAGGAAGTCTAACTGTCCTGAGGGAGGGGTCATGTGAGACCCCTGTGAGACCCCATGAAAGTAAAATCTGGACTAAAATTTGAAAATTCATCAATAGAATTCATCACATTAACAGGATAATGGAGGGAAAAAACCACTATCCTCTAAATAGATGCTGAAAGCATCTAACAAAATCCAAAATCCATCCATGATAAATATTCTCAGCAATGAAGGAACAGAGGAGAAATTCCTAAACCCTATAAAAAGCATCTACAAATACTCTATTGTTAACTTTACAATCAACAGTGGAAGAGTGAATGATTCCCCCGTGATTAGAAACAAAGCAAGGAGGGACGCCTGGGTGGCTCAGTTGGTTAAGCAGCTGCCTTCGGCTCAGGTCATGATCCCAGCGTCCTGGGATCGAGTCCCACATCGGGCTCCTTGCTCCGCAGGGAGACTGCTTCTCCCTCTGACTCTGCCTTCCACTCTGTCTGCCTGTGCTCGCTCTCGCTCACTCTCTCTGACAAATAAATAAAATCTTAAAAAAAAAAAAAAAACAAAGCAAGGAGATCTGTTCTTACCATTGTAATTCTACATTGTAGTAGAAGTCCAAACCAGTGCAATAAAGCAAGAAAAAGAAAACACATACAGATGGGAAATGAAGAAGTAAAACTACCCTTTTCTTCCCACAGACGACATGACTGTGTAAGGAGAATATTCTAAGAATTCTACCAGATCACTACTAAGTGAGTTGATCAAAGTCTCAGAATATAAGTTTGTCAAAATTCCAAAATCAATTGAATTTTTATGTGCTGGAAACAAATAAATGAGGGATACAACATGTTTATTGATAGGCAGACTTAATATTAAGATATCAATTCTCCTAAAATTGATCTACAAGATTTAACATGATCACTATGCCAGACATATAAGTATAAATTGAAAAACTGATCTTAAAATTTATATGGAAATACCTAAGACCAAGCAATATCCAAAACTATTTGGAAAAAGAAAAACAAAGCTGTAGAATTTATCCTACTTGATTTTGAGACTTACTATCAAGCAATGTGATCAAGACCATATAGTCTTGGTGAAAGGATAAATGTACAAGTCAAGAAGACAGAATAAAAAGTCCAGAAATAGAGCCATACATGTACAGTCATTTGATTTCTGACAAAGGTAATTCAATAGAGAGAGAGGATCCTTTTTTCAATTTCAATCGAACCAACTCTATTGTGTTCTAAACAGTATAAACACCATTTCACAAACCAGAGCAGAGTTGACATTCGGTACTAATTGTCTATAATTCATGATTTCCCAAAGTCTGATAACTGCCAACACGTACACACACACAACAATGCTGTATATTGATTACAGAAACAATAGGCAATCAAAGAGGTAGTTCATCTAGATGGATCCATAATGCTGTATTTTCTAAAAAAAAAAAAAAAAATCTGACAAAATGTTCATATTTGCAATTTTGTAAATCAGTGTTACATTATTCTTTTCTCTTTTTTCCAGATTTACTTAACGAGCAAGTAAATCACTATGATATAAATTTGTGGACACATTCTTTTTTTATAAAATCTTCAAAATTTTCTTGTAACTTCCTTAGAAACAGCAAGCCATGGCAGATATCCATGAAAGAACTAAGACTCAAGGTCTTGCAGAGGTGCCTATGTTTGAGAAATTTCTGAACCTCCTAATTGGTCCCTCAGTGGTATGCCATTACTTGGTTATCTTGTCCCATCTTAACAGGCTCATTGGATCTCTCTGGGGCAGAGTAACTGGAATGTTAAGTGACTTTGAGGAAGGCTCTTGTACCTGAAAGAAATCCTATAGGGTAGATTACAACAGGCTTCCACTAAAAGCCTCTCCCATTTTACTGAGTGAAGAGGAAGTTAGGGGATCGTGCTAATTCCCCGTTATAGGAAATTGGGTCAATTTATGATATTGGGGCAAAGGAATAATTTCTCATGACTC
This sequence comes from Mustela erminea, assembly GCF_009829155.1. Lineage (NCBI taxonomy): Eukaryota > Metazoa > Chordata > Mammalia > Carnivora > Mustelidae > Mustela > Mustela erminea. The sequence continues at coordinate 70,689,172 of NC_045625.1, forward strand.
ATTACCCTGGTCATTGGTTTCCTGAAGAATGTTCTCAAGATCACTAACTTGGTGTAAAGCCCTCAGAAATTGAAACAAAAACCAAACCAAACCCAAAACCCTACTTTCATAGTCAAATACATTTAGGAAATTTTAGCTTAAGCAAGTATAAACTGCTTTCTTTATCTCATCCAAGAAGGGGCAGAATAGGATTCTTTTCCAAATTTATTTGTGTTTTAGAAGTGTATTAGATCACATAATATCTTTTCACTGTTTTAAGAAACACACTCTAACAAGATTATCTCTGATTTTTAAAATCCTTGGGTAGCCACAGAGCAAGCTGATCTTTCGCAAAGTCATGCTAATAAATACAGGCAAGCTCTCTTTACCTACCAATTCATTGGCTCTCAAAGGTTGCTCTGTTATCTCCAATTTCTCACTAGCTGTTTCTGGATGCTAGAACAGAAAAGAAATGCTTCCTATTTCTTTCTTCTCCCTCTTTCTTAAAAAAATTAGAGACAGATTACACAACCCTGGCCTTCCCCTGAGTATATTGCTGAAGATATTCAGAAGCATTCCTCAGTAACTTGTGAATGGTTTTGCAGAAGCATCTCATGTTTTAGATAAACTGGAGGTTCCTTACTCTTTCTATAAATCAATTATTTTCTCACTGATTTACATGACAATTTCAGATGGTTGTCAGTTTGTACTTGTGCCTAATGAATTAGTCTTAAGCTTCATACCTCCTCTTCTGTTTCCCCTGATCTCCTCTGCCATATGCTTAATGCTGTATAAAAAACACTTAAAATATGAAAGGCAACCCACTAGGAACTTCAGGAATCTTTTTATAAGCTCAAGAGTTCCTTCAAAATGTGATTCCTTAATAGAACTGACTAGAAAGTCCAGAAATAAACCCAAATACAGGGAGGAATTGAGTATATGTGAAAAGTGACATTTAAATCCATGGGGAAAGGACAGTTGAATAACCAGTATTAGAACAACTAGAAAAATTACTGTAAAGTTAATTCTACAACTCATACCTGACCCAAACCAAATTCCAGACAGAATAGAACTTTAACTTGAAAAGTAAAACCATGAAAAAAAAAGGGCATTCCTGTGCCTTGCTTACTTGAGCTGACATAATTCATACTAAGTAACGTCTTTGTGACAGGTCACAATGAAATTGTGGAAACTTTGGTAGGAACAGAAGGATCCAGCTCTTCCTCGAAAGCTGGGAAATGGTTTGGTTAGACAGAAGAGGGGAAAATTAAGTTTAATATTTACATTTTGTGACAATAATAAGGAGCTATTATGTTAATTACATAATCAAGGGGATAGTAGCAGCGCTGATGTAATCTAAAGGGAGAGATATTGGGTATATGAAGTGGGACCAGAGGACTCTGAATGTCCAGATGAAGAGTTAACCCTTGGTTCTCTTTTTATTGGGGAACCTCTGGGAATTTATGAGCTAAGATGTAGGTTTTCTTAACCATTATTGCATTTTTGGCCAAATAACTCTTTGTCATGGGAAGCTAGCCCTGTGTATGTCAGGATGCTCTGCAGCATCTCTAGTGTTTACCTACTAGATGTTAGTAGCATCTTTCCCTTGACAAATTGTAACAACCAATAATGTCTCCAAACATTGCCAGATGTCTCCTGGGTAACAAAATTATCACAGATTGAGAATAACTGAGCTCTAGGTGACAGAATAATTGGTTTTTAAGAAGGACTGTTCAATTGTGGTTGTGTAGAATGAACAGAAAAAGGTCAGCAGGATAGGAACCTAAGAGAATGTCTTAGAGACTATCCCAGTACTTTAAGTATGATACATTGTTACAATAAGGGCCCCTAATAAAGTACAAATCCTTCTCTCTGTGATCTTGTATGGTCCCCTCCCACATTGAGGGTATGTTGGCTTGCCTTGTTGGCCATGTTGGCTTTGCTGGCCATGTTGGCTTGCCTTGATCAATGGAATATCAGCAACCATGACATAAGCTGAGGCTTGAAATGCATTTGTGTGTTGGGACTTAGCCTCTTGGAACATTGTCCCCATAAAGAAAGCCCATGCTAGCCTCTTGAAGACATATGGTCCCCCTAACAACCAACACCAACTTCAAGAAAGCACTTCTGTCTAAACACTTAAAAATATTAACTCATCTATTTTGAAAACTACAGATATTTAGTAATTACTAACAGCATAATGATAATAATACTTCAAAGGTTGAGTTGAACCAGTCTATTTCTAAAGCTTTAAGGGCATTATCTAGCTAGCCACTTCTTCCCTTATATGGAAAAATCAATCTTTAGAATAAACAGGAAGGCACATGAACTCAAAATCAATAACAATTTATATTGCAATAATGATAAAATTCATTTTGATGTGTTAGCTGTCCACTTGCTTGGAACTATATTCACTTAGCAATTAGACTGCTAAGATCAGGGACTCTAATGGAATGCCTCTCATAATTTACCAGTTAAATTTATAGATGACAATTATCAGTGATATTTATGAGCATTGACTCTGTTTATTGTACTACTCAAGAATTAACATTTCCTCAGATGGTTAGCACTTAGTCTTATGTTTAAGAACACCAGCCTGGAGGGATGTCTGTCAAATCCCCTACTTTATTTTAATCATAATAAAAAAAAATCAAAATAATAAGCAATGAAGAAAATCCAGAATGAGATAAAAATGGAAATACAGAGTCATAACTAAAAGAAATGGCTGTACATAAAAGAAAGTCTAAAGCATGGAGGGAATGGATAATGTAAATAAAGTAAAAATAACCCAAATGCATTTTCACAGGCTATTAGAATCACTGGAGGGAACATCCGCATAAATCACATGACAGAGTAAGGGTCTCTTGGAAACAGGGTAAGATTGAAAAAAAGAAAGATCAAAATGATCGAATTTTTAAGATCTAGTACCCATTAAGCAGTCAGTATTAAAGAAACAATAGCACTGCTGAAATAAGTGTTTAAAAACAAAGGGTAACATGCACTTGGACATAAGATTTCCCTAAGATTTATGTAAAAAAAAAAAATTAAAAAAATCACCCTAGTTTTTAACTATCGCTGCCTGCCAAAGGATTTTGATTACTAATTCTTTCTCAGGTTGTGGAGACAAGGACCGAGAAAAATTATTCGGATGCAGGGATCTGGAAGATCTATGTGATTTCTGATGTGTATTAACCGGTTGGAACTTAATGTTGGGAGGGCATGGATTAAGGAAAGCCAGTAAAATCAGAAAATGAGGTGTTCTGGTAAATCTCGTAGATTAGTGTGCAAGAAAACTTGTATATGCAGACGTTTACCAAAGTTCCGCAATTACAAGAGACTGAAATACTCATAAGGTTAACCAATTTGGGAGTCCTACCCCTATCCTCCTTTGCTCTTTTTGTCCAGGTAGCTTCGCACACTCCTGCTAGCTCTTGGCTTTACCTGAGCAACCAGTGTTTTATTCCAAAGACCCTGGCAAACGCTACCGCTGAAGCCCCGGTTCTGGCCGGGTGTC